>NC_037346.1:57126347-57766487 GCF_002263795.3 Bos taurus
GCTCATACCTGCCCGTCCGTAGATGCCGAGAAACACTCTGTGCCCGTCTTCGACTGCAGCCAGATGGTGCCGTACACAGGGTCTCGGTGGCTGAACTCGATGGTGGACAGCTCTGCCACCAGGCTGCCCTTCCGCGTGTCCCAGCAGGCTGGTGGGGAAGGAGACGAGGGGGTAGTGGGTGCTGGGGGATACAGGCTTCCTGTCTTAGCGCAGGGAGCACGGGATCGGGGGATGCTGCTTGTCTTGGTTTGACAGGTACGGAGCTTTTTTAAGAATCAGGGCTAAGTTCAAACCAGCCTGAGTTTCCTACCAGCCCCTGAAGCTCGCTTCATTCATTCCATCAGGGCCCCTAACATGTAGTGAGCATCACGCTGGGCCCTGGGGAAGCCACTGGGACTCAGACAGGCACAGTCCTTAGGAGACAGGAAGGGAAATCTGCCAAGTTACAGCCTGTGCTGTGATTGCTCCAGGGGGAGACACAGGGAGGCAGTCAGGGAAGGCTTCCTGGAGGAAGTGAGGAGGAACTAAGATCGAGGAGGAGCTTCAGGATGGAGGGAGGCAGGGAAAGAGAGAGGAGCACCTCCATCCTGGGGAAAGTAAAAACACTTAGGCAAATCTCTCCTGTTGGATTCATTCATCCCCTTTTTGCCTCTGTACCTCTGCTGCTGCTGACCGGAAAAGAAACTCACAGAGGGAGATTATCCTTTCTCTGGATTCATTATTAGGACTTCATCTCTTCTGCTTTACCAAGAAAGACTCAACGCTTATCTATATACATTTTTCTGTCCTGATGGATTCTGTCTTCTTTTTCCCACGAGTGTGTAGTGAGGATCCACCCTGTTACTCAGAGCTGTTTCTAGGAAAGCTGGTTTTGTAATACAACAACAGAATCATGATCCATAAATCTCGATTTATGGAATCCAAGTCTAAGGCATTTGGCCCTGCACCAGTCTGGCCCAGAAATAGGTTTTCTTAGCTCAGCTTGCTCTGCTCCGGCAAAGCAGCGCTTGAGGGCAGGTCCCACTGTGTCTTTCTCATAGACAGCAGAGCCCAAGAGCCTGGGCTGGTCTGGGCTGGCAAAGAAAACCACTGAAGGGGGTTAGGAGTGATGAGCAAGGCAGGGCTCCTGAATAAACCACGGCCAAGTGACTCCGTTTCTGTCTTTCAGAGCGCCAGCACCCAGATAAAGCTGCAGGGAGATTGATGGGCTTCCCTGGTGGCACTAGAGGTAAAGAATCCACCTGCCAGTGCAGGACATATAAGAGATACGGGTTCGATTCCTGAGTGGGGAAGATTCCCTGGAGGAGGGCATGGCAACCCACTCAAGTATTCTTGCCTGGAGAATCCCATGGACAGAGAAGCCTGGCGGGCTACAGTCTATGGAGTCACAAAGTGTCGGACACGACTGAGCGACTGACATTTTCACTTGATGGGAATCCACTTCTATTTCATCACAGAGGGGCTCCCTGGAGGTGGGGGCAGCAGGTCTAAGAGGGAGGTCAGAGGTCTCAGGAGGCCAGGAGGCATCCTGACCGTGTAGAGTTTCTGGGAAGTTTCCCAGCCCTTCTAGCTCCTACTCCTGGACAGAAGGGGACCCCTCATCATGCCTGGTTGAGTCCGGCCTGGGGTGCAAACAGGAGGATTAAGAGTTTGGCTATTCCAAGGCCAGGGGTGGCCAGAAGGCAGGAAACTTCAGGGCCATGGAGACGGGTTTCTTCTGAGTTCACATGGGATCTAAACATCAGTTTTCTGGGTGTCCCACCAGCAAAAATAGCAGAGCAAGGACCTCTGAGAATTCTCTCTTCCATAAAAGCCATGAGAATGTTGGCAAAATCGATGATCAGAATCAACTTTTTCAGAACTCCGGAAATTAGCCAAAGGCTGGCCGCAAATCAGAGTGTTTATTCAAGAAAAATAGCTGAGTCTTGATAAGAACAGTAAGTTTTGTTGCATTTTGGCTTGCCCCAGTTAAGATGCTATAATCTCCGGTTCTATGATAGCCTTGAAAAATAACTCTCTGCCTTCCTGTTAAAAACCCAATATCTTGGCAGCCACAGGATGGAGCAGAATGGAGCTGGAGCTCTTTCAAAGTCTCCTACTCAAAGAGTTGTTGCTGTTTGACCTGTCTAGGGGTTCCTTGGAAGACCCCCTCCCCGTTTGCAAAGTTGTCTGTATTCAGCTTGACTCAGAGCTTGCCCAGGGAAAAGGGTCTTTTTAACAAGTCTGTCTTGAAAATAGTTAAAATTGCAGGCAACTGATTAACTCTGCAGCGTCCGGAAGTGGTGGATAACAGGTGGGGCAAACAGTAGGCTAACCGAAAAGCTTCAAAGGCAAAGCCGGAGAGTGAGCGGTTCATAGGGGTTTTGAAAAGCTCTGATGTGCTCCCGGGAAACTAGAAGCTCCCGGGGCTGTGCGCACACCTTTGCTGCTGTTCAGTCACGTCTGACTCTGTGACCCCGTGAACTGCAGCACCCAGGCTTCGCTATTTCCCTCACTATTCACTCCCTTCACTATTTCCCAGAGGTTGCTTAAACTCATGTCTGTTGAGTCTGGCACTGGCATCACCATGCCATTCAACCATCTCACCCTCTGTCGCCCCCTTCTCCTCCCGCCCTCAATCTTTCCCAGCATCACTGTCTTTTCCAGTGAGTCAGATGCTCACATCAGGTGGCCCGAGTACTGGAAGAACTGGGAGGCCCTCAGCTCTCACCTCTGGCTGACCTGCAGGCTCGGTGGGGCGGCTAAGGCAAAACTGACAACTGCCCGGCTGTGTGCTGAAAGTGTGCTCGAACGCGCACAGAGGCTTCCAGGAAAGTCTGCAAAAGTTTTTGGCTGTAGATGGCAACAGGCAGGAAACATTCGTCTCAAGTGCACGTGGAATATTCTCCAGGACAGATCCCATAAAACAAGTCTCAACAGATTTTTAAAGACTGAAATCACAAAAGGTATCTTTTCTTACCATAATAGAATAAAACTAGGAACACCAGTAACTGAAGGAAAAGTGGAAAGTTTACAAATATATAGAAAGCAAACAACATATTTCTAAATAACCCGTGGGTCAAAGGAGAAATCAAAGGGAAATTAGAAAATACAAAATGCACGAATATGGAAACACAACATACGAAAACTTAGTGTAGCTAAAACAGTGCTTAGAGGGAAATTATAACTTTAAACATCTGTATGTTTAAAAATCTCAAATCGATAATCTAACCTTCTACTTTAAGAAATTTAGAAAAAGAAGAACAAGTTAAACCCAAAGTAAGCAGAAGGAAGGAAATAATAACGATTAGGGTGGAAATAAATGAAATGGAGAATAAAAACCAACTTAGAAACATCAATAAAACAAAACATAAAGTTGGTTCTTTGAAAAGAAAACAAACTTTACCAACCCCTATCTAGACTGACCAAGTGAAAAAGACAGAACACTCAAATTACTAAGATCAGGAAAGAAACAGGAAACGTTACTGCCAACCACACAGAAATGAAATGACTATAAGAGAATGAACGATTACATCCCAACAAATGAGATTACCTGGACGAAACACAAAAATTCTAGAAAAACACAAGCTATCAAAACTGATCCAAGAAGAAACAGAAAACACAAGAAGACCTGTAACACATAAAGAGGTTGAATTTTCTCTTTTAAAACCACCAATAAGGAAAATCCTCGGACCAGACGGCTTCACTGGTGAACTCTACCAAATATTTAAGGAAGAATGAATATCAACTCTTCACAAACACTTTCAAAAAAAAAAGAAGAAGAAGAAGAGGAAGAACCACTTCTCCAGTCACTCTGTACGGCTGGTATTACTCACACTCATCACCATATATAAGGGCTTCCCAGGTGGCGCTGGTGGTAAAGAACCCACCTGACAATGCAGGAGACACAAGAGACGCAGGATCTAACCCTGGGTTGGGAAGATCCCCTGGAGAAGGAAATGGCAACCCGCTACAGTAGTCTTGCCTGGAGAATCCCATGGACAGAGGAGCCTAAACAGCTGCAGTCCATGAGGTCGGAGGGACAGGACCGAGCGACTTAGCACACGTTACCCACCGTGTCAGGTAGGCTCTCCTGACCGCCTCTCCCGAGATGGAGCTCCCCAGTGATCTCACCAGCCTTTGCCTCTAGTTGCCTTAGCCTGGCTCAGGGAATGCTGTGTGCTTAGTCGCTCAGTCATGTCTGACTCTTTGCAACCCCATGGACCATAGCCCGCCAGGCTCCTCTGTCCGTGGGCTTCTTCAGGCAAGAACACTGGAGTGGGTGGCCATGCCCTCCTCCAGGGGATCTTCCCCACCCAGGGATCGAACCCACATCTCTCCCATTGCAGGTGGATTCTTTACCTTCCGAGCCACCAGGGAAGCCCTGGTCCAGGGTAGGTGCAGTAAATGTTCCTTGACTTTACTCGACCTGTATATTTTCTTAACCTTTAATTTTGAATGAACTTCAGACTCACTTGAACTTTTACAAATGAAGACACTGATGCTGCTGCTGCTAAGTCGCTTCAGTCGTGTCCGACTCTGTACGACCCCATAGACAGCAGCCCACCAGGCTCCCCCACCCCTGGGATTCTCCAGGCAAGAACACTGGAGTGGGTTGCCATTTCCTACTCCAATGCATGAAAGTGAGAAGTGAAAGTGTAGTTGCTCAGTTGTTTCCAACTCTTAGCGACCCCATGGACTGCAGCCCACCAGGCTCCTCCATCCATGGGATTTTCCAGGCAAGAGTACTGGAGTGGGGCGCCATCGCCTTCTCCGGAAGACACTGATGAGGCAGCAGCAAAACTTGTCTCACCTTGACGCCTGAAAGCTTCAGGAAGTACCCTCCCACCCCGACTTTGTCCTCCACAGCAAGCCTGGTCTGGCAGGTGGACCCTGGCTGGACCGCAGCGGAGCCTGGCTGCCTCAGAGCCCGGGGGAGGTTGGGCTGGAACCTGGTTAAGCACCCGGGTGGTGGTGGGGGAAGTCCTTCCTTACCGATCTGCCCGTTGTAGCAGCCTGCCAGGAGCACGTGGGAATCTTTGGGGTTATATTCCAAGGTGACAAGAGGAGAAGACGGCTTTAGGGTGATTTCTGGCCTGTTGGGGTTTTCTATAAGACAGAACAAAAAATATATATACTACCAGACCTGGAAAGAAAAGGACAGAGTCAAACAATTCAACCCCTTGTCCAGGTCGGGGGCGGTGGGGCAAAGCTAGGAAGCCCCTCTCCAGGCTGCAACCTCTGGTCCTCAGTGACCAGCCTCTAGCCCTAGAGGCTCTTCTACAGATGTTATTTTTTGGGAATCAAGTGTGTGTGTGTGTGTGTGACTGTCATTCTAATCCATCTCCCAGGTCGGTATAAAATGAGCTTTTGACCCTAAGGCTTTTACAAAACGCTAACTCTCCCATGATTTCTGTGAACCAGTTGCCCTGTCTGTACAGCAGAGAGAATGATGGAGGGACAATAATGTCAGCCCACGGCGGGCAGAAAGAGTTCGCTGAGCAGCTCAAAAGTGGAAAGTGCTCAGCTCCGTGCTCGGCACGCACACCGCTACTAAGAGCTAATGTTCATTTTCACGATGACAGCGACGAGCGACGTCTGAGAGCGTGGAGCCCCCGTCACCTGGCCCCTGCCAGGCTCTGCCGGTGCAGTGAGCCCCTTCGTCCACTGTGGGCCCTGCTCCCGGGTGGACACACTGCCCTACTGGCCAGGAATTAGGGACAAGTGCCCGGACAGGCAGGACAGGGGGGTCCCCTTCCCTCCTCCTGGGTCCCTTCTCAGACTGCTGGGGACTCTCTGATATGCTCTTCAGGGGCCCAGAATTGGGACTCCAGGTCTGGTCTTGAAAGCCCTGATTCAGGATCTGGAAATGAAGGGAGTTCCTGCTTCTGCTGTGGCTTCTCTTGACTGCATCTGAACCCAGGCAGGGAAAGGACAAGACCTTGGCTTCCTCCAGGCTCCTGGGATCCCGGCGCGGGACCAGCCCCCCGACAGGCCCGCTTCTTCCACCTCCCCCCGAGCGTTCGCTGGCCTCTGCCCGGCTCCCTCTCCTTCCCGGGTCCCCAGGCCCCTCTGCGCCTCACCCAGGTCCCAGATGTACGATTCGTTGCTCATGCCCTCGGGTGCCCGTTGAAAGTTCAAGCAAGAATACGCCACTGCCAACTTCCTGTTGCCATCGGGATGCCAGGAGACGTGTGTGGCTGGCCGCTTAATTTCCTGGGGGTCCCTTTAGAGGAGGGTGAGAGGGCAGAAGGCCAGAGTGTCTGGCTCCCCAGACTTCCTATTCATATTTGCTCATTTTTTTTCTTAAAAGAATTCAAACGTCTTTAAATATTCACTAGGAGAAATTTACTTTAAAAACAAAGCCTCCAGGACTCCCTTAATTGGAAAACTGATCTCACAACCACAAAGAAAAACTAATAAAAAAAAGAGAGAATGGAAATAAAATTTTAAATTTCGGTCTGATGTCTTCATTTGCTGAAAGTTCTGAGCCTGAGGCTTGAGCTCTCATTAATATTAAACTATGAGGGAAGATGAAGAATCTGGCTCTTTGGTATTTGCCCAATTGAATCAAAAACTTCTGTTCACACAAAAGGCTGCATGCAGAGGTTTATAGCAGTAGTATTTGCAACTGCCAAAATCTGGAACCAACTAAGATGCCCTTCAGTAGGTAAGTGGATAAATTGTGGTACATTCAACATTGTTATTACTCAGCATTAAAAAGAAATGAAAAGAAATGAGCTATCAAGCCATGAAAAGACATGGTGGAAACTTAACGCACACTGCTGAGAGAAAGAAACCCATCTGAAAAGGCTATATGCTGTGTGGTTCCAACTATACGACATTCTGGAAAAGGCACAACCATGGAGTCATACAAAGCTCAGTTGTTGCCAAGGGTTTAGGGGCAGGGAGGGAGAAATAGGTAAAATACAGGGGATTTTAAAAATATATTTTTGTTACTTGGCTGCACTGGGTCTAAGTTGTGATACAAGGGATCTAGTTCCCTGACCGGGGATTGAACCTGGGCCCCATGCGTTGGGAGTTTGGAGTCCTAGCCACTGGGACCACAGAGGATTTTTTTTTTTTTTAATTGAAATATGTTGATTTACAGTGTTAGTTTCAGATGTGCAGCAAAGGAAATATATATACACATATTTTTTTCAGATTCATTACCATTTAGGTTATTACAAGATATTCAGGGGCTTCCCAGGTGGCTCAGTGATAAAGGATCCAACTGCTAATGCAGGAGACGAAGGAGACACGGGTTCAATCCTGGGTCAGGAAAATTCCCTGGAGTAGGAAATGGCAACTCACTCCAGTATTCTTGCCTGGGAAATCCCATGGGCAGAGGAGCCTGGTGGGCTACAGTCATGGGGTTGCAAAGAGTTGGACACGACTGAGCGCACAAGATAGTGAATATAATTCCCTGTGCTGTATAGCAGGTCCTTGTTATTTATTTATTTACATATAGTTGTGTGTATCTATTAATCCCAGACTTCTGATTTATCCTCCCCCTTTTCCCTTTTGGTAACCATTTTTTTTTCCTATGTCAACACAGGGGACTTTCAGGGCAACGAAACTATTCCGTGTATTGGCATCTATGACACCAAGAGGGAACCCTAATGTGAACTACAGACTCGGGGTGTGCTGGAGGCTGAGCACATCCCCTCAAACCTCCTGTGTTGAAGCCTAATCTCCAGTGTGCTGGTATCCGGAAGTGGGGCCTTTGGGAGGTGATTAGGCTGTGAGGGTGGAGCCCCTCTGAATGGGATCAGTGCCCTTACAAAAGAGGGTCGAGGGAGACCCTCACCCTTTCTGCCTTGTGAGTTCTCAGCAAGAAGGCAGCTGTCTGTGAATTATTAATAAAAATCGGGCAGTGAGAATTTTGAAACACCCAGAGGTCAGGACTTGGTGCTCTCTCTGCTGCAGGCTTGGATTCAATCCCTGATCAGGGAACTAAGATCCCACAAGTTTCGAGAAGCAGTTAAAAAAAAAAAAAAAGAAAGAAAGTCCTCACGAGACACAGACTCTGACCCTGCTGGCACCCCGCGCTCAGACTTGCATCCCCCAGAGTGATGAGGGATGAGTTTCAGTTGTTCGTAGGCCACCCAAGTGATGGTATTTTGAGACGGCAGCCTGAGTGGACTAAGGACAGGGCGTAACGATGTCAGTGTTGCGCTCTGATGTGACAAACGTCCCACCTATGGGGTGGGGGAGGCAGGAGACGCTGCTGGGGGGAGAGGCCCTGTGGGTGGGGGAGGATGGGCGTGTGGGAATTCTCTGTACTCTCTGACCCGTTTTGCTGGGGACTAAAACTGCTTGAGAGACTGCTTTGGGAAAGATCCAAGGTGTTCTCCTTGCTTGTTGCAAGTAATAATTCTTTCTTTCTTCGGGGAAAAGAAACAACTGCTCAAAAAAAATTAGCTCAATTTGGTGGCTCAGACGGTAAAGCGTCTGCCTACAATGAGGGAGACCTGGGTTCGATCCCTGGGTTGGGAACATCTCCTGGAGAAGGGAATGGCAACCCACTCCAGTGCTCTTGCCTAGAAAATTCCACGGACAGAGGAGCCTGGTGGGCTACAGTCCACGGGGTCGCAAAGAGTCAGACACAACTGAGCGACTTCACTTTCACTTTCAAAAAATGAAAGGGGAGAGACGATGTGTAAGAGTGAAAAAGGATTAAAGACTTAATGGCCCCACATGCGGACTCAGAGGGGGAAGGTGGGGGGAACTGAGAGAAGAGCATTGACACATACACACCGAGACTAGCATGCGTAAAGGAGCTGGCAAGTGGGAGCCTGCTGCACAGCACGGGGAGCTCGGTGATGGCCTAGAGGGGTGGGACTGGCGGGGGCAGAGAGCTCCAAGAAGGAGGGGATCTGTGCATACCTATGGCTGACTCACTGCACTGTGCAGCAGAAACTAAAGAAAAAGACGTAATGATCCCAAGCTGACACTTTGTCATGGGAGTCATTGGAAGAAATGAACAAAAGAGGGAAATGAAATAAGTTTCTGGTCGTGTGACTCATCCACTTCACTCCTCCGTGGGGGCGCGGCTAGACCAGCAGCAGCACAGGTTGAGTCCCGTCCTTGGCTGGGTCACCCACCCACTGAGAGCCCTGAGCACGTCTCCTCCCTGGGGCCAGGTTCCTCGTCTGTCAAACGTGGAGGTTGGATGTGATGATTTCTAATGCATCAGCCCTCTCGGGTATCCATACGTAAGGTCAGATCCCAGCAGGGCTGGGGCATCAGAGAAGACGGCCTCTGCCCTGCCCTGGTCCCTCTCTTGCATGCCCACTGCTAGAAGTCTGTAGCGCCCACCATGACTCAGACCTGGATCATAAGAGTCCTTGCTGGTCGTGCTCAGACTGGGTCAGACACTTTCCAGGTGGCAAAATGAGTCCTCTAGAGTTGGCATTTGATGCTGGTTAGTGGCTTCCAAAGTCACAGGTTTTCTCTGCATATTCGAGAACACACACCTGCACGTATATACGTACATATACATATATGCACATAGACATGCACATATACATAGGTATATTTGATTTTCTTTTTTGGCGCATAATTGCTTTTCAGCATTGTGTTAGTTTCTGCTGTATGATGAATTGATCGGCTACATGTATACAGACATCCCCTCCCTTTTGGACTTCCCTCCCACCCCTCGAGGCCATCACAGAGCACCGAGCCGAGCTTCCTGTGCTTTACGCGTGATCATGGACACACGTCAATCCCAGTCTCCCGCTTCACCACCCTCCCCTCCCTGCACCGTGTTCACAAGTCCGCTCTGACATCTGCATCGCTACTTTCCTGCCCTGCAAAGAGGTTCATCTCTACCGTTTTTCTAGATTCCACATACTTGTGTTAATATACGATATTTGTTTCTCTCTTTCTGATTTACTTCACTCTGTATGACAGACTCTAGGACCACCCGCGTCTCTACAGAATGACCCTATTTCCCTCTTTTTAGTGGTTGAGTAATATCCAAAACTCTTGAGAGTCCCTTGGACTGCAAGGAGATCCAACCAGTCCATTCTGAAGGAGATCAGCCCTGGGATTTCTTTGGAAGGAATGATGCTGAAGCTGAAACTCCAATACTTTGGCCACCTCATGTGAAGAGTTGACTCATTGGAAAACACTCTGATGCTGGGAGGGATTGGGGACAGGAGGAGAAGGGGACGACAGAGGATGAGATGGCTGGATGGCATCACTGACTCGATGGACGTGAGTCTGAGTGAACTCCGGGAGTTGGTGATGGACAGGGAGGCCTGAGGTGCTGTGATTCATGGGGTCACAAAGAGTCGGACTGAGTGACTGAACTGAACTGAACTGAACTGATATATGTACCACATCTTCTTTATCCATTCATCTGTCATTGGACATTTAGTTTGCTTTACCTAGGTGTATTTTAAACAAAAAGTAATGCTTTCTACACACGGTTCTGCATCTTGATTTGGTTTGGTTTCACACAGCAATCTCAGAAACTCTGGCCTAAGGAGCTGCCTCATTCGTTCAGTCAGCGTGTGGACAAAGCAGAATTGCCGGAACCAGACCCTACTGATGGGTTTAGTGTGCTCCCAATCTCTGGCTAGTGCACACTCTGCTGCAGTGAATATCCAGTGATCTCACACACGTCTCTGGGCTAAGCTTCTGTCACACTGCTGTCCTTGGAGGTTATTCCAGGCAGACTCCCAAGTGCTTGGGACAAGGGGCTTTTTTGCTCACAGTGCATTCAGATCACGGATGTCTGGTGCTTTGGCCCTTCTCCACACAGTATGAATCGACCACACGTGTACTCAGCTTTGCAAATTTGCTTTAGTCTTTCCTGAGACGGACTCTCTCCTCCCTTTCCACCCACCAGGCCTGCCTCCAAGGTAGGGACCACTTATCTACTGGGCATTTGATCGCTCTGTCCCTTATTTAGCTCAGAGCACAGAGGGCATTATCCCCACGGCATGGAGTGATGGGTAAGGGGTCCCCTTGGAAGCACCCATCCACAGGGGTGACAGAGGTTGGCCAGGCACCTGCCTGGCTACAGAGGTACCTGAAAACATTGATGGTTTTAGCTGAAGGGGCCTCGTCCGTCACCTCCACCGCATCCTCGTCGTCAAAATACTCCTGGTAGATGTCGATGGCGTTATTCTGCTTGATACAGTGCTCCATGATCTGCGGGGGACATAGCGGGAGTCCTTAGTGGTAAAGGGAGGTCCTTTCAGCCTGACCAGGGCTGAGATGGAGTCTGGGAGGGATGAGAGACATCCCGCAGTCTTTTCCCTTCCTTCCAGGCCACGAATGTTCAATGGGGGCAACATCTACCCCACAAAAGGGTAGAAATTGGTTCATATTGTTTTCAAATTGCTTCTTGGAGGTAAAATAATATCACCTTTTTTTTTTTTTTTTTTTGTACAAAGCACAGACATACATTTTTTGGTTGTTGCTCAGTTGCTAAGTCGTGTCTGACTCTTTGCAACCCCGTGGACTGCAACACGCCAGGCCTCCCAGACACACATATAGTACACCTTTGGTATTACATTTTCACTGGGGTGGGGGAATGTCTAAAAAGGCTTATTGAGAGACAGCAATGAAAAAAAGGTGAAGAAACACAGTTCCAGCCAAACAGAATTAGTAGCCACTCTGTATATGGCATCCATCTCTTGTTTCCTCCATCCAGAAGGCCCTCCCCCATTATTCCAAATGTCCAACAGGGAAAAACCCAAGCTCAAGGGCCTCCTCCTCCAGGAAGGCTCCCCTGATACCTTCAGCAGGAAACCAACTCTCTCTCCTCATGGGGCAAATAGCAAAGCATTTCTTCTCTTACAGCCTTCCTTTCAGTGTGAGATTGTGTGGTATGTGTGTGCTCAGTGGTGCCCCACTCTTTGAGACCCCACGGACTGTGGCCCACCAGGCTCCCGTGCCCATGGGATTTTTTCAGGCAAGAATACTGAAAGGTGTTGCCATTTCCTACTTCAGGGGAATCTTCCCAACTCAGGGATTAAACCTGTATCTCTTGTGTCTCCTGCACTGGAGGTGGATTCTTTACCTGCTGACCTGCCTGGGGCTGCTGTTGCTACTAAGTCCCTTCAGTCGTGTCTGACTCTGTGCGACCCCATAGACGGCAGCCCACCAGGCTCCGCTGTCCTTGGGGTTCTCCAGGCAAGAACACTGGAGTGGGTTGCCATTTCTTTCTCCAAGGCATGAAAGTGAAAAGTGAAAGTGAAGTCGCTCAGTAAGTGTCCGACTCTTTGTGACCCCATAGATTGCAGCCTACCAGGCTCCTCCGTCCATGGGATTTTCCAGGCAAGAGTACTGGAGTGGGGTGCCATTGCCTTCGAGCTGCCTGGGGAGCCCCTGTTAATACTGTGATATCTCTGTTTTTGTCTTTGGCCTCCAGTGGCTCACAAACTCTTTAGGGTGGGATATATGTGAATTTCATTTTTGCAATCTTTACTGCACCTGGCAAAGGCTAGAAGCTCCATCCAAATGTGCTGACTGAATGAATGAATGAATGACCCCTATTGGCAGGTAGCTGCTGGCTAGGGCTCCTTTGCCCGGAGGGTTTCCCACTTTCCCGATTCCTCCTAAAACCTGTTCAGTCCTTGGACTTCCTTGCCTTACCCTTGGGTCTGCTGTGTGGACCTGTCTACCTGCTCCCAGACCGAAGGTTCCACATGGTACCTGGTGCCCTGCCTCAAGGAGCTAGCTGCTGAGCCTGACATGCAGCTGGGGAAGCAGTTGTGGCTGAGACCCTGACCGAACCGAAGGAAGCCTTACCGAGCCCAGCTGCATGATGGCATTGATGTAGTTCTCATCCTTCTCCACCTTCTTCCGGAAGCGGATCGTCTGCTCCAGCTCCAGGGGGTTCACATCCTTGGGCCAGCCTCCCTCGATGTGGTTAACCCCCCGGGTCTCCATCTCAAAGCGCTCTGTGTTGGCCTAAACAGAGAGTCACAGGTGAGAAGAGCCTGGCCCTGGTGGAAGCGTGTTTCTGCAAACCAGAGTCCCGGGGCTCCCGGGTCCCTGGGCTCTGCGTGTTCAGGGAGGGCCTCGTGAGGTACCCTTGACCAGAGCCACAACGTCTTCAGGTACCAGCAAGGAACTTTCTGGTCCTCAGGTGGTCACAGGCGGCCATGAACGTGCCAGCCTGTGGAGTTAGTAACAGCCACTTTGCAGTTGATGCCGGTGGCCGGGAGAAATCCAGTTCTGACCTAACCTCAACCCTAAAAACCCAGAGAAGCCCACCAACCCATCTGCTCTGTGAGACCCCAAAGAACAAAATGACTAATCTACCATTTACAGTGAGACGGGAATCAAAGCATAGAACACTTGAGAGATTGGATTTGCTTTGCTCATTCTCCGTTGCAGCGAGGCATAGATGTAGTTTTGCCCTTTAAACTTACCTCCTGCCTCCTTTGCAGTCCCCTCACCCTGCATCTTTTCAACTGTGATAAAACACACATGTGCTTCCCTGGTGGCTCAGACGGTAAAGAATCTGCCTGCCAATGCAGGAGATGCAGGAGACCCAGGTTCGATCCCTGGATCAGGAAGATCCCCTGGAGAAGGGAATGGCTACCCCACTCCAGTGTTCTTGCCTTGAGAATCCCATGGATGGAGGAGCCTGGAGGGCTACAGTTCCTGGGGTCACAGAGTCAGACACGACTGAGCAACTAACACTTTCACACAATACACATAACATCACATCTACCGTTTTGGGACTTGCCTGGTGGCCCAGTGGCTAAGACTCCGCAGTCCCAACGCAGGCAGGGGGCCTGGGTTCAACCCCGGGTCAGCGAACTAGATCCTGCGTGCCACAACTAAGAGCCGGTGCAGTCAAATTAATACACAAAGATTTTTAAAAATAAAATCTACCATGAAGTGAGGTGAGGTGAAGTCGCTCAGGCATGTCCGACTCTTTGCGACCCCATGGACTGTAGCCTACCAGGCTCCTCTGTCCATGGGATTTTCCAGGCAAGAGTACTGGAGTGGGTTGCCATTTCCTTCTCCAGAAGTTCTTCCCCACCCAAGGGTCGAACCCGGGTCTCCTGCAGTGTAGGCAGACACGTTACCGTCTGAGCCACCAGGGAAAATCTACCATTCTGACCATTAAAAAAATGCTCAAGTTAGTGGCATTAAGAACATTCACAATGTTGTGCAATCCTGAGCACTATCCAGTTCTGGAAATTTCTCAATACCCCAAATGGAGATCCACACTCACTGAGCTCTCACTCTCACTTCCTTTTCCTTTATAAGCCATTTCTCACGAAACCTAGATGTCTCAACAGGGCGGAGTCACTGGCCTTGGAGACCCCAGCGTGGCATGGAATTTATGGCTGTTGTCTTGTTTAGGAAGTTCCTGTGAACAAGACTGCTCTGGCCCCAGTGACAGCAGCTCACCCTGGGAAAGCAGGACAGTCAATGTGTTTGAACTGGAAGTTATTGGAAACACTCATCATGTGTTTTGGCCAAATCAGTGTGATTTTCATGCCACTGATTTAGGAATATGACAACAGGGTCATCCCCTCAGTCTAATCTTCTCTGGGCAGTTGTTGACATAATCAGGAGCTGATCACCTACTTTGGACAGACCAGGAGAAATCTTGGGTTTTGAACAGCAACACGACACTCAGTTCTCTTATCTTAGAGGCACCTGTGACCAGAACGTTCTATGGGACCATTTCTTTTTCACGAGCTGGGCGGGTCCTGTAGGTATGAATCCCTAGCCCCCTCAGATGCCTCTCCCAGCTGTTGTTGTTGTTCAGTCGCTCAGTCGTGTCTGACTCTCTGCGACCCCATGGACTGCAGCATGCCAGGCCTCCCTGTCCCTCACCATCTCCCGGAGTTTTTCCAAGTTCACATTCACTGCATCCGTGATGCTGTCCAGCCATGTCATCCTCTGACGCCCTGTTCTCCTGCCCTCAGTCTTTCCCAGCGTCAGGGACTTTTCCAGTGAGTCGTCTGTTCATATCAGATGACCAAAATACTGGAGCTTCAGCTTCAGCATCAGTCCTTCCAGTGAATATTCAGGGTTGATCTCCCTTAAGATTGACTGGTTTGATCTCCTTGCTGTCCAAGGGACTTTCAGGAGTCTTCTCCAGCACCACAGTTCAAAAGCTGCACCAAATGCCTAAAACAACTCTAGCAAGAGTCTTAGAGGGGAGGCCAGAGAGAGGAGATCTTGATTTGCATTCGCCTGGCCCAGGGAGTGGTTGGTACTGGGGCTTGTCCTGACCCTGGGCACCAAGCTGGGACTGGGGGTGATTCTGCCCTCACACATCCCGCATCCGCACTGGTCCACTGGCTTCCATGGGAATGGAGTCACGCAGTCCCACTTACCAGCCCTGACCCACAACCCTGCCAGACCACACCTCCACTGGCCTGACCCTTGGCTCAGGGACCCACCTCATGTTCCGACATGCTGGTGGAGCACTGGATGCCCGTGTCCACCGGGTTCCGCTCCACAAACTGCTCGGCCAGCTCGGGGTTGGGCGGGATGTCGATGTTCAGCTCTGCCTGGCGGTCGGAGAAGTTGCATTGCTTCCCAAACTCACTGCGTTTCTTCACATATACGTACACAATCTCCATGGTAGCGGCTGCTGCAGGGACGGGGAAGGGTGTGTGCTGAGGGCCTCCAGCTGGCTACCCCAGTCTCCAGGAGCCCCACCACTGCGGGCGGCTCCGTGTTTCCTCTCTGGTTGTAGGGGGAAGGCTCCTAAGCGATTTGTCCAGATGCTGAGCTGCATTTGAAGAGAATAATCTATGGAGTGATGACTACAGGCTAAGCGTTATCTTGCTTGGTTCTTACAGTTGCCCTCTAAAGTGGACAGTGAGATCACCAGTCCACTTTGGAGGAATCTGATATTCACAGGTACCCAGAATGCCTTGCCCAAGACCACAGAGCCAACAAGTGTTGCTGCTGGTCAACCCGACTCCAGAGCTCTAACTCACAAATGATACAGTTTTTGCTGAGCTCATATGATTATCCAGAGGCAAGGAAGAAATATCGATGGTGATTATGTTGAATTAAATTCCCTGCAGCACACTGGACCTGACAATGACTTCACTTACTCTGTCAGAAAACATTTGTTAAAACCATGAATAGGGACTTCCTCGGTGGACCAGGGGTTAAGACTTTGCCTTCCAGTGCAGGGGGTGTGGGTTTGATACCTAGTCGGGGAGCTAAGATCCCACAGGCCAAAACCCAAAACATAAGACAAGCAATAGTGTAACACATTCAATAAAGACTTTAAGAATGGTCCACATTAAAAAAAAAAAACAAAAAACCTGAATAGTCAAGACAGAGTGATATGCTGCCATAAGGACAGACACTTTGATCAATGGAATGGAATTGAGAGCTCAGAAATAAACCTTTATATCTATGGTCAATTGATTTTCAATGAAGGTGCTAAGAACACAATGCGGAGAGGATGATCTTTTAAAAAGATGATGCTGGGGATGCTGTACATTCACAGGCAAAAGCATGACCCCAGGTTCTACCTCGAGCCATACAAAAAGATGACTCAAAATGGATCGCAGCAGGGTGGGCAGGATTCAGTCCCTGATCTGAGATCCCACAGCCAAAACAAACAAACGAAAATACAGTAGTGCTTCTCAACCTTGGCTACACACTTAGAAACACCTGGAGGGCTCTGGAAAAAACCATGATGCTCAGGCTGAACTGCAGACTAATTAAATCATAATCTCTCAGCATGCAGCCAAGGATGAGAACCACCAACTTAAAGTGAGGGCTCTTAATCTCACAACCAACATTTCTCAAATCTGGAATGTCCCTTCAAAACATAGAGATTCCCAGCCCCCTTCCTGTAAACACTGGTCTACATGTCTGAGATGAGGCTTAGACATTAGTACGGTCACTCCAGATGACTATTAGGACCAGATATGCATCTGTCCTTCCTCCCCCAACTCCAGGGCTTTAAGGAACCAGACAGGTGGGTCCAGGCTGCTGTCCCCCGAGATTTAGGGCCAAGAGCTCTGTGGCAGCCTAGAAGCATGTGCCTGGGTGGCCTCAGGCCCTGGAGCAGCTGGGACGGGGGTGAGGGCGATGAGGTTAAGGTTAACTACGAGGCCACTTTGCATCTGCAGGTGTTGTTTGTTGGAGACGGTACCACCGTCCCAACTGCCTACTTCTCAGCCCCAGTACAGCTCATTCTCCATCAGACTTGCAGGGAGCAGTATTTTTCACTCTTTCCTGTGGTTTGGCAACTTTTCTACACCCAGGAAGGGTAGGAGCAATGGCTTGGAGAACAGAGGATGGGGACAGAAGCACGGATGACAGCAGGTTGCCCTAAGGGTTTATTTTTCATGGACAAGAGTGAGCCTCGTGGAAAAGCGTGCACACCCAGTGAGCATCACCCTGGCCGCCAGCACATCGCTGAACTACACAGCAGGGCTGCGCCTGCGTCCCCGCCCCTCCACCTCCCAGCGCTCGCCCCCAAGGACTGCAGACTCTGGTAACTACAGGCTGCTTATCCCTCCCTCTGTTAAGAGACAACTGCCACGAGACGGCCAGCTCCTAGGGGACACAAGGGGTCTTAAGAGCACGAGGTAAGCCTAGGAAGACAAAAATAGCCTCTTTAGCCCAGATCATATTGTTAACAGCTTTGCTTTCCTTCTTGGTGCTTCCCAAGGCCAAGCCAGGAGCGAGAACAGAGGCATTGTTTTCTATCTGGAGGCAGACAGAGGAGACATTTAAAGGCTGGCTGGGTGATGGGAAGACAGCTCATTCAAAGACCCAGAGCAGGCTCTTTCTCACAAGCTGGTGGAGCATGAAGATGAATGGTGAGGTCAGAGCTGGGGGGTGGTCTCAGAAGGTCTCTCCCCACCCTGGTGAGACAAGTCTCACAGGCTGGGCTGCGCCAAGCAGCGCCTGAGTAAGGCTGTCTGCAAAGGGGGCTTCCAGGGGAGGCAGGAGCCGCCTCGCTGCCCTCTGGGACTTTGGGGGAGGAGATGCCACCCGTGGGAACCTCAGCCCCACAAGCATCTCAAACACAAGACCATGTGGAATTAGAGACATGCTGATCTGAATGCCAAATATGCAACCGCCTCCGACATCCTGGGGCAGTCATATCAGAACCTTCACCAAACATAAAAACAAGACTTGGCTTGTGCAATGATAATGAGGGAAGTGATTCCTGGAAAGAACCTCCTTTGGCTTCAGAGAAAGGGAGAGATGAGGGACTGGTGGGGGTGGCTGAGAAGTTCAGTGTAGGAGCTTCACGGGCAGGCAAGTGGAGGTGGCCACCTTCCGCACCACTGGACTCCCTGGTGTCACAATGGTGACAAGGCCTCTCCTTCTTCTTGTCCCTGGGCAGTCTCCAGTCTTTGTGCTGTGTCTGGCTGGACACAGGACTGTAGGGGGAGGGACTTCCTGCCCTCTTTCTTCTGTCTATGCACCTTCTGGAACTTTGGTCATAAAGGACTCACTCGCCTTCAAAAGTGGCTGATCTCCCTGGGAATTCCTTCCTCTGCTCCACACTGGGGTCAACCTGGGATGAGCTCCAAGAGGTGGAGGATGAAGACAGCCAGACGTGGGAGGAGGTCCCCAGACCCGGAGGGTGATGTGGGCCTGTGTTTCCCTGCTCTGCCAACTATAGCACTGTCCCCTTGAGCCAAGACTATGGTCTTTTTTTTTTTTTGATGTAGTGCTAATAGTCATCGGGCTTCCCTAGAGACTCAGTGGTAAAGAATCCACCTGCCAATGCAAGGGACGTGGGTTTGATCCCTGGGTGAGGACGATCCCCTGGAGAAGGAAAAGGCAACTCCAGTATTCTTGCCTGGAAAATCTCACGGACAGAGGAGTATGGCGGGCTACAGTCCATGGGGTCACAAAAGAGTCAGACACAATTTAGTGACTAAACAACAACAACAGCAGCAATGAATATTCATTAATAATGACAGTCCACGAGAGTAATGGTTCCTAATTAGAAGACTGTGGTCCTCTGTTCACTCCCATCCCCAGTGCCTGGCACAGAGGGGGGCCCCCTCCTCCCTTCGTCACACGCTGAACGTGCGATGTGACCCCAATCCGCCAGGACGCTCGCCTAGAGGTCTCTCCCCTACTCCTCCTCTTCTGATGTGAAAAAGTCCAGCAAGCTAACGATGTAAGACGGAAACACTGGGTCTGAAAGCTGGGAGAAGAATGCACTTGTGTGGTTGAAGAGACATAAACTGTGAACTTGTTGCAGGAAGAAGGAACTAACCCTGCGTGTGACCTTCAGCACGATACCCTCCGGGCATCCGGATGGAGACCCACTCCGGGGCTGAGGAATAGGTGAAATGCTGCAGAGGACCACCCCTGCAGAGGGGCTCAGTAACTCTAACGCCCTTCCCTCCATTCTTACCAGAAAGCTCTCCTCTTCACCGGGCCGGCCGCCCACCACCCCAGCCCCAGGCTGTATTTTCGATACGGGGCGGGGGGGGGGGGGGGTGGGCGGCGCTGTAAACCCTTAGGTCTCCCATCCCCCCACCAGGAGACTGATCGCATCAGGACCGGACTGGCCGCAAGAGGTGCAGGAGGCAGGGTGTTTGGAACTTGCTGGGTCCTGGGACTCCGGGAACATCGGGGGCAGCGAGGACCGATTGGCGGGGGACCCCAGGAGCACTGGTCCATCATCCGGCAGAGCTGGCCCGGAAGGACGCCCCACGAGGAGCTTCTTGCACTAGAGGTGTTTCTCACCCTCTGGGGCTATCTTTCACTCTCCAGTCTTCTCTTCAGCCGCGGACATCCTCCCCGCGTCCGCCCCTCAACCTCGGTCGGTTCCTGCTGCCGCTAGGGAAGCCCCCGAGTCGAGGATCTGGCTCCAGCGCTTCTCAAACGGCTCCGGAGTTTACTCGTTGCCTAGCAACCCTGGCCGGGCCCAGGACGCGGGGCTGCGCAGCGCGGAAGGAAACCTGGAGCACGTGACCCTCCCATCCCGTTAAGCCACGTCTCCGGTCCCTCCTAAATTAGTCAAGCACCGGTAACGATAAACGTATGTAGGATCTTTGCCAAGGCGCTTATCCAAGTCCACAAATATGCATTTGGCAAGATTCTTAGAAAATGCAAAATGTACTATTCAGCGCTCCTAGGAGTCCTGAGCCCTGGGTGAGGCTCTGTTATTGATTTGCTCATGATCCAGAAGGTCAATTCCACCCCTTTGTTCAGTTTCCTTGTCTGCTAAATGGGAATTAGAACCCCCAGCTTCCTCTCTGTTACCATAGCCCCTGCATATTGAATAGTAAGCTTAAGTCTGAACCACTGGACCAGGAAGGAAACTCCTATAAGGTAGGAGCTGGGTGTTTCCACAGCTTAGCTCTTGGTTGCGGATGAATGAACGAATAAAATGAAATTTCTCCTTAGTTAAGACAATGAGGTGAAATAATGTAAACCAAAAGAACCCGATGTGGGGTTGGAAAACATGGGTTTGAATCCCAGCCAGGTGCTTCAGATGGTAAAGAATCTTCCTACAATGCAGGAGACTTGGGTTCCATCCCTGTGACAGGAAGATCCCCTGGAGAAGGGAATGGCAAACCGCTCCCGTATTCTTGCCTGGAAAATTCCATGGACAGAGGAGTCTGGTGGGCTACGATCCATGGTGTCGCAAAGAGTCGGACACGACTGAGCGACGTTCGCTCACTCATTTGACTGTTTACTAACCGAGTGATGTTGGGCAAGTTGCTTTCCTTCTCTGACTCATGCTTAGTCGCCTGTGTGTGTGTGTTGGTCGCTTGGTCGTGTCCAACTCTTCGTGACCCCACGGACTGTAGCCCGCCAGTCTCCTCTGTCCGTGGAATTCTCCAGGCAAGAATATTGGGGTGGGCTGCCATGCCCTCCTCCGGGGGATCTTCCTGACCCAGGGATGGAACCCAGGGCTTCTGCATTGCAGGCGGATTCTTTACCCTGTGTCACCAGAGAAGCCCCGCTTAGCTGCTTAGTCGTCTCCGACTCTGCGACTCCATGTACTGTAGCCCGCCAGGCTCCTCTGTCCAGGGTTTCTCCAGACTCCATGTACTGTCCAGCTCCTCCCACCAGGCTCCTCTGTCCTTGGGATTCTCCAGGGAAGAATAGTGGAGTGGGTAGCCATTCCCTTCTCCAGGGGATCTTCCCGACCCAGGGATCTTCCTGGCCCAGGGTCTCCTGCACTGCACGTGGATTCTTTACCGTCTGAGCCAACAGACTCAACAATCCCCATTGGCCAAGGGAGGGGGCAGCTGCAGTACTCAGGATAACTGGGAGGCTCAGCTGAGCTGACGTGGCAGTGTGCCCAGGCTGGAGCTGACCACAGAACCTGCACCGGAGGCCAGCTCTGTGCCTCCCACGTCCGGGGATCTAACTTGAGTTCAGAGATGGCTGTTGGAGATCTGGACCTGGGCGGACCATGTGTCATACAAGAAGTGGGATTTGGGGTTGGAATGGAGCCTTGACAAATGGTTATGAGCTGCAGGGGGGAAGGAGAGGGGAGATGATTCCAGATTGAAGGAGAGGCGGTTGTCACGGAAGAAAGGCATTTTGGGGGGGTCCCTGCTGGGGGCCAGTGAGAGACGAGTTTACAGAAGTCAGCTGGGGCTAGTTTGTGGGGATCTGAGAGGCACGGTAGGCTCCTGGCCAGCTTCTGGGGATTCTGTGAAAGGACAGGAGGAAAGCAAACGTCCCTTCCTCGGGGGCCCCAGCTTCTCCGTAAATGTTCCACTACGGCCTGGCCCCTCGAGATGGCGTTTTGCCCAACGGCACTGACCAAAGGCAAGCCCATGGTGGCCGCTGCCATCAGCTGCCCCTGGGCTCCTGCCACCGGTTTCTCTGAGCCGAGGAGTCCCTCCGAGTGATGGGAGCTGGGCGCAGGAGCGTCTGAAAGCCCCGCTGAACCGGCTTTGTGTGGTCAGAGGCGACTCAGACACAAAGCATCCAGAATCGGATCGGCTCCACCCTGGAGCACTGGCTGGTTGGGGCTGTGATCACAGATTCACTCCTCACCCCTCCCCCCGCTCTGGGCCGCTGAGGCTCCTTGCACACACAGAGGTGAGGGGGAGTGGGCGGAGAGGAGAAATAGAAAAGTCGAGAGGAAAACTGCAGCCTCCCTTCCCGTATCATTTTGATGACTTATTACAGGCTTCTCACCCACTATCACTCAGAAAGCCTGCTTGCTGCCAGCTGCCAGCGGGCAGCTCCGCTCACTGGAAACACAGGCAGCACCCATGGGCGGGCCCGTCTCGGTCACCCTGGGAAGCCAGCAAGAGCGTATAATTAGAAGTAAGCACAAGGGTCCAGGCTTTAAAAACTGCAGCGTCTTCCAGATCTCCAGTCAATCACAGAACATCTGGCGGCTTTTATTTTCGTTGTTAAATGACCCAGTGACTTTAATCACCATCCAGATTCTTATTTGGGTGTGTTGCGTCCTTATTGTGGCTGGTGGGATCTTCAGTTGCAGCGTGTGGGATCTAGTTCCCCGACCAGGGATCGAACACGGGCCCCCTGCATTGGGGGCTTGGACTCTTAGCCACTGGACCACCAGTGAAGTCCTGGCAACTGAAGTTCTCTGCCGAGAGCAGCCCCTGGCCCTGGCCATCCCCAAGGCCAGTCCACAGTGCACTGCAGTGTTGTCCCACCAACCTCTTTATCCAGTGTTGTATCGTGATAAAGTACACATAAAATCTACCACTTTAACTATTTTTAACTGCTCAGTTCAGTGCTGCTAAGAACCTTCATACTGTTTTACAACCATCACCACCATCTATCCCAGAGCTCTTTTAATTTTGCAAATCAAAACTCTATTTCCGTTAAACAATAAGGCCCTACTCCCCCCTCCCCAAATTCCTGGCCAGCACAATCCTACTTTCTGTCTCTATGATTGACTACTCCAAGTACCTTGTTGATGAAAGTGAAAGTGGAGAGTGAAAAAGTTGGCTTAAAGCTCAACATTCAGAAAACGAAGGTCATCTGGTCCCATCACTTCATGGGAAATAGATGGGGAAACAGTGGAAACAGTGTCAGACTTTATTTTGGGGGGCTCCAAAATCACTGCAGATGGTGACTGCAGCCATGAAATTAAGACGCTTACTCCTTGGAAGGAAAGTTATGACCAACCTAGATAGCATATTCAAAAGCAGAGACATTACTTTGCCAACAAAGGTTCGTCTAGTCAAGGCTATGATTTTTCAAAAAAAAAAAAAAAGGCTATGATTTTTCCAGTAGTCATGTATGGATGTGAGAGTTGGACTGTGAAGAAGGCTGAGCGCTGAAGAATTGATGCTTTTGAACTGTGGTGTTGGAGAAGACTCTTGAGAGTCCCTTGGACTGCAAGGAGATCCAACCAGTCCATCCTAAAGGAGATCAGTCCTGGGTGTTCTTTGGAAAGACTGATGCTGAAGCTGAAACTCCAATACTTTGGCCACTTCATGTGAAGAGTTGACTCACTGGAAAAGACTCTGATGCTGGGAGGAACTGGGGCAGGAGAAGGGGATGACAGAGGGTGAGATGGCTGGATGGCATCACTGACTCAATGGACATGAGTTTGGGTAAACTCCGGGAGTTGGTGATGGACAGGGAGGCCTGGTGTGCTGTGATTCATGGGGTCACAAAGAGTCAGACATGACTGAGCGACTGAACTGAACTGAATACTGTTATCCGAAGCAGCCGTACCATCCCTCATTCCCACAACAGTGCACAACTCCGTCAGTTGCTCCAGAGGAATCAGCGTAAACGACAGCCTCAGGAGGGGTGCCCTCCCAGGCTGGCTCAGGTGTTCGCCAGACACACGAGACACTGCACGGCAGGACTGAAGGGCTTGTGTGTCTCGGGAGCCCGGGCGCAGGCAGGTGACCCATGCGGGTGGAGAGTTTTGGAAGAGGATGCAGCAAGGACCTGCCGCCAAGCTGGGAGAGGCGGTCCGCCCTGTGACCCCGCCACAAGCCTGTGTCACTCACTGCCCAGAGGTGCCCACCTGGGCTGTGAGTTACACACTCCTGGCTCTGACACGTGCACCAACTAAGTCCTTTCTCTGTACACCTCTGGCTTTCTTTTTTAATTTTATTTTTAAACTTTACAATATTGTATTGGTTTTGCCAAATATCGAAATGAATCCGCCACAGGTATACATGTGTTCCCCATTCTGAACCCTCCTCCCTCCTCATACCATCCTTCTGGGTCGTCCCAGTGCACCAGCCCCAAGCATCCAGTATCGTGCATCGAACCTGGACTGGCGACTCGTTCCATATATGATATTATACGTATTTCAATGCCATTCTCCCAAATCATCCCACCCTCTCCCTCTCCCACAGAGTCCAAAAGACTGTTCTATACGTAAGTGTTTCTTTTGCCGTCTCGTATACAGGGTTATTGTTACCATCTTTCTAAATTCCATATATATGCGTTAGTATACAAAATGACTTGGGGCAGTTCCTGGCACTTTGGAGGTTACTCAATAAATGCCACTTGTTATCAGTAACCCTAAAAGGAAGCACCTCGAAGGGGAGCTTTGGAGACTCAGGCAGAAAGGAGGCCTGACTTTGATCCCGAAGAGCAGCAAGGTGAGGCCCTGTCTCTATTTCGTTTTCTTTTTTGTTTTCTTCCAACAGCCCTGTCTTTAAATCCTCAACACTGAAACCCGCTCTGATCCCCTCCCTGAGTGTAACCCAGCCAGTAGGTGCTATCGGTTCCGGTCATCATCCCCGAAGCCCAGGAAGTCAGACACGGGATGCACTTTAGTACCAGTGGTTTATTTCTTCCCCAGGTGAGGGTGCACCTGTATTAAGCAGAGGTGTGCCTACTCGGCTCCTCCAGGAACCACCCAAGGGATTCTAGTTTAGTTTACATGCATTAAAAACAACTCTAGTGGCCAACGAGGAATGTTAAGAAGCACCACCTTGACGTTGCAGAGTTCCTGTCTGCACGCGACACAGCCTCACGAAGGTGGGGTCATGGTACACGTATGTACAGGGGAATGAGGGAGACAGAGTCCCGGCGGCCCGGTGGCCCTGCGGTCGGGGAGGCTTGGCTGGGGCCTGAGAACCACTCTGCTGTTCAGCCTTTTGACCAGAAGCGGTGCCCGGTCCACAGCCACGCTACCCTACGCCCCTGCTTCGGCGTGAGAGACTGTGGGCCTCCCGGACCATGCACTCTTTGTCGGCAGGAGGTTGGAAGCACCAAAGTCGCTAACGCTGGATCCTCAGCGGAGAGGTGGTGAGTCATTACTTCCTCCTGGTCCCCAGACTCCTCCCTCACCCAGCAGGTACCGGTCGGGGGTGGGGACAGGGTGGAGGGAGAGGTAGGGAAGATGCCCGTCTGTACATCAGGACACCGTTTTGCTAAAACCTTTAGGACCTACTTGGAGATAGAAGCAGGGAGAGCTGATGTGGCCAAGCAGCCGGTCTCCGGGACCAGACTGTTCACGTTCAGACTTCCCTCCCAGAGACTTTATTCTCTCAAGATGCGTCCGTCCAGGTGGGATGAACACATATCCCCACCAACCAGCATCTGGGGACAGGGTGTCTCACTGACCTCTGTTTTGGTCGACAAATCAGGTGGGAGGGATCAGCCCCACATCTGCTGTAAAAACTGGCTTGTGGGATGAGTTGTAATTCTTTGGATAATCAAGAATCTTTAGAACACTGGTAAGAAAGAGAGTCGCTTTTTCAAAGTGTCTGTGAATACCTGAGACCGCCCTTCCCGCCATGAGCAATCTCACAGCGGAGATTCTGGAATGGAGGGGAGGCGACAGAGGTTGCAGAGAAGACAGGCCCACCACCGCTACCTGGAAGCCCAGCAGGCTGCAAGGCCCTGGAGCTCCTGGCCTCACAGGCAGAACCTGCCAAGGCCTTCCCTCTGTGGCCGGGAAGAGTCCACTGGGCCCCGGGAGACTGAGTTGGACAGTGTCTGGTCTCATCAGGGATGTCACCTTAAAAAGCATCTCCTGATCAGCCCACCTGCCTTTACCTGTGGGCAAATGGTACCCATCTGAGCAGCCAGGAGGAGAGAGGTGACCCCGAGAATGGTCACCTGGGCTCCCGGCTGTGTCTGCAGGAGGCAGAGTCCCGGCAAGGGGGCCCTAGAGCCTCACCCAGCCCCTCATCACTGCCCTTCCCCACCTGGTGAGCGGGGAGTCAGGGGCGAGCTGAGCCAGGCTCCTAGCTTAGGGACAGCCAAGCACTTGGGGGCGTTTCCGGTGTCGAAAGGGAGTCAGCGGAGGGAGAGGGCTGGTCCAGCTCACGGGGCTTGTCTGCCCAGGAATGTCAGCCAACCCCAGGCTGACTCTCCCTGAATCTCCAGTCACTCCCTGGCGCCAGCTGGAGCCTTCCGATCCTGCAGTTTCTATACATGCCTTTGGTTTCTGTTAAAGAAACACACTTGCATTTGCCTTAGTTAAAAACCAAAACGGAGCAAGGAGGCAGGAACTCCGGAAAGCGTGTTAGCCTGGAAACTCATTCCCGTAGTGCCGCAGGTGCTCATCCGCCACGGACAGGTAGGTGGCCCGCATGCTGGGCGAGTACTGTGGGAGAGAGGGGAGGGAGCAGTCAGGACAAGGTCACGCGTCGCCCGTCACACCGGACACCGTGCTAGCAGAAGCGCCGGCTCTTCTGGGGTGCTGGGCTGGCCACAGCAGCTGGGCACCGAGTTTCAACGTCAGGGCCTCGTGGGGGTTACTTGAGGACAGTGGGCGTGGCCTGGGCAGGCTTCATGTCTGCTGATGCTTCCAACCCTGGGGCCATCAGGACATCTGCCTCCCTAACGCACCCGTGCGCTAAGGAGCCTGCTGAGCGAGCAAGCTGATGGCACAGGCCCACTGACTCCGAGAGCCAGGTTCAAACCCCAGCCGCGCACCTTACTCATCCTATGACCTTGGAGGAGGTTCTCCAATTGCTCCAGCCTCAGTCTCCCCATCTGCACAATGGACCTAAGAGGACTCATCTCTTACATCAAAAGGATGGATTAACATAAAGCCAGAAGATCCCTAACCCAGGGCTTCTCAAACCTGGCTGTGCATTAGAGACACTGCAGGGGTGGGGCTTGGGAGGGTTCTAAAAACATCTGGATACCCAGGCCGTAGCCAGCAGTATTTTTTTAAAGAGATAAAATATACATAAAATAAAGCCTTTTGGGACTTCCTTGCGGGTCCAGTGGTTAAGAATCCACCAGCCAATGTAGGGAACAGGGGTTCGATCCCCGGTCTGGGAAGATCCCACATGCCATGGAGCAACTAAGCCTGTGCGCCCTAGGGACGGTGCTCCACAGTAAGAGAAGCCACCGCCATGAGAGGCCCACACACCGCAACGAAGAGTAGGGCCCCTCTCGCTGCAACTAGAGGAAAGTCTGCACCCAGCAGTGCAGGCCCAGCGTGGCCATAAGTGAATGAATAAGTAAGTTAAGCTTTTTGAAAGTGCCGCCTCTAATATTTTTATAATAAGTTCTTTCCAGTGCAGCCAAGTCAGAGAAACACAAAGTTTGAGTGTTTGCAGGAGATGTTAGCCAGCTACTGCTCGAAAGTTAAGGATGCGGCTTCTTACGTTATCGCATCTCCCATCAAACGTACAACCTGAGAGTCTGCACGTCTAACAAGCTCCAGGTGCTGCTGGCCTGTGGACTCTGAGGAGCAATGATCCACAGGACCCTGACTGTCCTCTGGCCCCAGGGGTTCAGGTCTGAACCACTCACACCAGAGCCGGACAAAGGCTTCCAGCTGGGCGGGTGGTGGGGGCCCGAGACTCCTTAACCCCTTAAAATTGATTGGGTCTCAACTCTGCCCTCCCAGGGACACCTAGAGGCATTTGGAGTTCTTCTTCAGTTGGTAAGTCGTGTCCCACTCTTTTTGACCCCATAGACTGCAGCACGCCAGGATCCCCAGACTTCGCCATCTCCTGAACTTTGCTCAAATTCATCTCCACTGAGTTGGTGATGCTATCTAACCATCTCATCCTCTACCTCTTCTTCTGTTGCCTTCAGTCTTTCCTGGGGGAAGGTTTATTCTGCCCTTGAGCCTGGCAAATAAGGTCAGTTTTCTGATTATCTCTGCTGAAGGCAGAGAGAGTGGCCTGGATCTTTCAAAACAGAAGGCAATCTGAAATTCATCTACAGTTGGCATTCCATGGCCTTGAGTAATTCATGTGTCACAGCATCGGATTTCTCCTAAATATGTTGTACTGAGATTAACATGAAAATTAATCTGAATTCCTGGGGCCACAGCAGCCGGCGGGAAGAAGCAGGAGCCAAGAGGCTTCTTCTGGTTTACAGAGAAGCCAGCTTGGGATTTCAAAGGGGCCAACTGTGGAAGTAGGCCTGGAAGGGCCGTTTTCCCTGCCTGGGGCCCCCAGGAGGCAGAGCAAGGCCCGGGTCGAGCATGGTCTGTAAAGGACAGCGGGGAGGCGCTCTGGGCAGGACAGCAGCAAGGCGGGGCCGGGCAAGGAGAGCTGGAGGGTCGGCTTGAGCAGGGCACTGAGGACACTTGGGGCCGATGGTCCTGCGTGCGGGGGGCTGGCCTGTGCCCAGCAGCGCCCTGGCCTCCACCCGCTAAAGGCGGGGAGCAGCCAACACCCCCCGCCAGGTGTGACAACCAAAGGTACCTTTAAGTGTAAAGTGTCAGTCGCTCAGTCGTGTCTGAATCTGTGGGACCCCATAGACTGTAACCCGAAAGGCTTCTCTGTCCATGGGATTCTCCAGGCAAGAATACTGGAGTGGGTAGCCATTTCCTTCTCCAGGGGATCTTCCCGACCCAGGGATTGAACAGGGATCGAACCTGTGTCTCTGATGTCTCCTGCCTTGCCAGGCGGGATATTTGCCACCTGAGCCATGGGGGAAGCCCAAAGATGCCTTGAGACGTGGCCAAGCGTCCTCTAGGGAAACAAACTCGAGCGCCCTGGGGGAGACCCAGTGCTCCACGGTAAGGCGGAAAGGTCACCTCCTCAGGCCCCGAAGAACAGCTCCTCCCTCTAGGGCCCATCGCACCGTACGGCACTTATTACAGCAGCTTTCTGAGTCTCCCTGCTGCGGCTTATCCACTTCCTGAAGAGGGCTGGGTCCTCCGCTCTCTTTCCTGGGTCCAGAGCTGTGCTTTTCACTAAGAGCACTCACTGGACACCCTGAGCTGCTTCTCAAAGCCAAGCCTACGTCATGGGTCTCATGTCCTAGGGGCGCCAGGGCTCCAGGTTCACCACCTGAATGGCTTCTTCCAAACTACCGGGATGGGGCGGGTGAAACGCCTCGCCCAGCCCAGTGAAGGGGACAGCTCCTTCCCCGACAGACACCTGGCTCAAGAACGCAGACGTCCAACCTTGCCTCAGACCCCTTTCTTTCTTATCAGTGCCAGGCTGATTTTTGTTTGCTTTTTTTTTTTCTTTTGGCTGCACCACGTGACATCAGGATCTCAGTGCACCCTCTGCAGTGGGAGCTCGGAGTCTTAACCCCTGGACCTACAGGGACGTCCCGGCAGTCTGCTTTAATGCTTATCCAATAACAGAACCGTTTTGTTCTTTTCTACCTCTGTGGGAGGGATTCACTGAGTCCCCAGGAGGTTTTCTCTTTAACGGCGCCCTCTTCCCCAGCAGGGTTTGTGTGTTTGCTGGGGAGCCCAGCTTACCGTGGGTGGAGGGGAGCCCAGCTTACCGTGGGTGGAGGGGAGCCCAGCTTACCGTGGGTGGAGGGGAGCCCAGCTTACCGTGGGTGGAGGGGAGCCTCTTCCGATGAGCGGCACGTTCTCGTAGCGTGGGTTCCCGCCGAACAGCGCGGCTTGGTTCCTGTGGGGCCGAGAGGGGCGAGGAGCGCTCAGGGCGGGGACACAGGTGTGTGCCCGGACTCCTGCAGGAGGGTCCCGGGGGTTTGGGTTTGCGTAAGGGAGATAGAATTGGACCACAGACAGAGGGGAGGGAGAAGCAGCAGGGAGCGGGTGATGGGGCCAGGGGAGACGCGGCTTCTCAGGCCTTCGAGCTGCCCTGCAGGCTTGAGGCAAAACACTGACACCTGCAGCGGCTCTTCCTCGAGCAGATGCTCTCGGGGTGGGTGGGGGGGGGGCCCCACTCAGGCGTCCCAGCTGCGGCCAGGGGCTCAGCTGGCTTCAGATGCCTTCCTCCCCTTCCCTGGCCCCCTGGACCCAAACATGCCCCCGCCTGCAGATCCAGCTCCCCCAAGGCCAGGAAAAGCGCCACAGCCCCAGCCCGGCATGTTGCGGGGAGGCCCCGGGAGCCCCGCCGTACATGTACTCCGAGACGGGGGCATTGGAGATGGTCTGGGCTGGGTGCAGGCTGCCCTGGCTGCCCAGGCCGCTGCTGTAGCTGCAGAAGCTGCGAAGCTGCCCCCGAGGCGGGTTGTGGGTGGCGATGCGCCGGGCCTGGGGGTTGAAGGGGTCGTCGTCGTCAATGTCGTCATAGTCCCTGTCCCTAGGATGACACGCAGGACACGGCCGTGAGGGGCAGGGGAGGGGCGCCAGGCAGTGGGGTCCCGGCCCACTTCCCAATCTTTCCTCCCAGGACTCCCCCTCTGGCTGCAGGTGTCTCCTTGAGGTTCTCTGAAAGTATGGTCTTCAGCCCCGCCTTATACATATTACTCTGCTCCGTTCCCAGCTGCACACCCACCTCCTCCAGGCAGCCCACCCTGCTGACCACCTGCACGCTGATCCTCCCTACCCTGCCTCCTTTTCTGATTACTCTCGAGACACTGAAATGCTATCTTGTCTGTCTCCTCCATGAGACTATAGATGCCCTGCTTTCAGTGCTACAATCTGTTCCTTCCGGCATTCTGGGGGCACCCCTCCCAGCAGCAGCATCACCCTGCAAAGTCCTGCAGAGGAACAGGGGACAAGCTAAGGAGGCCAGGCTGTGGCACAATGCCCTCATCATCCTTGGCCCTGCTCTGGCCCCCTCCAACCTCCTTCTGGGGTCCTGCCTGGACTTTCAGGGACGCTGCCTCAGAAATCCAGCCAGCCTGTTGGGGCTGAATGCCCGGTCCCCTTGCTGCCCCTCCCCACCCCAGGTTATCGGTTCTCAGCTCAGCCAGAGAGCAGAGCCTCCCGCCCCCTTCCCCAGGAAGCCCACCTGGTGGCACAGTGCTTCCAAGCCCCTGGCCCCAGGCAGATCATGATGGAAAAGGCCAGGGCGGCCAGGAGGGAGAAGAGGCCGAGGTACAGCAGGCCCTCGAGGCCGTCGTAGCAGATGCCGGCGAGGGCGTCCAGATAGTCCTGGAGGAGGAAGAGGGGCACGTAGCTGCAGGGGGAGAGCGGCACTGCCGGGGGTCCCAGCTGGTCTCTGGAAGCCCCTCTCTCCCAGCCTGGACCTGGGATCACCTCCCCTCCCCCATCCCAGGCACAGTGTACACCCACGAAGGGTCCATGTTCAGGACCCCGACATGACAGGGCGCTTCTTGGTTCTCTCTCGACGCGTTTGCTGACAAACTGTGTGCTGGGCTTGGAACAGGACAGATGATGAGCTTGCGGGTGGGGGAGCCGGAGGGCAGAGGACATTTAATCTGAGGCCAGGACAGCAGGGAAGCAGAGCGAGCCTGTAGCCTCTGAGGCAAAGGGGCCAGGCTCGGCGTGTTCAGGGAGGAGGCAGAGGTCAGCTGAGGACATGCGAGACGGCACCAGCTCTTGCTGGACCTCGCATGGCAGGCGAGGAGGAGCTTGAATGTAATGCAAGGTGATGGGAAGGCACGGGCGGGTTTGGGGACGGAAGGCTGTGATCCAATTCGGTTTTTAAAAGACTGCTCTGGCTGCCGTATATTAAAGGTAAGGGGGTGGGAGAAAGTGGGGACCGGTTAGGAGGCCACGGCTGTCACCCAGGGGAGCAGGGCGGTGCTTGGACCAAGGCGGGGGCTGCGGGGGGGACAGAAGTGGATGGAGCAGGGTAGATCCGAGGGTACAGTGGTGAGCACTCGCTGAGGGATGAGGTGTGGAGGTGGGGGAGGAAGGGTACTGGGGCCACCCCCTGTTCTCAGCTCTCAAGTCAGGCTGCCAGGGTTGGAAACCCACGGCCTTGACTCGACAGCTCTGGAATCTTCCGTAAGCTACTTTATAGATAAAGATATATACATCTGTCCATCTATATGTCTACCTATCCATCCATCTATATTCACACACAAATTGCTATCTATAACATTTCTCATGAAATATCAGGTATTTCTTAGTTTAACAGTGAGGACTAAATGATACATCAGATATACGGTGTACAGAACAAGGTGGAAGACAAGGGACTCAGTAAATTGCAGCCATGATCATTATCATGACTATTCGCCCAAAATCCATGTGGGATGTGAGAGCTTGTCAACATACACTGGCTTCCTGCTTTGGAGGAGAGGAGGGGCTCACATGCATCCCTGCATGGATGCCTGATATTGCAGATTCCTAGAGATGACCCTGGCAATGAGAATGGGGTGTCCACTTGCAATGCAGGAACTGGATGGGTTGACCAGATGGCTGGGGGTCTGTGCACTAGGGAACAGCCTTCCTCATGTAGCTCAGGGTGCCCCGAAACAGATCCAACTCTCCGTACCCCCACCCCCTGGTACCTTTCTCTGCGTCTCCTCGTCTCAGCTACTGGAGAGAATCTAGAAGCCAGGCACTCTTCCACCCCATTCCCTGAGTCAGGCAATTACTCTCCTAGCCTCTGCTGGCTTCTCCCTGGGACGATGTGGCCTGCTGGGGTGCCCCCCCCACCGCCCTCCGCCTGCCCCCCAGGGCCACCCCGCACCTTGTGCAGCCCCCGGCAGTCCAACAAGGCGGTCAGCTGGTGGAGGCCGGACTCGGATGAGTTCAGCAGGAGCTGGATTCCAAGCAGATCTTTCTGAAGCAGGAAGAGGTGGACATGCAGACAGACCGAGAGGCAGAGAGTGAACGTGGGCAGCAGGGAGGGTTGGGGATAAACCCGCAGACGGCAGCTTCGGCAGAGAGGCCTTTAAAGCCACAGCAAGGGGCTAGATGCACAGGGAGGGGACACGCTTTCTTTCCCCGGCCCGGGTCCCCAGGGGAGGGCCGGCCGCCTCACCTCTGCGGTGGGGAAGCGGGGCACGGCGAACTGCAGCAGTCCTGCTACCTGGATCTGCATGGCGGTCAGCGAGCGCTGGAAGACGGTCAGGGCCTGCGCCGGGAGAGACCACAGCCCCGCGTGAGGTTTACTCCCAGGAGCCCCCCGCTGCCTCTTCCCCTGCAGCCCCCCGATCGTCTGCAGCAGCAGTCACATCCCTGATCCGGGACGGGCCTTCCTGCTGGCAGGTCTTCCCCTCAGCCCTCAGCCTTCCCTAGAGCCGCCCCGTCCACCTGCTTCCTGCTACTCCAAGTGTCCTGCTGGGACAGCCTGGTCGGGGAGCTTGTGAGAAATGTAGAATCTGGGGCCCGCCCCAGACTTAAGCACAACCTCTGCATGGAAACCAGCACCCAGGGTGGTGGAGCTGACCCAGAGGCCCCTGCAGAGGACCCCAGAGAAGCAAAGAACAGCCAGGCACCTCCACCTTACAGGTCAGTGCTACGGCTGACCACGTGGGGGCGCTGGGGGCAGGGTGAGGGCTGGACCGGGGGAGCCGTACCTGCTGGAAGGGGCTGCTTGCGCTCTGACTGCAGTACAGGTAGTATTGGGTCACCTCTGCAAGGAAAAGACACTGGAGTCAGGTAGGAGCTCACACGTGACCCGCGCTCATCCATCCTCCGTGGCCAGGCCCGTCCCCGAGTTCCCCAAGGAGACAGCTTCTAAGACCTGGCCCATTGGTTCGGCTGGTCCTGAAGGACCGTGATGGGGCAGCTCTGGGTGACTACAGGGCTGAAAGGGAAAGAAGGGCACCGCCTGGGGCCTCCCTGGCTCAGACGGCAACGAATCTCTCTGCAACGTGCAAAGTCTCTCCTGCAACGTGGGAGACACCTTGGTCGGGAAGACGCCCCGGAGGAGGGAATGGCTACCCACACCAATATTCCTGCCTGGAGAATCCCATGGACAGAGGAGTCTGGAGGGCTACAGGGTCCCAAAGAATCGGACACGACTGAGCAACTAACGCTTTCACTTTTTTTCAGGGGCACAGTCTGGCTGACTGCGGGCCTGGACCGAGCATCCCAGGCGGCTCTGACAACAGCAGCTGAGATCCTTACCGGGGCGGACCTGGCCCTCTGTGATGTTCAGGATGAAGGTGTCTGGAGCCGCACAGAAGTCGCTGGTGCCCTGAGCCAGGGAGAAACAGAGAGGGTGGAGGAAAGTCACACACTCCAAGGAGTTCAGGCACGGGGACCCCGCGGCTCAGACTCGGCTGGGCAAGAACCATCAATGGCCAGCTTCCCTGGGTCTTGGCTTTGCCCCTGCCTGGCTCTCTTAACTTTAGAGACAAGGGCTTAGCCTGGGTCTCAGCGTCTTCATCAATCGCACAGGAGAGAGAGATGCTCTTCACCTAATAAATCAATCCACGCAGCGTACTCAGAAAAGTGACGGCAGACAGCATGCACTCTGCTGTTACTTCTGATTTCTGAATGCCTCTCCTGGGAGGGACCTGGGTGAGGCACGAAGGTGCTACAGGACACATTTTGGAGAGTTATTTGCACCACGGCCTGGTTTGCCTATCTCTATTTTATTCTTTGTCTTGCTGTTACCAAGTCCGCCCCGACTCCGGGGGGTGTCCATCTATGAAGCCTGCCCCAGAATGTCTTCCTAAAGAGTTACAGAGGTGCTAAATCCCTCTCTGAGCTTTTGGGTCCAGGTCTTGTCATGATAAGATGGGAGGTCAAGAAGAGCACAGGGCTGAAAGGGACACGGGCTGCAGGCTCTGCTGTGGCCACACTGGGGGACCCAGACCCTGCCGCCTGGCCCGGCCTGGCTGGGGGACCACCGAGGGCCCCGGGGGCCGAGCCGCGGCAGGTCCGGGCCCTCGAAGAGGCGGCTGCAAGGACGCCACCCTCTGAGCCAGGCCCTCCACAGGTCTGGCCTGGGGGGTGCAGCGGGCACTGGGTTGAGGGGGGCTCCCCCCTTTCAGGTCACCCCGTGACCCTCCCAGAAAGGGAATAAATGTGTAGGAAACCAATGAACCAGTGGGAAAGGTTGAAGGCAAAAGGAAAAGAGGGCGGCAGAGGGTGGGACGGTTGGATAGCATCACCGACTCAATGGATGTGAACTTGGGCAAACTCTGGTAGTTGGTGAGGGACAGGGAGGCCTGGTGTGCTGCAGTCCATGGGGTTGCAGAGTCAGACACGACTGAGCGACTGATGGACACTGACCACATGCCTCCCAGGGGTCCATCAACCCATCTCGCCCTCATCAACAAGCCTTCGCAGAAAGTGCCGCTCTTCTGCCCATCCTACAGGAGGAAACGAGGCCTGGGGAACTTCAGGAATGCTCCTGGGGTTCCCTGCCGGGGAGGGCGAGTGCTCGGTGGCCAGAGCACCTGGGTGACCCTCCCCTCCAGCCTCTCCCAGAGGCCACTTCTCCCCGCTCCTTCTCCTTGGCGCTGTCTCTCCTCTCTGCCCCTCACTCCTGCCTAACACTCCGGACTGTACAGCGGGGTGGTCGAGCAGGCGGGGCTCAGTTCCCTGGCTCCCATCTGCCTCCTCATCACGTTCTTTTTAAAAAATATTCATTTGACTGTGTGGGGTGTCTCAGTTGTGGCTTGCGGGATCTTTAGTTGGGGCTCGGTAACTCGAAGTTGCGGTGTGTGGGTTCTAGTTTCCTGACCAGGGACCGAACCCAGGTCCCCTGCACCGGGAGCTTGGAGTCTCAGCCACTGGACCACCAGGGAAGCCCCTGGCACGTTCTTGGGGGGCAGTGCTCCTTCCTGGAGACCCTTTCTGGGGGGACAGTGGAGGGAGAGGGTGAGGCCCCAGTGTTGGCGCTCTGCCCCACAGCTCTCAAAAACAAAAACAAGAGCAGCCCCAGAAAAACAGGCTGGGCGGGCAGGGGCAGTGGCCGCACAAAAGCTCCCCACAACAGCCTCGGAGGGCCTGGCTCCTTCTGCCCCACTTCCTATTAACATGCAGCAGGAGCCGCAGCCCCGTCAAAGGCCCATTCACTGCCTCACCCTTGGCCTCTCTCACACAAGGGCCTGATTAATCGAATTAGGGAGATGGCCTTTCTCTGCAGCTCCCTGGCTGCCCGGGGGGCCCTCGGCTGGGAGCTGCAGTCGCCTCTGGTCGCTGTGAACACAGAAGCCTGGTGAGAGGGAGGAGACCCTGCTGGGAAGGAGCTGGCTCTTGAAGGGGTGCCCATGGTGGCCAGCTGGAGGCGCCCGGGGGAGGGCCCGCTGTGTGCAAGCTTCCCTGTGCCCACTCTTGTCCCCGGAGAAGCGGCTCTCTGCCAGGCAGCTGTGCGTGTGGCCTCGGCCAGCAGCCACCCTCCCTGGACCCTGTTCAGCCCGCCAAGCTCCAGATGACGTCAGGATGCGTTTGACTGTGACCTGGGCCCTCCCGGTGGCTCAGATGGTAAAGAATCCGCCTGCAATGAGGGAGACCTGGATTCAATCCCTGGGTTGGGAAGAGCCCCTGGAGAAGGGAATGGCTACCCACTCCAGTATTCTGGCCTGGAGAATCCCATGGACAGAGGAACCTGGCAGGCTACACAGTTCATGGGGTTGCAAAGAGTCGGACACGACTGAGAGACTTTCACTTGGGCCCTCCTACTCTGCTCTTCCCTGTACCTGGAGGGGCCCCAGCCCTGGGGACATAGGCTCCTGCTGCCCAGGGCTCCCTCCGCGGTCCCAAGTGGACACTGTGTGATGTGGGGAGGGGGGACAAAGCAGGAGAGGCCCACCTCCTCCCCCTTCCAGACAAGCTCTGCCCAGAGCTACTCAGACAAGCAGCACCAGGGTCCATGCACTCTGGGGGCATCGTGGAGGCCCACCGGCCAAGGCCAGGGTCACCAGCCGGCCCCCGTCACTGCGCCAAGCATGCGTTTGGGTAGAGGGGTTCCTGTGTGAGCCCTCCCCTCTTTTTTTTTCTCCTGGATCGAAAGGGCAGAATGGATGCAGGTCACAAGTTTGCTCTGTGGCTCTTAAGTGAGCTAAGGGGTTCTCTGAAATCCCCATAAATCTGCCCCTCTGTCACACACACACACACACACACACACAGACACGCAGCCTGTACCACCACTGTGTCGATCCACATGGGGCTGTGATGATCTGCCTATGAGCTGAAACTTAAGAGGAAACGTCCCGTTCTTCTGGTTCCTGCATCTCCAGACACGCACGCCCCTGAGAGCCACGTAGCCGAACGTTGAATGAATGAATGAACGCCGTGCACACAGCTCCTCTGGAGTGTTCGGTCCACCAGAGACCAAGCGTACCTGCCTAGCTGGCTTCCCGCCCACACTCCTGACACCTTGCGTGTGTGTCTGTTTTTTGTTGTTTTTTTTTTCACATTTCAAGGTACCACAAATGGAAACACACCACTGTGAATCGGATGGTCTGTGTGAGTCCAAGCGCAGTGGATGGGAGGCCACCTTCTGCTTTCTGGACGCTGGGGAGGAGGGCCCGGGAGTGTGCGCTGAAGCCCGAGGGTGCTTCCAGAATGGGGTTCAAGCCCTGCCCAGCCCCACCAGCTGGGCTCAGCTCTTCACATCCAGAAGAGGCACCTGGTCCCCCGTGCCCGGCCGCACAGGCTGTGGCAGGTGGGTAAAGGATCAGGCTTCAGGCCTCTTATCTTGCTCTGCCCTCAAACGGCTCATGACCCCGGGGCAAGCCTCTTCCTTTCCCAGGGCCTGTGTCCCCATCAAAAGGGATGGGCCAAGCCCCTTTAGTTCCCAGACTCTCGGATTCTTGGTTAGGGACTGAGACCAGAAGCTGGCCCTGCCCTGGGGACGCTGGGCGGCACACATCGACACACCACCAGACTGAAGACCACCCGGGCGGACCACCGGCACCCCCACGGCCCCCAACTCACCACGGCCGCAGCAGCATCAGCAGCCAGGGACGTCCAGCTGAAGAGCAGGGCCAACACCCCGCAGCAGAGCATCCTAGAGGAGAAGCAGCCGCCAGTGGGGTCCCGGCAGAGGCCGGCAGGTGGGGGTCCCTTGGTGGCTGCCCACCCCCCAGCCTTCGGGGCCCTTCCTCTCGGCTACGACCTTGTTCCCCTGGCCCTCTAGACTCCCTTGGCGGCCCCAAGGGCAGCCCCAGCCTGAGCCCTAACTGCTGGCAGAGGGATATGGACCAATGCCCAGGGCACAGGTCCCCAAGGGAAGAGACAGCAGCAAGGGCGCGAGCTGAGCGGCTCTAACGGCTCAGCTGCGGGACAGTCAGGCCCCGGAGGCAAGGGCTGGGAGCGGGGAAAGCCCACCCCTGGCTTGGTGTCCAGACGGCAGGATGGTGGCTGCCGCCCCCACCCGGCCCCGGGCCGGGTGCTGAGAAGGGGAGAGGGAGGCGGCATCAGGCTGCCCCTGCTGCCCACACGCCCCCGGCCCCCCAGGCCCTCATCCCTCTGGACGGCGGCACCGTCACTCCCCACGCTTGGCCAGCTCTTCCCCCAGACCCAGAGGCAGGCTACTCACGAGGCCAGGAGGCACCTGGAGCGCTTGGCCAGACCCAGGCAGGCCAGGAGGCAGAGGACCAGGTCCAAGACGAACAGCAGGAGGTAGGAGAGCCACCTGGGCGGGGCGGGAGGGGCAGTCAGGGAAGAGCTGCCCACCGGGGCCCGTGGCCCGTTGGACTGTTCACAGGACAAACCGCCCGGAGCCGGCGGCTAAGCTGATGAGCCCGGGGGCCAGCCCTGCCCCGGACAGCACGAAGCCAGTGTGCGTGGTGGACAGCCCTTGGGGCTCCGGAGGCTGCATCCCGGCCTGTGCTTGGACAAAGGAGTCACCCTCCCTCCCCCGGCTGAGTGTCTGAACCAGCACTGTCTCCTAGAACTTTCTGCAGTGATGGACACGGACCACCTACATACTGACCACTCTCTGTGGCTGCCTGTGTGTGGCTGAGAACGTGGCCGATACAACCGAGGAAACGAATTTCTCCTTTCATTTACTTTTTCTTCTTTTTTTCAGAATTGAAGTATAGTTGCTATACAATATTACGTAAGTTACAGGTATACTATGTATTTATTTTTTTGAAAGTCGCTCAGTCGCGTCTGACTCTTTGCGATCCCATGGACTATTCAGTCCATGGAGTTCTCCAGGCCAGAATACTGGAGTGGGTAGCTGTTCCCTTCTCCAGGGGATCTTCCCAACCCAGGGATTGAACCCAGGTCTCCCACATTGCAGATGGATTCTTTACCAGCTGAGCCACAAGGGAAGCCCTAAAATACTGGAGTGGGTAGCCTATTCCTTCTCCAGGGTACAACATATGACTCACAATTTTTAAAGCTTATACTCCATCTATAGTTACTATAAAAATATTGGCTATACTCCTCATGTTGTACAATATATATCTTTTATCTTATTTTTTTAATTTAACTTGTACTTTATATGGGAGTGTAGCTGATTTACAATGATGTGATAGTTTCTGGTGTACAGTAAAGTAATTCATATATACACATACATGCACCTACCCTCTCGTTTCCTTTTTTTTGGCTGTGGGCCATGCGGGATCTTCCTCAACCAGGGATTGAACCCGCACTCCCTGCAGCAAACGTGGAGTCCGAACCACTGGACGCCAGGGAAGCTCCTCATAGCCTTTGTTCCAACAGCCACTCGTGACCAGTGGCCACGCCATGGACAGAGCAGGTCTAAACCATCTCTGGGAGGCATGTATTTGGACCCTGGTTCCTGTTGCTTCTAGAAGGCACACACAGAGTCAGCCCAGGCGAGGTCTGACGGATCTATGCCACGGATTGTAGCTATGATGGATCATAGCCACAGATCTAAGAGAGCTAAGAGGCCCGCATCTTTAACGATGGCTCCCCGCAATGAAGAGTAGCTCCCATTCTTCACAAAGAGAGGAAAGTCCAAGCCCAGCAAGGAAGACCCAGTGCAGGCAAAAATTAAATAGATAAAAAGAACCTTGGGGCCATCGAGCGCTGGAATCCCATTCTACAGATTGGAAAACCAAGGTCAGGGGGAAAAGAGGCTGGCCCAGGGATTCCAGACTCTCCGAGTCTTCCCACAAGAGATAGGGCCAGCCACTTGGAGCCCCTCAAAATCCTGGCTTCCCATCTCACAGCTGAAGTTTTCTTGTTGCCCTTCTCTCTCCTACTCGGCACACTGACAGGAAATCGAGGTAGGACCGAGTCAAAGCTCCACGATCATGAAGCTCTAAGATTATGTTTCAGCCTGCTCGGCATCCCCGCCTCCTCGCGTTATAAAAGTTTCCTGGAAACAGCTCTGCAAGGCGGATGCGCTTCCCTAGAGGAGCTGGCTGCTGACATGGGGATGAGTTTCTAAGCAAGAACTCGGCTCTCCCAGGAGCCACACGGGCCCCTGCGGCCACGGCTCCTCCCACATCCGCCGTGGATGCGCTGGCTCTGTTACACCCTTTGGAAACCTCTGGAGAGCAGTCTCTGGGCTTTTAATTGCCTCTAACACGTAGCCGGGACTTGTATAAAAGTATTAAGAAGAATTTGCTCAGCTGAGTGGCTGGGCTCCAGCACCATCCGGAAAGCAAAGGTGGGGAGGCTGGTCCCAAGGAGACCCGGGCCCTGGGGCTGGTGAGCTCATGAAGAATAAAACGAGGCTTTTGTGCCAGGGCGGCTCATTCGAGAGGAGGAAACAAATGGCAGATGAGGGGAAGGGACAGAACGTCAGCAGCGCTCCGGAGCCACAGGTGCCCACCGTGAAGCAGCCCTGAGCGAGGGGAAGAATTTGGGGACGGGGTTCCAGGAGGCCCTCTCTATCACCCTCACTGAGACAGACACTGTACAGCTGTCACCACCTTATCCCAAGGTTTACAAAATCATCTGAAAAAGTAAGCCCTTTTGATGCCTATGTTCTGGCTTATTTTACCAAGGTCATTCTCAAAATGCCCAAATTAAGCCCTTCAGTATACAAGGCTTCCAAGGCATACTTCTTCTCAGTGACAAAGAAGCCACCTGCCACTGCAGGAGAGGCAAGAGCCTGTGTGAGTCCCTTCTGGATGACTTGTTTTGGTCTTAATTGTACTTTCTGGTATGAGAGTTTGGTCCAGACTCATCGGGTACAGTCCCTACCCAAACCTGGAGTCAGACATTTTTCCAAGGGAGCCTGGTTCCTTTCAGGGCTGCCCCGGTGATACAGTGGTAAAGAATCTGCCTGCCAAGCAGGGGACCCGGGTTCGATCTCTAGGTCGGGAAGATTCCCTGGAGAAGGAAATGGCACCCCACTCCAGGATTCTTGCCTGGGAAACTCCATGGAGAGAGAAGCCTGGCGGGCTATAGGCCATGGGGTGGCAAAGAGTCGGACACGACGGAGCACACACGCAGTGCAGTGCTCACACGGACCAGGCTAGGTCCATTCAGGGAGAGCGGCAGGGTCGAAACGGACACCACTTTCCACAATAAAAAGGTTTTGGAGGCTCAGGCAGTGACTGTCCCTCGTGTCATGGGACTAATCAGATGCCACTGTTTGGAGTCAGAGGTCACAGCTAGTCCTTAGAGTCAGCAGTTTCCTTTCGGTTACTTGGGACACACGAGCCAAAAAAAACACAAGAGAATAAAAATCTGGGTGACGTCTGGGAGGGCGGGGGCTGGATGGGCAGGTAGGGGAGGGACGCAGAGCACTGTCCAGAGCCAGGGGCCTCCTGAGCTCCCTCTGGTCAAGGCCTGGCCATCTCTTACCCCAGGGAACGGAGAGCCCTGGATGGGGAGGTCCAGAGGCCACCAGGGGCATGTTCTCTGGGTCAGTGTTAGCTCAGCCTGGAGTGGGGCTTTCTCAGAAAGCGGAAGTGAATTCAGAGTAAATTGTGCAGCGTTGTGGTGGAGACTGTGACCCCTGCCGGTGGCTTGAAGCAGAGGCAAGAAACTGGGGAGGGCGAGGGCCTCCAAAGGACAGATGTTTGCTCCCAGGGCTCCTGCATCCCCCGCGCCCCTGAGCCAGGCGCTCTGCCCTGATGCACAAGGATGTGTATGCCGTGCGTGCACGTCACCCCTCCGCTGGGAGCCCCCTAAATCTGGACTCCGCCGCCTTTCTTGGTTGTTCCCAGAGTGACCTTCCCCAGACCCTCCGTGCGGACGGAGGGCAGCCGATCCCCGCTCAGCTGGCCTGTGTCCACCGCCTTCACCTGGGATGGGGTTCGGGTGATGGGGAGGCAGGGGAGATGTAAACGAAACCCCAAAGGTCTGAGGACGCAGGAGTGAGTCTGCACACCTGATATGGCAAAGGTGGGGTGGGTCCCTGCAGCCCCTGTCACTCCACTTTTGGGCATCTCTGAGGCTGGGGGCATCTCTGAGCTTGCTAAGCAGTTGCCATCGGGCAAGGCTCTGCACTGCCAAAGGCACTGCCATCTCCCCGACCCCTCGCTCCTCGGGGGCTGGGTCTGCATGTGCAAGGAGCCCTGGCCCCTCAATCCTAGAAGGCGAGGAACCCGTGAACCAGCTGCACTTCACTCAGCCCTGAGGATGCTGGTCCTGGAAGAGCTCCTGCTATGCGCTGGGTGGGTGGCCAGGTGGAGCCTGAGATCTTGGCTCGTCACCGTCCCTCCGGGGGGCTCAGTGCCTGCGTGTACAGGTTGGCTGCACTCCCTGCCTCCACAAGCTCTCGTGTCCTCTGATTTCAGACAGTGGCTTAGTGAGCCCTTCCGGTGGCACTTCCCTGCTGGAGCCCAAGATGCCGACTCTGCTGAAGGGAGCTGGGGTGGCCCTCCCGGGGGCCTTACCTGTAGTACTCCACAGAGCTGGTCTGGTTGGCCAGTTCGGTCAGTTCCTCGGTGACCTCCGTCCACACGGGCACCCCTGCTATCTGGGCGATGATGCTGCCCGCCGTCTGCTGTAAGAACTTCAGCGTCTGGAGGTAATCGCCCCGGGTGGCGAAGATCTCACCCAGGCGGGCGAGGTGCTGCTCCAGGTCCACCTTCATCTTCTGGGTGGTTCCCGACACCTGTGGAGGGGCGGAGCTTGAGAGTCTGACCTTGGCGGGGAGGAAGCTGGAGCGGGTACACGGCCTGATTCAAACTGGAGGGGAGAACTTGGCCTTCAATGAGTGCTCCACAGGCACCGCCAGTCCTGAAGTCATGAGGCTGCGGTCCAGGTGGAGAATGGATGGCAGAGCCTCCCCTACCCACCCAGCCCAAGGGTCCCTCCATCAGGGGCACAGGCCCGATCTAGTCCTAACCAGGACCCGGCCTCCGAGACCCAGTGCCTTCCTAGGAAGACAGACCCAGATGGGGAAAGAAACAAGAGAAGCCATTTTTCTTCCTTGAAGATTCTCTTCCAAGTTTAAACATTTTGGACGATGAATTCTTGTTGAGGGTGAGGAATAAAACGTTTAAACCAAAGAAGCCCTCCGTTGCTACCTGACCTTTGGTTCCCACAATAGGCTTTCTCAGCATCTCACAAGAGAAAGGCTTTGTTGTACAGCGAGCGACAGCTCACAGTGTCCTGAACCCGAGTTCGTAACAATGGGACTTTGAAATGATACAGGCAGATCCGATGCTGCCAGGACACGCACGTGACAGGAGGAGGAAACCGGTGCCTTCTCTGTGCTCACCACCCGCCTGGGCCCCCATGTCTGCCCTGAGTGGAGTTGAGCAGACCTTGAAGGAAGCATCTCTCTGCTCAGAAGTAGAGAGGAAGGTCAATGGCGGTGACTGTCCTGGGCTTGCAAACAAAGACCACAAGGATTGGAAAGATGCTTCTCAACAGCCCAGATATAGGGTCCTGGCAGGGCCCTGAGACCCAGCCAAAGAATTCCAAGCACCTTCCCCCCAATCCTGCTCTGAGCCTGGGTGTTGGCAAGAGGGGAGGAAGGGCTTGGTGGCTCTGAAACTGTCACGTTTCACCAACAGGCACAACTGGCTGGAAACGGGGAGTGTGTGCTAATCGTCCAGGCAGCCTTCAGCTCCCCAGGTCTGCAAGGAAGAGGAAAATGACTCAGAGCGGGAATTCCCTGGAGGTCCAGTGGTCAGGGCCCTGCACTTTCACTGCTGAGGGCATGGGTTCAACCCCTGATTGGGGAACTAAGATCCTGCAAGCTCTGCGGTGGGGCCAAAAAACCAACAACAAAACAAAAGGACCCAGAAGAATGTTTCGAAACTTCCCAGGGTGAGAGCTGCACGGAGAGACGATTAGACCTCACTCCTGGCAGCAAACGCTATTTCTGGGCGTTAGAGGGGCTGGACAGCAACTCCAGGGCCTTTCACATCTGTGCTGTGCTGGGAGTTCCTGGTTCCACAAAAGAGAATGGCCGCCTTTGTTGCATTTTGCTTCTTCCAGCGTCAGCAGCTTATTCCCTTTTCTGGCCTGCTCCTGGTCCTTACAAGCTGGTTAACAGCTACGAGATGCCAAAGTGCAGAGATGCCGGGCACACGCGTTAGTAAATCCAGCAGCTGACCCTCAACCGGATCAGCGCTCCTTTTCAGTTCAGTAAGGTCACCGGACAAGCGCTCTGCAGCCACTGATCCAAAGGCAGTCTTCATAAACGTTAATGCCGGCAGCAAAACCCGCTCTGCGTGATGTTTCCATGTTCCTCTATGAAGCCTAACTCACTTTAGACCACAAGGCTGTTAAAAATGCTCTGTAAACTTTTCCTGTAAGATCACTTCTTTCCCCTTCCGTAGCTCTAAAATGTTTCACTTCTCTACTTCTTAAATTCCTCCTTGGAAAAAAAAAAAAACCAACGCATACACACACAAGCCAGCAAACATCTGCCAGGCCTTCTTTTCCTCCTGATGTCTTCCCACAGGAAACCAAACCAAACAGAAAAAAATTAAAATTACAGCGCTGACCCACTTACATCTGCCCCTTCCCCATTCTGCTCCCAGTCCTTAGAGGTTCATCCCAGAGCTCCCAGAAGGGAGACAGGGGTGGGGGACACTCAGAGATGGCACAGGCGCTCCCACGGGGAAGAGACACTCTTCAGATCAAGGGGGCTGGCTCAGCTCCCCAAGTTGGGGCGAAATCAGGGGCAAGCTAGCAGGTGGAGGAAGCTGTTACCCTGGAGGATGGAGCAGGCATTCTCCAGCTGCGGACCCTGGACCAGTGGCCTCGCATCATCAGCTGGGAACCAATTCTCAATGCAGATTCTCAGCGGAGAGTCTGGGGAGGGGGGAGGGCCCGCCATCTGTGTCTGTCAAGCCCTCCAGGGGATTCTGATTCAAGCTCAAGTTGGAAAATCTCTGACTGAGAGGAAGCTCCTTTTCAGAGAAGGAGGTGAAGGGGTGGAGCCTAGGCAGGCTGGGGGCAGGGCCCGCATCTCAGAGCCTGGAGGGGAAGGGCTGAGACCAGACCCCTGGGCTCCAGTACTGGGTTCTGAAATGTGCCAGCTCCCCACCCTGGGGCAGCCATAGCACCTCCTTGTGCTCAGTTCCTTCACCCAAACGCATGCCCACAGGCTGGCTGCCAGCTCAAACCCGAGCCAGCCGAGCTCCCAGAGCGGTAGAGTCCCGGGCCGCGGTTTTAAGCTGAGATCCCAGTGGGCTTCCCTGATGGTAATGAAGTGCTATGCAGGATACCCAGGAGATGAGGGTTCGATCCCTGGGTCAGGAAGATACCCTGGAGGAGGGCATGTCAACCCACTCCAGTATTCTTGCCTGAAGAATCCCATGGACAGAGGAACCTGGTGGGCTGGAGTCCACAGGGTCACAAAGAGTCAGACACGACTGAGTGACTGAGCAGCAACGGGTTAGAGGCATGCCAGGTGCCCTGGGTGAGGTCCAGATGGGGTCACTGCATCCAGAGAAAGGATCCACCCAAGGCATCCCTAGTGACCCTTTCTGACCCCCCAAATCAGTATGTGCAGCTGACTCAGGACCCTGCTGCCAGCCGTGGCACAGGGCTACCTCAGGCTGGGAGGGTGCACATCTGGGGCTCCTGCTCCAGGAAGGGGAGCCTGGCAGGGCCCACCTTGCTCTGGCTCAGGTCTGAGTTGCCTGACCTGTCTCTCCTGAGTACCCCCCCCCAGCCCCCATCAAAGCTTCCACTCTTCCAAGGTAATAACAGTAATACATATTATTATAGTAATTATAATAATAGCATCATTAGCATAGCTCCCCCACCAACACTTGGAGAGTTCTTTGCAGATAACCAGGCATTTTCACAGGCATCATCTCATCAGCCGTCACTCATCTGATATTTGGCCTTCACCTCTCAGATCTGGGGGCCCGCTAAGATCTGCTATCTCCCCGGAGCCTTGGGACTAGGGGTCCTGGGAGCCCACCCCAAGGGCAAAACCAGCCCTGGAGGCCCAGCACAGGGGGCTGCCTCTCCAGGCAGTGTCCCCGGCCCTGGGGCACTCTCGGCATGGGGCGAGGGGCCCAGCCTGGAGGTCCCGGTCCCAGCTCATCTCTGGGCGATAAAGACATGAAGAATTTGAGTTTTCCCATCAGGATGGCTCAGGGACTTTCTTCCTCGGTCCCTGGGGGAGCCACAGGCCATTCTTCCAATGGTCACAGGTCAGACAGTGAAGGGCATGGCTCCGGGGCTTCCCCAGAGATTCTCCTTTGGAGGGTGAGTTCTTCCCCCCGGGGTTCTGGTGCTGGTGGGTGAAGCCTCTTCCACACCGGGGCAGAAGTGAGGGTGGGGGCCCCAGGGAGTGAGCCCCGCCCCAGGCCAGGGCGTGCTTAGGGCCCCCTGTGCTGGTCAGCCTGCGTTCGGCCCGCCAGCTTCTCCACCCCACCACACTCTTGGCCCGTTACAGCTGCCCCAGCCCAGGGTCCAGACAGCTAGCTCCTGGTCCCCAGGGATGGGTCCCAGCAGACACAAGGAATGGGGCAGGAGAGTGGGGCCCCTGGTCTGGCCTGTGGCCCTTGGCTTCCCAGAAGGACTTTATCTGAGGCCAAAGCCAGGGAAGCCAGCAGCCAGCCACCCCACCCGAGGGCCAGCACAGCTGTCTCTTTAAGGGAGCTTGTCCCGGGAGGGCTGGGGGATTAAGGCCTTAGAGGAGCTTAAGGGAGGGGGGTGCGATGGGGTCGAGTCCCTCCTCCAGAATCCTCTTCCAGCAGCACTGGGATGAAGTCCACACGCTCCAGTCGGGGCCGGATTGTGTGGCTCAGGCCGCCGGACACAGTCGGCCATTGGCTGAGGTCACCCCTCTGCTGGGGACCTGGCCCAGGGTGGATGTAGAGCGACTGGCGTTTCTGAAAACTGCTCCAGAGTCTGGCTCCTGGGACACTGGGGCTGCTGGGAAATCAGCTGGAGAGACCTGGTGCGTGAACGTGACAAGCACGGGGGCCAAGGGCTGTGTTTTCGGAAGACCCTGCCTCCCCGCCCAGAGGCTCACAAGTGGACCTCTGCCTTGTGCTAAAAATCCCACCTCTCCTCCGGCATGTCCTTCACCCTGAGCCCCCAGCCGCAGCCACGAGCCTGGAAAGCAGAGCCTGGAGCGCACTGTGCTGGCCTTGAGGGCTCTGCACTTGGTTTTGAAGCGTTTTCCCCTTGACGTCTCCTAGACCCGACCCACAGCGCTCTGTACTCAGCGCTGAGAGTGAACACAGAAAACACCGTGGGGGGCTTCCCTGGGGGCTCAGTGGGAACGGGGCCGCCTGCCGAGGCCGGGGACGCGGTCGCGCAGTCCCTTGATCCCTGGGTCGGGAAGACCCCACATGCTGCAGAGCAAGTAAGCCGGAGCGTCACAATCACTGAGCTGGCCCCCCAGGGCCCGGGAGCTGTAGCTACTGAACGAAGCCCGTGGGCCCTGGAGTCCATGCTCTGCAACCAGCAAAGACACCGCAAGAGAGAAACCCACTCACAGCAGCTGGAGGAAAGCCCGTGCAGCAACAAAGACCCAGCGCAGCCAAAAATAAATAAGCAGATAAAAACCACTGTGTGTGTGTCGGGGGGCCGGGGCTGATCTACATTCAAGAACCTCTTGGGCACAGGTCTGCTAAAGGTGGGTAGGATTCGATCCCGCGCCCCCAGGCCCCATCCGCCTTTCTCCTTGGTTCCTCACCCCCACCCCTGCCTGGGGAGCAGAAATGGCCTGTTTGCTCCTGGCGGGACCAAGTGGCAGCCCCAAGGGGCGTCCAACCCCCTTGGAGCCGAGCTGGCCAGATCTGACCGGGGCGTCTGTGGGGACCAGGCTGACCTCGCGGGCCGCGCCTGGCTGCCAGGACCTTACCAGCACATCGATCCCGGAGAAGGTGTGGTTGGCGTTGTCCAGGGCATAGAGCAGCTGGTACACCCCGTCGTTGGCCTCGCTGTTTCCATAGAAACCCACGCCCACCGCAGCGCTGTGGGCGAGACCCCAAAGTTAGAGGCGACCCCGGAGGAGACGGTTTTTTCCAGGACACCATTTCTTAGTGCCGTTTTAACTGCGCAGTGAACGTGAAGGGAAAGTATATGGAAGTCCCCGTGGTCCGGCCCCTCACTCACACAGACTCCCTGACGTCCACAGCCCCCACCAGAACGGAACGACTGTGACAACGGGTGAGCCTATGAGGACAAGCCACTGTCACCAAGTCCGCAGTTCGCATTTGGGTCACTCCTGGTGCCGTAGAGTCTCATGTGTTTGAACAGAAGTATAAGGACACGTGTTTGCCATTATAGCATCACACGGGGTGGTTCCACGGCCCTCAAAATCCTCTGTGCTCTACCTTCTAATCCTCCCCTACCCCCAAACCCTGGCAACCATTCACGTGTTCACCGTTCCCATAAGTTCTGCCTTTTCCAAAACGTCATATGCTTGGAATCATACAGTATGCAGCCTTTTCATACGCATTTAAGGTTCCTCCATGTCCTTTCGTGGCTTGATAGCTCATTTTTCTTTGAGAGCTGAATAATAACCCATTGTTTGAATGAAAACAGTTTAGCCGTTCACCTCCCGAAGGGCATCTTGGTTGCTTTTACTGGTGTTGTTCAGTCGCCAAGTCATGTCCGACTCTCTGTGACCCCATGGACTGCAGCACGCCAGGCTTCCCCGTCCTTCACTATCTCCCAGAGTTTGCTCAGATTCATATCCACTGAGTTGGTGATGCCATCCAACCATCTCATCCTCTGCTGCCCTCTTCTCCTCCTGCCCTCAGTTTTTCCCAGCATCACTAGGTCTTGGCAATTATGATGCAAGAGGCTCTAAGCATCCATTAGAGCGGGTGTTTGACTTCAGCTGAGGGACTCTTTCCTGGGGGTAGGGGAGAAGGGGTGGTTTAAACTTCTGGCAAGTGTGCTGGCCAGGAGATGAGGGGAAGGCTCTGGGCCAGTGGGCCCTGGCCTGACCGACTAGTCTTACAGCACGTTTTGTTTAGCCCAAGGGAAAACACTCCCGTTCTCTATCCTGGGGCTCCAAAGGGTGGAAGATTTTGCTGGCTGGGCCCCAGGGATTCTGATGCTGGCAGTAAGTCAGGGAGGGGCTCAGGAATCCATATCTTTCAGGCTCCCCAGGGGACTCTGACACACATGGGCTATGGGACCACTGAAGTCTCGTGAAATCACACCTGCCTCTCCGAAATCCTCTTAGTGTTGGGGACTCCCCTCCGTTCTCTATCCTTTCCCTGCCCCCCACCCCCTCCAACGCTGCCCATCCTACTGAAAAGTTCTGGCTTCTAGAAAGTCCTACTCCTTGCTGTGATGTCGGGCCTCTCTTTCTGGTGGCGCACAGGCATAGCTGCCCTGCAGCAGGTGGGATCTCCCCGGATCAGGGATGGAACCCATGTCCCCCCTGTCAGTAGGCGGATTCTTTACTACTGGAACACCAGGGATCCAGAAAGTCCCTTCTTAAAACCACACACCCACTGATTTCTGGCTGTCCTCGGGGTCAGCCTGGAACAAGCCTCCAATTCTGCAAGATGACCTGCTGGACATCTGAATGGGGCTCTGTATTACCCTCCTCATCACTCTTCCAGTCAAGCGTGTCCTCCAGACCCTGGTCGACATCTGGTTCAACTCATCTGGTCGGTTGGTGCTCTGAGTGGCGCTCCCAAGCCCAGGCGGTCCCTCCAGCTCCGAGCTTGGGGCTAATGCCCCAGGGGCCTGCCTCCCTGCCACTGACCCTATGGTCCACAAACACCCCTGGATTTCTCCCCAAGGACCGCTGCGAAGCCCAGGTGCTCCTCCTTCCTCTAGTGCTGTACTGACTTTTATTTTGTTTTAACCAAAAGCAGAACTCTAAATCCATCTCCGTGAAATTTCATCTGGTTGGTTTTAGTCCAACATTCCAGCCTGAGCAAATCATCTCGAATCTTGCTTCTGTCACTGATTGTATTTTATCTGACTCACACCACTGGGGGTCCTCTGAAGCGTCATCGAACAGCCTCCTTGAGTTTTCATCCGCAACACTGGTTTCGGGAGTGGGGGTGAAGCTACATGTGTTTACACTTATCCTTTTTCTTTGAAAGAGACAGGACCTGCGAAGGAACCCCCTGGGAGGCTGTTATGGAATCCTCCTTCCAGGGAGCCCTTGGCCGCTAATTCAGTGTCTCAGGAAATGGTCCACGGCCCGCAGGGCACAATCACCTGGAGGGGAAGGGGGGCGGTCCACGCTGCACCCATTGTTATCAGTGTGGTCTGCAATGTGCACTTTGAAACACGGTTCCCATCTGCTTCGTGGGTCTGACACACGCATGCACCCACGCTATACTTTGGTGAACCAGCGCGTAAATCGATACTCTGCATTCACCCAGAACTGTTCACCCAGCTTTGAACCCCCTTAACGGCACTAGCCCGGCGTCAGAGCTCGAGACCGCTCCCTCCTCATCCCCCCAGACTCACTCTGGATCCTTCCTCGTCCTGCTCTCGTTGACTCGCTTCCCTGCCTTTCTCCCTCAACTCACTCCGACCTGGCTCTGATCTCCAGAGACTGGAACTGTTGACTTCCACTGCACTCACCCCAGATCCCTCCGCCCTGCAGCCCCACACTGCGGGCAGGACAGATGGTGACCGTGATCTAACGGAGAGAAGACAGCCCTGGGGGGCTGTGGGCTGCCGGGGACGAGCCCCCAGGCATCCTCACGGGCCAGGCTCACTGGACCCTGTCTGTCTCCCCCGTCCGGAGACAGTGGGTCAAATCCAGCAGGACCATCCCCCAGAGTGCTTCAGGTGGGCCTGAGGCTATGGGGAAAATCTCTGTAGATACAAAAACAAGGAAAAACGACTCCTGGGACTTCCCTGGTGGTCCAGTAGCTAGGACTCCGTGCTCCCAGTGCAGGAGGCCCAGGTTCGATCCCTGGTCAGGGAACTAGACCCCACATGCCTCAGCTAAAACCTAGTGGAGCCAAATAAATAAATGAAAATTTTTTTAAAAAAAAGAAAGAAAACACGAAAAATACAACTCATGAGAAAACAAGGCCCGTGTGTGTGGGGTCACTTCTTGAGCAGTAGCTTGACTCTGACACAAAGTTAGAGATTCTCACTATTGGAGCAGAGAAGACCTGGCTGAGGGTGCTAAGAGCTATTGATCTTGTAGAAGGTGGAATTGATCTGGGCTGGAGTCAGACTCTGATTGCAGATCCAGGGCGGCAGCTGGGAGGGGATGGGATGCAGAGAGCGGAGTTGCCACCGGTCAACTGCCCAGGGAGCTCCCTGCTGGGCTGGAGAGGCTCACACCAGGGGTGGCGGCCTGGGATGCTAGGGAGCTTCCCATAACCACCGGGGATATCTGATTCCCACCGCTTGGCGAGGAAGCGGACAGCATGCACCCCAGAGACAGGCTCTCCCACCCAGGTTCCCGGAGCTCAGGCACGACCACATGGGCAGACAGCTGATGAGCCACCTGGGGTCTGTTATGATGGGGTGGGGCTGGAGGTGGAAGGTGAGAAAGGGGTGTCCTGGTCAAGAGGCTGACCAGGGGCGAGACCCAGATGGTCAGGGCCACTTTTCGTCCGCTGTGTCCACCTCCCACCTCCGTGCCCCCGCCCGGCCCAGAGCAGACGGACACTCACCAGCAGATAAGCGCAGCCACCACGGCCGTCCAGGTGACGCAGCAGGAGCGGGGGCGCTTGGTCTGCACCGCGTCGTCCTGCCGGCAGCAACACACGCAGACCAGGTAGGCCGCGAGGAGGACGAGGTTCAGGCCCAAGCCGACGGCAGCCACCAGCCCCAGGAACAGCAGCGACTGAGGAGGGAGAGGCCGGGCATCAGCGCTGGGTCCCGGGGGGTGCGGGGAAGGGCCCCGAGCTCAGCGGGGCTGCGGAAACCGCGACTGAGCTGTACATCCGACGCCCTCCTCCCAGGACTGACGCTCCCACTCTGTATAAAGCGCCCTGCCCTCGGGCACCAGGAGTTGGGGGGAGATGGAGCTCAGGTGTGGGAGGGGGCAGAGGACCCCAGACAAGAGGAGGCAGGAGGCGTGGCTCGAGGCTGGCCCCCCATCTGGGGCATGCATACCTGGATAAAGGTAAGGACCAGACCCTGCCTAATGGATGCTCTGAGTCACTCAAGAGACAAGAAGGAATTGTCCCCAGACCCTGAGGTCTGGGGGCGATGCTTGGTATGACCGAGGGAGACCAGGAGAAAGACATCCACACACCGAAGCATCCGAGGCCTCCCGAGGAGGCAGGGGCTTGGGCGGGGTGTCTCAGAAGCTGAGCGGGGGCCTGGGGCAGACGTCCTGGCGTATGCCCCCTCTGAGCCTCGCTTTAGGAGTTGGGGTCCCTTCCCAACCAGAGGCTAACTCCATGCGGGGGGAGTGGGAGATGTCAGGAAATGTGCCTGCGGAGGTCCCTTCTACCGCACCCCGAAAGGGACAGCGACCCCCAGATGCCAAGGGTGGCAGCCAAGCCCAGAATCCTGAACGGGAGAAGACGCTGTCTCAGGCCCACCGAACACCTCAGGGTCCTACAAAGGGGGCTGCTGTCGGCCAGGAGGCCCGGAGCCCCCTACTCCTTGCCCTCCAGTCTCCTGACTCAGCCAGATGGACACCAGATGGCCCCAGGGCTGGACCTGGCTCTAAGTCAGGTTCCTGAGCCGACGGCCTCGTCCTGCTGCACACGTGCCCCCGCGTCACTCCCAGCTGGGAATCTCCAGCGCTCCAGTCTGGGCTGTCGCGGTGAGGAGATGGGCAGATTGGGGGAGACACTGGGATCCTTCCGGTCTGAGGAGGAGACAGGTCTCAGGCTGGAGCGTGCGCACACCTGGAGGCTGAGGCCTGCATTCTGAGGTCATCTTGGCAGGAAGGGGCGGAGCCTCAAAAGGGAGAAGGGGCACCTGCTCTGCTGGTCACCTGGACCGACAGGCTCCCGAGCATCACAGACAAATGGCCAAAGTGATGGGGACAGCCCAGAAGTGGACAGAGGAGACGGCCCACTTGGATGTGGGACAGGTGGCTGTGACAAAGCGTGGCTCTCACCTCCACCTGGCGTAAATGCATCACAGACACTGCCAGGAACCTGCCCTGCCACCCTCCCGACTCAGCGGCGTGGAGGGCGAGCCCTCTCCTCCAGGCAGTTGGGAAGGCCCAGTGGACCTGAATACATGCGTCCCCCTGCAGAAGTCCTCCTGGGGTGGCAGGGGCAGGGGCCCCTGAGCCTGGACCATTAGGCTTGCCCCATGCACGGAGCCAGGAGGCTGGCCTCGGGAGACTGTGGGAAGGACCGCCCCTGCCGGGCCCCTGGTGGCTCAGACTGTAAAGAACCCGCCTGCAGTGCAGAGACTGGGGCTCGATCTCAGGGTCAGGAAGATCCCCCAGAGGAGGAAATGTCTACACACTCCAGTATTCTTGCCTGGAGAATTCCATGGACAGAAAAGCCTGGCGGACTACAGTCCACAGGGTGGCAGAAGAACTGGATGCAACTGGCAACTGACACTGCTGGCCCCCAGCACAAGCCCCCAGGCAAGCCGCTTGCTCACTGGAGGCCCTATGGCCCCGGGCCATGGGGAAGAAGGTCAAGGACAGACATGGGTTTCAGCTCAGTTCAGTCGCTCAGTCGTGTCCAACTTTTTGTGACCCCATGAACTGCAGCATGCCAGGCCTCCCTGTCCATCACCAACTCTTGGAGTTTGCTCAAACTCATGTCCATTGAGTCGCTGATGCCATCCCACCATCTCATCCTCTGCTGTCCCCTCCTACCTTCAATCTTTCCCAGCATCAGGGTCTATTCAATGAGTCAGTTCTTCACATCAGTGGCCAAAGGACTGGAGTTTCAGCTTCAGCATCAGCCCTTCCAATGAATATTTAGGACTGATCTCCTTTAGGATGGACTGATTGGATCTCCTTGCTGTCCAAGGGACTCTCAGGAGTCTTTTCCAACACCACAGTTCAAAAGCATCGGTTCTTCGGTGCTCAGCTTTCTTTATAGTCCAACTGTCACATTCATGCATGACCACTGGAAAAACTATAGCTTTGACTAGATGGACCTTTGTTGGCGAAGTAACGTCTCTGCTTTTTAATATGCTCTCTAGCTTGGTCATAGCTTTTCTTCAAAGGAGCAAGCGTCTTTTAATTTCATGGCTACAGTCACCATCTGCAGTGATTTTGGAGCCCAAGAAAATACAGAGGTTCAGAGCCTTGCTGTTCAAAGTGGAGTTCACCAACACTGCAGCACTGACCTCTTCTGAGATGCAGAATGCACCATCTCCAGCTCCACCCTGGCCCCAGTGAATCAGAAGTGCGCCAAGAGATGACCGGCGGGGCTGTATCCCATTCAAGTCTGGGAAGCACCGAGTAGTGTCCACAGACTTTCTCGAACTGCTTACGACAGCGGACCCTTTCCTTCAGACTCACTTAGCAGAGCACCGATATACAGAGCGTCCCCTGAATGAGGGGTGGATGTAAATGCCACGCTTTGTCCTGGCCACCCCCTTGCAGGCCCGGGGTCCCTCTGCTAGAGCCCAGGATCCCCATCACAAGTTCCAGACTGCTATGCAGTGTGCAAACCCCTCGAGCCGGCAACCCTTCTCCTTCCCCTGGCAGAAAGGAGGGCCTGTGTCCCCGCCGCCCCCCCACAGCTGTTCACTGCAGCCTAACACTGCAGTAAGAGTCAAGCATCGGAAGCAACCCAAATGCTGACCAACAAGAGATCTGACACCTAACAGGTGCTAGAGCCACAAAATGGAATACTGTGCAGCCGTGAAAAGGAAGTGGCAGCGACAGCCAGTGATCGGGTGGACGTGACAGACGCGACACAGAAGAAACGAGGGACACGGAACAGCAGGGGCTGTTCGGGTTAACTGACGTAAGACGCGAAGTCGGAGAGGCTCATCTGCAGGGACAGGGGCCCGAGACGCAGCTGCCTCTGGGAGGGAATCAAGGGAGACGGAGCTTCCCGCGGGGTCAGGGATATACGTGGCCTGGGGTGGTGTCTCATACCACACTCACACACGTGCACATACAGGTACTGAAGTGTACACTTACTAAGACAACACACTTCTCTATAAGTTATTCCTAAAGAAAACAAACAAAAAACAAATAAAAAAACAAAAAAAAAAACAAAACGGATAAACCTTTTGCATAAATCAGAGACCCGCAAACAGTCAGACCTCCTCCCAGCTTCCCTAGACAATCTCACCCTCGATCTCCCCACAAACAGGAAAACCCACGGACTCTATCACGGGCCCCCATCCGGCACAGCAGGACCTCCGGGAAGTAATCACGACTTGGGGCGGTGCCACCTGAGTGTCTCCAAACCACAGCCTGTCCCTATCCCTGGGTTTGCTTCCCCATTTCACCCCTCACAACACACTGGGGCCCCCTGACCTCTTGCAAGCTCCGTACTGTGGGCAGGGCCCTGGGATTCTCAGGCCAAGGGGCCTCTCCAAGCTGGGCGTCTGGCCTCAATTCTTTTACTCCTGCTTTGGCCCAGCCCAGGGAGGCCATGCCTGGGAAATCCAAACTTGGAGGCCCTTTTGTTAGCAGCTCTCTTCCAGAACTTTCTTCCGGCACTGGGAGCACAAGGGCAGGCGCAGAGGAGCTAGCATCAGGGTTTGGGCTGTTTAGCAACTCAGTCATGTCCGACTCTTTGCGACCGTATGGACTGTGGCCCACCAGGCTCCCCTGTCCCTGGGATTTCCCAGGCAAGAATACTGGAGTGGGGTGCCGTTTCCTTCTCCAGGGGATCTTCCCGTCCCGGGGATCAAAGCCGAGTCTCCTGCATTGGCAGGCAGGTTCTTTATTGCTGAGCCACCTGGGAAGCCCAGGGTTAGGGTTAAGGTTGGAGGCAGGAGGGGCTGAAGGAGGGAGGGAAGAGAAGCCTGCAGAACCTTCTCCCCCCATCACCTGCCACCCTTTAACAGGCAACAGTTCTGCTCCTAACAGACTCTGCAGGTCTCTGTTACACACCTCCGGGTGTTACAGGGAGGATGTCCTGTCTGCAGGAAGCCAGGAAGTCGACTCACACGCCCTCCTGCGCTGAGGGAGCCAAGAAAGGACAGGTTCCCAGCCCCTGTGGCCACCACCTCCCTGAGCTGCCCAACAGCCAGCCCACGGCCCCCGCATCAGGGCTCAGGCCTCGCCCTATCATCCAAGCAACCACTCCTTCTGGTTTGTCACTTTGTAACGAGAAACCAGAGCACGAACCCAGGACCCCAGCTGGGGGCAGCAGTGACCGACGGGCCTAGAAGGCCGAGGTGGCAGCTGAGCCCCCAGGGGCTTCTGCACTTGGGCGGGGGAGGGAGGGGGCAACATCCCGAGCACCCCTCACCTCGAGACCCCAGGAGATGAAGAGTGTGCCAGCCCAGGGGTGAGGCCAGAGGGCGGGGAGCTGCAGGGCGAGGCCCTGACTGGAAAGGGTTAAGCTCCCCCACCTCCTGGGCTGGTGGGGGCAGCGTGAGTGTCTGCTGACCATGACTCAAGGTTCACGCTGGATGAATGGGGCTTCCACATCCTTTGGCTCCTCTCAAATACTGTGGGGGGGGTGGGGCGGAGAGGGCTCAGGAGGTCTTTCCTCCTGAGAAAGGCCCCCAAGTTGGGGAAGCCCCACAGCTCTGGATCCAACCCTCCTCTGGGAGTGTGTGAGACTCTGCGGAGCCTATGAACAGGACTGCCCAGAGTTAACACGTGGAGATACGTGTAAAAAGTGAAGAATGTCTCCTCTGCTTCCTCACGTTAGTCCCTGGACAATGGCCAGCAGGGAGAGCAGAGGTGGGAGAGGGAGCAGGCAGGGGGTCCTGCTGGGCGGCAGGGGCGCAGTGAGCCTCGCAAAGGCGCCGGGTCCTCAGTGTCTGCTCTCCCATCTCTCTGGGATGGATGGTGAAGGGGCCACTGAAGGGGGAAACCGGGGTGGCTGGTTTGGGGAGACACAGCTGGGGGCAGTGTCAGGGCCCTTTCCCCAACTCTGCCCATGCGACACCTGGCCGGCGGGGGCCTCCTCTATGCCAAGCGGGGCTTGTGGCAACTTACGAAGCACCCGGCACCGGCCACAGGCTTTATACCCACTAAACGACTATGAGGTCCTTTGACTAGCTCTTTGACGCCGGGATCTGCTCCATCCCCACGCCGTCTCATCCGGTGAGGAGGGGTGAGGAGGGTCTCGGCAGCTTCCCCACCTGGAGCTGGAGGCCCAGCCGGGCGGGGGTGCCCCTTCGGCCTGGGGCTTGCCACCTCCCCAGGAGCCTGGTGGATGGGGCCCAGGCGATCTGGGTGAGGATTCAGGGTCTGGTCCACTGGCAGGGAGGGGTAGAAAGATCAACCCACCAGCGGGCTTCCATGGCAGCTCCCAAGACCCCAAAAAGTGAGTGGGGTCGGGGGGACCTGCTTCCTCAAGGAAGTTCTGGGGCTGACTTTGCTCAGGATGTCCGGGTCGTCACCAGGCGATCTGCTCGTCCAGATCCCCAGCACAGCCGGCCTCCTCCCCCGAGCTGTCCTTCATCTTGACTGCCTGCTCCCAGCTCCACTTACTCCTTGGTGTGTACACACGTGTGTGGGTGCCCACACGTGAGTACACACACACGCTGTACCACAAGCCCGTACTCTTCACTTGGCCCTCCGGGGCATGAGCGGCAGCCCCCTTTGCACGTGTCTTTCAGGCCTTCCTGATCGTGACAGCAGAGGATCCTTGTCTGCATCCTCCACGCGTCACTGTACTTGGACACGCTGTTGAACATCAAGGCCAGTCCTTAATGATTTGCGTCACTGGGTCCACCACGTGCGAGGGAACCCTCTAGGTACTAACCATGTTTCAAAGGACAGCTTATTTACTACTTGCAGAAGAGGGAAGGGAGGCTCTGGGAAGTACAGACACCTGCGTGGTCACAGTAAGGGGCAAAACTGTGGATTCCAACGCACAGCCCCCTCCCAGCTACGCAGCTGCTGAGCCCCGGAGGCCTTGGCGGCACGGTTAGAACGTGACCCCACGTCTGGCACAGGGATCAGGAGTCTGCTGAGCGCTGAGTGATCGACAGCAGGAGGTGCCCAATCGATGGTGCTAAACGACTTGGGCAGTGACTGCTGCTCAGGAGGAAGGGGACTTCCAGAAGAGACTTGTGGTCAGACACCAGGGGAACTTACCAGAACGGGAGCCGGCGGAAATAAACACCCAGAGCCAGACTTCCCGTCCAGTCCTGTCTAGCCCCACCGCTCTCGGATCCCAGGCAGGGCCCTCTGGCTGCCCGAGCAGGGCGAGGAAGGTGGGGGTGAGGCCGGGGGAAGGGGATGCCCCTTGGAGTGCCAGGGTCTGACACGGGGAGGAGAGGGACAGGGACTGTGAGTCGGTCCCTTTGGCTTGGGTGTCGCCTCTCCAGGGGACCAAGCGGGGTGGGGCAGGCTCAGGCCCACCAGGACAGCCAGACAGCAGCTGTCTGTCCCGTCCAGCCCCCTCCCCACACCTGAAGGTCGTCTCCACCCAGGCAGAAGCTTACTTTTCCTCCAGGGGAAAGGAGAAAGCTATGGTGGGAGACCCCAGGGCAGGATCTGGGGCGCGGGGTTTGGGACAAGCAGATGTGGGGTCAAACACACACACACACATAAAGACACACACACAGACACACACAATCTGCAAGCAACACAGCTGTCTCTGAAATCATATCCGCCTCTTTTCATACATTCACTGGGAGCGGAAGATTCCCTGGAGTTCTCCCCAGGCGACCACATTCTCAGGGAGCCAGGGGCCTTCCCCAGGCAGGGCTCAGGGAGCGGGTGGGAGGGGGGCGCGCAGACCAGGAAGGGTGCAAGCTGGGGAAGCCAAACTGGCCGACTGCTCCCCGTCCAGCAGCAGGAAGGGGGGCCGGGTTCACTCCCGCTTCTGGAGGGGCAGCCACCATCGGCCTGGGGCCCAGGGTGACAGGACGCTAGGGGTTATTATTAGACTCCCCCGTCAGCGGTGCCCTGCACACCCCACTGGACCAGGATCCCCGGGACCCTGCAGGAGAAAGTCCTGGTGGGGGAGAGGCGAACAGTAGACTGCCAGCTTGACCTCCGCGGCCCGGCTCCGCCCAGACCCGCCCCACACGCGTACATTGTGGAGAAACTGCCCGCCGGGGGTCAAAGTCCCCAGATTGGCGCACAGGTCTAAACAAACGGGCCCCATCTTGGGTTTCCCAGCCGCGGATTCTCTGACCCGACAGAAAACTGACTCAGCCTGGCCTCGGGGGCTGAACTGGGCTGGGCCAGACCTGACCAGGCTGGGAGATTCTGCACTCGGTCTGGGCGGGGAAGCCTAGGGGAGCACCCCCTTCCCCCTAGGGGTGCAGAAACCGGGGAGGGAAGAGCCAGCAGAGCGGGACGAGGGCAGAGTTGCGGGGATGGGGTAAGAGGCTGGCCAAGCCGCCCAGACCCCAGAAATCCAGGGCTCAGAAGGTGTGTCTGTACAGAGGAGGGGTTGGGGGTGCTGGGGAGGGGGCACTTTCTTTCCCCCGCTTATCCACATGAGGCTGCGGGTCCACGCCCCTCTCCTCTGGGTCTGTCGCCTTCCAAGAGGGGCCCCGGTGGAGGGGCTGGAAGGGGCTGGGGAGGAGGGCTGCCGCGGGGACGAACCCGCAGACTCCAGTTAGTTTCTGCCCAAACTTCTCCCAGGTCGCACAGACCCGGAAAGCGAGAGCGCGTCTGGTTACCCGCAGGAGGAGAGAAACCCCGGGGAGCGCCCCGCCGTCCCGCCCCCGCCCCCCGCAGCTGGCGCGCGAGAATCACCGGGTTCAGGTACCAATGCACCCCCAGCCCCGACCCCTGAGCGGCGCTGCCCTCTCCCTGGGCGCTCAGCCCCAACCCCCGCCCCGCAGGAAGCGCCCTTCCCCCCGTGCCGTTGACCGGCTTAACTCCCATCTTTCCAGTTGTCCAGGCCCGTGAAATTCCCAGACGGGAGGGCTGTGGGCCAAGGACCCGCGGGGGAAAGGGCGACGCGGGAAGAGGCTGCGGAGAGAGTGTGGGGTGGGTGGGGTGTGGGGTCTGGAGGCGCGCGGAGCGAGGCGCGCTGGGAGGCGGGAAAGGGCGGTGCGGGGACTTGGGGCGCCGGGTCGCGGACTCACCTCCTGGTAACTCTCATCGCGGGGCCTGAAGGTGCTGTCCACCGGCTGCAAGCGCAGGCCGAGGTGCGGGACGCTGTGCAGCCACACCACCCACCAGGGCGCGATGTACTCCACGCGCGCCGCCGGCATGGCTCAGCCCGAGTGCGCCCGCCTGCCGGTCGGTTCGGGACGCGCGCCCGCCCCGCCCGGCCCCGCCCAGCCGAGGATAAGGCCCCGCCCCCCCGAGCGCGGGCCCACCCCACCCCTTCCAGGGCGGCCCCTTGCCCCGGGCTCACCCTGGGGCCACCAGGGGTCACGCCCCAGAACCCGAAGCATTTCTTTGATCTGGAATTTGTCCTGGCCCAAGTCTGGGAGAAAGAGGTGGAAGAAACGAAAACAGCCCCCAGAAGGCTTCTGAATCTGTCTCTTAACAACAGTCTCTGGGTCCCCGCTTGCTCCTTGAAAGAAAAGCTATGACCAAGCTAGACAGCATATTAAAAAGCAGAGACATTACTTTGCCAACAAAGGTCTGTCTAGTTAAAGCTACGGTTTTTCCAGGAGTCATGTATGGATGTGAGAGTTGGGACTATAAAGAAAGCTGAGCGCTGAAGAATTGATGCTTTTGAACTGTGATGTTGGAGAAGACTCTTGAGAGTCCCTTGGACTGCAAGGAGATTCAACCAGTCCATCCTAAAGATCAGTCCTGAATATTCATTGGAAGGGCTGATGCTGAAGCTGAAACTTCAATACTTTGGCCACCTGATGGGAAGAACTGACTCATTGGAAAAGACCCTGATGCTGGGAAAGATTGAAGGCAGAAGGAGAAGGGGATGACTGAGGATGAGATGGTTGGATGGCATCACCGACTCTATGGACATGAGTTTGAGCAAGCTCTGGCAGTTGGTGATGGACAGGGTTTCACATGCTGCAGTCCATGGGGTCGCAAAGAGTCGGACACGACTGAGCAACTGGACTGAACTGGGTCCCTAGGGTTTTGGTCACATCATCAAATCAAGTATATAGACTGTCTGAATGCACCGGCAGTCATGGCGTGAGAAAGGCGAGGCTGACCGTTACTGGCGCTTTTAGAGGGTAGAGGTGGCGCTAGTGGTAAACCTGTCTGCCAATGCAGGAGGCACACAGAAGTAGGTTCGATCCCTGGGTCGGGAGGATCCCCTGGAGAAGGAAATGGTACCCACTCCAGTATTCTTGCCTGGAAAATCCCATGGACAGAGGAGCCTGGCGGGCTACAGTCCATGGGGTCCCAAAGAGTTGGACACGACTGAAGTGACTTAGCATGAACTGACAGATTGCGGACTGGACTGAAGGGACCCAGTCCCTGGGTCACTAGTTCTAAATTCACTCTCATCCGGGATTGAGCGTCCACTCTGTAAACATGGTCTTGCCCTGGGAGCGCCCAGGTCATCTGCCCAAATGATTAACGGGTCCCAGCTGAAAGAAGGAGCTAGTTGGAGGGCCCTGACCTCCCGGGGGGAGAGAACCTGGAGCCTGGGGGAGGGGAGGGAGCCTGGGAGCGCCAGGATGGGCTAGACCTCCCAGGGAGACACAAATTAACCAAGGGCCTACTAGGTGCCAGACGTTGTTCTGTCCGAGAACAAAAGCTGATGGAAAGTCTGGCTGGGCGGGGATTGTGGTTTAGCAGCAGGTGGTAGCGGTGCCCACAGAAGGACAGGCGCTAGCTCAGCGGTGCTCTGGAGGAAGGCAGAGCAGGGTCAGAGCATCAGGATGCCGGGGTGGGGCTGGGGGTGGGTGGGGGTGTGCAGTCCCAGGTCCAACAGAGCCTCGCAGGCAGAAATGGGCTGCGGTCCCAGGACCCAAACAGCGTTCTGTGATTGCAGGATGCACGGGGCCAGAAGGAGAGGGTAAGTCTTGGGACAGGGTCCAAGGCTGTCTGAGGTCAGTGAAGTAGGGGACTGAAGGGGGGGTCCTGAGATCAGGCTTGAGTTGCTGGCAGTCTGATCAGTGGTAGTGTGGGGTGGGGGTGAGGTGTTTGAGGTGGGGAGACCTCTAGGTTTCTGGCTTGGGGAACCAGGTGGATGAAGGTGAAACTCCATGGGTGACCCGCATTGACTGCTAGGGGAGTACAGTACACACCCCTTCCCTTATTAGAGATCCAGGACTGGGAGACGGAGCCCTGTTTAGTAGTTGAGACTTCTCTCTCCTCCAGGTCACAGTCCTGGCCAAGGTTCCCAGAACCGCAGCCATCCATCTTCGACGCTGGGGAGCACCGTTCCCGTCATTGGGATTTCCTTTCATTAATTCAACAAACTTTGAGCACCTTCTCTGCTCTAGGGGATACACTGATGAGCAAAACACACATTCCTGCCTGCATGGGGTCTGGTTTAAACGTGAGGGGAGGCAGCCTTTATGCCACACAGTGATTAATTACAAACCCCACCCCACCCCCAAGTGCCCTCCAGAGCCCAGCATTGGTTTGTAAAATGGGACTAAATCTGGGGTGCGAGGACATTTCCTGAAAAATGACAGGAGGTGAGAGCTGAAGGATGTGAAGGAGTTAACTCAGGGCATCCTGGGAAGAAGGCTGGACTCTGAGCACGGGGACAGTACATGGTGAGATCAGGGCCCAAGGACCGCAGGGCACAGAGGGATCAATCAGTGAGTCCAAACTCAACCAGGGGAGTGACAAAGAGATGCTGGAAAACTCCCATGGCTGCTGCCAAGGACTGGGGTGCAAGAGGGAACTGGGGTCGGGGGGCTGAGAATCTTTTCTCTGGACTGCAGTGGTGGTTCCATAGCGGTACAAAACACAGAACTGGATACCAAGAAGGGTGAATTTCACTGTAAATTGCATCTCAGCTAGCCTTGCTTTATAGTTTTTTTAAAAAAAGAGAGAGAAAGAAGCTGGCAAGGTGGGCCAGTACGGCCCCATGGACCCTGGCAAGGGATCTGGTCTTGAACCAGCCATGCTGGCCGCTGAGGAAGGCGGACACCTGGAGCGATTTTGGAGGGCCCTTGGCACTCAGCAGCGTGACCTCACAGGCCGGGACCTCCGGGATAGGCACTGCCTGGTGCCACAGACACGGTCCCCCCCTCCCCGGGCTGCAGCTGCTGCTCCTGGCCTCCCTGACCCGGAAGTTAGGAGGATTTGCTGTTCCTGTAGAAGATTAGTCGCAACTGTGAACTCCAAGTGCCGTAGGGGAGAGGGGTGGGGGAGGGGTCTGCCTCCCTGTGAGTGGCAGGGAGTGAGCCCACCTGTCCTGAGCGGGGGCTGGGCCCAGAGCGGGGGCGGGCGGCGGAAGGGGGGCCTGCACCCCACCCTTGGTGCTGACAGCAGAAGCTGGCCCTCAGGCCATCACCACAGCCTCGGGGTGCATCCTGAACACAAACCTGCTTGGCCAGTCTGCACCCAGCAGACCAGGGGCCTCCAGAGAAGCGGCACTGCAGAAAGCGTGAGCCCACCCGGGGACTCGTTCCTGGGTTGACCAGCCCTCCTGCCCACCCCACTCCCCATTTACCTAGTGTGGCCAGAACCAGCTCACCCAAGCTGTGGGCTGACCTCAGCAGGGCAGTGGTGGGCCCTGGGCACCCGAGGGCTCCAGCACACAGCGATGCCTCAAGCCAACTCACACAGAATCTCTGGACTCAGCCCTGGCCACCTCGGAGTGAATTTTTACAGAGGACCCCAAGTGGCTGGGAGGCAGAGGCCAGGGCTGAGACCCACAGCGTGAAAGGATGCCTTCTCTAGACAAATGCCGGCGGGGCTTGTATCCTAGGAGCTGGGGCTGGTCTCTGCACAATGCGCGGGGACAAAGGGAGCCCAAGCGGTAAACCCGCCCTCTTCCTGGGAAGCTGGGATGGTGAAAGGGCTGGCAAGACCGGGAGCCGCTGAAGGCGCCCCATCTGGGTTTGGTCACAACCAGAGCCCCGGAGGGCACTTCTCCCAGAACACAAAACACACGCTTCACTACCTCACATGCTGCAGAATTCCCAGGAGAGAAACCGCCCGGCATCTCAGGCACTTGGCCCCTTAGATGTTATCAACGTAAACCCGGTCCAGATCGTCTCTGGCCTCCTGCCCTCACTTGCCAGACTCTGGCGCCACCTTGTGGCCTGCCCGGAACACCGCGCCAAGAAAGGCCCTCAGTTTTATTTTAGCTCAGGACTCTAAAACCACTGGAGAAGGGGCTCTTGCCATAAACTGACGGGAACTGGGGCAGAGTGCTGGGGAAAGCAGGCTGGCAACCACCACTCGGCAGCCCGAGACGGCGCCTGTGGCGGCAATACCTCCTTGCCAACGGCTGAGGCGTCCACAGGACCCATGAGGGCACCTGCAGAATCTTATCAGGCTCAGTGTTTTCTCTGCTTAAAACGTGTGCCTGAAGCATGTGGCCCTCCTCCTCTGGGGGCAGAGGATGAGGGTCCTCTCACTGAGGCAGGAGGGGGTGTGGAGGTGAACTGCCCTGCCAACTGGCAGACACCCACCAACCACAGGGGACCCACAGCCCCTGCTGAAGGCGATCCTGCCTGAGTCCCTTCTGTGCTTGACTGTTCCCCTGGCGACTCTGACACCAAGATGTGCAGACAGATGCGTACGGAGCCCTCCCAGGGACTGGGAACCGTGCAGGTGAGGTGAGGCAGTGACAGAACTCAAAAATAAACCTCTGAAACGTAATCAAAGTTTGACAAGGATGGGACCATCAGCAGGCTACGGTCCATGTGGTCGCAGAGCTGGACACAACTGACGCAACTTGCCACGCATGGAAAAAGCACGTGAAAAATCAGGACCAGCAAGCCAGCCGGGAGTGGAGCCAGGCCTGGCCGGGACCTCAGCTGCCACACGACCTGGACCTTCACACGCCGGAGCCAGCAGGCATGTTCCACCCTCACAGCCACCACTCCACTGCCTGGGGTCCGGGGTCCGATTTCCGGCTCCTCCCTTTAAGCGTCTTCTGGACTTCACATCGGTCTCTTGGCTCCCAGGGCTTCTGTCGCTGGGCTGACACCCGCTCACCTCCATTCTCAGCTCCTTCTTGGAAACTCTCACCTAAACAGTCCTTCCAGCTGCGCTCATCTGGTGACCAGCTGGCACCACTCCTGAGCTCTACTTAGTAAACACACAGGAATGACTTTTCTTTTCTGTGCCTGAGAACCCAGGTCTGGAGGGAAAAAAAAAAATTCCACACACCCACCTGTGCATGTGGTTAGTGGGCGTCTGCCAGTTGGCAGGGCAGTTCGCCTCCACACCCCCTCCTGCCTCAGTGACAGGACCCCATCCTTTCCCCCCAGAGGAGGGGGGCCACGTGCTTCAAGCACACATTTTAAGCAGAAAACAGAATCTGATACTATTCCACAGGTGCCCGGCACAGGTCCTGTGGGACGCCTCAGCCTCCAGCCCTTGGCACAGAGGCATCCCCGCCACAGCCCGCTCTCCGGCTGCCGAGTGGCGGTCCCCAGCCTGCCTTCCCAGCACTCTGCCTCGGTTCCCATCAGTCTAAGGGAAGGGCCCCTCCTCCAGTGGTGCCACATTTCAACATGGCAGAAACAAAAGCCGCCCACATCCCGAGGATTCTGAGGAAAAGCTGGCTTCATTTACTGCCACTTCTGAGAAGGCCAATCAACTCCTTTGAATTATCATTTTTATCACCGGGGAGCTTATTTTACTTTAGTGACTTTTAAATCTCAGGAGTGGAGACTGGCTTTATTTCCATCAGTATCTGACTTCTTTAACTGCCTATTTCTCCTTACTTTCAAAATTAAGACTTAAAAAAACAGATGGCTTAACTGACCCCTAGGAGGGATCACAGCCCAAGATTGGGGAGGTAACGAGGCAGCAGCCACGACCCCTGCGCTATTCCCGCCAGAAGCCATCAGCAAGTTAGCACCCACCCACCCCTGTTCTCAAAGACAAAGGCCATTTTGAGAATTTAAAAAATTTTAATACAGTTCAAAGCAGCATGCGTGGTTCATTTCAGCTCCTTCACCGCCAAACCTAGAGGCAAAGACACAGAAACGTGAGCCAATCAAACAACTCGTCCGAGTCACTGCTGCCTGTCTGGATCTGGCACTTGGGCTAAAGAGGGCTCACAGAGCTCAGAAATTAAGCCCACCAGGAAGGTCTGCGTCAAACATTAAGTCAGTGTTTGATAATAAAAACGCAGGTAACTCTCACCCAGGCAGCGGCGCTGGTGACCTGTACTGTGAGGACGTGGCCCGTGGAACCCTGGCTGGGCTCTGAGCGCCCAGCTGCTCTGCTGAGCCTTCCACCACCAGGATGGCCCCTCTGCTTAATCCAGCCGCATCGTCTGCTGTATTCAGTAAGTTTCTCAATCAGTGAGAAGGGGGGCCATCAATCCCAGCACCTCCCTACCCTGCAGGGCCATGGTGAGGATGAAATGAGTGGCCCAGGGAGTGAGCGCCAGCTGGCACAATGCTGTATTAGAAAGGCATGGCTCCCTCTGGGTCTGACTTCTGAGAACCGCCTACGTGACACCACCGGCAGGAGCAGACAGTTAGACAAAGCACAGAAGGGACTCTCCTAATTCTGGAGAGAAGTCGGGAAACATGCCCGCTGACACGGCACCCCCCCCCCCCACCCCGCGGGCCGTCCACACCCTCCTCCGTGGCTTCCAGCTACTCACCGGGGGGCAGGGACTGCTTCAGCTTCTCTGCCTTCTCTTTGTCTGTGATGACCAAGGTGTAAAGGTATCTGCTGCATCGAACTTTAAACTTCACATTATCCTTATTTTTCTTGATCTTGACGGCTACCAGAGACCAGAGCAGTAGTAAGACTGTGTCACAGGAGAGACGTCGCACAGTCCACCTGCTGTCTGCTGCTTCTGCACAAAGCAGCACCCGTGACCGCTGTGCTCCCCTCCCTCGCGGTCCCTCTGATCAAGCAGAAAATAAGATCCCCCACCCCCCTCTGACCTCACTGTCAGAAATCTACATTTCCCTTGTATCAATACTCTAGAACCTGAGTTAAGGTCTGTATTTGTAACACGAGTAGCATCTGGCCCAGTGATACACTCCAGACCACCCAGTATCCACCTTATATGGCTTTAAAATTCTCGATCAGGACCACAGCTTGGACAATAAAGAGCCCCAAGTGTGCCCCAAGCTCAACAGCGTGCAGTTTGAAATTTAGCCAACAATCTGATTATGTACAAGCGTCAATGCGTTTCTATGAGGCCAGGAGCTACTCTGCAGGCGGGAAGACAGCCCCTTCCAGGTGACTCATGTCTGGCACCCATCAAACTGCTCGTTCTGACTCCCATGGCGCAGGCTGACCTAGCCACATGACACGCAACTCCATCTCTGCCAGTAACTGCTGAAGGGGTCGGGCATGTCACAGGAAGCAAAACTGTGCCCGAGCCTGCCCAAGGCACCGGCTGCCTCGGCTCACACTCTAATATATTAATCAGAACTGTGGATGTTTATTCAAACCAACCTATTCTGCTATCTTAACATTCCTCTCAAAGGTGAATATACTGCTGTTCCTAGCAGCTGCCGTACACCTATAAACTGAACTCTCACAAGGTCAGACTAAGGAACTCTTAAAAAATGTTTACTCAACAACATATGATTCAGTAATTGTATTTACAGGAATATACTCAAAAGAACTGAAAGCAACAACAAGAGAGATTTTACATCAAAACTCACAGCAACATTATTCACAAGAGCCAAAGGCAGAAACCACCCAAATGTCCACGTTACGCTAAATGAACTAAGGTGGTCATGAAAGGACAAGTATTGCACGATCTCACTTATGTGAGGTACTGACAGTGGTCAGAGCAGAAGAGACAGCAGTAGAGACACAAGGACGGTGGTTGCCAGGGGCTGCAGGGAGAGTCACAGGCCAGCACTGGCCCAAGGCCTGTGAGGAGCCAGGCTGCCCGGGAGGAGGTGGGCGATGGGTGGAATCCATCTCCCCAAGCCCGTGGAAAAACCGGTCCCTGGTGTAAAATGGCTGGGGGCTCTTGGTTAATGGGTTACAGGGTTTTAGTTTTGCAAGATGAGAATTTCTCACAAAGCATGGCTGCCCTACAATGTGAATACAAACCCAGTACGTGCACTGCACACCCCCAAATGGTGAACTCTGCGTTGTTTATGTTACAATTACAGCCATGAAGACAATTTAAGTTTATCCAAAAAAGACTTCCTGGGCACCTTATCATATCCAGGGGAACCTGACCCCTCCTTTCACAGGTCACATTTTAACAGCAATGCAAAGCAGTCTGATGGATCTGGTGTCATCTCTTCACTGTGCTAAAATTCTCTACCAGGTCATCTGATCTGATCCTGACACCAATCCTGTGAGACAGGAATGACCACCCCCTCTTCTACAGAGGAAATGGTGGGGTCAGAGTTACCCACTTGGAGAGCTGGCCTCTGAACCCAGTAAGTGACCGCAAATTCCCTGGTCTGGACTAAAGCTGACCTGATAAAGTTTCTCTTTGCACGTGACTGGAAATAAAAAAATACAAGCACGTGGTCACCTGCAGCTCCCACAGTACCTGTCACAGGTAACGGGGACATAACTACAATTCTCCTCGCCCCCCACAAATCCCCAAAAGGCTCTGCAGTGAGCCAGCGCTGCACCCCACCACTGAGACAGGGCATCAGAGACCTCAGGGCCGTAGCCCACCTGAATCCGTCCGGCCAAGAGCACTCTGCTTGCACAAGTTACCCAGCTCCCTTTAGGACGCATCTGGGAGGGGAGGGAAACTGCAAGCAGCAGCCCAAAAGAGACGTGTTAAAGCTGCACCACACCCCAGTCCAAACCCAGTGCTGACCACCAGCTCCCCAAACCCCCTCCAAAGAGACGAGAGAACTCCCTCTCACAGTCAGGGTAAAGAGAGAACACGCGGGCAGCTGGGGCTGGCACGTGTCGATCAAAGCCTTGCCGCTTTGTGTGTCTCCTATCAGTGACCCTTCCCCTTCGCTTATAAACCTGGACACCAATACACGGAGAAGAAAAATGATGTAGTTCATTGTGACAGAGCTTGTCCTCGGCCCAGAACCCAACACCCGCACTGACTCCGAGTTTGTGAAACCTGTTTCCCGACGTCCCCCCAGCAGGAACCTCCACTGTCCCCCGGAGTTTGCGCAAACTCCTGTCTACTAGGTCGGTGATGCTATCTAACCCTCTCATCCTCTGCCGTCGCCTCCTTTTGCCTTCAGTCTTTCCCAGAACCGGGGTCTTTTCCAACGAGTCAGCTCTTCACATCCGTTCACAGTACCCAACACACACCAGGAAACAAAAAAACCCCTGGGGACCCTCCTCAAGGAAGGAAGAGAACACACCCCGGACCAAGCGCCTTGTCTTATGGGAGACAGGCTGAGACCCCCGAACCCCGACAGCAGACGAGGGCAGAAGCGGCCGCCCGGCGCCCGCCAGCCATTCCGGGGGCTTCCGGGAGCCCGCGATCGCCGCCTCCCGTCCAGGGCGCCCACTTACACTTGGCGTCCTTGCGGCGGGCTGTGAGCAGAAAGTCCTTGATTTCCTCAATTTTGCGAGGCTGCAACAGAGAGCGAAGGCAATCAGCCGCTGAGACGCATCTGCTGGGGTGCCCAACCCCGGCAGCCCCTTTGAGGCCCCTGAAGACCCTCGCCGAGACCGTCCTGCCTGCGCCCCCCGGGGAGAGCCCCAAGTGGGGGTCGTACTCACCATAGCGACGAGGCGCGGGGCGCGCGGCCGGAACCTGCAGGGAAGACAAGCGTTGGCGGCGTCAACGGGGGCGCGGGCACTGGCGGCGGCCCTGCCTCCCCACCCCGTGCCCCCGAAATGCCGGCCCCATCGCACCCCACCCTCCCCCCGCAACACCTTCAACCCAGGACTGGGGTCCTCAGATAACACCCGGCGAGGATGACCACAGATTACTACCCCATTCCCCGCGTACGGCACTAGAGACTCACGTCAAGGGGCGAGAAGCGAAGAGAGCGGAAAAGGAAGGGACTTCCGCTTCCGGGCAATTAAACGGTGCCCCAGAGGAAGCTCGATACGGTGTCTGCAGAGGGTCAAGAAACCACACAGGCGTTTGCCCTTCTCATGACTGCTTCTCTGCCCTCTTCTGGCCTAGATTAACAGTGCAGCTTCCTGAACACAGCGGGCCGCCTCCCTGCCCCGACCCTTGACTGACTCTATTCCTCCGCCCAAATCCCTCCTTGCCTTTGTTAGGTTTTATTTCAGACCCAGTTTGAAGACCTGTGTTAGGACTTATTATCAACTACTTTCATTAGGCCTCTGTGTTAAATGGCAACCCACTCCAGTGTTCTTACCTGGAGAATCCCAGGGACGGGGGAGCCTGGTGGGCTGCCGTGTATGGGGTCGCACAGAGTCAGACACTACTGAAGCGACTTAGCAGCAGCAGCAGCACTTGGGCATCTAGGCAGAGATGTTTTTCATTTAAATGAAGGGTTGTTGTTCTCCTGTCATGTCCGACTTTTTGCAACCTCATGAGCATGCACACCAGGCTCCGCTGTCCTCGACTATCTCCCGGCTGCTGCTGCTGCTGCTAAGTCGCTTCAGTTGTGTCCGACTCTGTGTGACGCCATAGACGGCAGCCCACCAGGCTCCCCCGTCCCTGGGATTCTCCAGGCAAGAACAGTGGAGTGGGTTGCCATTTCCTTCTCCAATGCAGGAAAGTGAAAGTGAAGTCGCTCAGTCGTGTCCGACTCTTAGCGACCCCATGGACTGCAGCCTACCAGGCTCCTCCGTCCCTGGAGTTTAACAGGCAAGAGTATTGGAGTGGGGTGCCATTGCCTTCTCCAGAGTTTGGGCAAATTCATGTCTATTAAGTCGGTGATGCTATCTATCTAACCATCTCATCCTCTGCTGCCTCCTCCTTTTGCCTTCAATCTGTGGCAGCATCAAGATCTTTTCCAATGACTCAGCTCTTCACATCAGGTGGCCAAAGTATTGGAGCTTCAGCTTCAGCATCACCTTCCAATGAATATTCAGGTTGAAGGGACTCTCCTGTGTATATTTTAGAAACTCTTTCTAGGAAAGTGAAAGTGAAGTCACTCAGTTGTGTCTGACTCTTTGTGACCCCATGGACTGTAGCCTGCCAGGCTCCTTCTGTCCATGGAATTTCCCAGGCAAGAATACTGGAGTGGATTGCCATTTCCTTCTCCAGGAGATCTTCCTGACCTAGGAATTGAACTCACAGCTCCTGCATTGGTAGGCTGGTTCTTTACCACTGAACTGCCTGGGAAGTCCATTTAAGAACTGGTACCATTGGGAATTCCCTGGTGGTCCAGTGGTTAAGACTGCACTTCCACTGCAGGGGATGTGGGTTAGACCCCCCTGGTCAAGGAACTACGATCCCACTTGCTGGTGGAGCAGCAATAAATGAATAATTGGAACTACAAAAGCAAGTTAAAACCTGGAATAGCTGACCTCTGTGGAATACTCCTTGGGCAGCCCCTGCCTTAAGCACTTCACCCACAGGGCCTCTGTGACCCTCGGGTGTGCTGGTGAGGGGTGGCCTGGTCATTTACCCCAGTCTTACCCAGGGGAGAATGAAGGCTTGTCAGTTGCTGGGAGAGGTGACATCAAGACTCGAACACACACTCCCCAACTCCTGACCGCTTCCTCCGGAGGCGGTGTGTGCACCTGCAAAACACTGGCAGCTCTGGGAAGGCAGCATTCTCTCTGCCCCTTTGCTCCCTCACAGCCTCCATCCCATCCTTGGCAGTTTATTTTCTCGGCACAAATTTACCCTCAGCTCTTAGAGAACTGGCAGGCTCCGGGAAGCCTGAGGTTATCGATTTTATTTTTATCCTCCACTTTAATTTTATTTTTAACCTCCTTACAAATGTCTACATTTTATTATATTTGTTTCTCCCCTCCCATTTAATAACTGCACATCAGAATGTAATTGCCCTGTGGGCCTTATTACAGAGCAACCCACCTGAAGAGAAGGAGTCCTTTACCATGAACCTCACTTTGAACTCACCTCCCTCCCTCCTCGCTTTCCTCCCATTAGACGAGCCCAGGTTGAGCATCTTCCTAGAGATGCTGGAGATACAAGGAAAGATAAACCTGCAGTTCTTGCCCCTGGGAGATCGCGAGATCCTCTAATTGTGCTGGAGAGCCTTTTAAAAGAAGCCAGACTGTATTTCTGTGACTACAGATGCATCTGGGTGTTAACCACTCGAAAGGCTAATTGGTAGGGGCTTAATTTGAGATTATCTGAAGGTCAGGATGCCTCAGGTCTGAACTGAGAAGGTGAAACTGTTAGTTGCTCAGTGTTGTGTCCGCCTCTGTTCGACCCCATGGACTGTAGCGCCCCAGGCTCCTCTGTTCATGGGATTCTCCAGCAAGAAGTGGAGTGGGTTGCCATTTCCTCCTCCAGGGGACCTTCCTGACCCAGGGATCCAACCCAGGTCTCCCTCATTGCAGGCAGATTCTTTTCTGTCTGAGCCACCAGGGACCCGAGAAAGACACTCTCAGATCCACCAGGCTGACCTGACAGCCCCCTCCGTCTCGCACTGCTGCCTTTCTGGGCTTTTCTCCCCTACTACTCGGGCAGAAGCACCGGCCTTTTCAGCCCAGCCAGCGGGTTTCCCATGCGCACTTCCCGAGTCCAGGAGTCTGCCTGGGTCCTCCCCTCTGACACTAAGTCCTGCTCATCCTCAGCGCTCAGCTCTCCCCCTCCTCCGGGCGGGACCCTGCATCTCTGCCTCCTGTCACCCGTCACTCGTGTGGTACTTACTCCCACGCGCCTCTGCATAGACTGTGCGGCAGTGTTAAACTTTTCATACATCTGCACCAATTTTCAAAAATTTTTAATAAAGGCGAGAATGAGGTTCTGCGTGCTGCCGATAACTCTCCAAAGGCAGTGCTCATAAAGCTACAGAGTCGCTCAGAGCTGCCATGGATGATCCTTAAGACGGACGCAGCATCCATCTAGATCACTCACTATATGAAGGGTGGGTGGATTGATGGGGGTGGTTGGATGAATGAATGATGGGATGTCGAGAGGGATGGAGAGCTAGGGAAGGGGAAAAGGGAGGACAGAAGGGAGCATCAATGTGGACAAAGCAAAGCCCAGCACATAGTAGGTCCATGGAATATTTGTTGGATGAATGCCCGGTGCTGCTCCCCTCCACAGGATCTGCAGGACAGGCATGGGGGCAGGGAGAGGGGCTGAACCCCGCTACCCCACCCTCACACTTTTTAAATATTAAATATCGCAGTGAAACTGCGCAATTCAGATTGGGACTTGAGCCCATGGTCTTTTTAAAATTAAATGTAACTAATTCTATTTTTGGCTGCACTGGGTCTTCGTTGCTGCTTGGGCTTTTCTCTAGCTGCGGTGAGCAGGGCTGTCCTCTAGCTGCGGTGCTCAGGCTGCTCACTGGGCGGCTTCTCTGCTGTGGAGCACAAGGTCTAGAGTGTGGGCTCCGTAGTTGTGGCCCTTGGACTTAGTTGCCCCGCGGCACGTGGGATCTTCCCGGACCCGTGTCCCCTGCACTGGCAGGCAGGTTCCTAACCGCTGGACCACCAGGGAAGTCCCTGACCTCCCTGTTGGCAGCAACCTCAGAGACAGATGTTCAGCCTCTTGAATTGCCTAAGAAAAGACCATAAATGTCCAGTAACACACAGACACCTGTATTCAAGGACCAAAGGCTTTTTCCAGCTTCCCAAGGGGTACAAATAGTGACATCAGCTGCCACCGCTGAAAGTGGAAGCTGGGAGCCCGGAGGGAAGGCTCCCTCGTTCACGAGAGGGTGAGCCCCACGGGAACCAGTGGGAACGAGAGCCAAAGCCCCGGTCTTGGGAGACGGCCTGTGTCGCTGGGTGCAGCCCGGGATGCTGCATTCGACAGACACCTGCCTGGTGATGCCGATACTCTGAACTCTGCGAGGGGCCCAGGGAGGACCTCGGAGGAGATGAAGGCCCCTGGATTGAAGAGCCTGGCCCAGGTTGCTGTTACTGAGTCACTCTGGCCATGAAGCGTGGAGGATGGGTTGGAACGACCAAGACGGTGGCCGTGAGAATGAGGAGGGCTACTGTCAGTGTCCAAGGGCCAGGGAGGAGGGTCTCAGCCAGGGGGGTGGCCGTTTGGTCGGAAGGCTGGAGGTGGACGGAGGGCGCGTCCAGAGCTGCAGGAAGCCTTCACTTCTCCCCTTGCCGCCACACGCCACCCCCGCCCCAATCATCCTGCCAGCCTCAGGGCTCCTCGACCCTGCCCCAGCGGGCCAGACACACAGCTTCCACCCCTAGCGGGGTCTGGCCACCCCTGAGGGCTGCCCAATTTAGATGCCTGTGCAGCTTCCAGGGCACATCGGAAGGAGATCTGGACTGGCCAAGAAATCAGCACAGACCTCACGGTGGGCAGAGGCCCTTATGACACATGGTGCGATCTGAAGGCCTGAAATACCTTCCCAGGCCTCCACGTTTTCTCTCCTTCAATTCATTCCGTTCATTCAAATTGCGTTTAATGGGGCTTCCCTGGTAGCTCAGTGATAAAGAATCTGCCTGTCAATGCAGAAGCCGTAGGAGGCATGGGTTCAATTCCTGGGTTGGGAAGATCCCCCGGAGAAGGGAATGACAACCCACTCCGGTATTCTTGCCTGGGAAATCCCATGGACAGAGGAGCCTGGGGGGACTACAGTCCATGGGATCTCAAAGAGTTGGACACGACTGAGCAACTGAGCACGCATGCGCGAACTCTTCTTCCGCGCCAGGCTCTGGAATAACCAGGCTGTTGGGGTTTGGTGTTTCATTCAACCTGAGTCCCGAACAGCAAGGGCTGTGCCCGCAGGCATGACGGTCCTCCTGGGGGTGCCCGTGGGGTAGTTCATGGTTTCTGTTAGAGCCGGGAGACAGGAGGAGGTGGGGGGGGCGCTCCCCAAAAGGCCGTTCCCACTCGGTGCTGCTCTGCAAGGCTGGGCTTGTCCACGGCAGACATCATGCTGCAAAAACCCGTGCCTGCTTCCAGTCTCGTCTCCTTCGCTTGTTCTAAAGCAAGGAGTGTGTGTGGGGGGGGGGGGGGGGGGGGGGGGAGGGGTCGGAATCACTACCTCCCTCTCCTCTCTCACGGGGCTGCTGTGAAGCCCCAGTGGCTCAGTGAGAATCAGAACCATCTTGCTTGCCTCCCTCCATCGGAAAATCGCCGCCCAGCCCTGGGTGTAGTTCCCACCAGTGGCCACACGAGGGTGCTGAGGCCGTGACTGGAAATGGAAAGGGAGGGAACCGGGCGTTTTCTGCCTCGAATCCTAAAACCTCCGGCTGAGAGCACTTACATAAATTAGAGGTAATATTTGTATGGTATTTCATACCTGACGGGGTGCTCTCATATCTACCATCTCATATAATTTCCAAGAGGCCCCCAAGAGGACCATGCCGTCTGCTGCCGGCAGGGCTGGCCTTTAAACCACCCTGGCTGGGGTTTGTTTATTAAACCTGAAAGGTTTTCAGCCCCCGGGGGGAGAGCGTAGGGTGCCTCTGGCTGAATTTGGTTGCTTGGGGAAAGGACGCGGAGGGAGGGAAAGAGGCAGGGTGTGGGCACGGGGCTGGTGCGTTTATGGGGGGTGGGGGCAGCTGTGGACCAGAGATGGCTAAAGGAATGCAGGGTTCTCCCCTCCTCCACCCTCAAAGAGTCCAGGGTAACCTCCGGTCCTCCCGCCCCCAACCCCCTCACCCCCGCCCCGGGATGTAGGTTTAATATTCTCCCCGCTGCTGTGCTAAAAGTCATAAGGCATGGGCCGGTCAGACTGGCACCGGGTTTCTCAAACTCAGACTGCCGACTTTCGGACCAGATCGTTCTGGTTTTGCTGGGGGTGGGGTGGGGGTGGGGAGCAGTTCTGAACAGGTAGCCTGCTCGGTTCTCCCTGGCCTCTACCTGCCAGATGCCGCACCCTCACCACTGTGACAGACAAGAGCATCTCCAGACACTGTCCCGCGTCCCTGGGGAGCAAGAAACATCGCTGCACGTTGAGAGCCCCTGGACCAGAAGGACAAAACCGAGAGGACGCTCTTTATTATAGTGATGTCTGTCCTGCACCTGTGGCCAGGTACCCCTGTGCTCAGGCCGCTGTCTTTGCACCCAGTGGCCACTGCCACTGTAGGTACCCGGCCCTTGCCCTGGGATGCTCGAAGGTCCAGCATCTTCTTCTACTGCTTCTTTGTGGGTCTCTGGCCGGCTGGCAAGGACGGGTGTGGGCATGTAGTCACTCACAAGAGCGCGCGCAGGCCCATCGGCCAGAAGCCCTGACCCTTAGGAATGGCGCTCTCTTCTTCGGCAGCTGGAGGGCCATTTCCAGTGGGAGTCCTCGTGTGGGGACGGGGTCTGGTGAGGGAATGGGGGAGGCAGGAGGCAGAAAAGGCAGAAAAGGAGCTTGTTGTTAAGGGGCCTTTAAGGGAGCAGACGCCCACCTGCCCAGACAGCTCATTGACTGACTAAATGGATTCAACCCATTTTTAGAGAGCTCCTTCTGTCAGCTCCTTCAGGCGGGTGGTGAAGACACAGAAATAAGATCCAGTCTGCCTCTCTGTCTGCATCTCTAGAAACTCACAGACTAGCAGGAGAGGCACAGATAAGGCAGTCAGTGCTTCTCGTTCACGGTGGGACCAGATGGGGACTGTGGGAGTCTGATCCAGGCTGGGGACAGGCTGGGCTCAGGGAAACCCTCCCGGAGGAAGTTACGATGGTGCCCATTCACAGCTGAGAGAACCCACCCAACACGCTCAGCAGCCTGCCAGCAAGAGCAAACTCTCACTGCTAATATGTTCCGGTGGGGGGTGGGGTGGGGGGGACAAGAACAGCAATGAGCAATAATAGCAAAAGAAACAATGAGACTGGGTGGCCTCAATCCAGGAGGTCTTCCTGGACGAAGTGCTGTGATAGTATGTGGGCTGCCGTCTATGAGGTTGCATAGAGTCAGACACGACTGAAGCGACTTAGCAGTCCCTGGAGACGGACAGTCTTGGATTGAAATCCTATGTCTGACTGAGAGACCTTGAACCAGTCTCCTGGCATCTCTGAGCCTCAGTCTCTGTTGAGGAGGGATATGAATCCTTCCAAGACTTCCCAGTCCCTGTGCTGAGTGGGTGGAGTCCACACAACTGTTGGCAGAGGAAACCACACCAGCATGTGCTTAGCCCAGCGGCTGGCTCTGGGCCTGTGAGCTGAGTGTGAGTCAAGAGTTGCCAATGGGGCTTCCTGGGTGGCTCAGTGGTAGAGAATCCGCCTGCCAATGCAGAAGACACGGGTTCGATCCCTGGTCTGGGAAGATCCCACGTGCCATGGAGCTACCAAGCCCGTATGCCACAACTACTGAGCCTGTGCCCCGGAGCCCAGGAGCCACGACTACTGAAGCCAGCGTGCCCTAGACCCCATGCTCTGCAAGCAGAGAAGCCACCACAGTGAGAAACCTACGCACCGCAACTCAAGGGTAGCCCCGCTCACCACAACGAGAGGAAAGACCCCGCAGCAAGGAAGATCCAGCACAGCCAACAAATCAGAGTTGTCAGTGGATTTGGAGCCCCACAACCCGGAGAAGAGGAGATGGGCTGGGGCGGCCCCGGACCTGGGTGAGGCAGGACCCCTGGGGAAACCCGCTTGGTGCCCAGAGGGGACCCAGCCAGTTTGACAGATGCCACCTCCTCAATTCCCCTGCCTCCACCCTCCACTTTACACTGTGAACGGCTTCCACGGTGTCCAACCTGCTACCGTAAAAAGGATAGATTAGACAGCGTCCACCAGCAGTGAGGAAAATAATATCAGGGCAGAGGAGAATCCATCTTGAGCGTAAGGGACGAGCGCCCCTCCTATACATCAGCGGGTGCCAGGGGTGAGGGGCACATGAGACAGAGGAAGAAAAAAGGGCACAGTCCCTTCAGAGTAAGGGACGGGGCCCCGGCCGATCGGCTTGTGTATATCTTGCATTATGCAGCGGGAGAGAGAAAATCAATAGAGCTGTCAGCGGTGTAATGCATTCAGCATTGCAGACAGTCCCATCTCAGGATGCTCCAGACAGATGCTTCAAATTAAAAAAAGGGGGGAGGGGGAGAAGGACTGCAGGGGTGGGAGACAAACGCCCTGACAGACCAGAGGGAAAGAGGGGGCATGACTGAGGTGCTGCGAAAATTAAAGTCCATAAATCACCAGGCTGGGAGAGCATCCTGGGTGTGACTGACTGGAGACCCTTATCATCAGGGGTGGCAGGGCCTTGGCCCCCTCTGCAAGGTGGGCTTCGTGGTGGGGGAGAGGGGTGAGCACGGGGCCCTCTAGTATTAGCGGTGTTAGTGACAGGGCGGTGGAGGCTGGGCTAGACTGGGGTGTGGGGGTAGGGGAAGCCAGATGCAGTGAATGATAACCTTTGAGCCTCGGGGGGTTGTGGGGGTCCTTTGGGTTGGTGGGGGATCTCCATGGACCTGCCTGCTGGATGCCTGCTTTCCCCTCAACCTCAGAGTCTCTGACCTCCTACCCCTCCTCCCAGGAGCCCCAAGGGCTGCCTGCATCACCCCCTCCTTGGAGGTGACCCCTGTAGGAGCCTGGGCGGTCTGTGTATCCTTCCCAGAACTAGCTGTCTCAGGCGTAGAACTCAGGAGCCCTCTGGATGCTTCCAGACCCTGACCGGAAGCAACACAGCAATGACTGGTTGCCCATCCCTCCTCCCCCCGTCCTGCCTTCTCTCCACATCTCCCTCTTCTCCTCCCTCCCATCTACCCCCAGAGCACCCCACTAGCCGAACCCCACAAGGTCATGGTCACCCACGGGACCGGAGCAGGGTGGAGTTCCGACCTGGAGGGACCAGACGGCCTGTCTTCACGGTGCCGGGAGTCCGTGGGCGGCAGGCCTCCGGGGGCCCAGTGATCCAGTGTGGCCGCCTCCCCGTCCGGCTCCTCCGTGGCCCCGAGGCAGAGGAGTCCCTGGGGCTCAGCCTGCTCCCGTCTGTCCTGCCCATCATCCCAGCGTCCCCCGCACTCCCTGGTCCCCGGAAGCCCCGACACGTCTGCAGGCTCAGGTTGGCAGACACAGGCGCAGACGCACCCTGGCCGGTGAGCCTCCCGCGTGCGGGTGAGCCGCGCGCCTGCATAGCCGCCCACCCGAGAAACAGGCAGGCCCGAGGCTGCTTCACCGGGTACCATCGCCCAGGACACGTTCTGCCAATTAAACTGGTGACCGCGTTTCCAGAAGCAATTGCGGAGAGCTGCACTGCCTCCCAAGGTGAGGCGATTAAGGAGAGCGCTCGAGGCCGCCCTGCGGCTGGAAGCCGGGCCGAGGGGTCAGGGGACCGCGGGGACATGAGGGCGCCGGAGTGCGTGCGCCAGCGGAGAGGGTCCCGCGCAGGAAGCCGGAGTTGGGAGGAAGGAGAGGAAGCTGGAAGCGGCCGGGGGGCCTGCACCCCACGCTTCAGAGCCAGAACTGGGTCTCTGTGCCCCTGTCCTTCCTGTCTCCTCTGGTGTGTGCCAGTTTAGAAACAAGATTTGTGCGAATCTAGACTCCATCCCCGGAGAAGGCGATGGCACCCCACTCCAGTACTCTTGCCTAGAAAATCCCATGGACGGAGGAGCCTGGTTGGCTGCAGTCCATGGGGTCACGAAGAGTCAGAGGACTGAGCGACTTCACTTTCACTTTTCACTTTCATGCATTGGAGAAGGAAATGGCAACCCACTCCAGTGTTCTTGCCTGGAGAATCCCAGGGACGGGGGAGCCTGGTGGGCTGCCGTCTCTGGGGTCACACAGAGTCGGACACGACTGAAGCGACTTAGCAGCAGCAACAGCGGCAGCAGACTCCATCCCAGGGGTCAGGGAGGCGCACTGCCTGCTTGGGAGCGAGGAGGAGCAAACTGACCCAGGTCTCTGCGGTGAGAAACCTTTCCCGGGGTCTCCTCGGCTTCCTTGCAAAGGCTGGGGAGCCGCCAGAGGCCTCCCACGTGGCGAAAATCACAGCACCTTTGGAGCAGGAAGGATGGAGTCAGAAGTGGCCCCAACCAGTCTCCTTCCTGGCTGAGGCCTGGGGAAGGGCGGCCCTGGCTGCTTACCACGTTCTCCAGTTCTCCAGCTCCAAGACACGACCCTGCCTGCCCTGCCTTCCTTCCACCTCTACCTGCTCTCTGGATCGCCTATAAGGTAACACGGGCTGTTCCCTTTGCTCTGCTCTCATCCTCCCCGTGGGCTTCCCAGGTGGCTCCAGTGGTAAAGAATCCACCTGCCAATGCCGGAGACTCAGGAGATGCAGGTTCGATCCCTGGGTTGGGGAAGATCCCCTGGAGAAGGTTACCCACTCCAGTATCTTGCCTGGAGAATCCCATGGAGAGAGGAGCCTCGTGGGCTACCGTCCATGGGGTGGGGCTGCAGAGTCAGACATGACTGAGCACGGCACATCCCTCCCCGAGAAGTAGCCTGTGGTCTCTGGAAAGTTAACCTCCCAGACGGGGGGTGATAGGAAGTGGGGGGAAGGCCGAAGGGCAGTTGGGTCCTCCCAACTCTGCCTCCTTCTTTCCTGTTTATAGTTTCCCCCTCAGCCCTTGCAGGGCAGATTGCTCTCTTGTTGGTGGAGGAAGGCAGATGCAGCCGGCTTGTGAAGGACAGCAGGTGAGGTCTTTGGGGGAGATCTGGGGGCAGGGCGGGAGTAGGGGGGAGTGGCTGCCCTTGGGTGTCCATGCAGACTTATCCCTCTGGGAGCAGGGCCCTGGTGGGGTTGGAAGAGGCGCTGTGTGCGGCTGACTGGAGTCACATCAGACCTGGAGAGGAAGCCTAATGGGAGAGCAGTGGGGGACCCTGTTCTGTGGGTTCAGGGTAGAACAGGACAGAAGCTCCAGGGGCTCCCCGGTGGCTCAGTGGTAAAGAATCCGCCTGCAATGCAGGAGACAGGGTTTGATCCCTGGGCTGGGAAGATCCCCTGGAGGAGGGCATGGCAACCCACTCCAGTATTCTTGCCTGGAGAATCCCATGGACAGAGGAGCCTGGCGGGCTACAGTCCAGGGCGTTGCAAAGAGTCAGACACGACTGAGCGACTAACACACACACACGGTGTCGGGTGCCACACCAGCTGCTGTGGGACCACCATGTCCCACCATCCTCACCACAGCCATGCATTAGGCAAGATCACAGTCCTTGTGTTGCAAGCGAGGTCCTTGAAGCACAGAGATGTTAAGCCACTTGCTCAAGGTCACACAGCCAGAAACTGAAGGAAAAGGACGCCTCGTTACTTGAGCTTGGAGCATTTCCCCATTGAATTCCTCAAAGCCCTTTGCCTCCCTCTCCAGGGACCAAGTGGGTCACAGGTTGCTGAGAGAAGGATTCAAATTGAGGTGATTGCTTGAATTTACAAATATGTATTGGGCCCCTGCTCTGTGCTGGGACTGGGGGGTCTCGAGATGAATCAACACATTTCCTGTCCTCATGGCCTTGGCCGCTAGTCTGTGAGGTGGGCCAGTTTCTCGGCTCTGAGTTGGCCCCAGGGCTCCCAGCTAAAGAGACAGCAGCCATGTGACTCCCTCTTCCCCATGACAATGTGACCCTGCCCCAAGGCCTCGGATGATTGGGCCAAGCTGGGACAATCCTGGGTTTGGAGCCAGAGCTTAGAGCCTCTGGTTTGTTTTGTGGCTGATTGTCTGGGGTTTCATCCAAACCGGGGGCCCGGGGAGCCTCTTCGGGAGAAGCCAAGGTAGGTGCATGAACACTGGAGTCAGGGACAGGAGCTTCGGAGAAAGAGGAGCTGGTGGACACCTTCCTCGCGGCTGTGACAGCAGCTAAACGTTCTCTTCCAGGTCCTGTGAAGCTCACCCCTCCCCTGCACACAGATTTCTACCTTTTCTTGAAGCTGCTTTGAATTGGTTTGCATTTTGGGAACCAGATGACCCCTAGGATAGAAGACAAGGTGAGAAATCCAGGTTGGGTGGAGGATCCCTGTGCTGGAGGGGCCTGGAGGAAAGGGGTTGGGAATCTTCCTGGGGCCTCAGCAAATGACTGGGGTCTCACCCCAGGCAGAGAGGAGAGACAGAAGGGGCGTCCCAGGGAGTAGGGGGCAGCCTGGCAGAGGGAACAGTCCACACCGAGATGGGCAGATGTGCCAGTGGCCGACATGCTCTGGAGCCTTCCTACAGGGGTGTGCTGGCAAGTGATTAAAATCTGGCTTTCTGACCTAAATTACGAAATCAGTCATTCATTTGTAGCATGTGCTGATTCCCACGGTGTCAGTCCTCCTGCCGTGGTCAATTTCAGGCTGTTGACGTGATGTCAGTTTTTGAATGTGGAGAGAGTGGTTCCCATGAACTGGTCAGAGCCGGTTCTAGGAGACCACCCATCAGGTCAGCAGGTCATCACCTAAACGCAGGGGCCACATGGAGAGGACAGGAGAGGAGGAGCAAGATGGGGTTGGGAGGGTTTTTTGAACTTTATTTTACCTCTTTGTATTTTTTGGCTGTGCTGGGTCTTCGTTGCTGTGCCTGGGTTTCTCTAGTTGCGGTATGTGGGCTTCTCACTGCGGTGGCTTCTCCTGGGGCAGAGCACGGACTCCAGGGCCCACAGGCTTCAGTAGTTGTGGTACATGGACTTAGCTGCCCTGCAGCTTGTGGGATCTTCCCAGACCAGGTATAGAACCTGTGTCCCCTTCATTGGCAGGCGGATTCATAACCACCAGGGAGGTCCCTGGGAGGGGTTTCGAATGTGTGTTCGGGAGGCTGAGCTTCAGTCTCAACTGGCAGAAGCCCAGGCTTGATTGTGTGCTTTGGGTGGGCGGGTGAGTCAGCAGCTCTAGGCTCTTTGTGGTCTGCTGAGGCCTGGCCTCCCCTTAGGCTGGTCCTTTGAATAACCCCAGGGGGGTCTGTTCAAGCCTGGTACTGGATCTGGGGAGGGGTGCATAGAATGTGAGGTGCACTTTCCCAGCAGAGGGGGAGAAGGCGAGTTCTGACTCCCCCAGCCAGCTGTGCCGCGGGCCCATCCCTCATCTTAATGAGTCTATCCAAATCTCGTTTGCTAATGAGGATTTTAATGGTCACAGGCTGACAAGCGAGACTGAGAGGGGAGACGGGAAGGTCGTTACAGAAATGAAGTGTGGAGCTAAGTGGCACGCCACTGCCATCCACCTTCCCACCAGAGTGGCTGAGCCATGGGAAGCAGGGACAGGCTTGCCTCACTTTGGGGGCTCCTGGCTGGGCCTGGGGGTCAGCACCACGGACAGGGCACAGCTTCGTTCTGCCTTCCCTTGGTCTGGCATGCCAGCTGCTTCTGCTCCCTGATAAAGTTTGTTTTTCCTAAGCTTCAGATGGGGTGTCATCCCCCTTTGGAAATCTTGAGTGCAGACCCAGATGCTGTCTGCAGGGCAATCTTTGCACAATCTCGTAGCACCTATGACAGGTGTTAAAATGCTTCATTTCCTTGGCTGTTTTCCCTACTCATTTGTAAACCACCTTGAATGCAGGGTGTGTGTTTCCGTCTCCATATTCCTGAGTCCTGACCATGTGCCCAGTACTCAGGGAGAGAATTTGTTGGGGAATGAATGAATGAACTGGTGAATAAATGCGTAGATGGACAATGTGTTCAATGAAAGAATCAATGGGTATAGAATCCTGGCTAGGCTATTGAAAGGGTGGGTAAAGATTCAGATACAAAAAGAAACATCCCATGCTTGAGACTGCACAAGAGGGACAGGAAAGTTACAACAGAGATTTCCAGAAATCTTCTTATCCATCCCTTCACCATTCTTCCTTGATACAGAGCTAGTCAGATAAAAACAACACATTTCAGCATTCTATACAGTTATCTGTGGCCATGTGACTAATTTATAGCCAACAGGGTGTAAGGAGAAATAGTGTAAGGGGAGGGGCATGCCCTTCTCCTTCCCTCCCTCCTTCCTATTGGCTGGACTGTGGGGCTGATAGCCGGAGCTGCAGCAGCCGTCTCAGACTGTGAAGCCAGCCAGTTTGGAGCAAAATGATAGACTGAGTCTTCTGATGACTCAGCAGAACAGAGCTTCTGGTCTAGTCCTGGGTTGCTAACATCTAGATTGCAGTGGGAGACAGAAACGAATCTCTAACATTTTATCCTGTTATTTTAGGCTTCAGTGCCTCAGTTCAGTTCAGTTCAGTCACTCAGTCGTGTCCGACTGTTTGCGACCCCATGAATCGCAGCACGCCAGGCCTCCCTGTCCATCACCAACTCCCAGAGTTCACTCAAACTCATGTCCATCGAGTCAGTGATGCCATCCAGCCATCTCATCCTCTGTTGTCCCCTTCTCCTCCTGCCCCCAATCCCTCCCAGCATCAGAGTCTTTTCCAATGAGTCAACTCTTTGCATGAGGTGGCCAAAGTACTGGAGTTTCAGCTTCAGCATCAGTCCTTCCAAAGAACACCCAGGACTGATCTCCTTCAGAATGGACTGGTTGGATCTCCTTGCAGTCCAAGGGACTCTCAAGAGTCTTCTCCAACACCACAGTTCAAAAGCATCAATTCTTCGGCACTCAGCCTTCTTCACAGTCCAACTCTCACATCCATACATGACCACTGGAAAACCATAGCTTTGACTAGATGGACTTTTGTTGGCAAAGTAATGTCTCTTCTTTTGAATATGCTATCTAGGTTGGTAACTTTCCTTCCAAGGAGTAAGCGTCTTTTAATTTCATGGCTGCAATCACCATCTGCAGTGATTTTGGAGCCTAAAAAAATAAAGTCTGACATTGCTTCCATTGTTTACCCATCTATTTGCCATGAAGTGATGGGACCAGATGCCATAATCTTAGTTTTCTGAATGTTGAGCTTTAAGCCAACTTTTTCACTCTCCTCTTTCACTTTCGTCAAGAGGCTTTTTAGATCCTCTTCACTTTCTGCCATAAGGGTGGTGTCATCTGCATATCTGAGGTTATTGATGTTTCTCCTGGCAATCTTGATACCAGCTTGTGCTTCTTCCAGCCCAGTGTTTCTCATGATGTACTCTGTGTATAAGTTAAATAAGCAGGGTGACAATATACAGGCTTGACGTACTCCTTTTCCTATTTGGAACCAGTCTGTTGTTCCATGTCCAGTTCTAACTGTTGCTTCCTGACCTGCATATAGGTTTCTCAAGAGGCAGGTCAGGTGGTCTGGTATTCCCATCTCTTTCAGAATTTTCCACAGTTTATTGTGATCCACACAGTCAAAGGCTTTGGCATAGTCAATAAAGCAGAAATAGATGTTTTTCTGGAACTCTCTAGCTTTTTTGATGATCCAGCAGATGTTGGCAACTTGATCTCTGGTTCCTCTGCCTTTTCTAAAACCAGCTTGAGCATCTGGAAGTTCACAGTTCACATATTGCTGAAGCCTGGCTTGGAGAATTTTGAGCATTATTTTACTAGCATGTGAGATGAGTGCAATTGTGCAGTAGTTTGAGCATTCTTTGGCATTGCCTTTCTTTGGGATTGGAATGAAAACTGACCTTTTCCAGTGCTGTGGCCACTGCTGAGTTTTCCAAATTTGCTGGCATATTGAGTGCAGCACTTTCACAGCATCATCTTCCAGGATTTGAAAGAGCTCAACTGGAATTCCATCACCTCCACTAGCTTTGTTCATAGTGATGCTTTCTAAGGCCCACTTGACTTCACATTCCAGGATGTCTGGCTCTAGGTGAGTGGTCACAACATCATGATTATCTGGGTCATGAAGATCTTTTTGTACAGTTCTTCTGTGTATTCTTGCCACCTCTTCTTAATATCTTCTGCTTCTGTTAGGTCCATACCATTTCTGTCCTTTATCGAGCCCATCTTTGCATGAAATGTTCTCTTGGTGTCTCTAATTTTCTTGAAGAGATCTCTAGTCCTTCCTATTCTGTTGTTTTCCTCTATTTCTTTGCATTGATTACTGAGGAAGGCTTTCTTATCTCTCCTTGCTGTTCTTTGGAACTCTGCTTATATCTTTCAGATGCTTATATCTTTCCTTTTCTCCTTTGCTTTTTGCTTCTCTTCTTTTCACAGCTATTTGTAAGGCCTCCTCAGACAGCCATTTTGCTTTTTGGCATTTCTTTTCCATGGGGATGGTCTTGATCCCTGTCTCCTGTACAATGTCATGAAGCTCTGTCCATAGTTCGTCAGGCACTCTGTCTATCAGATCTAGTGCCTTAAATCTATTTCTTACTTCCGCTGTATAATCATAAGGGATTTGATTTAGGTCATACCTGAATGGTCTAGTGGTTTTCCCTACTTTCTTCAATTTAAGTCTGAATTTGGCAATAAGGAGTTCATGATCTGAGCCACAGTCAGCTCCTGGTCTTGTTTTTGCTGACTGTATAGAGCTTCTCCATCTTTGGTTGCAAAGAATATAATCAATCTGATTTCAGTGTTGACCCTCTGCTGATGTCCATGTGTAGAGTCTTCTCTTGTGTTGTTGGAAGAGAGTGTTTGCTATGACCAGTGTGTTCTCTTGGCAAAACTCTATTAGCCTTTGCCCTGCTTCATTCCGTACTCCAAGGCCAAATTTGCCTGTTACTCCAGGTGTTTCTTGACTTCCTACTTTTTTTTCCTACTTAGCTGAAACTAATCCTAAGTCATATATGCGCCACCATGAAAGACAGACTCAAGCATAAGGGTCAAGGGCAGATCAGTACGGTGAAATTATGGACGCTGGTCCTGAGCAGGGTTGTCGAGACTCACCCAGGGTGACGTCTAAGCTGGGCGCTGAAGGAGGAAGGGGGCACGTGAGGAGCAGAAATGTGGGGAAATTGTTAGAATGCTGACTGGGCTCCCAAATCCCAGGTACCTGTCCCCATCCAGCCTGGAGGAGCTCCCTGCATCTCTTCCTGTGCTCAGCATCCTGGGAAGAAGGAAGGTAGCTAGTCAGGGCTCCCAGGTCAGGGCAGCCAGGAATCCTGGCAGGGGCTTGGGACACCGAGAAGACCAGAGACCAGGAGACAAGCACCGGCATCAGATTGTGTCAGATCTTTGATTGCTTTCTCCATTTCCTCTCCCAAGTGGGGAGGCTCTCAATCATGGCTGGCTGCTGGGTCCACCAGGCTGTGCCACCCTCCCATGGCCTGATTCTATGCCTTTGGGGGAGGAGAGCTTGGCGAGGCACTCCAACGGGAGATGTGAGGGGCAGGATTCTCAGATGACCTCCAGTGACCCACACCCTTCAAAATTCCCCTCCCTTGAGTGCAGTTGGGGCCTCTAACTTGCTTCTCACCCAGAGAATATGGCAAAGGCAAAGGATTTTTGCAGGTGTCATTAAGGTCCCTAAACAGTTAACGTTGAGTTCATCACAATGGAGATTATCCTGGTGGGCCTGATCTAATCAGGGAGAGGGACCAGAAATCAGAGGCCCCCCCTTTCCTGCTGGACTTTAAAGAAGCAAGCTGCTAGGAATTCTATTGCTGTCAGGAAAAATGGATCCTACCAAGCATCATGTGTGTTTGTCAGGGGACTCCAAGCCTCAGAGGAGACCCCAGTCCCAGCCACACTTCTAGTGCAGCCTGGTGAGACCCCGGCAGAGGCCTCAGCTAGACTGTGATCAGACTCCCGACCCACAGAAGCTTTAGTGTCATAAATGTGTCTTGTTTGAAGCCACTACATTTGGAGTAATTTGTTATGCGGCCATAAAGATTTCACGCAGAGAGGCCAGCGTGTCTGGACTAACCCTGCTTTGGTCCTGCCTCCTGGCCCACCTCTCTCAAGCTGGGATGTTAGGCTATGTGGGATCTCCGCTTATGGCGACGTGATGATGAGAGAGAAAATTAAAATCCAAGATGGAGCGATTGGAAAACTGTAATCTTGGCGCACAGTAGTACTTAGATTTCCCATTATTGATCCCCTCAGTGGATATTCTCCAATCTCGTAATTACAGGAGGACATTTTCAATTTGGGCTGAATTGCCTCCCCTCCCCCCACGCCGCTCCTTGATTTCTCTGAACTCACAGTAAGGCCAGGTGGGTTGCAGGCAGCTGTGGAGTCTAAACAAACAGTGCTAATCACTTTAATTGAAATCCTATCCCTGCCATAGGAAGGCTCCAGCAAGTGGTGTCTTCCTCTTATCTCCGTGGGGCAGGGGGTGAATTCTGCCCCTGGTTTGAGGCCACTCAGGGCCATCTGCTTCCTGTGGCTGACCTCCTGTGAATTCCTGAGTTCCTGTTTAATCCTGGGTGAGGCTGACAGGTGCTGGGGTCTCCTGAGCTAAACTTTATCCCCCTGTCTCTGGTACGATTTAAGCATCTCTGCCAGGATCCCTGGGCCAGCACACTGAATCCTCCATTCTCTGCTTTGTTGGCCACCGGGCAGTTCACCTTATCAGCGGGCTAACCCACTGGTTCTCCCCTCCCCCAGGGATACTGGGCAGTGACTGGAGATATCTTGGGGGTTACAACCTGGGAGGAGAGTGAGTAGGGACCGGGGATGCTGTTTGACCCCCTCCAGTGCACAGGATGGACTCCGGGTGATCTGGCCCCAAATGTCAGCAAATAGTGTGAAGGCTGGGAAAGGAAAAATAAACATGCAGTCAGCATTGCTAAGAGAGCTCTCGGAAATGGATTGGGGAGGCCGTGCAGGAAGTGTGACTTATGCATGTCTCAGCCTGGCTGGAGTCTGACCTTTTGACCTGATGAAGTCACCCAGCCCATCTACCAGAAATGCAAGATGCCTGTTGGACCCTTACCCTAAAATAACTTGTGGTGGTCTATCTACTCATCAGACCCCTGTCCAGAGCCCCTCTCACCACTGGCCAGGAGCATGTAAAGGAGAGATTGTCCCACAGAAGAAATTACCACTGCAGACACCAGGGAGACGTATACTGCTCACAAAAAAACATTTTCCCCTAAAGCCCATCAAACCTGGCATTTAACCAGGACTCACAAACCCTAGCAAGCCCATTAAACCTGGCATTTAACCAGGAATCACAAATCTCAGTCCCAGAGCGACCCTGCTGCTCCATAGCCTAGGAACACGGGGAGCCACCGGCTTTACAGGTTTTGCTTCTCATGGTTCCTTTCTCTAGTTTTTATCAGGGAAAGGGAAAGATTACTCCCTGGCTGCCTTCCTGGCTCCCGCCAGCCCCTGAGAAGCCACGAAGCTTTGGCTCATGGAGTGTTTGCCAGGTTGGGCACTGGGGGTACAGAGAGTAACTCAGTTCGGGTAGAGAGTCTGCAGGACTCTTAAAGGACATGGTCTGATCCTGTCCCCATCTGAAGTGAGGGGCCTCCAGGGGGCCCCTCTTCACTAGCATTGTGCTGTCCACGGTCCTGAAAACTTGGCCAAGGCTGTTGGAACCTGGTGGGGCCAACATCCCAAACAGCCATGTAGATGAGACTTGAGGAGGGTCACCTGCCCAGGAGGTGGCTCTGCTCAGCTGGGTGACGCCTTCTCCCCTTAAAGAAAGTGGCCGCAATGTGCCTTCCCAGGAGGGTGACAGGCTGAGGGCCAGCAGAGGAGCAGCTGGCCCCCAGGGAGGGGGCCCATTGCTCAGACCTCTCTAGTGCTCACCATCTTCTTGTCTCCGTTTTCTCATGTCCCTTCTGTAGAACCTCCGAGGTCCTTTGTTTGAGGGACCACACATCCTCATTGTCCAGGTGGGTGCCTCGTGTCCTGGCATGATAATTAAAGGCTCTTCTTTTCATGCTAAGAGATGTTCTGGCTTAGGACATGGGAGGGGGCCGTGAGGACCCCTGGGGACAGTGTGGCCACGAGACAAGGGTAGTCTGTGGCTGGTGCCAGTTTGAGAACAGCACCTTACTTGTCCACCAGCAAGTAAGTGCAGACCTCGAGAGGATGCGTGTAGAAACTTTCATAGCAGTTGACAAAGACATTTTATGGCTGATGATTTAATAGTAATAGAAATTAGATTTCTTTTGGTGAGTTATTTAAATTTCATTTTTCTAATAATTCCTTTTTATATTACTTTTACAGAGTGTTAATGGTGCAGCCATTTGGGAAAAGAGGTTGGCAGTTTCTAAAAAAGTTAAACATTGGGACTTCCCAAGTGGTCCAGTGGTTAAGGCTCTGCGCCTCCCCTGTAGGAGGCATGGGTTCGATCCCCGGTCAAGGAACTAAGATCTTGCATGTTGTGTGGCTTGGCCAAAAAATTAACAAAAAATTAAACATATGGCCCCTATGTTTAAAGCTACCCTATATGATCCAGCAATTCAGGGTATATATACATACATGGCTTCCCGTATGAAATGGACATGAACATGGTCAGACTTCAGGAGATGGTGAGGGGCAAGGAGGCCTGGCGTGCTGCAGTCCATGGGGTCACAGAGTCAGACACGACTGGGCGACTGAACAACAACAACAATATATGCCTTCCCAGGTGGCACAGTGGTGAAGAACTTGCCTGCCGATGCAGGGGAGTCAGGTTGTATCCCTGGGTCCAGAAGATCCCCTGGAGGAGGGCATGGCAACCCACTCCAGTATTATTGCCTGGAGAATCCCATGGACAGAGGAGCTTGGCGGGCCGTGGTCCATAGGGTCACAGAGAATCAGACACGACTGAAGTGACTAAGCACACGCACACACACACGTGTGTCCCTGGCTGCTCTGGGTCTTGGTTTCTGCACTCGGGATCTCTGATCTTCACTGTGGCGTGCGGGATCTTTAGTTGCAACACTTGAACTCTTGGTTGCATCACATGGGATCTAGTTCCCTGACCAGGGATGGAACCTGGGCCCCCGGCACTGGGAGTGTGGAGTCTTGGCCACTGGCCCACCAGAGAAGTCCCTCAGAGCTCTCTTGTAGGTATTGTTATTGTCTTGAAGTTACTATTGAACAAAAGGAGCCTTTGAGAGAAGCTAGGTGGCTTGTCCGCGGCCTCATTGCTACTTTGTGGAGGAGCTTTGAATGCAGATCTGCTTGTCTTCACCCTGCACCCCCTGTGCCCTCCAGGTGCCTGGATGGAGTGGATGGAGCAGCAGATGGAGAGGGATGAACCTGTGGAGGCAAAGAGGGAGGCGGGAGGAGACACCGAACGTAGCAGGGCCCCCTCGCTGGTGTGATTTTCCCCATCACAGCACTGCTTGGGTAGATCAGCAGTTGGAAAGCTGGCCCTGGTGCTGTGGAACCCCAGTGCCCAGCTGAGAGAGAGGCAGGGGAATGGACAAGATGAGTCTAACATAGTGTGGCTGACATGAGGAAGGTCTGGGAGCATCACAGAATCTGGGCTTTCTGGCACTCTCATGCTTGCGATCTGACTGCCAGACGTGTGTTGGGTGGACCTGACATTCTGGTCCAACCATGGGGGAGCAGGAAAGATGGAGGAGACCCAGGTCTTCTTGGGTTTCAGGGAAACAAAAGAGCATACAGGGGCCGTATACAGAAAACACTGCCAACAAGAGCAAGCTGAGACCTCCATGGATGTGAGATCTTGAGGCTCCCTGGGGGAAGCTTCTAGAAGATAGCACTTTGGGGTGGAGTCTGGCAGAGAAGGGAAGGATGTCGGCTGATGGAGGGGGTGGAATCTGGGGGGCGGGGGGCATTCCAGGACACCTCCACCATCACCGTCATTTAACTTTCATTTTGTAACTCCAGGCATCACTCACTCAGAATGCGGATCATAAAAATTACAATTGATGTTTCAATTAGTTATAATTTACGGAGCGATTATATTTAATTTCTATTTTATTGTATTTTAATGGCTTCAAATTTCTTGTTGATGAGATTCAGCCCCTGGTCTGAAGTCACCAGGCTAGAAGTTGGGGAAGGGGGCTCGCGTTCTTAAAGGGGTGGGTGGGCCAGCTATCACTTCAGGGCTTCTCGCTGGCCCAGTAGTCTCACACCAGCCTTTGCTGTCACGGGTGGGGAGTGGGGTGGGAGGCAGAATAAAACCTGCGGGGTGGTTAGGGGGTGGATGGGGGGAGGGAGGCTTGGGGGCCTTTGCCCTGCAGGCATCTGTTGAAATGATGGGAGAAGTTGAAATGATGGAAGAAAAGCATTAGCATCTTTTTAACTAAGAATCTGGGGGAATGCAGCCTAGACAGCAGGCAGGGCGGGGAAAGAGCTGAGCGGGGCTGCGGGGGAAGCACTGAGCTGTGCCCCTCCCCCAGGGCGCGGAACCCGGGGGTGCCAGGGGAGGGGGCGCAGGGGCCCGGAGCCTGCAGCGTAGAGGAGAGAAGCTGGGAGAGCGGAAGTTGTGCTTGGCATGTTCGCATCCCGGGCAGTGCCAGCTCGGGCAGCACGTGGTCACCGCAGGCGCTTTATAAATATCAGATCCGCCGCCTTGGTTTGCTTGGCCCTGAACTCCGGACCGGAACTCCTCGGGACCGATCCTTCTAAAGCTCGCTGTTATTTGGAAAAAGTTCCCGGCACCGGCCTCTCCCTTTCTCCTGTCCTGGAGGGTTGGGGGTAGGGGTGGGGTGGGGGCGGCGATGGGGAGCTTGGGCGCAGAAGGGGGCTTTCCAGAGACTGAGGGCTCCCAGCCCTGGCTCAGTTCCCGAGACACCGAACCCTCTAACTTGGGTTAGAGCGGGGAGAGCGGCGGCCGCTCCTGTGCGGGGCTCGGTAATTGGACGTGGCCCGGGGGTGCAAGGCCTTTCTGCCACTCGGTGACTGTACACAATGCCGCCGCCTTTGAAGAGGCTTCAAAGCGTTTGCCGGGGAGGCCCCCGAATCATCTGAGAAGCAGACTGGACTCTGCCAGGGCTGAGAACAAGGACGGGGACAGCTCCGCGGAGCTTCCCTCCTCCCAGCTTCCCAGGTGGGGGCCAGGAGTCCGCACATCAAAGTCCCAGGAACAGGGGACCTGGCGCAGATCACAGGGCCTCAAGCAAACCACTCCTGCTGGTGGTTTTGAATTTCTATCCAGCAGGACGCTGGGAGGGCTGGGAGGAGGTTCTAGAGGCTTGAGAGCTGAGGCTGGGCTTGCCTGAGCAACGGTCACTTCAGCTCCTGCAGCTGGGGGCTGCTGGAGAAGGTGGAGGGAGGGTCTGACCCAGCACACCCCTCCCCCATGCCTTGGAGGGCGGTCCTGCCCTGCCGCCCACAGGGAGGATGAGCAGATTGCCAACTAGCCTTTGAAGGTCCCGGAAATCTTAGCAGGGAAAGAAAGATGTTTCAAGGAATGGACATTTCAGGCCGGAGAAGAAAAAGCCCGAGGGTGACTGCGTTTTCTAACTTCCAGACAATTAACCAAGGAGGAGGGTGAACAGGCCTTGTAGGGGTTTTACATCCTCTTGACCCTGTCAGAATTTGGGGCCGAAACCCTGACAGCTGTGTCTCCAAGGCTTTGCATGTACCCAGAATCATCCAATTTCTTGATAATTCCAGTGTTCTCGGCAATAACTACTGAAGCTCCAGGTTTTCCTAATCAGATTGTTTTTTAAAAAAGAGGTAGATCGTGTATCAGTTGTACTGAAGGATCCTCCCCTTATTCAGAAATCCTGTAAACCAGGAGGCCACAAACTTCTTGGCACCAAGGACTGGTTTCATTCCAATCCCAAAGAAAGGCAATGCCAAAGAATGCTCAAACTACTGCACAATTGCACTCATCTCACACGCTAATAAAGTAATGCTCAAAATTCTCCAAGCCAGGCTTCAACAGTACATGAACCTTGAACTTCCAGATGTTGAAGCTGGTTTTAGAAAAGGCAGAAGAACCAGAGATCAAATTGCCAACATCCATTGGATCATCAAAAAAGCAAGAGAGTTCCAGAAAAACATTTATTTCTGCTTTATTGACTATGACAAAGCCTTTGACTGTGTGGATCACAATAAACTGTGGAAAATTCTGAAAGAGATGGGAATACCAGACCACCTGACCTGCCTCTTGAGAAATCTGTATGCAGGTCAGGAGGCAACAGTTAGAACTGGACATGGAATAACAGACTGGTTCCAAATCGGGAAAGGAGTACATCAAGGCTGTATATTGTCACCCTGCTTATTTAACTTATATACAGAGTACATCATGCGAAACGGTGGGCTGTATGAAGCACGAGCTGGAATCAAGATTGTCAGGAGAAATATCAATAACTTCAGATATGCAGATGACACGACCCTTACGGCAGAAAACGAAGAAGAACTAAATCTCTTGATGAAACTGAAAGAGGACAGTAAAGTTGGCTTAGAACTCAACATTCAGAAAACTAAGATTATGGCATCTGATCCCATCACTTCATGGCAAATAGATGGGGAAACAATAGAAACAGTGACAGACTTTTATTTTCTTGGGCTCCAAAATCACTGCAGATGGTGACTGCAGCCATGAAACTAAAAGCTGCTTGCTCCTTGGAAGAAAAGTTATGACCAACCTAGACAGCATATTAAAAAGCAGAGACATTACTTTGCCAGCAAATGTCCATCTAGTTAAGGCTATGGTTTTTCCAGTGGTCATGTATGGATGTGAGAGTTGGACTATAATGAAAGCTGAGGGCCGAAGAACTGGTGGTTTTGAACTGTGGTGTTGGAGAAGACTCTTGAGAGTCCTTTGGACTGCAAGGAGATCCAACCAGTCCATCCTAAAGGAAATCAGTCCTGAATATTCATTGGAAGGACTGATGCTGAAGCTGAAAGTCTAATACTTTGGCCACCTGATGCAAAGAACTGACTCATTTGAAAAGACCCCAATGCTGGGAAAGATTGAAAGTGGGAGGAGAAGGGGACAATAGAGGATGAGATGGTTGGATGGCATCACTGACTCAATGGATATGAGTTTGAGCAAACTCTGGGAGTTGGTGATGGACAGGGGAGGCCTGGTGTGCTGAGGTCCATGGGATTGCAAAGAGTCGGACACAACTGAACGACTGAACTGAACTAACTGATTGGTTTCATTGAAGACAACTTTTCCACAGACTAGGAATGGGGCGGCGGATGTTTTAGGATGATTCAAGTGCATTACTTTTATTGTGCAGTTTATTTCTATTATTTTTTAAAAGGTATTTTTTATGTGGACCATCTTTAAAGTCTTATGCATTCCAATATTGCTTCTGTTTTGTGTTCTGGTTTTTTTTGCCACGAGGCAGGCAGGATCTAGCTCTCCCACCAGGAACTGAACCTTCACCTGCATTGGAAGGCAGAGTCCCAACCACTGGCCACCAGGGAAGTCCTTGGTGTTATTTAGTCACTAGGTCATGTCCGACTCTTTGTGACCCCATGGACTACAGCACGCTAGGCTTCCCTGTCCTTCACTGTCTCCCAGAGTTTGCTCAAACTCATGTCCACTGAGTCAGTGATGCCATCCAACCATCTCATCCTCTGTTGCCTCTGTCTCCTATGGCCCTCAATCTTTCCCAGCATCAGGATCTTTTCCGACGAAGAGGCCCTTTGAATCAGATCAGCCAAAGTATTGGAGCTTCAACTTCAGCACCAGTCCTTCCAATGAAGTCCCTATTTCTGTTATTAGCACATCAGCTCCACTTTGGATCATCAGGCATTAGATGCCAAAGGTTGGGGACCCCTGCTTTAAGCAACCGGAACGGGCAGGCTCGCTCAGCATCTTGGGTCTGTTCACACGTCCAGGCGGGGTGGTGATGGGGGCATCACACCAGAACACCTCTAGGAGCCTCTGCGTGTTCTCACCCTGGACACACGCCTGAGGATGGGGTCGCATGACCCGTGGCTCCCGCAGCAGAACCATAATCAGTGGCTGTGGGTTTGGGAAGTGATCTGCGCTCTGCTCCACCCCCCACCCAGTGGCTGGTGATGGGCATCTCTTGGCGTCTCTTCCTGTATTATTTCCTGCATGCTCAGTCACTTCAGTCATATTCGACTCTTTTCGAGTAGCCCGCCAGGCTCCTCTGTCCATGGGATTCTCCAGGCAGGAATACTGGAGTGGGTTGCCATGCCCTCCTCCAGGGGCTGTTCCCGACTCAGGGATTGAACCTGTGTTTCTTACCTCTCCTGCATTGGCAGGTGGGTTCTTTACCGCCAGTGCCACCTGGGAAGCCCATATTATTTCCTAGAGCTGCACTAACAAATGACCACAAATTGGGCAGCTTGGAACAACAGAAATAGCTTCTCCTGCAGATCTAGAGACCAGAGGCTGGGCTCCTGCTGAAAGCTCTGGGGGAGAATCTTTCATTACCTCTTCTGGCTTCTGGGGGCTCTGGTGTTCCTTGGCTTGTGGCCTCGTGACTCCAGTCTTTGCCTCTGTCTTTCCCTGGCCTCATCCCTCTGTGTCCGTGGGGGTCCTTTTCTGTCTCATACAGGACAGTCTCGTGGGATTCAGGGCCCACCCTAATCCAGTACCATCTCAAGTCCTCACCTTCACTACATCTGCAAAGATTCTATTTCCAAACGAGGTCACATTCTGAGGTTCTGGGTGGAACCAAAGGTTTTGGGAGACACTGTTCAATAAACTACACCCCTACAGCTCCTCCCGCTTCCTTTCCCTGGTAACACACCCTCCTCTGTTTGGGAAACTCTCCTGTCACCCCCTCCTGAACTCACGTCTGCCTGGCTCCAGAGGCAGACCTGAACCCCCGAGGAAATCACTCCTGTCTCCCGGGCTCTGGGAATGGATCCAGGGAACAAGAGGATCTGAGCTGTCAGTCATCCCAGAGATTCAGATGTTCCTCAGCATCAGCAGGAGAGGGAGAGGGAGCCCCTGAGCTAGGAACGCACGTGTGTGGAAGGGCCTTGGCCATCTCCACCCCACTGCGTGGAGCAAAGCAAGCTTAGCTGCAGAAGGACAGAGCAAGGCCCTCCCCATCCCATCTCTGCTCAAGTGAGTCTGAGCTGCGTTTCTGCCACCTGCCACGAAGCCCTAACACAACACATATTAAAGGATGAATAACCATTAGCAGAGGTATTGAGGAGGGCTGTGTGAGCAACCATCAGCGATGCTGTTAGGAGGGAGCTCCGTTTTGGGCGGCTTCCCACATGACTCAGTGGTAAAGAAACTGCCGGCCAATGCAGGAGAGTCTGGTTCAACCCCTGGGTCAGGAAGATCCCCCAGAGGAGGAAATGGCAACCCACTCCAGTATTCTTGCCTGGGAAATCCCGTGAACAGAGGAGCCTGGTGGGCTACAGTCCATGGGGTTGCAGAGTCTTAACAACTTAGCGACTAAACAACAACTGCTTTGGGCAGGGGCTTGGACTGGATGAATGGTTTTGATAAGCATGTATTAGGCACCTCCTGTGTGCTAGGCACTGCAGGCACAGAGGTGAAGGACAGTGGCGAAGTTGTCTTGCATTGACAAAGAGCAGGGGGGCTGCCTCAATGAGATGCTGGGGGTGAGGGGACAGCGAGGCTCCAGTAGCTGCCGGGTGGTCCATGGGGGCGCCCCCTGCAGTCCTGGGGGCTCCCTGTTCCTGGTGCACTGCAGGAATTTAGGAAGCGTTTGTTGAATAACTGAGTTTGCATTATTTGATGGTTCACCTGCTTGTCTGTGTGATTCATGCTGTGTACATCCTCTCCTTCGTTTGCACACCTGCCCTCCAGCCCATGCGTGCACGCGCGCGCACACACACACACACACACACAGTCAGCTGCCAGGTATGACGCCAGGCACCTCGGAGAGCTGAGTAAGCATCTGTGGTCCACATGATGGAGTGGCTGGCAGGTGAATGATTGGCAGAAAGCTGCCTCTATCCATCTTGCTGTCGGGGCCCTCACCGATGTGGCAGTGGGGGGTCGGGGTGTGTGACTGGCCCCTGGAATCTGGCTAGTACCCAGCTCCTCTGACTCGCTGAGTGGATAATCCACGGCGTGTTTTATCCAAGGTCTCTCTCCCCTTGCCACCCAGGATGCTTCCGGGTCGTCTCTAGCAAGAACCAGGCACCCTGTGGTCATTTCAGCGCTGGTTCTTGAAGCTCAGGCTGTCTTGGCGACCTTGGGAGCACGTTGAGGGGAGAGGGAGGGAAGTTGCAGAGGGAAACGTGGGATGGACAGGGTGGTCTTTCTGTTTCTAGATACTTCTACCATCTCTCTCCTTGGAGGGTGAGTCTGTGCTGCAGGTTCCTTCTATGACCACTAGATGTCAGTGTTTCTTAATGGATGGAAACTGGGGTCTTGAGCTGGGGTGATGGAGCCAAGATTAAGGTGCCTGGATTGTTCCTGTTTTAGAGACGGGGAGGAAGACTCCAGGGAACAGAGCCAAGGCTTAGGCAGGGATTCCCCTGGGTGAGACGTAGTGAACTGGTCGAAAGACCCCTGGAGTCCTGACTCCCAGTTCCCTGGTGTCCCCAGGACAAGAGCTGCAGACAGGTGAGAGTGAAGGTGTGGGGTTGGGGAGGGGGGCAGGTACGGGAGGATGAACCCGGGGACACGTGAGGGCGGCCTGACCGTGAGCGGGGGTGAGAGAGAGGACTTGGAGCGCCGCAGCTGGGAAAGGCCCGCTCACCGTTCCTGGCGTTCCTCCTCTCATCCGGTTTCCCATCCTCCTTTCTGATTTTGGTCTGCTGTCCGAGAAGTTGGCGGACGAGGGCCAGGCCGAGAGGCTACACTTCTCAAAGGAGACCCTTCTGACACTGAACTGAAGCGCAGGCTGCGTGACAGCCCTCTTTGGAGTTCATCCTTCCACACCCCCTGCTTCCTGTCCTGCAGCCCTGGTGTAGCGCTGGGAGCCCAGGATGCCCTCCATCTGTGTGCCCAAGGAGGGGCGGGGTGGGGCGGGGAGAGGTTTGCAGAGACTGAGCAATGGAGGGGGCTGGAGCCTTGTACTCGGGAGACCTGGAGATCCCAGAGTATAAAGCAGGGTTGGATTCTGAGCCCCACTTAGGGTGGCGGTAGTTAAACAACCTCTGCCGCCCCAAGTGGAAGAAGGAGTTGGAGTTAGGGTGACTGGGGCATTTTGGGGCAGACCAAGATGGGTACTGCTGTGGTTTAACCAGAGATAAGGAAGGTTATCTGCTGCCTCCAGTATGTTTCCTATGAACTCAAGTTCTATCATTAGAGACTGATTTATTTAGGTCAAGCCCTGACTCCCCCTAGGAGCTTCCCATGGTTTCTTGCTTGTAATAGACCATTCAGTAAATATTTGTCAACTGAGCCTCCATTAAAATGGAAATATCCCCGAGGAGGGATCAACCGGTTGCTCCTTTGCTAACACTTCACTGTGAATCAGTTTATCAGCTAACTAGCGCTCTCACCAGGCTTCTCGGGGCAGAGGCCCAGAGCAGATGTGTTCTGAGGGCCTGCCTGGGGGGACAGGGCCATCTGGAGCTCAGTCCTGAGTCCGGCTGTGAAGAGGCTAAGAGCAAGGGCCAGGGGCTCAAGGTCAGTGCAAGGACACTGGGGATGCCTGTGGCCCACAGATGTGATCATGCCCCTCCTCTGACAGCTCTTTAATGCTCTCCTCAGGAAAATGTCCCAACTCATCACCAGGGATACGTATACAGACCCTCCTGACTGGACCCCCTCTCACCCTTCCAGCCGCAAGTCTTGACATTCTATTTTTTAAGAACCTGTATTTATTTATTTAAAATTGACGTATAGTTGATTTGCCATGTTGTGTTAATTTCAGGTGTACAGCACAGTGATCACAAACACACACACACACACACAGATCTATTCTTTATCAGATTCTTTCCCACTGTAGTTTATTACAAGGTACTGAAGACAGTTCCCTGTGCTATACAGTGGGGCCTTGTGGGTTATCTATTTTTAGATATAATTGTGTGTATATGTTAATCCCAAACTCCTAATTTATCCCTTCCTACCCCCTTTTCCATAAGGAAAAGCCATAAGTTTGTCTTCTATACATGTGAATCTGTTTCTATTTTGTAAAGGTCAGTTGTATAACTTTTTTTAGATTTCACATATAAATGATATTTGTCTTTCTGTGGTCTCGTCATTCTAGGAACTTCAGCCAAACTCTTCCATGAAGGTAACACGAGGCCCGTGTTGCATCCTCCCTTTGAACGTGCCTTTTGTTCTCTACGCCTGATTCACTATCCCACACTCTATCTGGTTAATCCCAGGTCACTATTTACATTCAGCTTGGATGTCACTTCCTCCAGGGAGTCCTCCGTAACCCATCTGAGGTTGAGGTGGTTTTCCTTTCAGATGATCTTCTGTTGCTGCATTCTCACAACAGTTATAGCACTGAATTTAACAGATTACTCAGAAGTAGTACCTATTCAGAATTTTAAAAATTTCTGGTTGTGGAGGAGGCTTATAATCAAAAGTTCCAGTTGTCCACCCCCTACCAGTCAAGGTCTGATCAGGAAAATCGAAACCTCCTTAGTTATTTTAACAGAGATTTAATATAGAGAATTAACTCAACATGAATTGTAAGACTGAAAAGATAAAAAGAAAACATGGATATAGTAGCTGCAGAAAGAAGCTGTCGGTCCTACAGCTTGCGGAACACAGGCGGGAGGCTGGGCTTATCTGACCCCAGAAGCTTGAAGAAGGCGTAGCACGGAGCTGGGCTCAGACTTCTGCGCAGGGGCACTGGCTGACTGGTACTGATGTGTTTGAAGGGCCCTTTGATGAGGCTCATGGCATAAAAAACTAGATACTGGCGTGAACTGCTCCTGCTGGGGTGGAGATCTGTTGACAGAGGGATTCAGACAAGAAGAGCGAGAAGATAGGCAGAGTGCATCCCTTCTCCCCGCTCCCGCCCTCTGGCTGCTCTCTGGTTCTTTTCTTGGCAGAAACCAACAGGGAGTCAGCTGGCAGAGCAGGTGCAAAGTCCCAGCCCGAGTCCCATCCCAACGCCGAGTCTAGAAGGATGAACTTGGAGTTGAGAGACAATAGCCTAATGACCTATGCAGTCCATCCTTTTGGCTACATAGCATCCACAGCCTTCCACACACACGTGAACTCCATCGAATGATGACAACACGAGATTTATGCCTTTTCCTTGCCAGGTGCAGCTATCTTTTTACAAAGACCCTCAACTTGTCCTCAAAAACGTGCTCAGTTGCTCAGTTGTGTCCAACTCTTTGTGACCCCATGGACTGTAGCCCACCAGGCTCCTCTGTCCTTGGGATTTTTCAGGCAAAAATGCTGGAGTGGTTTGCCATTTCCTACTCCAGGGGATCGTCCCGACCCAAGGATGGAACTTGCATCTCCTGTGTCTCCAGCATTGGCAGGCAGATTCTTTACCACTGAACCACCTGGGAAGCCTGCTCTCGAAAACAGGAGATACAAAACCCTAACAGCCATTATATCCACCTTTGGGTGACAGTCATGGTATCATTTCTGAGTGAGGTTGATTACCCTTCAAATATGGTCAAAATCCTATCTGAATATTCTATAACTTAAAGACCAAATAAGACACAAATAAGCCTATGGAACAGAAACAGAATCAGGGACATAGAGATTGGTAATTGCCAAGGGGGAGGGAAATGAGAGAAGGCTGGATTGGGAGCTTGGGATTTTCAGATACAAAAATCATATATAGCGTGGGTAAACATCAAGGTCCTACTGAATAGCACAGGGAACTATATTACTATCCTGTGATGCACCATAATGGAAAAGAATGTGAAAAAGGATGAATATGCATGTATGGCTGAGTCACTTTGCTGTATAGCAGTAATTAACACAACTTTGTAATTCAACTCTACTTCAAGAAAAAATAATTAAAAAAAAGGCCAAACAAAAAGTGAATCACCATCTTTCTTAGAAAATCAAAAAGAGGAAGGAGAGGGAAAAGAAATTAGTTAATATTCACAAATACATAACAGGTCGATAGGTAACAATCAAGGAAGAAGAGATTCATGGTTTCTACAGTTCTTGTCTCTGTGAGGCCGTAGTTGATATTTGTAACTGTTTCCCACCGCCCGTTCCGTATTCATGGTACTTCTCTTAGACATGGGAGTACTAGGTAGATGCTTTACCAGCTGAGCCACCAGGGAAGCCCAAGACTACTGGAGTGGGTAGCCTATCCAGTAGTCACCCGGAGAATTTCCTGGGTTCCCGGTCCTCCTCATGTAGCAGAAACCTCCGTTCTCCTTGGTGATTGGAAGAGCGACTCTCTGGGGACGTCCCTGAAGGTCCAGCAGTTAAGACCCTGCGCTTCCGCTGCAGGGGCCACGGGTTCAATCCCTGGTTGGAAAAGAAAAAGAGAGAGAGAAACTTCTTGTTTTGTTTATTTACAAGAGAATGATCGTGTGTCAGTCTCAACTTCTAATTCATAGGAATCTTTATTCTGTTCTCATGGGAGCTTTCTTTCTTGGATCCAAGGGCCTTGAAATCTGTAGAGTCTGAAGTTGAGGGGACAGGAAGTAAAAGTGCCATGAGAGTTGTGAGCTCTAATGGTGAGGGAGGGCCTTCCCCTGTGGTCCAGTGGTTGAGACTCTGCACTCCCAATGCTTGTGGCCCAGGTTTCATCCCTGGTCAAGGAACTCTCCTGGTGGCTCAGCTGGTGAAGGATCTGCCTGCAATGCAGGAGACCCTGGTTCGATTCCTGGGTTGGGAAGATCCCCTGGAGAAGGGATAGGCTACCCACTCCAGTATTTCTGGGCTTCCCTGGTGGCTCAGCTGGTAAAGAATCTGCCTGCCATGTGGAAGACCTGGGTTTGATCCCTGGGTTGGGAAGATTCCCTGGAGAAGGGAGCAGCTATCCACTCCAGTATTCTGGCCTGGAGAACTCCAGGGACTGAATAGTCCACGGGGTCCCAAAGAGTCAGACACGACTGAGGGACTTTCACTTTCGCTTCAGGGAACTAGATTCTTCATGCCCAGCAGGACACGCTCTTCGGTCTTGTGGCACGCGAGGTCTTTAGCTGGGTTGTGTGAACTCTCAGTTGCCGTGTGTGGGGTCTAGTTTCCTGACCAGGGGTTGAACCTGGAACCCCTGTGTTAAGCTTGGACTCTCAGCCACTGGACCGCCAGGGGCGTCCCTTTCAGAGTTACTGTCAATCGGGCATGCCCTGTTCACTTCTGGTTGGTGCCAGTGTATCACGCAGAACCGTCTGTAAGCAGATCCGATTTCTTTTCTTTTCAGTCAACTGATCATAAAGAACTTCCTAGGAATCCGCATGTGTAGTTTAATCTTTCAAAGGCAACCACTATTTTTTTTGTTGTCTTCATCGATCTCTAATACGGTAATATTTCTCCTTTTTTGTTTTTGTTAATTTCAAACCTGTACTGATTCCCTACTGTGAAAGATGTAGTAGTTTTCTCTTCCCACTCATTTCCTTTTATTTTTGGTAATTATATTTATTTCTCACACTAGTTACCTTCACAATTTTAAAGAACACACTTAAAATACCCAGTTCTTATTCTCTTAACATGAGACGGTAATTCTTGAGTGCTTACTCTGTGGGATGAGAATTTTATTTATTTATTTTATATTTTACTTTTTGGTCACGTGCAGCATGTGGGATCTTAGTTCCCGGACCAGGGATCGAACCTGTGTCCCCTGCCCTGGAACCTCGGAGTCTTGACCACTGGACTCCAGGGAAGTCCCAAGTCGAGGATATTATTTTGTTTCCTATCCTTCCTATCTCCTTTCCTCCCCACTCCTTTTAACGTCCCAACTTCTGCCAGCTTTATCTTTACTTTTATGTTGTCAAAATTGATGACATTTACATTCTGTTCTTTAACCACATCTGTCACCCTGGTTTTATCTACAGATTCGTCTTCAAAGTTGGAATCTAATCAACAGCCTTTGTGTGTTGGTGATGAAGTAAATATTGTTTTCCCCAGTGAACTAGGAAATACAGAGGGGTTGTGTTTTCTTTTCTCTCCCTCTTATATCACAACCAATGTGCACAAACGTAAAGGAAACGCACAATGAAATCAAATAGACCGGGGACTTCCCTGCTGGTCCGGTGGCTCAGACGCCAAGCTCTCAGTGCAAGCGGACTGGCTTTGAACTGGTCAGGGAACTAGAGCCACGACTAAGAAGACCGTATGCCGCAGCGAAGGTCCCGAGAGCCACAGCTAAGCCCCAGCGCAGCCAAGATAAATAAGTAACAAATGAAGTAAACGCAAGAAATCAAATAGGGTATCTTTTTGTATTCTCCATCAATTCTTTGAAATCATGCTTAGATTGAGGTCATGATTGTTTGGTATTAACACAATTTAGTTTTTGGAGTATTTAAGTGTACACTTTAAGTTCTTTTGGGGAGAAAAGTTACCTTCCTCATCATTTCATAAATATCTTTTGATTTCTTATTAAGTCTCTCAATTGCTTAGACAACATTGAGCTCTTCTTAAAGATTTTGTGGGTGACGTCCACCACCAGAATCTGGGGGTTTCCTTTACTGGGAGTTTTGCTTTTTCTCTCTTCCTCAGTATCCTGTTCACTGTGTTAGAGGACTTCCTCTAGTCATTTCTTTAGAAAAAGAGGTAAAGTTTCTGAATTTTCGGATGCCCCAGGTGCTATTTTTCCTCCGTAGGTAGTTTGGCTGGGTGTAGAGTTGGTTAAATTTTGGTGAGCATTAGACTATAAACAAGTAAACAAATTTTAAAAGTACTGATTATAATAAGTTCTTTGCAGAAAAATAAGTAAGTGATGGGTATGGAGCAACTGAAGAGCTTCTTTAGATAGAGCAGTGGGTGGATTGTCCTAGAGAAGGTGACTTTTCAGCTATGAGTTGGGAGACAGGAGGAGCAGTCACTTGAATCAAGTTTGGAGGGTATGGTGCGGGGCAGGGTGGGAGGGGAGTGGTCCAGGCACAGGAAACCGTTGGTGCAAAGGCCCCCAGTCTGTTCTTTCTGGAAACTACCAAACCTCCCTCCTTGTGTTCTAGGAGAGTTGATTTCCCTCTGGGTTTTCAACTAGTCTGTGAGTGTTTCTGTTACTTGCGGCCAAGAGTCCTCGGTCATGTGAGCTTTGTATTGTTATTCCATTTTCCTAAATGAGGGGTCTGAGTTTTAGAGATGCCGAGTAACTTGCCTGTGGTCACTTGCAGGGGAGGTTAGAGAGAAGCCAGGCGTGGTGGCTGCAAAGCTCAGTCTCTCCCTGTTGCTTCTCCCTGAATCCTTGTCCCCACACCCAGAGACAGGGATTCCTTCTTTGTCGGACTCTTGCAATTTGGCTTCATGATGCAATCACGGCCAACACGCATCTCAGAACTCTCCTTACAGCCCCAGTTTCAAATGTTGCCCCGTCACCCCGCCAGTGCACTTGAGTTTCTCAGACCTTTGCCCTGAAGGAGCTCAGAAATTCCAGTCGCTATCGCTCCACCGCCTCGCATTTTTGCTCCTTTCTTCACTGTCTCGTTAACTAAGGGGAAAGCTGGGGAGGCAGACTGAGAGGTCAGAGGTTCGTGGGAGCAAAGAGAAAAGAAGGTGGCGGGGAGGAGCCAAGTTAAGAAAGAAAGAAGGAAGGGGACTTTCCTGGTGACACAGTGGTTAGGGGTCTGCCTGCCAATGGAGGGGACACGGGTTCAATCCCTGGTCTGGGAAGATTCCATGTGCCGTGTGCTCCACAGCTACTGAGCCTGCGCCCCGGAGCCCGGGAGCCACAGCAAGAGAAGCCGTGGCCATCTCGATGAGAAACCCGTGTGCTGCAACAAAGACCCAGTGCAGCCAAAAATAAATTAATACATTTATTAAAAAATAAAACGACAAAAAGAAACACAATGGATTCTGACTCAGAAAAAATGATGCCTTTAAAAAAGGAAGGAGGAAAGAAGACAAGAAGGGAATGATGCAGAGACTTGACTGAACGAACTCAGGCCACGATCTTCCCTTTGATCTCAACCCAAAGGCCAACCTGGTCACGTGAATTCGCCCGACTCCTCGCTCGAACAGGGTCCTGCCTTCCTTGGGCTGCAGTCTGAGCTCTCGGGCCTTGCCCAGAAGGTCCTGCCTCTCCCGCCACTTCTCCCCCTTCTTTAAGACTCCAGTCCTATCCTTCAGTCCTTCTGGGAGTCTTCAGAGGCACCAAGGCCCGCCCGTCCCTTGGGTCTCTGTTCCTGCTGCCTGGATATTCTTCCCTCTTCTTTCACCCCCCTCACAGCAGGTCCCAAGACCAGGGCCTGCAAGCAGATTATTAACTTGGGGAAGTTACCTACCCTTGGGAGCAGGAACAACAGAGCAGTCAAACAGGGAAGTAGGAGAACCAACAGGAGCGCGTGGTCACAGCTGCAGGACGCTGGTACGCCGTGTCACGGGCAGCAGGGCATGTATCTCAGACCTGTCCACCCACTGGGCACCAGGGAAGTCCCTGTGCCGTCCTCTCGATTAAACCCTCCTCACACTGTTCCTCAGTCACTGCTGCCTCTTTCCTGCCTGGATATGAGGATCCACAGGTCAGAGGCAGGAGACTGCAGATCAGCTCTCCGCTTTTCTAAAGGTTCTGGAAATCCTGTAGTGTTCCTACCTCTGTGTGTGTGTGTGTGTGTGTGTGTGTGTGTGTGTCTGGGAAGCCCTCTCCCTGGACAGCCCACATCAGTGTGGACAGCCGCTGTTAACATATTCTATAATCTCACACTGGTGCTGGGGTCCCTCACCCAGGTTTGTGAGCAGGTGGGGGCCGTTTTAGGGAAAACTCAGCCCTCATCCCCTTAAAGTGGGCTGAGTGTCTGTGGACATAGCCACCTGAGCCCCTGAGCCACACCCCAGTGTGGATGGAGGGGCCCCCAGAACCTGGCTCCCGGTGTTGTGATCCTTGGAAAGATTCCACACGCAGAGATGGCAGGCACCCCTCATGGTTTTCTGGGTCCTCATCGTCCAGATAGAGATGCGACCTCCATCTGTGGATCAAAAGCTGCGGACCAGAATCAGTTTGTCAGCAAACACAGGCCTGGAGGGTCCATGAGGACTGAGGGGTTCAGGGTAAGAGGGGAAACCGTTTGAGTGGGTGATATAAACCTAGAAAAGAGCTTCCCTGGTGGCTCTGATGAAGAATCCACCTGCCAAGCAGGAGACATGGGTTTGATCCCTGGGTCGGGAAGACCCCCTGGAGGAGGGCGTGGCAACCCACTCCAGTATTCTTGCCAAGAATGTCCATGGAATTCCCATGGACAGAGGAGCGTGGCAGGCTACAGTCCGTGGGGTTGCAGAGTCAGGCACGACTGAGCACGCACACACGTGAACCTAGAAAACCCTTTGATTTGGAGGCGCCTGGTTTCTCTTGCTTACGTCGGCTGAGTGCCACGGCTGTGATTTCCTGTCACGGGGGCAGGAATCCACTTCGCTGTGCATAGCATCAAGGGCAGTTATGTTATTATTTGTTAAGATTTACTTTTAGTGTGGACCATTTTTAAAGTCTTTATTGAATTTGTTGCAATATTGCTTCTGTTTTCTGTTTTGCATTTGTGGCCCTGAGGGGATCTTAGCTCCCCTACCAGGGATCAAACCTGCACCCCCACTGTTGGAAGGCAAAGTCTTAGCCCCTGGACGGCCAGGGAAGTCCCAAGGGTGGTTATAGACGTCAGCCACGAGGTGTAATAAAGATGAAACTGGACCATGTTCAGAGGGAAGTGACCATGATGAAGGGAATGAAAATCACGTCTGCGGAGGAATCAGGCTCATGTGAGGGAAGAACCCAAAGGGGCTAGTTAGCTCTAGACACTTGGAAGGTTATCTATCACGTGGAGGAAAGGAGATACATTTCCTGTGTCTCTAACTGGAAACCTCGGCCCAGCATAGACAGGAATATTTCAGCTCAAGAGTCAAGAGTAAGCTTCCTATGTACAGTGGACTGGGTTATTGCTCTCACTTGAAAAAACAAAAATTTTTTTTTAATTTATTAGGCTGCATTAGATCCGAGTTGCGGCGTGCAGGACACTTGGTGCGTCATGCGGGACCTTTAGTTGCAGTGCCCAGACTCTCCAGTTGTGGCACACCAGCTTAGTTGCTCCGCAACAGCTGGCATCTTAGTTCCCTGACCAGGGATCGAACTGGTGTCCTCTGCATTGCAAGGCAGATTCTTTCCACTGGACCACCCGGGAAGACCACCGGACCTGGTGGTCTTAGCACTGAACGCCTGGACATCCCCGCTTTCCGTTCTTCGTGCCCTCCTTTTGTTGAGTGATCTCACGGAGTGCATTTTCCCGCCCTATTGCTGCTGCTCTTGGCCGTCCGACTTGCTTTGGCCAATGGAACTTTGGCAGACATGATCTAAACGGAGGCCTCCTGTATGCTTGTTTGGTTTGGTTGGCCCTCCTGAGCGCCCTTGATCTGCTCTTAGAAGAATGCTCAGGGTTGATTCTGGCCCGAAGAGAATGTATAGACATAATCATAATAAGACATAATATATACACATACATATACATATATAAACATGTATATGAATGTATATACATGGTCAGTGTATAGACATATGTATAGACACAATAGAACCCAACTGGAGCCAAGTTTAGCCAATCCTTAGCCTGGAGCAGAACAATCCAAAAATAAAAGCCTGTTATTTTTGAGCCACTGAGTTTTGGGGGTGGTTTGTTACACAGCATTATTGCTCTAATAGCTAACTCGTACATCATCACTGAAGGCAATCAGCTTAGGCTTAAGACTATTTGGTTGGACATTATAAAGGAGATTCCAGCATTAAGCAGGTGTTAGGGCTAGGATATCTCTAAGGTGTCTTCGAGCCTTTAGATTTTGTAGTTTTATGTTCCAAAGGGGGTGTGGTTAACTCTGCTTATTTGAGGCTGAAGCCCTAGGGAATAGAATCAATACAGGAACAAAAATTTAAACTTGACACAGGCCAGTGCTGCACCTCCCACCTCGACCAGACACTTCGTGTACCAGTCAGGGTCCAGTCAGGAGCGCAGTTCAGTTCAGTTGCTCAGTCGTGTCTGACTCTTTGCGACCCCATGGACTGCAGCACGCCAGGCCTCCCTGTCCATCACCAACTCCCGGAGCCTGCTCAAACTCATGTCCATCGAGTCGGTGATGCCCTCCAACCATCTCATCCTGTCGTTCCCTTCTCCTGCCTTCAATCTTTCCCAGCATCAGGGTCTTTTCCAATGAGTCAGTTCTTCGAATCAGGTGGCCAAAATATTGGAGTTTCAGCTTCAGCATCAGTCCTTCCAATGAATATTCAGGACTGATTTCCTTTAGGATGGACTGATTGGATCGCCTTGCAGTCCAAAGGACTCTCAAGAGTCTTCTCCAACATCACAGTTCAAAAGCATCAATTCTTCGGCGCTCAACTTTCTTTATAGTCCAACTCTCACATCCATACATGACTACTGGAAAAACCATAGCTTTGACTAAAGCACAGAAAGCTGTGACTGTTGGTGGGATGGAGGGCCCTGGGGGAGAGGCGGGGTTAACCCAGGGCCGGGATGACTTGGTGAAAGTTGCAGCCATGGAGGGCTGCCCGGTGGGAACTGGAGCCTCAGAGAAGATGTAGCTGCCTCCTCAACTTCCTTGAAACTCTGCCCAAGGCCCGGAGAGGGAGAGACCCATCCTAGCTCCACGCTTCTTCCGGCCCTCCAGTCTCCTCCCAATGTGTCTCTCATTGGCTGAACCCGGCTGACCCAGGTTCTGGTGTCTTCTGGGGTTAGATGTCCTGTGATACAGAGAAGGTCAAGGGAAGGACGAGAGATGTTCTGAGGCTGCAGACCAGCACTGCCTATTCGTGTATGCCTTTGGCCAATATGCCTGTCTTGGTAAACTGCCTTCTCAGCCACCCAGCTACTCAGCCAGAAACCTGGGAGACATCTTTTCCACCCCCAAGTCTGCTTCATCAGTGATTCCCAGGAGCTCTACCCCCAGATTACATTTGCACAAATATCCCTCTTGTCACGTGGCCTTTCCTTTGTCACCACAGGGTCACTGCAGCAGCGCCTAGCTGGTCCCCCTGACAAATGCTTGTCCTTTCTCTGTCCGTTCCCCACGCGGCAGCCACAGAGAGATTTTGCAAATATAAATCAGATCGTGTCATTCCTTTGGTAAAAACCCATCCAAGGTCTTCAGATCCAAGCTCCTTTGCCCGACATGGTCTATTCTCTGCTAGCTTTCAAGCCCATTTTTGCCCTTTTCTTTTTTTTTCTCACTGAGTTCCAGGTACTTACTGGCCTCTCCACACTCCTGAGAGCCAGGCAGACTCTTTCTCACCCCAGGGCCTTTGCACCTGCTGCTCCCCCAGTTTTTAGTCATAACCAGCTCCTTCGCATCCTTGGGTCTCAGCTGACCTTTTGCCTCTTCAGAGCTGCCTTCGTGGACCTCCCTCAAGTGTCCTCCCGGGGCTGCCCACGGCCTCGTCACTTCTCACTCTTGCATCATGCTGCCATTCCTCCAGTCATATGTTGCTTTGCTTGTTGGCTGTCTCCCCGACTTGAATATAATCGTTATGAAGACAGGGCCTTGGCTGGCTTGCCCAGTGCCGGGTACCCTGCTCCTCTCTCCACAACTAGTATATGGGGGACACTCAATAAATGTTTAGTAAAAGATCAATGGAAAAGACAGAGGGAGGTGCATTGACAGAGGAATGGATAAAGAAGATATGGGGCATATATACAATGGAATATTACTCAGCCATTAATAGAGAATGAAATAATGCCATGTACAGCAACATGAGTGCAACTAGAGGTTATCATACCGAGTGAAGTAAGTCAGAGAAGGAGAATGCATAAAGGTGTGGCACCCTTTATACGCAGACTCCGAAAGGAAATGATACAAGGACTTCCCTCGTGGCCCAGTGGCCAAGATTATGTGTTCCCAATTCAGGGGGCCTGGGTTCGATCCCTGGTCAGGGAACTAGATCCCACGTGCCATAACTAAAATCTGGTTCTACCAAATAAATAAATTGAAAGAAAGAAATGATACCAATGAATTTATTTATAAAACAGAAACAGGCTTACAGATTTAGAGAAAGAATTTATGGTTGCCAGTGGGGAAGAATGGGAGGAAATGATAGCTAGGGAGTTTTGGCTGGACATGTGCACACTGCTATATTTAAAACATAACCAACAAGGACCCACTGTCCAGCACAGGGAACTCTACTCCATGTTATGTGGCAGCCTGGATGGGAGGGGAGTTGGGGGAGAATAGATACATGTGTATGTATGGCTGAGTCCCAACACTGTTAATCAGATATACTCCAATATAAAATAAAAACTCAAAAAATAAAGTGCTTAGCAGAGTGTCTGGAAAGAAAAAGACCACGGGGCTGAGAAGGTGGCCCAATGACACTCTGGAGGAAAAATAAAATAAAGAATCGATACGTCTGCGGACTGCCAAGGGTCAGTGGCCTGCTCTTTGTGCAGAATGACTGGGAAGAGGTTGCCGTGAGCGTCTGCTAAGGCTGCTCCCAGCGTCACACCGCCCAGCAAGGCTTGAGGCAGGGGAGTGGAAAGGTGCTAAATGAAGCCCAGATCTCATTGTCTCCGGTCTTCTGATTACCAGGTATTTAGACTGCAGTTGCACAGTCAGCGGTGATGAGCTGTAATTGCAGACGTTCTCCATGGTTATTTTTGCCCCTGGAAAATAAAGTGATACCTGTAATTTTCCCCAAGTTGTGCTCCAGCCTCCCCTCCTGAAGCCCGGGGCTCAGCAGCCTTCATTACCCCTAACCGCGGGGTTCCCTTTCCGCTCCTTGGCGAGTAGGTGGGTGGGCTGGGAGTTCAAAGCTCTGTGTCCTGGTTTAGAATTTGCCATTGACTTGCTGGCGGATTCTGACCCTCAGGGTGCACATCTGGAAAATGGAGGCTGTGCTGGGGGCTTGAGGAGGTAAGGGGGGCAGGGATGGAATCCCAGTGGAGCACAAGGTCCTCAAAAGAGGAGCTTTTAGGAACCAACAGCTGAGCAAACAAAATGGACAATCCAGAAGGCTCGGGAATCAGCATTAGCCACCAGGAGCTACTGACTGCTGTGCTAAGTTGCTTCAGTCGTGTCTGACTCTGTGTGACCCTATGGACTGTAGCCCTTCAGGCTCCTCTGTCCATGGGATTCTCCAGGCAAGAATACTGGAGTGGGCTGCCATGCCCTCCTCCAGGGATCTTCCCGACCCAGGGATCAAACTCGAGTCTTTTGTGTCTCCTGCACTGGCAGGGCGGTTCTTTACCACTAGCGCCATCTCATTCTGTGATGACCTCCGATCCTTGGGGCAGGGCTTCCCCATCAACCCAGCCCACAGCCACAATGTTTAATTTTTTTCTTTTGGCCGTGTTAGGTCTTTGCTGTGGTGCACGGGCTTTCTTTGGTTGTGGTGCGCCGGCTTAGCTGCCCTGCAGCATGTGGGATCTTATTTCCCCAACCAGGGATCGAACCTCCGTCCCCTGCATTGGGAGGCAGATTCTCAACCCCTGGACCACCAGGGAAGTCCCCACCGCCACAGTGTTGCCCTCGCCCTTGTCGCTCCCCTGAGCTCCCCATTTGCTAAAGCGCTTGCTCTGGCTCTAGGAATCCCCTGGCTCCACCGCCCAGTGGGTGACGGGGTGGGAGGAGGGGGCCTCCTGTCACTGTGCTTTCTGCAGGAACGCTGCTGCACTGACCGTGTTGTGGGGCCGCCCCTTGACTCCCTCCCTGAGCTTCCCCGTGGGCTGAGCTGGGACCGGCGGGCCATGCACAGTACTGCTTCAATAAGAAGATGCACCCCCAGCGCTCCAGCTCCAAACGGCAGACTGTAAACATTTCTTTTTATTTTTTTAAAACGTTGGAGTGTAATTGCTTTGCAATGTTGTGTTAGTTTCTGCTGTACAACAATGTGAATCAGCCGTGTGTACACACACAGCCCCTCCCTCTTGAGCCTCCCTCCTCTCCCCACCGTCCCACTCCTCCAGGTCATCGCAGGGCACCGAGCTGGGCTCCCTGTGCTGTACGACAGCTTCCCGCTAGCTATCTGGTACAAACAGCAGACTTTTTCAAAGCACTTCTGGAGCCCAGCCTAATTCCAGGCTGAGGGCAGACAGGCTGTACGGGTTTTTAGGGTCAGGAGGACAGCCAGAGGCAAGGGGGGGACTTTGGCACTGCCTGTCTCCTCCCTGCCACCCCTGCGGCTGAGCTCTCTGCTCCAGCCCGCTCTGAGGCTGACCATGGTCTCCCGATGGCTCTCCTGCTCTGTCCCTCTGCAGGCCCACTGGCTGCTGGACTGGTAACCCAGGGAAACGATATAAAAAGCCTCAGACTCGTACCACCGTCTCTTTCTTTCTTTACTTGGGCTTGGATGCAGAAGACAAACTCCCCACCTGGGCATAAGTGATGAGTCATTCCTCAAAGGTCGGCAGGAAGATTTATCTACTGAGCAGCCAGTCTAGTCCCTGACCCACATCGCCTCCCCCACCTCTGATCCGGGCCTGAGACAGTTCCCTGCAGGCTTCCACCCTGTTTTATGTGGTGGTGCCCCAAGCAAGGGCATGAAGCTTCCTGCTTCTCCACGGCTGCTCCTCTCTGCCACGTGATTACCACCAGAGCTCTGCAGGCGCCGGGTTCCGGCTGCCAACTGCAGGGAGGATGCTGGGGTGGTGGTCAGGCTTGGGCTCCCCATCCTGCCAGGGTGCCATCCCAGGAAGCAGTTCTCCACAATTCTCAGAAGTTCTGGGGGAAAGGGGCCCCCAGGTTTGTTTCTGGCCAAAAATCTTGGCTTTCTCCACCCAGCCAGCCAGTGCCTGCTCAGCTGTGTCCGACTCTTGTGACCCCACGGACTGTAGCCCCCGCGCCCCTGCCCCGCCCGGCTCCTCTGCCCGTGGACTTTTCCAGGCATGAATACTGGTGTGGGTTGCCATTTCCTCTTCCAGGGGATCTTCCCGACTCAGGGATCGAACACAGAAGCCAAATAAAAAATACGGAGACAGAGTTTGGAAGAAATGGAAAGGTGGCTTTAATTCTCAGCCAGTGGAGAGCGGAACACGGTAGGCTCACGACTCAAGAACTGAGCCCCCGCCCCACGAGGAGTCTAGGGCTTACATAAGATGAGGGCTCACAGTCAGGAGGCTTTGTGAGGAGCAAAGGTGTCAGGCTCTTGGCTTCTTCCCCTTGCATTGCTTCAAAGACAGTTACAGGCCAGCGTCAGCAACCCAGTAGTTGAGTTGGGCAGTTCCGTGGCCCCGCGGCCTGCTTTCTGATCTGTCCCTACAAGGGGAAGGGTGTTGTAAGGATAAACACCAGAGGGGGGCTGTGTTTAGCATAGAGTCAAAGGAAAAGAGGTGCGAAGCACAGCTCTTGCAGAGTTAGCGGGCAGAAAAGCAAACTTCATTACAGACCTGCAGAGTCTGGGGCAGTTAAAGTTAAAAAAAACTAGGAATGTTCAGGCCTGCCCACTGCTCTCTTTATCTTTTTGTTCGCTGGAAAGGGAAAGAAAAAAACCTCATTCCTCTTTTTTCCTTTTCATGGCAACAGGTTTGCAGTGGCCTTCTCGAGAGTCGGCTTCTGCTCCCTGGCTCTCCTTCCCCTTTTTCATTCCTGCTCCCTCAGGGTCACCTATCAAATAAAACCCCCACACACATGTCTTCCTCTCCGGCTCTGCTTTCGGAAGACTCCAGGCTTAGACACCCATGTTTCAGAGGAGCCTCTCAAGAGGAACATGAAAATAAGGTTTTGAGGTCCCGGGTCAGGTCGAAGTCCTGGCTGGGATACTCCCAGGGGGCAACGGGGCAAGTGGGAGATGAAAGGCCTGCAGGGCGACCTAACCTGCCCTTTCTACTTGGGTTGGGAGGAGGCAGAGAGGATGTGACCTGGGCCCCTGGACCTGGGCTCAAGCATGACAGAGGGTGGCCTGTGCCCTGGTAACCTGAGGCTGGACAAGGCAAGGCTTTGGAGGAGGGCAGGGCTCTGGTTTGGACAAGCGTGGGGATGCGTGAAGTCCTTTCCACCTGACTTTGTTGTTGGAGCTCTGTATCATTTTCTCTGGCTCCAGTGAGAACCCCATTACAGCCCGAAAGCCCAGATAGGAATCAATTCCCACAGCACAGGGCGGGTGGCGTGAGAGCTGGATTGGGGTGGGGGTGGGAGTGTATGGTGCTGAGAACAATGGCTTCATTAGGAGGCCCTAATGAAAAGGAGATCTTCCAAGGCTAATGTTAATTAAGAAGTGCAAAGATATCAGGGATGATGAGAAAACCACAGGAGGAGGACCTGGGCCTCAGTCAGCCGAACGATGGAGCCAGGGCTGGCTTGTCTGCAGGATCACCCCAGAACCGCAGAGACCCCGAGAGGGCCTCTGAGTTCAGGGGGGGCACAGTCACCCTCAGGGGGTGGGACAAAGCCCAGCTCTTTCCTTTGAGGCCAAAATTCGTGCCTTCATCCAAGAAGCACGTATTGAGCATCTAATATCTGAAAGCACTCTAATCATTGGGATACATCAATGAGCAGAACAGACAGCTGTCACTGTCCCGGTGGGGTTACATTCTAGTGGGGACCTGAACTCAGTGAGGATCCGAATAACCTAGTGAGTCGTGTGGCATGTCAGAAGGTCGTAACTGCTATTAAGATAAAGAAAGAGTGGAAACTTAAGAGGGACAGGATGGTTGGGTGGGATGAGGGGTAAGTAGCTTGCAGATTAAATAAGATCATCAGGGGGAGGACCCACTGGAAGATGAGAAATGAGCAAAGATTTGGTAGAGATGAGTCATAACTTGCTGTGAAGGTCTGGGGCGGGCCTGTCCTTTTTCCATTTTTTTCCTGGCAAATGATACCTTACCCAGGCCCCGGGAAAGGAACTCAGGTCCCGATTCTTCTCCTGCAATGAGATGACTGGTCTCCTGACCAGGATGTCACAGCATCCATCTTGGCTGGAGACCTCCAAGCAGACACGGTCGTTTAAGGGGTCCCAGGCTGGGCTCTTGGGGACTCTCGGAAGACACCCCTTTCCCTCAGCACACCTGGCTTTGCCTTCATCCCCAGGCATGGTGCCCCTTCCTGCTGTCTCTCTCCAATGAGGATATTTTCATAATGGGGCGATTCAAGCAAACACATTAAAAAAAGCCGCAGTGCACTAGAGAAGCTGCCGAATCCTTTCGTGCAATATCTCTGTTCACTGCATTAATGATCCTCTCCAGATTACCCATTTCCTAACAAACCATTAACACAGAAAGGTGGTGGGGAGGTGAAGAAGGAAGGAGGAGGCGCGGGGTTGCGGATGGGGACAGCCACTGCAGAGCTCAAGGTAACTGCAGGCAGGGCTCTGCACTCTCCCCTGCTTCCCAAGGGGGCATGGAGGCAGGGGCTGGGGGGCAGGCCTCCCTGGAAAAGGCGAGGAGGGGGTTCACCGGCCCTTCCATCATGGGGAGAATGTGCAGGCTCTGAATCTGGCCAACAGCTTGGAGGCTTTCTTCCTCTCTGCTAGGGTGACTTGGATTCTGGGGCCAGTCTCCTAAAGGGAATAAACTCATACTGAGAATCAGCTCAGTGCTTCCCATGCATGAAGTCAGGTTTTACAATTTGCTCAATATCATGTGGGTTGTGAGGAGTGGGGCTGGGATTTGAACCCAAGTCTCTCTAAATATGGGTTCCCCAGGTGGCCCAGTGGGAAAGAATCAGTCTACAATGCAGGTGCTGCGGGTTGGATCCCTGGGTTGAGCGGATCCCCTGGAGAAGGAAATGGCAACCCACTCTAGTATTCTTGCCTGGAAAATTGTATGGACAGCAGAGCCTGGCGGGCTACAGTTCATGGGTTCACAAAGGGTCGGACATGACATAGCGACTAAAAAACAACAGGCAACAACTCTCTAAATGTGCAAAGCTCCCCGTTCATCAGAGCTTCCTGCCGCTGCTGACCGTTGCTTTTGCTGCATCCCAGCCTTCTGAAAGATTGCTGGTGGCTTCCCCTGGTACCCGCGCCAGACAAGGGTCAGATCAGTGGCGTGAGAGCCACCCATCACAAGTGGACAGCTTCCTGCTTCCTGCTCTACACCCCGTTCTCCTTGCGCCAAGAATCCCCCTCCCTCCCTCAGGACTCCCTGGCAGCATGTGGCCCCGTGGAGTACTCCGTACAGACAGGGGTCCTCAGCCCAACAGGCACTGACATTTGGAGCACTGCCCTCTACCCTCCTGCCTTATTTCCGCTTCGGGTCTCACTGAGGCCATTCTTACAAGCCAGAGAATGCAGCGGCCTTCTTCCCATAGGAAAGCACAAGATCTATGGGATTTAATAAGATCATCCAAGCCTTGGCGCGGTGGCAGATTTCTGGTGACACCACGTTCTTTGGGGAGGTAAATTTCCTTTCTCTTTAATCCACTGTTTCTAAAGCAGGTGACCCACTCTGTGTTATTACAAGCAGGTTATTATTACCATAAATCCTTCTGCTTCTACTTCTTCCATTTACATTAAATATAGTCTCCGTTATGGTGCCTAAATTAGCTTTCATAGGAGGAAATTCCTGTATAATTTAAAGAGAATAGAGAACCTGAGTCAGGCTGGGGGAGGGGAGGGCAAAAAAGGGAATGAAGTGAAGGCTTCTCATCCCAAATAAGGAAAAGGCTCCCTCCTCCTTAACTCAGAGCCCCGCGGAATGTGGGCATCACTCGGTCCTTTCGTCCATCCATTTGTGTATCTGGCACACGTTGGCAGCACATCTGAAGTGCCAGGCCACAGGGATCAAAACAATGGCAATGCTGTATGATTTCAACCATGTGACATTCTGGAAAAGGCAAAACAACGGAGACAGGAAAAAGAGCACTGATTGCCAGGGGTCTGGGAGAGAGAAGGAAGGATGAATGGGTGAAGCATAGAGGATTTTTGCAGTGAAGCTGTTCCGTGTTATGCACTCATGAGAGATGCATGTCATTACGCATTCGTCGCAAAGAGTGAGCCCTAGTGTAAACTATGGGTGTCGGTTGATAATAACGTATCGATATTGGTTCATCACTTGAAAGAAATGTGCAACGCTGACACAAAACAGAAACAATAAGGGAGACTGTGGGGGAGGATAGAAGGAGTATCTGAAACGCTCTGTACTTTTCGATCAATTTTTCTGCAAACCTGAAACTGCGGTCCAGTGGCTACGATCCTGCGCTTCCACTGCAAGGGGGCACAGATTCTATTCCTGCTCTGGAAACTAAGGTCCCAGAAGTCAAGCAGCCCACCAGGCTCCTCTGTCCAGGGGATTTCCCAAGCGAGGATACTGGAGTGGGTTGCCATTTCCTCCTCCAGGGGATCTTCCTGACCTAGGGATCGCACCTGCATCTCCCGTGTCCCCTGTGTTGGCAAGCAGATTCTTTACTGCTGAGAGACCTGGGAAGCCTGAATATCCAAGAGGGTGACGTGATAGTTTGGCTTTCCAAAATTGACTTGACTGCAGGTCCCCTCGGAGAAGGCAATGGCACCCCACTCCAGTACTCTTGCCTGGAAAATCCCATGGACGGAGGAGCCTGGTAGGCTGCAGTCCATGGGGTCACTAAGAGTTGGACACGACTGAATGACTTCACTTTCAGTTTTCACTTTCATGCATTGGAGAAGGAAATGGCAACCCACTCCAGTGTTCTTGCCTGGAGAATCCCAGGGACGGGGGAGCCTGGTGGGCTGCTGTCTCTGGGGTCCCACAGAGTCGGACATGACTGAAGCAACTTAGCGGCAGCAGCAGCAGCAGGTCCCCTGGGCTCTATGAACCTTCTGACCTCTCCCTGACCTTCCCTGACCTCCCCTGACCTCCCCGACCTCCTTATTGCCTTTACTTTTTGCAGAGCATTTCTGGAAACTAGAGTGTAGGAAGCACATTTGGGGAGATGCTGCCTGGGGTGGTTGTAGGAGGAGGCGTACTTCATCTCTTCTGGCTTCAGTTTCCTCAACTATATAAAGAGAGTTGGGTTTAATCACATCAGGACTCTGCTTCTGCTCTAACCTCTTAAGCCTGAGACTGGGTGAGGTGTTCCCCCCACACCCCACCTTGCCATCCCTCCCCCATCCCAATCACTCCACAGCCAATAAGGGGCGACTGGGAGAAAACTCCAAGCCAGATTAATCAAGGTATAGGGAAGTTATAGATATGCTAATGCTTTATGTTAATGACTGATGAGAGTGGGTAATTGGAGATGGCAGGAGGGTGCCGAGTGGGGAAGGAATTTCGGTTCTTAGAGAAAATACTGCATTCAAAGAGCTTAAGAATGATTAATGGAGGTTCTGGAATTACAAAGAGCAACCGGTAGAAACTGTTTGGAACAGGACTTGCTCAGGGGGAATAACCTTGAGGAGAGCGTGGGTCCGGGTCAGGGACATTTTGTGGACGGGACCCAAGGAAGGGGTGGGAGCTTGAGAGCTGGTGAGGGGAGATGCTGTCCAGAACAGGAGTGGGCTTTGGCCCAGAGGAAGGTGACCCCAGGGTGTTCTGGCTCTGTGCCTGGACAGGGCTGGAACCAGAGGGACTGGTGTGTGCCCAGTCGCTCAGTCGTGTCTGACACTTTGCGACTCCATGGACTGTAGCCCTCCAGGCTCTTCTGTCCATGGCATTTTCCAGGCAAGAATACTGGAATGGGTTGCCATTTCCTCCTCCAGGGGACCTTCCTAACCCAAGGGTCAAATCTGAGTCTCCTGCATCTCCTGCAATGAGAGGTGGATTCTTTACCACTGAGCCACCAAAGCTGGGGGGCTGGACCTGGGTGCACCTGTCCCCGCCTCCCTTGTGTATGATGGTTGCCCCATGCCTGCAGCCTGCTGTAGACCTCAAAGCCTGATTCAGCAGCTGGGCACCCAGCTGTCCTAGACGAGACCCAGAGAGAAGACACGTCACCAACAGAGAGCTGCTGCTGAAAGGGCTCCGTTTTCAGACCCCTGACTCCCATGGGCATCGTTCGGGGGAAGCGGCTTAGGTTGAAAAGAAAATGGTGGTGAAGCCCTCTGTTTCCTCAAAGGAGGGAAGGCCGGGGTGTCCCGTACATCCCCCTCTAACAGGAGGATCTGGGGGAGAGCTGCATCCAGACGCATCTTTGGGATGGGCCTGCTTTCCTGTAGGAGACCAGAGCCCCGGTCACAGAGCCAAATGCTCAGATCACTGGCCTTGCCTCTTCCTGCCGAGACCAACATGGTTGAGATGCTGGGCACCGCCACTCGGCATTTATAATCCTGTCAGCCAGCAGATGACGGATGGAGGAGCCACGTCCACCCAGGGAGGTCCTGCCTTGAACAGATGCTGCCGATGGAGGCTGCCTTCCCCGCCTCTCCATCTCCTTCAGCGCCAGCCCCTGGGGCACCCATCACCTTCTCCACCCTCCTTGCTCTGGTCAGTGTCCTCGCTGCAGACAGCCTGGCTGGAACAGGTGAGCAGGCGCCACCTCCAACCTCCTGGGTCCCGGAGTGATGGATGCTGGACTGCGTACCTCCTGTCCTCCCCCCACGTCACCCCACCCTCACTTTCAGAGCGCAGTGAAAAGTTGCGGGTTCCACGGGTCTCACGGAGCCTGGAGTTCTGAGGTCAAGTGTGCATGGAGAAGGAAAGAGGTCGAGGCCATGGGGGTGGCTGGGTTCTCAGGATACCCACATTCGTTCCAGGGAGCTCATTCTGCCCTGCTCTGGTCCCAGAGAAGCCGATCCCTTATCCGTTTTGCTGGTGGACAGAGCTTTCCTTTAGAGAAACTCACACCCCTTAGGCTGGTTTCTTCCAAGCCAAGAAGCCTTTAAGGTCATCTTGCCCAGGGCTTCCCTGATGGCTCAGTGGTGAAGAATCTGCCTGCTGATGCAGGAGACACAGGTTCGATCCTTCGTCCAGGAAGATCCCACATGCTGTGGAGCAATTAAGCCCCCGGGCCATGGCTATTGAGCCTGTGCCCTAGAGCCCGGGAACCGCCACGACTGAGCCCGTTTGCCACAACTACCGAAGCCCGTGCACCCTGGAGACTGTGCTCCAGCAAGAGGAGCCATGGCAGTGAGAAGCCCGAGCTCCGCAACAGACAGCAGTCTGCGCTCTCTGATACTAGAGAAAGCCCGCACAGCAACGAAGGCTGAGCACAGCCCGAGATACATACATGTGTAAATAAAAATTTGAGAAAAGTTCACCTCGTGCAGTTGTTTTGAGACTTCAAAAATTAATCTGTATGGACTTCCCCGGTGGTCCAGTGGTTAGGAGTCTGAGCTTCCATTCCAGGGGGCGTGGGTTTGATCTCTGGTTGGGGAACGAAGATCCCGCATGTCATGGGGCATGCCCCCCCAAAATAAATAATAAATAAAAATAAATTTTAAAAAATCGCAGAGTCTTCCACTCAAATGAAAACCCAACCCAGTAGCTGAAATAGAGGACACTAGAGCCTCCGGCTTGCTCATCCTTCCCTCTGCCTGCTCCTTCCCAAGCAGCCTGGAGGAGTCGTAATGAACTCCTGGGTGTCCTCAGAGGCCAGTTTAAAAACCGGCGATACAGGAAGTGGGGAAAGGGGAGTTACTGTTTCCCAGGTATAGAGCTTCAGTTTTCCAAGTTAAGAGTTCTGGAGATGGATGACGATGGTGGCTGCATGACAATGTGAGTATGCTTCATACTGCTGAACCGCATGCTTAAAAGTGGTTAGGGTGGTAAATTTTATCCTGCGTGCATTTGGCCAAAGTCAAAACAAAAATGAAACCCCAATTCAGGAATGCAGATGGGAAAACTCAGGCTGACATGGCCAGGTTTATGAGCTGCTCAGTAGCCAGGCTGACCTCCTCTCTTTGGACCGTGGCCTTATTCCGGGGCTCCTTTCACTCCACTCTGCTCGGTGCAGGGCTCCTTGGATGGGCTGAAGCCCCAGAAGCAGCTCGTATAACACCAGGAGGTGGGGAGGAGAGCCCGGAGTGAGCAAGAGGGCATCGGGAGCCCAGAGAAGGGAGGTGAGACCAAGGGGACTTTGAAGTTCTTTGTCTCAAGGGCCCAGGAAGCCTCACTCATTTTCGGTGGGTTGCTACATTTTCACCAGATGAGTTTTTTAATTGCGTGATTTACTTATCTCGTCTCGGATCTGCTGATGTACTCTGCAGCCTTTTAATTGCTTGAAAAGTTGAGCAGTTTTTCATGTTTTAAGGAGTGCTGAATTGTATAATTAAAACACTAACAGTGTAAATCAACAGTGCAGAAGAAAGACAGTGGAGAATTAAGCAAGCGTGTTGGCATAATAATAAAATCAAACCGGCATGAAGGGGGCCCATTACCAGGAAGATGCTGAATGCTAAATGGTACCCAGGCCTGGGAGTAGGGCGGGGCTCACAGGACCCTGCCCTGCTCCTTCTCTTTCTGGGGAAACATGGGAGTTGAAAAAAGGAGATGGCTGGATTTGAAAGTCCCTGAGGCCTTGGACTGAAGGTGGGAGGTGGCTTTGTGTGCACCTCCTGTGGGGGCTGGGGGTTGGGGCTCTGGGATGGGGGAGGGAAAGAGTGAGTGGGGAAGAGGGAAGAGGGCGTGTGCATGACTTCAGGATCTCCCCTTCTTCGGGGGGTTTGCAGTTTGCTTTCGGTGAGGACAGTGGGCAGGAGGAGCTAGAAACCTTCCTTCCCTCCCTTGCTCCCTTCTCTCCAAAGTTCACGCCCAGTGTGATTCTTTCAGACAACACGGAACATTTAGCAGGAAACAGGAAAGCCCACTCTTGGCTTCTCCTCTTCTTCCTCTGCCTGCAGGCAGGCGAAGTAGGAGGTGGGAGTGAAGGATGGAGATGAAGGCTCAGGCATCCATCCTAGCAGGGCTTTTTTGGATCTGGCTTGGAAACGCTCCAGCTCAAAATCGGTCAGTGTTTCCTGAAGGGTGGAAGGTGGAACACTAGCCCAGGGAGATGCTCTGTGAAAAAAATTTAAAAAAAGCTTTTTGGCCAGTAAGCTTGGAAAACTCTGAGCTAAACAAAAGTTGCTGAGCTAAAGAGGGTGCTGAGCCCCTGTTAGGCACTTGTCATTTTGACCACAGGGCTTCCCCGAACCCTGAACGCGGTGACGCACCTGTCTCCTTGCACCCCAGCAGGGTAAACTTTGAGGACCTGGAAGAGCATTCTTTCAAGTCCAATGGCTTCCTGGCCCATGGCAAGTGGGTTCCAGGAATGACACTTTGAGAAATATTCAAAGTGTTAGTTGCCAAGTCGTGTCTGACTCTTTGCAATCCCATGGATTACAGCCTGCCAGGCTTCTCTGTCCATGAAATTCTCCAGACAAGAATACTGGAGTGGGCACCCATTCCCTTCTCCAGGGGATCTTCTTGACCCAGCGATCAAACCCTGGTCTCCTGCATTGCAGGCAGATTCTTTACCGTCTGAGCCACCAGGGAAGCCCTGGAGAAAAGTTGGGTTCAGGTGAAAAGGGCACTTTACTTGGGTCCTGGAGCTGTGGTCACATCCCAGACCCATCACTGACCGACCAGCTGTGTGGCCTAGAGTACATCTCATCACCTCTCTGGGCCTCAGACTCCCCACTTGTCAAATGAGACAGACGATGCCGAGCTCTCAGGAGCTGGTAAGGAGAAGTCGGATGACGCTGTGGAAGCACATAGCCTGGGGACGATGGTGGGCGTTCTCTCGTGGTGATGCCCAGGCCGGTGGGCTGTGTCCACTCCCCATTTTTACACCACCAGATACAAAGGCTGTTCATGAGCCAAGTGGGTCCTGGGGGGACCCCAGGGGCTAGGAGTGTGGAGGAGAGGTGGAGTCAGGCTCTAGAAAATGAAATCAAAGAAAACTAGGAAGACAGCTGGGTTGTGCTGGGATTGGCCGGAAATGAGATGAATGCACGGTTGTGAGAAGGGCAGCTGTCTGTGAAAATGCATTCACTGGCAGGACAGGGGTTAGGGTGAGGCGGGGAGAGCATCACAAAATTTAAAAGTGTGCCCCAGACTTTGTAACCAAGATAAATAATATTTCAATGCAATTTTCTGTTTTTTTGGTAAGAGCTAAGTGAATGAAAAAAAATCATGATGAACAAAATACCAAAATTTAAATAAAGACAGAATCTGACCTTCATCTCACTGGCCTGCACCCTAATCCCAGCCCTGAGGGCTGAACTCTTTCTGTCTCCCGAGTGGCCCCCGAGGGGCTGGATCTGGGGACCAACTCTGGGCCGAGCAGGGTCAGGGCCTACCCCCACCCCTGCCTTCAGGGACCCTCACACCTCAACAAGTGCTTCACGGACAGACGTGGACTCGGGGGTCAGGCTGGGCCTTTCCTGGGGGTCACTCTGGGCTCCCCCATGGTGGGTGCGGGCTGGGGTGATGAGCTTCCTCACTGCCTCGGGCCTGGCATTCCATGAGGTCACCAGGGAACGGGCGCCTCTATCCCCACTCCGGCTCTGCGCGGGCCCTAGGCTGGCCAGCTCATATCCTCCCTTCTTTCCTGGCGCCTGTTCTCAGCTCATCTCCAGGAAGCCCCTCATGGCTCCCCGTAAACAGGACGCGACCTCACTCTCCTTTAGGCTCTGGGGGCGCTTAGCCCCTCTTGGGCACTTGTCAGGTACTCATCGGTCTCCCCGTCTCTAGCTTGACATCCTCAAAGGCAGACACCACATCAGCATCGTCCACTTCCCCAGGCCCCTGTCCTGTGTGTCCCTGACACGAGTGGGCATTCAAACAGAACCAACCAGGAGGACGGACCCTCCTCCATGCTGGACACGCTCCTGCCCATGTCACTGGGCAGCCTTCTGGGGGTGCTGGCATGCCCATAACTGGAGATATTCAGGTAAAGAATCCACCTGCAATGCAGCAGACCTGGGTTCTAACCCTGGGTTGGGAAGATCCCCTGGAGAAGGGAATGGCAACCCACTCCAGTATTCCAGCCTGGAGAATTCCAGGGATTTCATAGTCCATGGCGTTGCAAAGAGTTGGACACAACTGAGTGACTTTCACTTTCACATCCCTTGTGCTGGGAGGGCTCTGATAGGCATGGGAGCCCCTGGCAGCTCTGCCATGGAGATGACAACCACAGAGAGTCTACTTTGTAGACATTGTCCTTTTTAGTCTCCACAACAGCCTTGCACGTTGATGTCAATATGCCCATTTTACAGGTGAGTAAACTGAGGCTTGGGCTTTCCAGGTAGCTCAGTGGTAAAGAATCCACCTGCTAATGCAGGAGACACAGGAGTCCTGGGTTCCCCTGAAGGGGGAAATGGCAACCCACTCCAGTATTCTTGCCTGGAGCGTCCCATGAACAGAGGAGCCTGGTGGGCTACAGTCCACAGGGTCTCAAGAGTCAGACATGACTGAGTATGCATGCATGTGGGCAACTGAGGCTTAGAGCAGTACACTTAGGACGTTTGCAAAGGTAGTCAACAGCAGGGGCGGGATTGGACTCCAGGTCGGCCTGATTCCAAGCTCACGTGCTTACCCTCTGAGCTCTTGTTGCCTCAGGATAAGTGGAGATGGGGACCACCTCACACTTGGGTGGGCACTTTTCCAGGCTGGTAGACCTCGAGTGGGGCTTCCCTGATAGCCCAGCTGGTAAAGAATACATCTGCAATGCAAGGGACCCCGGTTAAATTCCTGGGTCGGGAAGATCCACTGGAGAAGGGAGAGGCTACCCACTCCAATATTCTTGGTCTTCCCTGGTGGCTCAGGAGGTAAAGAATCTGCCTGCAATGCAGGAAACCTGGGTTCGATTCCTGGGTTGGGAAGATCCTCTGGAGGAGGGCATAGCAACCCACTCCAGTATTCTTGCCTGGAGAATCCCATGGATAGAGGAGCCTGGCGGTCTACAGTCCTTGGGCTGCAAAGAGTAGGACACGACTGAGCAACTAAGCACAACACACACACACTCACACACACACACACACACAGACCCCAGCGAGAGGTTTCAGAAGCTCTGATGACTGCTCTTACTGCCCATGGAGAAGGAGGAAAGGGGAGGATTTCACTGCAGGGTCCCTGTGTGTGTACTGATACACCTCTCTTTCCTCTTGGGGACACCCTTGTCTCCCCACTCCCCACCCCCAAGCCCTGGGTGGGCTCTGAGAGTTGTTCTCATTAGTGAAACCACCTCAGGGCCCATCCCAGCCTCAGCCCACTTGTATTGTAAGTCTCAGAGGCTGCAGGCTTGTTTGATATTTACAGCACTCCGTTCCTCACCTTTATGATGGATGGTTCGCGTGTTGGGATCAATATGGCCCTCGCAAGATCTACATACTCATATTATTAATAAACAATAAGTCACCCCGGTAGCCCTGCCCTGCTGGGTCTTCAGGGTGTTGTGTGCGGACAGCTAACCTTGTTATCTGTCTTGTGCAGCGGTCCTGATGGCTGCTATTGATTGCTTGGTCAGATGTGGACACAGAGCAGAGCGTGGAGCACATGGGACAGAGCCTGGAACTCACACCGTGCTCTCTGTGCTCCTGCTCTGCCTCCCGGCTGCTGGGCTGGCTCTTTACTCTTCGGGCTGGAGGAGGACCCTTCCCCTGTGGGGTCCTCTGCAGACAGTGATCACCAGGCTGGTGGTGACTTTCTTCCAGTCGTCTTTCTATCCACCTTGACCTCTCCATGCCCAGTGCCCTCACCACCCAGGACCTCATCAGAGGCCGCCTGGGTCCCGATCAGCCTCCTGACCTGCCCCTCAGTCATCCCCACCCCTCTGACCCCTGCCTCTGCTCTGAGACTTTGCTTCCTCTCTTCCTGGAATCATAGCTCTGCTCCAAAATCTCTCATTCCTTCATTCTTTTTTTCTTCCCCCCTTTTAAAAGAAATTTACTTGGCTGAGCCGGGTCTTAGTTGCCGCACGCAGGATCTTTCAGTTGTGGCAGGAAGGGTCCAGTTCCCTGACCAGGGATCGAACCCAGGCCCCCTGCTTTGGGAGCATGGAGTCTTAGCCACTGGACCTCCAGGGGAGTCCCTCTCATTCTTTTCACATACCAACTCCTCTGTCTGGCTCCCAGACCCTTTTCCAAGGGAGAGATTTTGACCACCCCAGCCTCTGCCAATTTGTCCCTCCAAGAAGGTCATCTGGGTGACCCCCAGTCCACACTGTCTTGCCCCGTGACTGGCTTGGACTCTTTGTGGTGGGTTGTCCTATTTCCCTCCAGGTAAATATCTGTTTTCTCTATGACGTCATCCCTGTGGGTATTTACCTGGATAGCAGTTATTTATTTCGCTCTCTGAATCCTCCATTCCTCTAGAAAAGATTTAAAGCAGACAAAAAAAAAAAAAAATTGCATAAAATACAAACGTGTTAGTTGCTCAGTCCTGTCTGACTCTTTGCGACCCTATGGAATGTAACCTGCCAGGCTTCTCTGTCCGTGGGATTCTTCAGGCAAGAAAAGTGGAGTGGGTAGCCATATCTTTCTCCAGGGATAAAATATTAAAAAACCAATGTAAATTAAAAGTTTGGATGGAAAAAGAAAGGATGCAGAATGGTATAGAAGTAAGCTTACAGAGGCACGTCCTGGGGGAGTATACGCTGAGGTGGGTTTGGTTCTAAGTTTTCCAATAAACAGAGCGAAAGGCAAATGCATGTTCGTGGTGTCCAGAAGATGAAAAGCACTCACAGCTGTAACTGAACTGGAGGAGAAAACATCAAACAGATTCTTAGCCGAGAAAACACTGCAAATAGCCTGCTTCAGCATCAGTCGATTTCAGTGAGTCTCACCTGGGGTCAATTTTGTCCCCAGGGGGAAGGTTGGCAATGTTTGGAGACATTAAGAGTGTCATAACCAGGGAAGGGGCCCTCCCAGGAGGCGCTAGCAGTAAAGAACCCACCTGCCAGTACAGGAGGTGCAAGAGACTCGGGTTTGATCCCAGAGAAAGGAAGATCCCCTGGAGGAGGGCATGGCAACCCACCCCAATATTCTTGCCTGGAGAATCCCAAGGACAGAGGAGCCTGGCGGGCTATAGTCCATGGCGTCGCAAAGAGTCAGACACGACTGAAGTGACTTGGCAAGCAAGCTGGGGTGGGGAAGGGTTTGCTGCAGGTATCTAGACAGTAGGAGCCGGGGGGCTGCCCTGCATCCTGCAATGTGCAGGACAGGCCCCAAACCAGCTAGCAGCGTGACCTGCAGGGTTAATACTCCCCAACTGGGAAACACCAGTCCAACCCTTTCTTCAGCCTGGAGACACAGCCCTGATTTAAAAGCAAGTCATTTTGGTCCATGTGTAACTAGGCCCCTTGGAAAAGATTCAAAAACACCCTGGCCTGAGACTGAGTCCCCTTCTCTGGGGGAAATAAATGCCTTTGGATTCCTCGAATCTGAGAAGGGAAAACTAGATCATCGAGGCCAGTGCATCCATCGATCATCACGCTTATGCGGCCCCTGGCAGGCATCCAGTCCTTGGCCAGAATCTGCAGAGAATTCAGAAGTAGCTCAGCTCGTGTGCCCTGCCTGTAATGGGCTTCCAGCCCACCAGCAGAGACCTCCCTCCAGGGTGGCCTGGATCTTTTGTGGAATCTCGAACCTGCCCTGGAGGAATCAGGAACTCAGGGTAGAGGAGGCGACCAAGACTCTGACAGACCGGGGAAGTCTTTGCAGAGGGAGTGTATTTCCTATACTTTTTCGTGGCCTCAAGATTTAGGCTTCCTCTCTACCCAGGAATGTCTTTCTCTCTCTTCTCTGCAGAGGCCCGGTGTTCTGGGGGTAGACTCGTGGCAGACGTGAGTCCCTTTCCTTCAGTGCAATGTGGTGGCGAGCTCTCCCCACGCATGGATGAATGGGAAGGTCCTTCACTGAGGCTGGCACGAGTTTACCAGGTCACAAGTTCTCCTTCTTTTTCTTTCTTAAAACACGGCCCTGAGATCTTTGCTGCTTCTCCCATCAGAAGGTGGGGTGCATGTCCCCCCGCCTTGTGACTGGGCTCTGTGTCTCCCTGGCGCATAGAATATGGTAGAACTATGCTCCCCAAGTTTCTGGACTCAGGTCTTGAGAAACAGACAGCTCCAAGTGAAAACTACGATGAGGTTATCACTTCACCCCGGTTGGAAGGGCCACCGTCAAAATGATGAGCGAGTACAAACAGTAACTGCTCCTATATTGTTGGTGGGAAATGCAAATTGGTACAGCCACTGTGGAAGACAGTATGGAGGTTCCTTGAAAAGCTAAAAACAGAACTACCATCTATATGATCCAGCAGCCCCACTCCTGGACATATATCTGGAGAAAACCATAATTTGAAAAGACACATGCACCCCATTGCTCACTGCAGCACCGTTTACAGTAGCCAAGACAGGGAAGCAACCTAAGTGTCCTTCAGGAGAGAAATGGATAAATGTATTGCCTATATGCAATGGCAGATTACTCAGCCGTAAAAAAGAATGAAATACTGCTGTTTACAGCCACATGGGTGGGCTTGGAGGTTATCACATTAAGTGAAGTGAGTCAGACAAAAACAAATATCATATAATATTACTTATATATGTGATATATATATGATTATGTATGATATTATATATCATATATAATATAATATATATATATATTATATATGATTATATGTGGAATAATCATTCACATGAACTTATTTACAAAACAGAAACAGGTTCACAGACTTCAAAAACAAACATGGTTACCAAAGGGGGAAGGGGAGGAGGGATAAATAAGGACTTTGGGATTAGCAGATCCACACTACTACACGTAAAATAGATGATCCTCAAGGACCTGCTGTAGAGTACAGAGAACTCCACTTGAGATGCTATAATATCCTATATGGGAAAAGGATCTGCAAAGTAATGGATATATGTGTATATATTGAAAAAGCAAGAGAGTTCCAGAAAAACATCTATTTCTGCTTTATTGACTATGCCAAAGCCTTTGACTGTGTGGATCACAATAAACTGTGGAAAATTCTGAAAGAGATGGGAATACCAGACAGCCTGACCTGCCTCTTGAGAAACCTATATGCAGGTCAGGAAGCAACAGTTAGAACTGGACATGGAACAATAGACTGGTTCCAAATAGGAAAAGGAGTACGTCAAGCCTGTATATTATCACCCTGCTTATTTAACTTATATGCAGAGTACATCATGAGAAACGCTGGGCTGGAAGAAGCACAAGCTGGTATCAAGATTGCCAGGAGAAACATCAATAACCTCAGATATACAGATGACACCACCCTTATGGCAGAAAGTGAAGAGGAACTAAAAAGCCTCTTGATGAAAGTGAAAGAGGAGAGTGAAAAAGTTGGCTTAAAGCTCAACATTCAGAAAACTAAGATCATGGCATCAGGTCCCATCATTTCATGGGAAATAGATGGGGAAACAGTGGAAACAGTGTCAGACTTAATCTTTTTGGGCTCCAAAATCACTGCAGATGGTGACTGCAGCCATGAAATTAAAAGATGCTCACTTCTTGGAAGGAAAGTTATGACCAACCTAGTTAGCATATTGAAAAGCAGAGATATTACTTTGCCAACAAAGGTCCGTCTAGTCAAGGCTATGGTTTTTCCAGTGGTCATGTATGAATGTGAGAGTTGGACTGTGAAGAAAGCTGAGCACCGAAGAATTGATGCTTTTGAACTGTGGTGTTGGAGAAGACTCTTGAGAGTCCTTTGGACTGCAAGGAGATCCAACCAGTCCATCCTAAAGGAGATCAGTCTTGGGTGTTCATTGGAAGGACTGATGCTGAAGCTGAAACTCCAGTACTTTGGCCACCTCACACAAGGAGTTGACTCATTGGAAAAGACCCTGATTCTGGGAGGGATTGGGGGCAGGAGGAGAAGGGGACAACAGAGGATGAGGTGGCTGGATGGCATCACTGAGTCGATGGACGTGAGTTTGGGTGAACTCTGGGAGTTGGTGATGGACAGGGAGGCCTGGTGTGCTTCGATTCATGGGGTTGCAAAGAGTTGGACACGACTGAGCGACTGAACTGAACTGAACTGAGAACTGAATCGCCTTGTTGTATACCTGAAACTAACACCACATTGTAAATCGACTGTGGTGTTGTTGTTTAGTCGCTAAGTTGTGTCCGACCCTTTGTGACCGTATGGACTGCAGCATGCCAGGTTTCCCTGTCCTTCACCATTTCCGAGTTTGCTCAAACTCATGTCCGTTGAGTTGGTGATGCCATCCAACCGTCTCATCCTCTGTTGCCCCTTCCTCAAAAAGGATAAAAAAAAAAAGAATGAAATGGGCAGCTCCAACTTCCTGTGCCTCGGGACAGTCCCTCGGGACAGTCCGTCTCAGACTCCAGCTGCTGTGTTGTGAGGGTGTGATCAGCCACACGGAGTGGCTGGTGTGATGTTCTGGCCCACAGTCTAGGCTGCAGCCCAGGATGCAGACAGTAGCTAATACTCTAAATGTGTGAGATTTCAGACAATTCCAGCCCCTTGCTGCTGAGTCAGCCCTGTCTTTGAGCCACATGGAGCAGAAATGAGCTGTCTTCCCAAGCCCCGCCCCAACTGCCGAATGAATGATTGCTGTTGTTTCAAGCCTCTGCGTTTAGGGTGGCTCATTACAAAGCAATAGATAACGGAAACAGCATCCTTCCTATTTCCTGTATCTAGCCATCCAACAAGCGTTTTTCAGCACCTGTCATGAGTCAGCCACAACTCCAGATGCTATGGATACAGCACAGAAGAAAATGAACAAGAATTCTCACCCTCGTGGAGCTTATGTTCCAATGAGGGAGACAGACAAGCAAGAAAAATAGAATCAACTGTATGGCATGGTGGTGGAGAAAAACAGAGAAGGCTTTGAAATCAGGCTGGGGGTATGGTTTTATACGTAGGGGTAGGGGGGAAGGCCTCGCTGAGCAGGTGGCGTTGTTTAAAGCCTTGAAGGACATGGGGGAGCTGGCCCGGCGAAAGAGCTTTCTAGGCAGAGGAAGTGCAAAGGCCCCGGGGAGGGGGAAGGAATATCCAGGGTGGGTGGTGGAGTAAGTGGCAGGATATGAGGTCTGGGTGGTAATGGGCTGGGTGGTATAGGACGCTAACCCTCATGGGTGGTTTTAATTAATTAATTAATAATTTATTATTGAATAATTTTAATCAATTACTTTTAATTAATCTATTTTATTGATATATTTATTTTTAATTGAAAGGTAATTGCTTTACAATATTGTGTTGGCGTCTGCCATACACCGACATGAATCAGTCACAGGTATACATACATCCCAGAGAAGGCAATGAGACCCCACTCCAGTACTCTTGCCTGGAAAATCCCATGGATGGAGGAGCCTGGTAGGCTGCAGTCCATGGGGTGCTAAGAGTCGGACCCAACTGAGCGACTTCACTTTCAGTTTTCACTTTCATGCATTGAAGAAGGAAATGGCACTCCACTCCAGTGTTCTTGCCTGGAGGATCCCAGGGACGGAGGAGCCTGGTGGGCTGCCGTGTATGGGGTTGCGCAGAGTCGGACACAACTGAAGCAACTTAGCAGCAGCAGCACCCACACGTCCCCTCCCTCGTGAGCCTCCCTCCCACCTCCCACCCCATCCCACTCCTCTAGGTTGTCCCAGAGCCCCACTTTGAGTTCTCTGAGTCATACAGCAAATTCTCTCATGGGAGGTTTTTTTTTTTTGGCTGCACTGGGTCTTAGTTGCAGCTCTTTGGATTTTTAGTTGCGGCATGCAAACTCTCAGTTACGACACGTGGGATCTAGTTCCCTGACCAGGGATTGAACCCAGAGCCTCCGCACTGGGAGCGTAGAGTCTTGACCAACAGACCACCAAGGGAGTCCGGTAGAGGCAGTTTTGAGCAGAGGCGTAACACATTTTAACAGGATCACCATAAGTCTGGGAGTTCAAACATGGATTTGGGGAGCCTACTTAGGAGGCCATTGCAACAATTAAGGTGAATCAGCTCATGCCTTATCGGGGGCCTGGGGTGGATCATTCCAAATTCTGCATTTTACATTATTTCTTAGAGTTTTCCTGGGAGATGAAGCCCAGTTGCCTTCTTCAGTAGCTGGTTAGCAACAGTCCTTCATGGCTGCCTTCCCCTCCCTGGATCACGTCTCCGTTCCCCGGCCTGGGGTCCCTGGTACTTTGCAAACCCTCTTGAGGCCTGCTGCTCGGGGGAACAGACCAGCTCTCAAGAAGCAGAATTTGGGGAGATGGAGAGGTAAAGTGTTCCCTAGCCCAGAAAACGGCCCGAGGTAGGACTCCACAGTGCACAGAGGTGACCCCCGGGAGCTGAGACTCTAGAGACTCTAGAACTTGACCCACCAGCAAAGGAGACAAGGGGCCTTCAAAAGCTGGTCCAGGGCTTCCCAGGTGGCTCAGTGGTAAAGAATCCACCTGCTGATGCAGAAGACTCAGGTTTGATTCCTGGGTTGGGAAGATCCCTCGAGGAGGGTGTGGCAACCCACTTCAGTATTCTTGCCTGGAGAATCCGTGGACTGAGGACCCTGGGGCTGCGAAAGAGTTGGACACAACTTAGCAACAAAGCAGCCGCCACCAGCTGGTCCGGTTTTGGAGCGCTGCTGAGCCACACTTTTTTGGTGGCCTCCGATGCGGGCTCCACGGCTTTGACTTCGGCAAGGTCTCTTTCATTCTTGGAAGGGGACAGGGTCCTGGGTGATGCTGGCTGTCCCAGCAGGGCACTCAGCCTGCAGCTGGTTCCGCCGGGAGGTGCAGAAAGCTCTCTGCTCACAGGGATGCTTTTCCCAGGCAGGTTGACACTTTGCTAACGGGTTGTCGGGTGTGAACGCAGTCTTGCCTAGAACTGAGAGCATCTGCTCCCTTTGGGGCGGCTTTCCCTGAGGCTGGCTGGACAGGGCAAGACAGCAACGGCCTCCAAGTGCTGGCTGGTTCCTGGGTCCTGGAGCCCAGGTCCCCTGATTTCCACCCAGAGCCTCTTCAGCTCTGAGCCTTCATTTCTTCCGCTTTGACCCCGGTCTCTCTCATCTCCCTGTGTCTGCTCACTGCGTCCTGAGGGCTGCAGCCTCTGCCTGGCCGGGCCTGGGGAGCCCAGAGCCTCTTGGGGACCGGCCTGCTTGATGTCTCCCTCCCATCCCCGCCCTGTCTCCCCACTGAAGGCAGATTTCAGAGGCAGCACTGGGATTTGCTGTAAATGAGTGACTCCTGCTTGCAACCAGATTTATTCAACAACTGGTAATTCTGAGCGCCTGCTGTGTGCCAGGCAGGGAGATTCCACAGGGAACCTACAGTCGAGAGAGGAAGTAAGAGCATCTAGAATGAGCCCCAGGATAGGGGTGCCTCTCGTGGAAGCGGAATAACTCTTCCAAGGGCCTCCTCTGGGTTACGTGGCCCCTAACATCCAACTGTCCCACAATGCTGTGCGTGCATGCTGTGCTCGGTCGCAAGTCGTGTCTGACTCTTTGCGACCCTATGGATTGTAGCCCGCCAGGCTTCTCTGTCCATGGGATTTTCCAGGCAAGGATACTGTAGTCGGTTGCCATTTCCTTCTCCAGGGGATCCTCCCGACCCAGGAATTGAACCTGTGTCTCCTGCATTGGTAGGCAGATTCTTTACCACTGAGCTACCTGGGAAGCCCCTGAAAGATGCTCAGGGATGCTCAAAGATGCTGAAAGATACTCAGTCTCTGGATCCACTCTCCATCTTTCTCCATCTGCTCTGAGCCTGGGAGACATCTGCATGGATTGCATCGGCTCACTTGACTCAGGCCGCTGGACAGGTGTTGCGGAAGGCCAGGGCTGCAAGGGGGAGAGAGAGTAGAGGGGTGGCCCCCTGCCCCTCCTGGTCGCAGGTGGGTCCTCTCTCCAAGACTCCACCGCTGTCCACAGGTCCTCTCCCCCAGCGGGGTGACAGGCTGCACACACCTGTGTGTGTGTGCAGCTGCAGGACTGTCCCTGCCCTCGTGGTTTCTATAACCTTGTCCCCATCTGGGCAAAACGTCCCTTCCGTCTTCACGGACAGATGCTCTGTGCAGTCTCCGTGGGCTGAGAAAGGCCCCACCCTTGGTTGAACGTTCCACTGTCATCACCTTGAAATTCTTCATTCTTTTTGAACAACGGGCTCTCACTTTCCTCTCACGCCTTGTCTGCAAATGGACGCTTCTGGCCTCTCCATTCCACTCTCCCGGTCAGCCAGGTCCACTCTACATCAAGCAAACAGAGTGGGAAGGGAGTTCAATAACTCGCCTGAGGCCACATGGCTACTAAGTGGCCAAACTGTGATTTGAACCCAGGACCTCTGCCTCCAAAGCCCACGCTCTTTCCAGCTCCAGGAGCCCAGAAGACTCGCCTGCCGTGGAAATCTGTGGTATTTTGCATATACACTGATTGTTCCTCCTTTGATGGGAAAGTCAGGAGGCTTCCCAGGGTCTCTATCTCTCTGCTCATAATTCGGGCTGTTTTTCTGATTGTCGTGGCCCAGCCGGGTTCAAAGCCGCCCAGCTGAGCTGAATCTCTAATGAAGCTGCCCTGACCTCCCAGTGATGTGGATACCAGCTGCTCCGTTCTCTGAGCTGGGTGCACTCCCAGCCCCTGCCCACCCTCTTCTCCTCCCAGCACAGAGACCCTCACTCCCGGGCTGCGGCCGGGAGCTCTGGCCCTGACATGACAGATGAGCAGCGGAAACTTGGAAGGGGCTGAATGCTCTCGCCGGCTGCCTCTAATTTTATTTCGAAGGGATGAAGGAGAAATGGGAGCGCTAGTAGACAGAAGACATTTCCCCTGATGGAGACGGGCAGCGAGTCAAGATAAATGAAGGCTTCTTTCGGGTCCTCGTCAGACCACCAAACTCTGTTTTCTTGGCAGGTGAATCCCTGCCTGGGGGACCTGGGGCAAGTTGCAGAGGCAGGACCCTCAGTTCTGCTGCTAATCAGATACCCCTCGGATGCTGGGGTCTGGAAGGGAGAATTTCACGTTCTGTCTTTGGTCCCGGCCATTTCAGCCAGCCTCGGTGCCTTTGGAGCCCACCTGGACCATGGAGGTAAAGAGAAGGGACATTGAGTCTGGAATCTGACAAGGCAAGTTTATTTGTTCATCCATTTCTTGCAGCTCTGATGCTGAGTCTAATAAGACGGGTCCTGCTTGAAAACTTGAACACGGATTCTACCACCTCCCAGCTGGGTGAACTTGAGCCAGTCCCCAGCCTCTCAGAGCTTCTCGGGGTAGCAGGGAAAGTCAATCCAGTCCTCAGCATAGATGTGAGCCTCAGAGTTTGTACGATAAAGTGCCTCGCCCCAGATCTGGCTCCAAATATAAAAGACTCCAAATGTGTAAGAACTGCAATAGTTCTTTGGGCCAGGGACATGGCTCAGGGAGGGGAAAGGTGTCCCAAGTTTGCAGTCGGTTTATAAATATGCAGAGACTGGGGGTGGGGGAGGGGGGAAGCCAGAGATGCCTGGTGCCTGTCTCTCAGCCGCCTCGTCTTCCAGCTGCCTGTTTGCAGCTCCAGGGGGGACCTGCTCTCCTTCCTCCCCCCGTTATTTAAAGTCAGAGGGGTGTATAAATCAACCAAAATAATTCGCGGGAATCATTAGGCAGCATCTTTTACCGGCAGCATTAAATTAAAAACAGTGCAAAACTGCGGCTTTTTAAAACACATCAGCTCGGCTTCCTCCCTCCTGCCTGCTGTAATCGAAGGCTGCTGGGATCTAATGAAATGAAATTAGCATCTCCAGTCCCCCTCTGGCAAGTAGGGTACGTGAAAATGTGGTGTCTTTACAATGGGGAGCTGAAGGCAGAAGACAGAAGCACAAGGCGGGGTCCCCCCTCTCCCAGCCCCTCTTTCTGCGCTGCCCACCTGCCTGCGCTTCCTTCCAGAGTCCCTGCATGGCTGGGGACGCAGTGGACCGGTTGTTGTTGAGTTGCTTCGATTGTGTCCAACTCTTGTGATCCCTTGGACTGTAGCCCACCAGGCTCCTCTGTCCATGGGATTCTCCAGGCAGGAATACTGGAGTGGGTTGCCATGTCCTTCTCCAGGGGATCTTCCCAACGCATTGGTAGGTGGATTCTTTACCACTGAGTCACCAGGGAAGCCAGAGGGGCCTGCAAGGAGCAAAGTGTTCTGTTTGTTCATTTTCGTTTTCAGGATCAGCTTGGAGGTATTCCCTTGGGCTAGCCGCATCAAGGGTCTCATGACAAAGGCACAGCAAGACTGTCTCCATCCTAACCCATCACTCACTGCACCACCCTGCCACCTGGGTGCCTCTAACCTGCTATCCCCAGTCACATCCCTGAAGGCTCAGTGAGCTGGGCATGCAACCCAGAAACTCGGAGGGGACAGTGTCCTCTTTCCCTAAAGGCTGGATAGGTGCCTCCACCCCTCGGTATCACTTGGCTGCTTCAGGGTCTCTTTTGGGGGCTTCTTGGCCCAGGGTGCTGTAGCATCTGGGTGGGGAGACTGTTCTGGGCACCGCGGGATGCTTGGCTCCCGCCCACTCAGTGCAAGAAGGGAAAACGCTGGGCTTCCCTGGGTGGCTCAGTGGTAAAGAATTCTCCTGCCAACGCAGGAGACCCTGGTTTTATTCCTGGTCCAGAAAGATCCCACGTGCCATGGAGCGACTAAGTCTGTGCCCCACAACTACTGAGCCTGTGCTCTAGAGCCCGGGAGCCACGACTACTGAGCTCACGAGCTGCAGCTACAGAAGCCCGAGCTCTAGAGGCTGTGCTCTGCAAGAGAAGCCACCGCGATGAGAAGCCCGAGCACCACAATAGAGGAAAGCCTGCGGGCAGCAAGGAAGACCCAGCACAGCCAAAATAAATAATGCATAAAATTATATTTAAAAAAGAAGGGAAAATGCCTCCTGGGTTTCAAGCGCCTTGCGAGAGGGGTGGGGGTGCTGCCGCCCTGATTGAGGACCACTGACGCCCTCTCTCCTCCCAGCTACTCTGTCCTTAATTCCAACTTTTCTAAAACAAAAGCTGATCATTTCAGCCTTCTCCTTAGAAACATTCACTGACTCCCAGAGTCGTAATTCTGTCTTATGGTCACTGCACAGAGGGTGTGTGTGCACTGGTGGGGTTGGGAGTGGATAGATGGGAGCGGGTGTCGGGGTCCATGGTGGGTTGGAAAAGAATTTCCAGACACAGAGTATTTCAGAATAGAGTTTATTAGAGTAGGAGATGCTGTTAGAACAGTGGGCCATCTCAAGGGAGAGTCAATGCCTTTCGTGGGCTAGTACACAATTTTTATAGGCTCAACACAAAGAAAATTCCTGCTGGAAGTTTGGCATTGGTGAGGGTGCTATAGGGTGGATATTTTACCTAGCATGGAGTAGGGAGATGGCTGGTTTATGTTGGGGGGCTCATGGCAACAGTTGCTATGGGGCTTGGTCAGTTCTGGAGATTTTTGTCCTGTGACCTCAGTACAGGGCTCCACACCTGTGACCTTGGCATAGGGCTCCACTGGGTGATGGACGAGGTACCCCTCCTTCATAGGGGTTACCCACCTGTGACCTACAGTCTGCCTCCACTGAGCCACAGACTGTCAGACTCCTGGCTTCACCGGTGTGGTGTCCCCGTCCACCTGTGATTGCCAGAAAATAAAGTACTGACTCCTTAGCCGGGCACCTCTACTAGCAGAGTTGCAGCTCCTGCCCCAGCCCTTGACTCTGCTCTCCCAGGCCGAGCCCCTTGGGGCTGCCCTGCTCTCCTATGTGTGGATTGAGCTCTAGGGAACCATCCTGCATCAGTAGGGGGGCCGGGACATTCTGCCATCACCCAGCATGACCCCATATCCAGAGGAAGAGCTGAGATTCATAGGGAGGTTAAGCTGAGGCAGAGAAGGGGGTGGCTCGTCCCACCCTTGGGGCCTACACTCTGAAAGTTTCTTAAAGTTACTATTTCACCCTGCAGCTCATTGTCAGCGTCACCACCATCCACCTGTGCTCTGAGTCCCTGTTCTCTGACCAGGGAAGGAGGAGCACCCTGGTAGGTGCAGACAGAGAAGGAGGGGCGTTACCGCCAGGTCAAGCCTCCTGCCATGGGGAGGGAGTAAACCAGTCCATGGCCTTTCAGCAGGACGGTTACAAGGCAAGCCAAACTTGGAGGGGGGGTGGTGCTTTGATCGGCCTTCCATATTATGTCCTGACTGTCAAAGTCCTTCCCCAGTTCGCCGGCTCTTGGCTCAGACCCCTTCCCAAGCATCTCACCGTTGCCGAATGCCCCCCGCCTCCCCCACCCCCTCCATCCCAGACCTGCCTGGAGGCCCGGATGGCAGCCGCCTGCTCAGAATGCTTGATGGCCATGTTGTGAGCCGGAAGGGCTGTTTGGGAAAGTGTACTCAGTCAAAGCTGTGTTTATAGACACAAGGGCCAGCGTCTTTTATTATGCATAATTGCACGCTCCTTAAGGTACAGGCATTACGAGCCATTTTTCCTTCCCCGGGTGAAGTGGCAGTGGGGGCGGGTATGTGTTTGGGTGGATGGGGGGTTGCCCTCCTTTCCTGGGCTCGGCAAGCTCTGAGCCCAGAGCTCCGTGGGTCCAGCTGATGGATGGTGTGACGACCACTCTAACCGAGAAAGCTAATTCTTCCGAGGGGAAATGGGGAAATGAGACACAGCAGTGCCCACGTGGAAGCACTGCAGATCAGAATGCTGAGTCCCACATCTCTCCTCTTTGTCTTGGAGCCACAGCCTCAGATCTGCACGTCTATGCTCCTCCTGGAATGAAAATGGTCCATTCTTCTTGAAAAGCATTTTCAGGATCTTCTCTCTAAACTTCACAAACTTGACTCTAAAGCTTGACATAGTCATTTACTATACCCCTATCATTAGAGTTTAGATGATTAAAATTTTTTTTTAATTAAATTTTTTTTTAGCCATGCTGCAGGCATGTGGGATCTAGTTCCCTGACTAGGGATTGTGCCCCCTGCATTGGAAGAATAGCATCTTAACCACTGGATCACCAGAGAAGCCCCCAGGTGACGTTTTTGATGATAATGATGATAGTAATATTATTATTATTACTATTAATGAAAGCTTTTGTTTGTATAGTACAACGGTGATGAAGAGAAGGCCTGCAGGGTCGAACGACCTGGTTCAAATCCAGACTTCACCATGTATTTGAAGAGCTACCTGGTGGCTCAGACAGGAAAGAATCCGCCTGTAATGCAGGGGACCTGGGTTTGGTCCCTGGGTTGGGAAGATCCCCTGGAGAACAGAATGGCTACCCACTTCAGTATTCTTGCCTGGAAAATATGCTGATGCTAGGAAAGATTGAAGGCAGGAGGAGAAGGGGATGGCAGAGGATGAGATGGTTGGATGGCATCACTGACTCAATGGACATGAGTTTGAGCAAACTCCGGGAGATGGTGAAGGACAGGGAAGCCGGGTGTGTTGCGGTCCATGGGGTCACCAAGAGCTGGACACAACAGCAACCATATATTTATTCGCTGTGTGACTTTGGGTTTGCCAGTTAACCTCTCTGAGCCACAGTCTTCTCATTGGCAAAACGGGAACATTAGTTCCTATATCATGCAAGGCACCTGATCCTGTGCCTGGCTCACAGGAAATGCTTTGGAAATGATAATTTGGCTGTAACTTTGACGCCCTACACTCACCCACACACAGGAAACACTCGTCCAATGGTTCAGTGAGTAGTAGTTTATTATTTTAAAATGTTTTTATTTCCACCATCCCATGTGATTCTCTAAACAACCCGTGGCCTGGGCAGGCCTGTTACCATCTCCAATTTCAGGAATAAGAAAACCAAGTCTCCATGGATATTTGTATACATACAGCTGAGTCCCTTCACTTTCCACCTGAAACTACACAACATTGTTAACTGGCTATACCCCAATGCAAAAGAAAAAGTTTAACGTTTGAAAAAAAAATAAAATTGAGTCTCAGAAAATTCAGGTGTCTTGTCTGAGCTTGACGAGCAAGCTGGCCACAGAGCCCAAACCTTATGCCTGATTTAACAGGCCATTTGTCACTTTAATGTCAATGCTAGTTGTTTGATCCTTTGAGAATGTTCCCCAACATTTTCTAAAAAATAATCTTACGTATTTTTGGCTGTGCTGGGTCTTCACTGCTGCATAGACTTTCTCTAGTTGCAGGGGCTACTGTCTGCTGTGGAGCGTGGGCTTCTCACTGTGGTGGCGTCCCCTATTGCAGAGCACAGTCTCTAGGGCGAGTGGGCTTTACTAGCTGTGGCTCCTGGACTCTAGCGCACAGGCTCAATAGTTGTGGTGCATGGGCTTAGTTGCTCCGAGGAATGCGGCATGTGGGATATCTCCAGATCTGACATTGAACTCGTGTCTCCTGCATTGGCAGGTGAATTCTTTACCACTGAGCCACCAGGAAAGCCCTGTCCTCCAGCTTTTAAACAGAGAACATCCTAGAGCTCTGTGGTGTTATGAAAATCTGCCCTCTTCTCCCTTCCTCAAAGCCTGCTTCCATCAGGAAGCCCTCCTGGGATGAAGCTGTCAACCCACTCTTGACAGCCCCTCTTCTGGGGGCCTCCTGCTGCAGTCAGGAGGACTTGGGGAGACTGAGGAAACACACTGAGCCCGCCAGATTGATGCTGAGATGGAATTCCCCCTGGAAGAAGTAGAGGGACCCCTGTCTTGGGGCCGGTCACGTGCCCACGTGCCTCCTTGGAACTCCGATTAGAAGCATGGCCAGTGTCCGGGTTGACTGAAAGAAACTGCAGAATGTAAGGGACTTTGTGTGTGTGTCTGTCCTCAGTCACTCAACTGTGTCTGACTCTTTGCAACCATGGACTGTAGCCAGCCAGGCTCCTCTGTCCGTGGAATTTCCAGGGCAAGAATACTGGAGTGGGTTGTCATTTCCTCCTCCATTGGATCCTCCCAACCTAGGAATCAAACCCACGTCTCTCATGCCTCCTACATTGGCAGTTGGATTTTTTTTTTTTTAACCACTGCACCACCTGGGAAACCTATAAGGGGCTTCAGAGAGCCTCTGTTTGAACCACCTTATTTTAGAGATTAGGAAAATAAATTTCAGAGAGGCCACGGTCTCATCCAAGGTCGTTTAGCCTCTCTCTGCAGAGCCAGGCGGTAAAGAGCTCAGTGAACGGGAGACCACTCGCCCCCACCCCCACCTCCCAGGTCCGGGGTCAGAACTGCCAAGACACAGACGGAAACCAGTTCTCAAACAACTTGGATTTTGCTGCCTGAGGTCAAATGAAGAACTCGTCAAAGGATAATGGCTTCGTAACTCAGGCGCTAAAGTAATGGAAGTGAGAGGCAAGATCACCTCCTGCCTCTAAATCTCTGGGGGGCCACTGGCAGGGAGAAGGGGGGAGAGGGACAGAATGGGGCCCTCGTTGCCCCTGAAACAAATCCAGAGAGACGTGCTGGGAGCTAATCACATCTGCCGGCGGGGAGGAGTGCCCTTCCAATGGCAAATCTCTCCATTACCAAGGACGGTTCCTTTACCGTCAGTTTGGGGGCTCACCCAGGCCACGGGTGAGGTGCTTGGCATCTCCCCAGCCCCCAGGCTCCCAGGCTGGTCCCTGGCACTGTGCAGGGGAGCTGGGAGGGTCTAAAGTGCCCCCTACCCCACTCCCAGCTGTGACAGCCCCACTCAGGGAAGTCACCAAACCCCTAGAGCAGTCAGAAGTAGCAAATGAAAACACAGGATGCCCAGGGAAGTTTCAAAAAATAGCTCCAGCTGCCCACACCAGCATAACGGAGTTAGGAAGTCGTTACCCAGCCCCAGGGCTTGACCCCAGCTCACCACCCAAAGCCAGCCACTCACAGGAGGGGGCTGGAGGGAGGAATTGACAGAGTTAATGGGAGACAGCAAAGGACGGACTTGGACTGAGATTCTCTCATTCAGTGAACAAAGTGCATTAGGAATTGATTCTCCCCCGCCTCCCGCCCCCCACCACCTCCTGTTTACCATCTCTTTTCCCCAGCTCTGGTGCAGGGAAGAAAAGCTTTGCATCAAGATGAGATATTCCACAGTGAGCCTGCAGTTGGCCCAAAGAGTTTATTATTACGGGAGCCCAAGCACCACTGAATCCTGTGCCCTTGTTTTTCTTCTGTTTGCTTCCTTCTCCTACAGACAAACAGCGAGATCAAGTCTTCCTACCTTGTAGGTCTTGGCGTGGGGGGATAAGGGTGAGGACACGGGGAGGGACACTTTTTGTACCAATGATAGGGGCCTCCTGGCCAGGAGTCTGGGCGGGGGAGGACCATGGCCGTTACCTTCCCAGGATCTGGGAAAGCAGAGCTCCTGCCTGCACAAGGTTAGCTGGGATGGGGCAGGGACAGCAGAAGGCTCTGATAAGGATGAAACAAAATGAATGTTTCCCCAAGAGGGGAAATCCCGGGAGGATTCTGCAAAACTACAATCCTATCTTGTAAATAGATGGAATTACCTTTTTTTTTTTTTAACCCATTGGAGAGGCGATGGTGGGATGCCCGTCTGTCCCAAAGTGTGGATGTGTGTGGATCAGTAAGTGATGCAGGAGATGATGGTCCCAGAGGCTCGTTCCGTTTGTCTTTGAAGCCTCGGATGAGTCAAGGCCCAAACCACCCATCTGCCCATTCAATTCAGAAATAGACCCCAAAGGCCAACTGGGATAATACGAAAGAGAACAGATGGCTCCTCTGAATCCTTTCTGAGTTTTCCCCTTTCTAATTAAGGGTCTGGGCTGGTATGCTTGTGACAGGGGCCCGAACCACCCATATTCATTGCATTGTAAGGTCCTCAGGGTCATTGGAAAAGACCCCGATGCTGGGAAAGATTGAAAGCAGGAGGAGAAGGGGTTGACGGAGGATGAGATGGTTGGATGGCATCACCGACTCAATGGATATGAGTCTGAGCAAACTCCAGGAGTTGATGATGAACAGGGAAGCCTGGCGTGCTACAGTCCACGGAACTGCAAAGGGTTGGACACGTCTGAGTGACTGAACTGAGCTAAACATCAGCAAAGCTGGCAACCTTACCTTATGAAACCGCAAGAAGGAGACTGGTTTTAACTCCGATGAGTGGGGACACTGAAGGATTTTCAGCAGGGGGTGGTGTGATCAGACGTGTGTTTTAGACACTGTTGATGGCCACACGGGGTAGGGGGTGGCCAAGACGGCAGGAAGGAAGACCAGGTGGAGGTGCCGCAGGAACCAGCTTAGAGTGACGGCGGCGGCCTTGCCAAGTGGAGCCCGAGAGCCGGGTCTGGATCTTAGGCCTGTCCCCTTCAGAGGAACCTGGCGTGGGCACTGGGTGAGTGACGATGCTGTCCGCGGTGGGAGGATACGCAGAGGAGGGGCCAAGTTGATGAGTGAGGTCCCTGCAACTCAGGTGGGAGGTCTGGACCAAGCAAGTCATTTGGTGAATTTTGTGATATTTAAGTTATACCTCAATAAAATTTTATTTTTTTTTTTAAGGCAGCTAGGAAGGAAAAGTCATAGGGGTTAATAAAACAGGAGTACGTGGAAGATACGATGAAGGAAGGGAGAAGGTATGAGATGTATTATTCAGGACTCTCCGGAGAAACAGAACAGAACACACACAGATGTAACAGAAGACATAAGGACTTCTCTGGTGGTCCAGTGGTTAAGACCGGACTTAAGTTTCCAGTGCAGGGGGCACAGGTTCAATTCCTTCTCAGGGAATCTGCAAGCTGAGTGGTGCGGCCGAAAAAAAAAAAAGAGAGATTTATACGCATTGGCTTCTGAGGTTATGGAAGATGAGAAGTTTCATGACCTGCCATGCCGTCTGCAAGCTGGTATAATTCAGTTAGTCCCAGATCAAAAGCCCAAGAATTGAGAGCTCTCGTGTCCAAGGTTGCTGGGGGCAGGGGGCAGGGTGGAAGGGGAGGGAGGGAAGAAGGATGGCCCAGCTCCAGAACGGAGAGAGGGAACCCACCCTTCCTTCACTTTGTTCCATTTGGGTCCTCAAAGCCTCGATGATACCTGTCCATACTGGGAAGGGTGGATCGCTTTACTCCGTCTGCTGAACCAAACATTAATCTCTTCCAGAAATACCCACACAGACGCACCCAGAAATAATGTTTCACCAGCTACTGGGGTACCCCTTCACCCCGTCAAGTTGTCACATGAAATGAACCATCACAGAGAGACTGTCAAGAGAGCTGACAGCATCCACCTCTCTAAAGAGAAGCTAAACAAGATCTGAAGAGCTGAAAATTTCCATTACACTCAGCACCAAGGCAGCTACCTTCACCCTCAGTAAAAGGAGGTCTAATGGCGAGGTGGAAGCGGGACCCTGGTGATGGTAGGTGGGGGTCAACCTTGTGGTTCCCAGAGGTCTGGGCCATCCTAGGGGTCTGCGTCCCTCCTGCCCCTCAGAGTTGGAGCTCAGGAAGGAAGAAATGAATGATTGGTGTTCAAGGAAATCAACCCTGAATATTCATTGGAAGGACTGATGCTGAGGCCATCTGATGCCAAGAGCCAACTCATTGGAAAAGACCCTGATGCTGGGAAAGATTGAAGGCAGGCGGAGAAGGGGGTGACAGAGGATGAGACAGTTAGATGGCATCACCAACTCAATGGACATGCGTTTGAGCAAGCTCCGGGAGATGGTGATGGACAAGGAGGTCTGGTGTGCTGCCGTCCATGGGGTCACAAAGAGTCAGACACGACTGAGCGACTGAACAATATTTGCCAATTATTGGTGACACCAGTTGACTGGTGCCTAGGGAGCCCCGGGATTAATAGTGAAGAAGAATAGTAGGTATCAGTGTGCTATTTTAAATATTGATTTATTTGTCTGTTCACTTATTCATCTGCCTTGGGTCTTAGTTGCGGCATGTGGGATCCTTGTTGCATCACGCGGAATCTCCCACTGCAGTGCTTGGACTCTTCAGTTGCCGTGCTCCGGCTTGGTTGCCCCGCAGCTTGTGGAATCTGGACCAGATATAGCACCCGTGTCCCAGGCACCCGCAGGCAGCTTCCTCACCCCTGGACTACCAGGAAGTCCTCCAAGTGTCCTTTTAAAACAACGTAATTCACAGAACAGTGATTGTCATCACATAGAAAGAGCTCTGGACGTGCGGTTGGATCTCAGCTTGTTACCTCCAACCATCAGCCCGGCAGCCCCGGTTGTACCAGGAGGAAGGAAGAGCTGGTAATGGGTAGGCGTTTTCCCAGGGGCTTTGCTGGGCAGAGGTGGTGCTGTCCCTGCCAGGGGACAGTATAGCAGGCTCCCTCTCAGGGGGCTCTGTCTCCTCTCCTCTCTGGGAAGCACCAGCCTCTCTTCTGAGTGACTCTGGTGACCTTAATGTTGGGTGTAATCTACAGCTGGGATGAAGAAGTTGCTGGGGAACCAGTTAGAGACCGGATAGGAGCCACTGGGCTGCAGGGTCATGCTGGGACAGGAGGACACCCATGGCCTGTGGAGGGCTGCACCAGCTCCCGAATCTGCCCAGGGCATCCCAGGGGCAACGCGGGGGCTCAGGTGGGACCGGAGGGGTGAGGGCAGCCCAACTGCCTGAAATCCAATTCACTCTCCGGCCAGGATGCCAAACGGTCCATTTGCTGGATTTACTTGCTGCCTTCAACTCTTCAGTTTTTGTTGAGTGGTTTTCATTTTGTCTTTATAACGGCGTTTTAAGGAATTGACCTGCAGCCCATAAGAGGTTTGTGAGGCTGTCAGGCCCAGGGACTCACTAGGGCTATTTCACGTAATGGTGTTTATGGATGGACGCAGCAATAGGAAAGCAGAGACCCCTCGGGGCCCAGGAACAGCCAGACTGTCAGACGTCATGGAAAGAAGCGGAGGAGAAACAGAGCCTGCATGGTGGGGGCTTGGAGGGGGTCATTCCAGGTTGTGGCAGCTCCGGGAGCCGGGTGTCCTCACCTCTCAATGGCTGGGGTGCTCCCGGTCCCTACTAAAGAGCGAACGTGCCCATCCACAGCAGATCAGCAAGCTGCACTTGGGGACAGAAATCCTCTCTCCTCAGTGTGTCCCCAGTGCCAGGCACACGGCCGGTGCTTAAGGGTGCTGGGTGAAGGCGTGGATAAGCAAGGAAGTGGTTTGCATAGCTGGACAGGAACTTTTTAAAAAGATGTTCCAATTTATTAAAAAAAATTGTTATTATCAGTTCAGTTCAGTTCAGTCACTCAGTCGTGTCTGACTCTTTGCGGTATACTTATGGTTATTTTGTTTATTTCTATTTTTTTGGCCATGCCTCAAGGCATTGGCAACCCACTCCAGTACTCTTGCCTGGAAAATCCCATGGACGGAGGAGCCTGGTAGGTTGCAGTCCATGGGGTCGATAAGAGTCTGACACGAGTGAGCCACTTCACTTTCACTTTTCACTTCCATGCATTGGAGAAGGAAATGGCAACCCTCTCCAGTGTTCTTGCCTGGAGAATCCCAGGGACGGGGGAGCCTGGTGGGCTGCTGTCTATGGGGTCGCACAGAGTCGGACACGACTGAAGCGACTTAGCAGCAGCAGCAAGGCATGTGGGGTCTTAGTTCCCTGATCAGGGACCAAGGCAACCCGTGCATTGGAAGCGCAGGGTCTTAACCACAGCATCACCAGGGAAGTCCTCAAACTGGAATTTGAGGCTTGGAGTCCTCTCACTTTAGGTAGCTCCCTGCCCAGCAAATCTGCACCAGCCCAGCCGGGGCTGGACTTCCTCATTGCCCAAGGGTTTTATTTCCCGGGACCTGGGAGAGAGTTTGAGCATATACACTTCTGCAGCGGGGAGAGGCAGGAGGAGGGATGCCAGCAGTGACCTGGGGCCATGCCCGGGGCTCTCCGGGGCCTCAGTCTGCGGCCGGCCCTCTCTGCCTGCACCCTCTCCTTCCTCCTCCCCTGCTTCTCCCGTCTTTTGACCATTTCTCTCCTCCCTCTACGAGGACAGAAGGGAAAGAAGAGGCCCCTCCACAGGAAGCACTGAGACTCGGGAGAGGGAGGGGCCGTGGGGTGGGAGGGGCTCGCACAGGCTCAGCTCCGCCTCCCGTGTTAGGTGCCCTGTCTGCGCCAGGCTCCCTCCGCAAGGCCTGACAAACCCGGTGTGGAAGTCCTGTTGCCGCCCCCGTTTCACTGACAGGAAAATGAGGCACAGAGTGGTGAGCAGTCAGACTCAAGCTCAAACGTTCCCACTTAAAACCCACTCTTTTATTCCTTGGTGGGGAGACAAGCAGTTGCCTCTAACCTTCTCAATGGTGGGCCCAGGGACGGGGAACTTGGATCGCTGGCCTCCTAACTCAGGTTCTGTAGAGAATTTGCGCTCTCTTTTCCCAGATGGACTGTTCCCCTGATGGCAGATATGGCTTGATTTTTTTGTTGTTGTTTTTTAGTGCCAATACTTTTTTTTAAGGAATTTTTTTTTTTTTCAGTTGAAGAATATTTGCTTTAAGGGCTTCCCTGATGGCTCAGTCATTTAAGAATCCGCCTGCAAGGCAGGAGACCTGGGTTCGATCCCTGGGTTGGTAGGATCCCCTGGAAGAGGGCATGGCAACCCACTCTTTCTTCCCTGGAGAGTCCCCATGGACAGAGGAGCCTGGTGGGCTGCAGTCCATAGGGTCACAAAGAGTCAGGCACCGCTAAGCAACTAAGAACAGCATTTGCTTTACAATGTTGATTTTTAGGAGCAGAAGCAGCCCTTGTTGACTGCTGGCCACCCATGTTATTTGGCCCTTTGTCTTCCCTTCCTTTTATCACTCAGTCTTGTCCTATTACTATTTAGCTTTTTTTTTTTTTTTTTTAAATATTGCTGTTGTTCAGTTGCTAAGTTCTGTTCGGCTCTTTGTGACCCTGTAAACTGCAGCACGCCAGGCTTGTCTGTCCTTCACCATCTCCCAGAGCTTGCTCAAACTCATGTCCATTGAGTCGGTGATGCCATCCAACCATCTCATCCTCTGTTGTCCCCTTCTCCTGCCCTCAATCTTTCCCAGCATCAGGGCCTTTTTCAATGAGCTGGGTCTTTGCATCAGGTGGCATCAGTCCTTCCAATGATTATTCAGGGTTGATTTCCTTTGTTATTTTTTAAAGGTTTTTTTTTTTTTTTTGATGTGGACCATTTAAAAGAAGTCTCTATTGAATTAGTTACAATATTGCTTCTACTTCCTGTTCTTTGGCTGTGAGGCATGTGGGAGCTTAGCTCCCTGACTGGGGATGGAACCCGCACCCCCTGCATTGGAAGGCGAAATCTTAACCACTGGACCACCAGGGAAGTCCCACAGTTCAGCTTTATTCTTCTGTTCATAAACCTGGCTGCCTCCCCTCTGGGTCCTTCCCCTGCTTCTCAGGGTTAATCAGATTCACATCTTCCTGGCCCCATGGGCTCCAGGGCAACTTGCCCACATTCTTCTGCAAGGCTTCCCTGAATCCCAGGAAGGGGATGGGCGTGGGCAGTCACGGCCCAGTGACTCCCAAAGACCCTCCCTCCTTCCTGCCAAAGCCAAGCCCCTGGAGCTGCCTGGGCACATGCATGATGCCAGGCTTATTTAGAAAAGTGCCAGCAGGGTATTCCATCCCTAATCCCAGACACCCACCGCAGGGGATGCCTGTCTTTGATTTTGTGTTTGTTTTTACAATGGGTTTTTGGTTCTTCCCTCGGGAGATGGAGATGGCCTTGCCCCTTAGGAAGCTGGCACTTCCTGAGCCCTGATGCCCTCCCCACTAGGCACCAGATAATGGAAAATCATTTCTGGTGGGAGGAAGCAGTGAGGGGCCTTCTGTGCACTGGAGTTGCTGCCTCGTAACTGCAACAAAAGGGAATGTAGGGCAACGGCCCTTCTGGCTCGCTGCTCGTGCTGCTGAGAGCAGCGCCCGCCAGAAAAATACTTGCTAATGGCCTTCTCCCGATCTCCTTCTAGATAATGATAAATAATGTGTATTTTTAGTTTGGAATTGAATTTCGTCTCTCCATTTCTGGTGTGTTTTCAGGTGTTGTGTGTTTTTTTTTTTTTCCCTTCTCCCCTGGGGTCTGAAAACCAGGCATTTGTGCGTTTACCCAGTGCATTTATTCGCTGCCAGAAATTGACATATGGACTCATTAATTCCTCCACACTCGTTCTCACCCCTAAACACTCACTTGGCTGAACCAGGAGGGGAGCTGTGTCCAAGAGGGCTCTTCTGAAGGAATTATGTAGACCTGGGACATGCCTTAAACATGCCTTCAGGGCTTCCCTGGTGGTCCAGTGGCTAAGAATTCACCTTGCAATGCAGGGGACGCTGGTTTGATCCCTGGTCCAGGAAGATCTCACATGGGCGACTGAGCCCCTGTGCCACAGACACTGAAAGCTGGGCGCCCTGGAGCCCGTGCTCTAACAAGAGAGTAGATGCCCACTCGCCGCAACTAGAAGCCTGTCCACAGGAATGAAGGGCCAGCACAACCAGAAATAAAAACAAAGTTATAAATTTTAAAAAGAAAAAGCATGCCTTTGGGCCCCACCCCCAGAGTTTCTGACCCAGGCATCTCTAACAAGTTCCCAGATGACATTGATGTTGTGGTCTTAGGTTCCACACTTGGAGAACCACCGGCCTAAATCCTTGCTCCTCAAAGTGTGGGCCTGGGAACCAGTAGGATCAGCATCGCCTGGGAGCTTGTTAGGGATTCGGACTCTTGGGCCTCACCTCGGGTCTAATCAAAATGTGCATTTTAACAGGATGATTGGAATGTATATTACAATTTGAGAAGCACTGGCCTAGATGATTTCTCAAAGCTCTTTGCAGCTCAGTGGCCTCTGTCTTGACTGCACGTTACGTTTACCCGGGGAGCTTTTAAACCATCGTGAGTCCAGGCTGTGCCCCAGACCAATTAAAGCAGCATCTCTGGGGGTGGGGCCTGGGCATCTGTGTTTCGTAAAAGCTCCCCAGGTGATCCCAGTGTGCAGCCCCATCTGAGAACCACTGTTCCAGCTGGAAGGGTGAAATCAGCAAAACGCCTCATGCAGCCTTGATCTTAAATGGAGAAAGAGACATTTGTTCTTCCCTCCACGGTCACTCACCCACATCCGCTTTTTTTTTTTTTCTGACCCGGAGAGAGCTCAGCTTTGGTTGCTCTGCTGCTGCTGCTGCTGCTAAGTCGCTTCAGTCGTGTCGGACTCTGCGCGACCCCATAGACGGCAGCCCATCAGGCTCCTCTGTCCCTGGGATTCTCAAGGCAAGAACACTGGAGTGGGTTGCCATTTGGGTTGTCTATCTTCCTGGCATGCCTTCCGTGGATCACAGCCTTGCCTCCTCTCTCTCATTTCCATCTCGCGGACTAGGCAAACCGAAAGAGATGAGACGGGGACCCGCAGGCTGCTGGCTGAGCTAAGAACTTCATCTTCAGAAAACAGACAAAGACCCAGATCCTGGCACCTGGCTTCCCCGGCCCAGTTGGGAGGCAGCCCAACAGGGACGCGTGTACAGATAGCAGACATGCAAAGGAGTTGATGCTGATGCAGCCTGAGCATACTTCTGAGAGTATCAATCCCCAGCAGTGGAGTGGATGGAGTTGGGGCCTAAGTGGCCCTGACTGTATTTTGTGGCCCGGTGCTCCTGATTTAGAGGCCACCTGTCCCCCAGCCTGGCTGCCTCTTCTCCCCTGTCCATTTCCTCCCCCCAGCCATTACCTCCCTATCCCAGGGGGCTCCTCTCTGACCCTCTGAAGCAGGGAGGTCAAAGGGAGATGCTGCTCTGACCTCTTTGGCTAAAATCTTCCTTCTGTATCCTGAGGTGGGTTTTGGGCAAGGACTCAGCAGCCCCAGATTCCCTGGTTCCTGGGCCCATGGGTGCCCCTCAGTGTTCTCAGATGGGGCTGCATGCTGGAATCACCTGGGGAACTTTTACAAAACACAGATGCCCAGGTCCCACTCCCAGAGATGCTGCTTTAATTGGTCTGGGGCACAGCCTGGGCTTACGATGGTTTAAAAGCTCCCAGTTAAATGCAATGTACAGGGTGAGGAGTAAGAGGTTGAAAAGACGGGGCTTGTGGGTCCTTGAGAAGCAGCTCAAGGGAGGTGAGGTAAGGGCTTCTCTCTTCTCAGTGTTGTTGCAGCCTCTGAAACATATCCCCAGCTTTTCCTGAAAACTGTGGCCATGAATGAGCGTGGGGTAGTTTTGTGCCTCTGAGCGGCCATGCGTGTGGAAAGCTGGATCCAAAGGAGCGGTTCGAGTGTGTGTGCACGAGTGTTGTGAGTTCAGGGGCACCTTTACCTCCTCCAGGCCCGAGAGCGTGTGCGGGGGACGTGAGCTGCGTGTCCTGGCCCATGTGGACCCCCCACAGAGGAGGACTCAACTGTGGATGTAGACGCGGGCTGAAACCCTCACGGGAGGGAGTGGATGTTGGAACGAGAGTGATTTTCCATTCCTCAGGTTGGGTCCAGTGACACCCCACCCCACCTGAGTGGACCTGGAGAGGTTGCTGTACCCTGAGGGTGGGTTGAGTGACGGGTCAGTGAAGAGGCAGGGGGCTGGACCTGATGACCTGTTAAGCCCTCGCTCACAGAGAGGGCCCCGTCCATGTCCTGGGGCCTCCTGTGCTCCAGCACTGGCCTCTCTCATTTCCCAGGGACATCCCAGCCGGAGCGATGCAGAAGGAAGCTTTGCTGACTTCTGTGGCCTTGATTCCTCACTCTTCCCACTTTGGAGGAACATCCGCTCTGAGCTGTCATCTTCGCCATTGAGAGCCAGCCTCTAACGTGACCCACTTCTTCCCGGCTGCCAAGGCCTAGAAGTGATGGGTTCCACTTCCACTCTCCCCGACGGCCCCCCAGTGGAGTGGCGCACCCCACTCCCCTCCCTCAGTGTCCCAGGGAGAGGGGCATCCTTTCCTCCCTCTCCCGCCTTCGCCCCTGCACTTCCCCGGCTGCCAACAACGCCCATGCTGGCTGGCTGGCTGGACTTGTTGAGGAGCGTATTTATTTGAAGAGGCATTTCACCTCGGGTTTTGATATGCTTGGCTTATTACCCATAAATATCAACTAACAGAAGAGGGGTGGCCTCCTGGGAGGAGAAGTGGGTATTCTGGACGGAGACCAAGAGCTGACATAGTCCCAGAGGAGACAAGGGAACAGGTCACATGATTGGCCTCACCCTGAACCCCTACTGTGTGCTGTCCCCAGGGCTGCAGGGGTGCGGCGCACACAGTTGGTGCTCTTGAGGACGTGGGTCTGGCTGAGCAGACTGGGTACCACAGGGCAGATGAGGGGGTGCACAGGGGATGTGGTTAAGGACTGGAGTTTGCAGGGGGCTTCATTAAGAGCTGACTAGAGAGAAGGTTTTGTTGAGTGAATAGAGAAGAAGGGCATGAGGGATCAGTGTGGGCAAAGGCATGGGGGTCTGCCTGGGAGTGAGGGTGGCGAGGACCCTGCAGGGGGCTCGGGCTGGACGAAGAGTTGGGCTGAGGGAGAAAACGCCACGGATGCAGAGGGCCTTGGTGTCTGGGTTTCCCAGGCCTCCCCTGCCCAGGTGAGGGACAGAGTCAGGGTGTGAAGACCCACGGCTCAGCTCTGCCCCTGCAACACAGACGTGTCGGCCCGCTCTTGCTCACCACCGGATGCCGCCCCTGCCCGCCGGCACAATGCAAAGATCACCTGCTCCTCTCACTCCTCCTTTGCGACCCTGGAAATGGCAATTTCCCCCAGAGGCTTGGAAACAGGACAGAATCTTAGCCACGGGGACAGACAGGCTAAGGTGATCCCGTCTGCAGGGGCGTGGCGAGAACACTCTCTGAGCCCTTCCCAGCCAGGAGCAGGCTCCAGCCAGGTGGCTCCTGCGCCCCTTGTGGAGCCTGGGGATGCTCTCAGGGGGCCCGAGTGAGAGTGCGTGAGTGTGAAAGTGTGTCTGTGTGCGAGAGTAAGTGTGGGTATGTGTGTCTGTATGTGTACGGGGTAGATCTTGAGCCGCCTTTCTCCAGCCCTGAGAATCTCCCTGGGGTCCACCCTCTGAAGGTACCAGCTGGACTGACCCTTCCACATACTTAAGTTAGAACCACCATCCAGTGCGTCAACAAGGCCTTTCTGGTGGGAAGGCCACCCTGACCATCAGCCTCCAGGGACTTTCCCTCCTCTTTGCTTCAAGCTTCTCCCCTATCAGGCTTCCCTTGTGGCTCAGCTGGTAAAGAATCCGCCTGCAATGCAGGAGACCGGGCTTCAATCCCTGGGTTGGGAAGAGCCCCTGGAGAGGGGAAAGGCTACCCACTGCAGTATTCTGGCCTGGGGAATTCCATGGACTGTATAGTCAATGGGGTCGCAGAATCGGACACAACTGAGCGATTTCCACTTTCACTTTCTCTTCCATCACCCTCCCAAGCCCCAGTTCTTCCTACCTTCCCCCACCCTCCCAGAGGTAAACTCAGGCCTGCTACGGGTCTCTCTACTAATGAACCTCAGGGCTCTTGAGCCCCTGTGGACAGTCACATGACCCATGTCTGACCAATCGGAAAGCGCCTCCCCTGGGCAAACGTGATTAGTCCAAGCCACGACCAATCAAAATCCTTTTTTGGGATTGGTCCATGGGTCCAGAGCAAAGGCGACGTTTCTTGCTCAGGATGCTCTCGTGAGAAGTCATAAATGTGCCGTGTCTGGTGGCTGTCTTCACCACCTTGTTGGAGACAGCCCCCCTACAGCTGAGATAGCAAAGATGAAAATCCCTTGGAGGTTGGTGGGAGAAGAGAGAGACGCAGGCGAAGATGGAGATATAGGTGGAGACAGGTCGTATTTGTCCCGACCTCCCAGTTCCTGCAGTCTTTCCTTTCAGTCTGTGAGCTATCCTGGAATCCTCTGAGCTACGAGAGCCAAACAACTCCCCTTTTGCTGAAACGAGTCAAGATTAGTTTCTGTCACTTGCCGTCTGCATGGTCCTATTCTCTCGAACAGTGGGGACTGTGGTACACACGCTTGGTCTCCCACGCTCTCCTCCTGCAAAATTAAAGTCACACGTCCTCTTTCAAACGTCTCTTTGCCGGTGGCCCTCCCCTACTCTGGTTGCTGATAGGGTACTTAGGCTTTGTCTTTTTTCCTGCTACGGAAACAAAGTAACAAAGTATTTAGAGACCCCTGGGTATGAAAAAGGTTGAGGAGCCTTGGGTGAAGACACCCTCAGGTAATCTTGGTCCTTCTGACATTTAGCATCAAGAGGGCAGGACTGAGAGAGACAGAAGAGTGTGGCATTTGGACACCTGACTCTGCTTTTCCTGATGCGCTAGCCCGTTCCTCCACCTCCTCCTCTAGTGTTTATATCTACCTCCATGAGCATTATTCATAGGGCTTGGCTGGTTCACCATCTTTATTATTTTTTCAAAAAGGAAATATCTGGGATTTTTTCTTCTTTATAAAAGTAATTCACAGTCATGATGCCATAGTAAAATGAAACTGAGGCAGTGGAAAATTCCCTGACTTTAGTGACAGCCCTTAATCAGTTCCTAGGCAGCCCATCTCGGTCTTTAGCAGGAATTTAGTTCTTCACACAAGTCCTTCCAGCAGCCCTGCGCTCATCTCGTCCCTTCTGGCTGCTCAGTGCCTCCAGCCTGCGTGGCCTCTTTTGTCCCCAGACCGCGCTGTAGAAGTGGAGAGACTTGGCAGGAGAAGGGCAGCACATGTAACCTTCCGTCCAGCGCAGCAATCTTGGCCACGGCAGCTGACATATGGTGATCTACTGAGGCGTGCACACTGCCGAGATGGGGAGCTCACTCACTGCCTTCTGGGGCAGCCCTTCCACGACGGAGGCAGCTGTAATTGTTGGAAAGTTCTTCCCTTTGTTTAGCTAAAATCTGCCCCCTGGATGCCCTTGGTTGAAGGCCTGCCCTCTGGAGCGCTGCAAAGTCAATCTGTTCCTCTTCCACACGACAGCTTTCACACCGTCAAGACAGTTAGCATGTCCCTAGCGGATTAGCTCTTTCTCTGGTGAAAACACCCTGATTTCTGAAAAACACATCAGAGGAAGGGCAGCTTGAGAGCTCTTGCTGACCTGGTTTTCTGCTGTTCGTGCCCTGCGAGGCCCTTCTTACAGTCTGGTCCCCAGCCAGAGGGAAATTCCCCAGAGCCGTTTGCCCTCAGTCATGAGCCAGGAGGATATGGCGATGGCATGTTGCAAGTCGGGCACAGTGTGCTCATCGGGAGTGCTAGGAGCCTTAGACAGAAGCCCGGACCCATCGCCAGAGATCCCGGGTCAGTAAGTGTGGGACGAGACCCAGGAATCTGTATCTTTACGAAGAGCTCAACAGGTTCTGTTGACAAGCCATTTTTCTGTAGGAAAATAGAGAAGTGTTGGTAGGATGGGTGGGCACGATGCCGTGAAGCCAGCGTATTAATCAGGACTCATTTGTTTGCCAGAGCTAGAAACCTCACTTAATCAGCTTAGGCAAATAGGGAATGTATTGGTCCAGGAGCTGTGGGAGAGTCTGAGATGGCAGTAGGAACCACGTCTCTAGGAACCAGATGGAGGACTCGGAACTCTCGTCCCTTACTTTTTTGCTTGGCTTCTGGTGAAGGATCTTTCTAGGCAGTGAAGAACACAGTCATGAGTATGGGCTTCTCATCTCGACCATTATGAGGCCAGACGTGCGTGGTGATTTTAGCCTGTCTGCGTTGTGCTCGGCTCCATAAGCAATGGGGTGCCCCATACCTCATCATTCTTCTTTCATCCGCTAGTCTGTCTGCCCATCCATCCGTTGGCTCCTTCACGCTTTCAGCCAGGTGGACAGGCAGGGGGCCCTGGGTGAGCACAGGCAGGTGCTCTGTGGGTTTTCTGTGGGTGTTCTCTTCCCACTCTCTAGGTCAGCAGGTTACAATCACCACCCCCAGTATGGATGTGGCTGCTTCACTTCTCAGCACAGCTTTCCCCAGTTTAAAGCTGGAAGCCAAGCCAGGGAAACCGCACCAGACATTTTATTGATCGATTTATTTTCTTTTGTGTGTTCACACTCAGTTGTGTCTGACTCTTTGTGATCCCATGGATGTAGCCCACCAGGCTCTTCTGTCCATGGAATGTTCCAGGCAGAATACTGGAGTGGGTTGCGTGCCCTTCTGCATGGGATCTTCCCAGCCCAGGGATTGAACCTGCATCTCCTGTGTCTCCTGCATTGCTGGTGGATTCTTTACCTACGCACCTATTGGGAAAGCACAGTTTTATTTTGCTTTGTAGCCATTTTTAAAATGGCAACAAATAATTACTTAACATGTTAAAAAAAAGTGGTGCCTTCATATAATGGAATAATAGAAGCAGAGAAAAATGAATGAACTATAGTTAAACATCTATGACGTATGACCCCAGACATTTTAACAGAGAACTTAATAGAAAGATTTGGTTAAATGAGCCAAATTGGAGAGCTGTACAGGCTCTCGTGGAAGTAGCAACTGCAGGGAGCAGCCACCATCCTTGGAGCAGAGGATCATGGCAAGACGGTGGGATTATTCGAATTTAGGAGCTGGGATTAGCGCTCTGTGGGGAGGGAGCAGGCACTGGTTAGTGGGTACAGGAGTCTTTTGAAGGGGCGCAAGACCAGCGGCTGGTTCTGGTAGCACAGAGAAAGAAAACTGCAAACTGGAACCAACTCCTGATAATCAGCTCCACCGCCAGGGTGACGTGGAGAGAAGCAGGAAGCAAAGGGAGGAACAAGGGCTGGCTCCCTCCTCTTGCCTTCCCAGGCCGTCTAGTCTTCTTCTCCTTCTGCCCTCAGTCTGTTCCAGCATCAGGGTCTTTTCCAGTGATGTGGCTCTCCCCATCAGGTGGCCACAGTATTGGAGTTTCAACTTCAGCATCCGTCCTTCCCATGAAGAGGGGCTCCTGGAGACAGGCTTAACGCAAGCCTGCATGTGGTCTACATGGCAGGCTCACAAAAGGAAACTCGCATGGGGAGCCTCTCCAGGGCAGAGACAGCTTGATGCTGGGGTGGAGCATCGAGGTCAGTTGTGGGGTCTCCCCTCTCAGGGGCTGCTGGAGAGCTGAAGCTCCTTGGGGACTGTCCCAGAAAGGCTGCCATGGCCTCAGCTAAGATTGAGAATGCAGGATGGTGACGCGTCTGCTTCTTGCTGTGCAACCTTGTGGGAGCGAATGACCTTCTCCAAGTCTCGATTTCTTCCTCTTTACGATTCCTTCAGAGGGCTGTCAGGTGGGTAAGGAGCAATGCATATCGAACGCAGGGCTTTCCAGGTGGCGCTGGTGGTAAAGAACCCATCTGCCAGTGCAGGAGACCCAGGTTGTTGGGCAGATCCCCTGGAGGCGGGCATGGCAACCCACTCCAGTATTCTTATCTGGAGAATCCCACAGACGGAGGACCCTAGCGGGTTCCAGCCCATAGGGTTGCACAGAGCCAGACACGACTGAAGCGGCTTAGCACGCACGCCTGTAGCGCACAATGTCTGGCACACAGTAGATCCTGAATGAGTGCCGGGAATTGCGATTATCGGTAAGAATGGAGGGGGGTGGTGACGGTGGTGGCAGCCTTTGGCCTTGAGCTTGTGAGATGACCTCACTTCTTTCTGGAGGTGGCGGGGCCCCAGAGAGCAGAGACATGGGTAGAATGAGGGCATGTGGGTCAGAAGCCCTGCCCCGGGAGGCCTTGGAGGTCTCTCTGAGCATCCAGGGAAGACTGCCTCACGCTATGGGGTGCTGGGAGGCCCAGGGCTGCAGGAAGCGCCCCGCCCAAGGGCAGCCTGCCTTCCAGTGTCTGGAGGCCCAGTAAGGGCCCTGCACCATTCGCATGCCTCAACCATATGCATAATTTCCAGACTCCGCCGCTGCAGTGGAAATTTGGATCAGAGCGAGTGGGTGTAAAGAATGTCAAGCAAGATTCGATTACAATTTTTATTTTGGAAAAACCTTCATCAAAATATGTATATCTAATTAGGACAATTACAGCACAGGAACAAAAAACTGATTAAAAATCAGACACTCCATAAATTACAAGTGTTTTCCTCCAGCTGGGGCGCATCTCCGGCTGCTGAGCTGCAAAGGCCAATCAATGGAGCCGATGCTCTGGGAGCGGGTAGGGGGAGGCGGGGGCTCCCGGGGCAGGACAGGACGGGGGTGCCGAGCGCAGCCAGTGGGGGGCCCTGGCACCACCTTGCAGCCGCCGTCCTGGGGTGCGGAGGCAGCTGGGGTCTGCTCAGGGGCAGGAAGAGCTGGCGGTGCCTGGGATAGGCAGGAATCTGGAGAGGTGTGGACGTGCCTGTATGTGTGTGTGTGTGTGCACTTTGCTGAGCCTGCATGGAAGATCATGAGTGTGCACATGCGTACATCAGTATGTGAACATCTGGCCAACATCTGTATCACAGCAAGTGGCTGCATGTGGCTGCGTAAGCTCAACACACAGCGGCATCTGGAGTTCTGCACCAGAGGCAGGCGCGGGGCAGGGGCAGAGCAGGCTGGTGGCCTGTCCATGGCCCGGGCAGCGACGGCCACCACTCACATAACACTGGGGGACGGGCCGGCTGTGTCACCGGGCAGCTGCAGCTGCTCTCTAAGACATCCCACGATGAGGCTGTGAAAGATGAACACAGCTGCCCTTTACTGAGTGGCTACTATGTACTGGGGCTTCCCAGGTGGCTCAGTGGTAAAGAACCCTCCTTCCAATCCAGGAGACACAGGGTTCAATCCCTGGGTCGGGAAGATCCGATGGAGGAGGAAAGGGCAACTCGCTCCAGTATCCTTGCCTGGAGAATCCCATGAGCAGAGGAGCCTGGCGGGCTACAGTCCATGGGGTCACAAAGAACTGGACACAACTGAGCATGCGTGTGCTGTGTGCTGGGCACTGTGCCAAACCCTTTACATGCGTCATCTTGTCAGGCCTGTTCCATGAGAGGTAGGCGTGATGGGCAGAATAACACCTCCCTGCCCTCAGGATGTCCCCATCACAGCCCCTGGAGCCTGTAAAGATGGCACCTTCCTTGGCTAAAGGGATTTTGCAATGTGATTAAATTAAGGATCTTGAGATGGGGAGCTTATCCTGGATCACTGCAGTGGACCCAATATGATCACAGAGGTCCTTAAAAGTGAAGGCGGGGGTCAGAGCGAGAGATGTGACTGGTCAGAGAGGATGGTCAGAGAGATGCTATGTTTCTGGCTTTGAAGATGGAGGAAAGGGACCATGAGCCAAGGAATGGGAGGGGCCTCTAGAAGCTGGTAAAGCAAAAAAACCTTCTCCCCCAGAGCCTCCAGGAGGACAGTCCTGCTTACATCTTTTAAAAAACCTTTTTATTTTATATTGGAGTATAGTCCATTAACAATGTTGTGATAGTTTCATGTCAACAGCAAAGGGACTCAGCCATACATAAGCACGTATCCATTCTCCCCCAAACTCCCTTCCCATCCAGGCGGCCACACAACACTGAGCAGAGTTCCCTGTGCTGTACAGTAAGCCCTTGGTTATCCATGAGTACATGTGTACATGTCCATCCCAAACTCCCTAACTCTCCCTTTCCCCCAACTTCTCCCCCACCCCTCCGGGAACCATAAGTCTGACATCTTAATTTTAGCCCAGAGATGCGTGTGCAGCTCCCAGCCTACAGGACGATAAGATAATACTTTATGTGGTTTTCAGTCTCTAACTCTGTGATAATTCGTCACAGCAGCGATTGGACACTGATACGGCAGTTAATGCTATTTTGCCATATTAGGGGTGTAGAAATTGGAGCTCAGTGACCTAAAGTAATTTACTCAAGCTCACCTGGCCGGTAAGTGGCAGGACCACGATTTGGGGCAGCCTGACAGGACCTAAGCTGGCCTCTCTCACCCATCTGCTGAATTGCACCGTCTCTCTAGAGCAATCACAAGGGCCAGACTTCTTATTTCCCAGCAAGCTTAGAGATACCCCTTCTTAGCTGCCAGCTCAGACAGGATGAAATCGAGGGCCCTATTCTGGGGAGAGAACACTGAAAATCCTGGCGACATTCCATTTAAAGCTTTCATTGAAGGCGGCTTGTGAGTTTTCTCTCCAAGTACAGGAAGGGGTTTATGTCTGATCCAGGAGCCAACTCTGACACGGGGTGCTTCTTGCATCCCCAGCCAATTCTCTTGGAACGCGACTCTGGGCCTCAGCCCCCTCCTCTTCCTTCCTCCCCACTCAACTCAAATCCCCTTTAGTCTGTACTCTTGGGGACAGGGCTTCTGCAGCGCCTTGGTCTTGGGAAGCTCAGGAGATAGATTACTATGGGCTCAGAACTCACAGCCCTGGGCAGAGGGCGGGGCTGGGATGGGTGGAGGAGCCGCCTGCCTGGCCGTTGACACTCACCCCTTAGCTTTGCAGTTTCCTCTTGGCCATGGGGTACTAAGAGGCTTAAAGCACCCTCTGAGATGGCGCTGGGGGGAGGGTGATACAGGGGAGAGATGCTGGCTTAGGAGTCAGGCCACCAGGGCTCTAATACTGACTCCCCAGCGAGGCTTATTCTATTAGGGCTTTTGCTGGTCCATGTATCTGAAAAGCCCAAGAGTTGTGCTGACTCTAAATATAGCAGTTTCTAGGGGCTCAAGCAATTTTATCAGGACTCAATTTCTCTCCTCCTCAAGCCTCTCCTTAGACTCATTATCAGGACAGGTTCCTCCACAGCACAGGCAAGACAGCCACTGGTCGTGCAGGCTCTCACCCTCTAGTGTTACCATTTCAGTTCAGTCACTCATTCGTGTCCGACTCTTTGTGACCCCATGGACTGCAGCACGCCAGTCCTCCCTGTCCATCACCAACTCCCGGAGTTTACTCAAACTCATGTCCATTGAGTCGGTGATGCCATCCAGCCATCTCATCCTCTGTCATCCCCTTCTCCCCCTGCCTTCAATCTTTCCCAGCATCAGGGTCTTTTCCAAGGAGTAAGTTTTTCACATCAAGTGGTCCAAGTATTGGAGTTTTAGTTTCAACATCAGTCCTTCCAATGAACACTCAGGACTGATCTCCTTTAGGATGGACTGGTTGGATCTCCTTGCAGTCCAAGGGACTCTCAAAAGTCTTCTCCAACACCACAGTTCAAAAGCATCAATTCTTCGGCGCTCAGCTTTCTTTGTAGTTCAACTCTCACATCCATACGTGACTACCGGAAAAACCATAGCCTTGACTAGAGTGTTACCAATCCCAGTGCAAAGTAGCTTTTTAAAAAAATATTTGTTTGTTTCTTTGGCTGTGCCAGGTCTGAGTTGCAGCATGTGGGATCTAGTTCCCTGAGCAGAAATCTAACCTGGGCTCCTGCACTGGGGCTGTGGAGTCTCAGTCACTGGGCCACCAGGGAAATCCCCAAAGTATCTTTTTTTTTAAAGAAATTTGTGCATTCTATTCAAATTCAATAAAGATGACTTTAAAAAAATAGTTATAAATGACCTTCCATATCATCTCATACCCCATATACAAACAAAGTTGAGCAGTGTAAGTAATTCCTGTACATTCTCCTGCCAAATTCGTGTACGATTTCATAGGAATAGCTTTCGATTTGCGAAGTAGAATTTTCAGTTCCTCTACCTCACACCCAAAAATTCAAATATTAAATTGTGATTGTATTTCTTCCTTTTACATACCTTTCTGTTTTTTTCCCCAAGTTTAAAACCCTAAACTATTTTTTTGTGTATGAACTGCTTCTTACTTTATCCAACATTGATTACCAACTTTAAAGAATCCTTAAGTCAGCCAATTCAGTAACATGCTAAAGATAACTAACAAATACCAATTTTTCCACACCTCTCTACACAGTACTTAAAGATCCTCAGTTCAGTTCAGTTCAGTCGCTCAGTCATGTCCGACTTTTTGCGACCCCATGAATTGCAGCACGCCAGGCCTCCCTGTCCATCACCAACTCCCGGAGTTCATTCAAAGTGATGCCATCCAGCCATCTCATCCTCTGTCGTCCCCTTCTCCTCCTGCCCCCAATCCCTCCCAGCATCAGAGTCTTTTCCAATGAGTCAACTCTTCACATGAGGTGGCCAAAGTACTGGAGTTTCAGCTTTTAGCATCATTCCTTCAAAGGACACCCAGGACTGATCTCCTTCAGAATGGACTGGTTGGATCTCCTTGCAGTCCAAGGGACTCTCAAGAGTCTTCTCCAACACCACAGTTCAAAAGCATCAATTCTTCAGTGCTCAGCTTTCTTCACAGTCCAACTCTCACATCCATACATGACCACTGGAAACACCATAGCCTTGACTAGATGGACCTTTGTTGGCAAAGTAATGTCTCTGCTTTTCAATATGCTATCTAGGTTGATCATAACTTTCCTTCCAAGGAGTAAGCTTTTTCAAAAATTGACTTGATTTTTTAGAGCAGTTTAGGTTCACAGCAAAATGGAGTGGGAAATACAGAGTTCCCATATACCCCTTGCCTTCAACCCCTTTCTCCACCAGAGTGGTGCATCTGTTACAAGCAACAAATCTGCCAAAGTATCCTTTTTCCAAGAGCATCCATAGGTTTGTTCCAAGCAAGATTCTGATTGGCTGCCTTGAATCACATGACTGTCTTTGAACCAATCCCTTGAACCAGGGGAATGTGGTATCACGACGTCTCATGTGTGATGTAACATGATTACATCTGTAACCAGGAGGAGGGACCACTCAGGCCACCAGGTCTGAAGCCCCCAGCATCACATATAATGCTTGGTGATTTTTCCACAAAGAATGCCAAGTTGGGGCAGCAGGGTAGGTTAACAAAAATGCTTTCCTAAATGCTCACGATGTTCCAGGCACAGTGCTCAGAAGCAGCTTGGCATCTGTTCCAGGTGACTTTTGCATCCCAGGGCCGTCAGGGAGCATCACAGTTTACCTGCAACAAGTAGAGGCATCCCCTCACACACCTTGGCTCCCTGTTCCATCTTGAAGCAGGTCTGCTCCTGGTGCTCTGAGGCCAGCTCCACCAAGAGACTAAGGTTGCTTTAATGTGCTCCCTTGCTGGGCATCTTACTCTCGGCTTTAGCAGGCATTCTGCTCCGCCTTGGCACTCAGGGCACCTTAGTTCCAGGATGCTCTGTGTGTGTGTGTGTGTGTGTGTGTGTGTGTGTGTGTGTGTTGTGGGGTGTCAGGGGTTTGGGGCTCCCAGTCTTAACAGACAAGGGAGAGATGGGGCAAGATGGTGGCTTCCGCATCACTGCCGTGTCTCCTGGGTCCCCTTTATTTCCTGGAGTCTGCAGTTCCCTGCTCATTACTATTCAGGGCCCAGGCAGAGGCAGCTGCATGGTGGTGGGGGAAGCTGACAGGCAGTGACAGGTAACACCGGCTGCTGGGGCTGGAAGCCGACCAGATCGCAGCAGGGGAGGGAGGAAAAGGCCAGGTGGAGAGAGAGCCAGCTGGGGAGGGGGCAGAACGCACCCCCTCTATGCCCGCGCGCTCGTTTCCTTCTGTCAGCCAGCTCTGCTGTCTCCGTCACTTCTGATGTCCTGGACTGCCCTGCGGTGGCCCTCCTGGGCCTTCCTCTCAGCCCCTCTGCCAAGCCCCCAGTGAGGCATCGGGGAGGGAGTGGGGACAGTGTCCAGGGGGAAAGCCTTTGTGCCAGTCATTCCCGTTTGCTCTCAGACCCGTGTTTCACGATTCCCGAGACCACTCAGCGTCACAGGGGGCTGGTCACAGCAGGTGGCTCCAGACTGGATTTAGCTGATGCTATAGACTGAATGTTTGTGTCCCCCCAAATTTACAGTTGAAACCTAGCCCCCACCCAAGGCGACAGTGTTCAGAGGTGAGCCTTTTGAGAGCTGATTAGGGTGGAGCCTTCATGAATGGGATTAGTGCCCTTCTAAAGGAGACCCCGGAGAGATCCAAAGCCCCTTCTGCCACGTGTGGACAGAGCTGTCTAACCAGAAAGTGGGCCTTCACCAGACATCAAAGCAGCCTTGATCTTGGACTTCCAGTCTCCACACTTATGAGAAATAAATACTTGCTGTGTAAGCCCCCAGACTCTGATGTTTTTTGTCATAGCAGCCTGAACAGGTAAGATAGCCAGTGAGGTCCTGGTGAGACGTTGGAGGGCGGGAGGGAGGGAGGGAGATTTCAGGCTATTTCACCTGCACTGTGGTGTCTCCTTGTTACTTTGGCTTTTTATTTATTTTTTAAAAACTTTGTATGTTCTATTGGGATGTAGCCAATTAACAATGTTGTGATAGCTTCAGGAGGACAGTGAAGTGACTCAGCCATACATATATATGTATCCATTCTCCCCCAAACTCCCCTCCCATGCAGGCTGCCATATGACATTGAGCGGAGTTCCCTGTGCTCTGTGGTAGGACCTTGTTGGTTATGTGCCAGCTCTTTTTAGATGAGCCCACCAGCTTCAAGCCCACCACCCCACTCTAGTACTCTTGCCTGGAAAATCCCATGGATGGAGGGCCTGGTGGGCTGTAGTCCATGGGGTCGCGAAGAGTTGGACACGACTGAGCGACTTCACTTTCACACTTTCACCAGCTTCCATGGGGACACACCTTTAAGCCCTGTCCCTTCTCCCTGGGGTGTCAGGAGCTTCCTGTTCTTGCTAACTGCTGAGTAGCCTCACCATCCGCTTTCTGGCTTCTCTGTTGTTCCTTTACTGGTATAACCATGAAGTGAAGTGAAGTGAAGTCACTCAGCTGTATCCAACTCTGCAAGCCTATGGACTGTAGTCTGCCAAGCTCCTCTGTCCATGGGATTTTCCAGGCAAGAATACTGGTGTGGGCTGCCACTTCCTTCCCTGCGTAAATCTCTCCCTTTTAGCTTCTCAGAGTGGTGTTTGTCTCCTGCCTGGAAATGGATGCTGCCGCCATCTAACTGTGCCTCTGGCAAACCTGTAATCAAACTCTCCTTCGGCCACCAGTAGACTGTGTGAGCATGGGCTAGTCACTGTCCCTCTCTGGGCTTTGCCTTTCGTATCTGTAAAAGGCAGGGGGGGTCCAGATAGCAGCCCCTGAGGAACCTGGGACTCTCTGTCAGGGGGATCTGGGGCTTGTCTGTGTGCTTTCCTGGGGTGCGTGGATCTCCTGGGGGTGATCCACCATCACACCCTGACCTTCCAAAGCCGTCTCCACCTCTACCTGGGAGGGAGTGAGAGATCCGCTTGTGAGACTTGACTTCAGCCCTGAAGCTTATTCCGAATTCTTGCAGGACTCACACCAGGACCAGGGTGGTAGGATTACCCCTACTGGGCACTGGGAACCGTGGACAGTTTCCAGAAGGATCTCTCCCCCACAAGGTCAGGGACAGTGGTGGAGGGGCAAGAGCACACGTTGATGAAGTCTGTCTGGAGACTCTTGAGGTCCCTTCCCCCAGGAACCTACCTCTCACCTGTCCCGGGGAAGATAGCTGTCACCGCAGGGGCTGGGGAGGAGGCAGAGAGGAGAGAGCTGGGAGGGATGGAACGGCACTGAGATCGGAGCCGAGCTGCAGCCTTGTTTTGGGTTTGAAATGCCCAAGCTGTTAATTTGAGAATAATCAATGCTAATTTACACATATCTGGTTGCCATAGCAGGTTATCTGTTTCCCATCAAGATACTCCAGAAGTTCTGGCAACTCTTCTCAGTAGCTGCCCCACCTTCCTGCTCCCCCGCTCAGAGATGCCGGGGGCCAGTTCAGCCAGAGGAGAGAGCAGCCCCCACCCGTCCTGCCCTCAGGGTCCAGCCCCAGCTGCAGCAGTGGGCTGCAGGAACCCCAGGGCGCAGGAGGGGGGTTCCTGGGGGCTGGCCAATGGAGCCCAGGAGGAGGAGAATTAAGCAAAAGTGCAAATTATCCAAACCCGTGATTAACATTTCTTCCAAATCTGCATGAATATTAAAAAGCAAACCCACCCCGGTCCCCACACAATGAATTCTGCATGAATCTTAAGATAAATCGTTTGGATAACTTAGCGGCAGCTGTACTCCCCTGCTACCAACTGCCTCCCCAAATCATTTCAAGGCTGGTAAAAGGAGGCGAGTAACGGGGGGCCAGGGGCTGTGGGGCGGGGGGGGGCAAGGAGGGAGCAGAAGAGGAGCAAGTCATGGGGGGTAGGTACCTGTGCTGGCAGCTGGGCCGGGCCTGGCATCCGGCTGAGGGTGAGGAGTGGGCTTCTCAAAGCCAGGGTGGCTGGAGGGCCACGAGATGGAGTGACCGTGGAACCTTACTGAGGATCACTTCCTCGTGTTTCCGGGAGCTGGGGACCCCTCCCCGGGCGTCCTGGGGTGCCTGCTTCATCCTTCCCCTTCTCCTAAGAAGAAAACCAGCTCAGTGAGTCCTCAAGTCATGCCCAGTCCTCCTGGAGGCTGGTGGTTCTCAACCAGGGGTGTGTTTGCCACCCGCCCCTCCCCAAGGGACATTCAGCAATATCTGGAGTTATTTTTTAAAGTTTTTTTTTCTGGTAATGGGGACCATTTTTAAGTCTCTGTTTGTTACAATATTGCTTCTGGTTTATGCTTTGGTTTTTTTGGCCCCGAGGCATGGGGGGTCTTAGCTCCCCAGATCAGATCAGTCGCTGAGTCGTGTCCGACTCTTTGCGACCCCATGAATCGCAGCACGCCAGGCCTCCCTGTCCATCACCAACTCCCGGAGTTCACTGAGACTCATGTCCATCGGGTCAGTGATGCCATCCAGCCATCTCATCCTCTGTCGTCCCCTTCTCCTCCTGCTCCCAACCCCTCCCAGCATCAGAGTCTTTTCCAATGAGTCAACTCTTTGCATGAGGTGGCCAAAGTACTGGAGTTTCAGCTTTAGCATCATTCCTTCCAAAGAAATCCCAGGGCTGATCTCCTTCAGAATGGACTGGTTGGATCTCCTTGCAGTCCAAGGGACTCTCAAGAGTCTTCTCTGACACCACAGTTCAAAAGCATCAATTCCTCAGCGCTCAGCCTTCTTCACAGTCCAACTCTCACAACCATACATGACCACAGGAAAAACCATAGCCTTGACTAGACGAACATTTGTTGGCAAAGTAATGTCTCTGCTTTTGAACATGCTATCTAGGTTGGTCATAACTTTCCTTCCAAGGAGTAAGCGTCTTTTAATTTCATGGCTGCAGTCACCATCTGCAGTGATTTTGGAGCCCAAAAAAATAAAGTCTGACAGTGTTTCCACTGTTTCCCCATCTATTTCCCATGAAGTGGTGGGACTGGATGCCATGATCTTCATTTTCTGAATGTTGAGCTTTAAGCCAACTTTTTGACTCTCCACTTTCACTTTCATCAAGAGGCTTTTGAGTTCCTCTTCACTTTCTGCCATAAGGGTGGTGTCATCTGCATATCTGAGGTTATTGATATATCTCCTGGCAATCTTGATTCCAGCTTGTGTTTCTTCCAGCCCAGCGTTTATCATGATGTGCTCTGAATATAAGTTAAATAAACAGGGTGACAATATACAGCCCTGACGTACTCCTTTTCCTATTTGGAACCAGTCTGTTGTTCCATGTCCAGTTCTAACTGTTGCTTCCTGACCTGCATACAGATTTCTCAAGAGGCAGGTCAGGTGGTCTGGTATTCCCATCTCTTTCAGAATTTTCCATAGTTTATTGTGATCCACACAGTCAAAGGCTTTGGCATAGTCAATAAAGCAGAAATAGATGATTTTCTGGAACTCTCTTGCTTTTTCCATGATCCAGCGGATGTTGGCAATTTGATCTCTGGTTCCTCTTGCCTTTTCTAAAACCAGCTTGAACATCTGGAAGTTCACAGTTCACATATTGCTGAAGCCTGGCTTGGAGAATTTTGAGCATTACTTTACTAGCGTGTGAGATGAGTGCAATTATGCGGTAGTTTGAGCATTCTTTGGCATTGCCTTTCTTTGGGATTGGAATGAAAACTGACCTTTTCCAGTGCTGTGGCCACTGCTGAGTTTTCCAAATTTTCTTGCATATTGAGTGCAGCACTTTCACAGCATCATCTTTCAGGATTTGAAATAGCTCAACTGGAATTCCATCACCTCCACTAGCTTTGTTCGTAGTGATGCTTTCTAAGGCCCACTTGACTTCACATTCCAGGATGTCTGGCTCTAGGTGAGTGATCACACCATCGTGATTATCTGGGTTGTGAAGATCTTTTTTGTACAGCTCCCCAACGAGGCAACGAACCTGGACCCCTTGCATTGCAAGCGAAAGTCTTAACCACTGGACCGCCAGGGAAGGGAAGTCCCTGGAGATGTTTTTGATTTTCTTGACTGGGAAGACGGCGCTACTGGCATCCAGTGGGTAGAGGCCACAGATGGTGCTAAGTGCATAACCACGCCCAGGACACTCTGTCCTCCAACAATGAGGAGCGATCTGGCCCCAAATGTCAATAGTGTGAAGGCTGAGACCCTCCTCCAGGGGTGCCCGCCTCACCTTGGTGTCTGGGCTCCCCCTTGGAGGCGTTTAGTCTTTCTCCCAACCTACCTGTGAGGTAGACGGGACTCACTCTGGGGCCCTGGGTGGAGGCTGGAAGTGGGGCTTTGCGTTCTGCAGAGAGACCACATCGGTGTCACTGCTGTCGTTTGCTAGGCAGGGTGTGTGGATGGCATCAGACTCGTGAGCAGAGTTAAGGGAGCCAGCGGGCTTCCGCGATAGTGCTGGTAGTAAAGAACCCGCCTGCCAATGCAGGAGACATAAGAGACGCAGGTTTGATTCCTGGGTTGGAAAGATCCCCTGGAGGAGGGCATGGCAACCAACTCACAGTATTCTCGCCCGGGAAATTCCATGGACAGAGGAGCCTGGTGGGCTATAGTCCATGGGGTCGCAGAGAGTTGGGCACAACTGAGGGAGTGACCACACACACACACACACACACAAGGGAACCAGCGTGGGGTGGGGTAGGATCCAGGGGCCAGCAGGAGCGGGGACACTTTACCATGTGTGGGTCCAAAGGCGCACGGGCAGGGGTGACGTTATGGGAGCCTGTCAAGCCCTGAGCCACAAAGAAGGGGCCGTCCAACGCAGCGTGGCCCTGGTGGAAAGCGCGCCAGGACAGCAGCAGGCACGGAGGCAGTGGGTGGAATACACACCCCAACCTCTCTCTCTTTCCACCCTAGTCTCACGCCAGTGCTTTTGATTGGCCAAACCCAGCTACGAGGCAGGGAACATGAGGTCCCAGCTTGGAGAGGGGTGGGAGGGATTGGGACATTGGGATTGACGTATATACACTGCTGCTGCTGCTAAGTCACTTCAGTCGTGTCCGACTCTGTGCGACCCTATGGACGGCAGCCCACCAGGCTCCTCTGTCCACAGGATTCTCTAGGCAAGAACACTGGAGTGGGTTGCCATTTCCTTCTCCAGTATGTACACTGCTATGTCTAAAGCAGATGTCTACTGAGAACCCATTGTACCGCACAGGGACCTCTACTCGGGGCTCTGTGATGACCTAAATGGGAAGAAAGTCCAAAAAAGAGGGGATGTATGTATACATACAGCTGATTCACTATGCTGTACAGTAGAAACAATCACAACATGTAAAGCAAATACACTCCAATAAAAATTAAAAAAACAAAAGCCCCAGTCGATCTAGTCTGTAGAGGCACAGAGCAGAGGGGAGAAGAAAGAATGGCTTTAGGGTGGTGGGGGAAGTGGGGGAGAGTGGGATGGAGAGCACCCAGCACCCAGCATGCAGCACCCAGCGCTATCCAAACCGAGGAAAGACAGCCAGGGGGCACCCAGGAAACTGCTCCCAGGCGCTCAGCACCCAGAACAGAGCAGTTGAAGAAACTCCGCTCAACAACTCACATCATAAGCATGGGTGGATCAGTGCAAAACGTCTCTTGGAAAATTCTAGGCTCTTTTCCAGTGGTAGCTCGAGGGTGAAAACGTTACGATCCACCAGGGAGGCTATCTCTGAGAGAGAACTTCAGTGATCCCATGGCCCTCTGGGATTCCATTCACAAAAACGCAGCTTCAGCACAAATTTGCAGAAGCATGTCTGTTGCACCAGGGAATTCCACTTATAATAGAGGGTCAAAGGGAGCAAACACCGCCTGGCATGCTGGGAGGTGGGAGTAGGTTTCCTGGGGAGGATGGATTGGAGTCTGCAGGACTTACTGGGGATGGGATGTAGGGTGAGGGGAAGAGGCCTCAAGAGGGAATGCTCGGGGCGTCCCTGGTGGCTCAGTGGTAATGAATCCACCTGCCAACCCAGGAGACACGGGTTTGATTCCTGATCCAGAAAAATGCCACCTGCTGCAGGGCCACGATGCCCACGTGCCATAACTACTGAGCCTGTGCTCTAGAGCCCGGGAACCGCAACTACTGAGCCCACGTGCAGTGACCACTGAAGCCCGTGAGCCTAGATAGAGCCTGTGGCCCACAGCAAGGGGAGCCACGGCAATGAGAAGCCTGCGCATTGCACCTAGAGGGTAGCTCCCGACCCCGGCCACAACTAGAGAAAAGCCCGTGCGGCAGTGAAGACCCAGCACAGCCGAATAAACAAACAAACGCATGTATGTATATTTCAGAAAGTGATACAGACTGTTTAATAAAGAAAAGAGTGAATGCTCAGGTTCTTGGCGGACCGTGATGGTGCCTCCGGACGCAAGCGTGGCTGGGGCAGGGCTGGCCTTCAGGTTCTGCTGGGCTCCTCTGCTCTGGGGGAGACGACCACCTCCTGGGCCTGGGGGCAGTGTCTCGGCCGTGGGCAGCTCCCTCCTCCTTTCCTAAGGTGTGCCTGGTGCTGGCTTCTCCTCTCTGGCCACAGGGAGGATGGCAGGGTGGGCAGAGGGGCTGGGATACCTGAGAGGAGCTTGTCCCAGAGAGTGAGAAGGGGCCCCAGGGGTAAGTACAGCAGAGCAGTTACCTCCTGTTTCCCATCTGAAGCAGCAACCTAACAAGAAATAGACAAACAGGAGCGCTTTCCAGCTCAGCGGGGGGATGGGGGTAGTGAATTAAAATCCTATTATAAAAGCACTGTGGAGGCTGCTGGCAGCCTTGCTGATGCTCGTTTACGCCAATGCACACACACCAAAGCCTTCATCGGCAGGACGCGGGCCACACAGACGGCCATGGAAAGAACTCTGGAGCTAAATCAACCTGGTTTCACCAGGTGCTGCCTCGGAGCTGTGACCTTGAGCAAAGGGCTGGACCCTCCTTAATCTCCACCGAAGCTCTCCCTCTCTGCAAGGTCTCCTCCGTCCGCCCTCCAGCTCTCTGCCCTCATCCACCTGCTCTGCACCTGCCTCTGAGGACAGCATCTGAGGACCCGGCCCCTTTGAGGACCTCAGGGGCGGGCCAGAGAGGGGAGGACTTGTGAGCCTCTCCCTGCCGAGGGATGGTGAGAGGGTAGCCCTTTCCCGTGTCACCCGCGTCTCCGAGTTCTTCCTGTGGCTCCTCAACGTCCCTCCCATCCGAGGCCCCGGGTGCATCAGCCCCGTCTTTTGGGTCCCCGTAGTCTTGTCCCATCTCTGTCTTTTCATCATTGGTCCTTTCGTCACTGCTGTGCCAGCAGCTTCCTGCCAGGACCCTGCCAGTCCACACACCACACGGGACCGGAGTTGCTGTTGGCAGTGACAACTTAAGGAAAATGTGGCATGCAGTGGGGTTGTGGGGAGTCCGGGGGGCACTCAGGAGGCGAAGAGCCGGGTTGTGCAGTGGTCAGGTGCCTGGATTGTCTGGGATTTTTAATCCCAACTCTGCCGTGTGGCGACCTGCTGTGAAGCTGTGGACAACTTGTTCCTCTCTCTGTGTCTTCATTTTTGCCTCCATAAGATAATGATGGTGATGATGAGGACAGTGATGATGCTATTGACAAAAATAGGATCAAATGAGTAAATCTGTGTAGTGATTTTTTAAAAAGACTATTTATCTATGAATATTATCTTTGGCCGTGCTGGGTCTTTGTTGATGCGTGTTGGGCTTTCTTTAGCTGTAGCGGGCAGGGCCTACTCCGTTGTGGTGCCCAGGCTTCTCACTGCAGTTTCCTTTCTTGCGGCAGAGCACGGGGCTCTAGGCACACAGGCTTCAGTGGATGTGGTGCACGAGCTTAGTTGGCCCCTGGCATGTGGGATCTTCCCGAACCAGGGATCGAACCCATGTCCCCTGCGTTGGCAGGTAGATTCTTAACCACTGGACCACCAGGCAAGTGCCCGTGTAGAGTTTTAAAGTACACTATAAGCCATTAGAAATATTCGAGATTACTTTTTATGGCCTTGTGTTCTCATAAAACGCATCTTCTTCCAGGTCACAGGAAAGGTGTAGTCAGCAATCAACCTCCCTCTATCTTTGAATAATGTGATTGCGACACTTTCTGGGCTGGTTAGAAGGATCTTGAAGCCATCCACTCCTGAGAGCGCTAGTGAGGATGGGAGACTCCAGCCATGGGTATCCCTGGTTCCCGGCTAGACTACGGCTTGCTGAAGAGTATGGTTTGTTTTCAGTTCAGTTCAGTTCAGTTCGGTCGCTCAGTCATGTCCGACTGTTTGCAACCCCATGAATCGCAGCATGCCATGCCTCCCTGTCCATCACCAACTCCCGGAGTTCACTCAGACTCATGTCCATCGAGTCGGTGATGCCATCCAGCCATCTTATCCTCTATCGTCCCCTTTTCCTCCTGCCCCCAATCCTTCCCAGCATCAGAGTCTTTTCCAATGAGTCAACTCTTCGCATGAGGTGGCCAAAGTACTGGAGTTTCAGCTTTAGCATCATTCCTTCCAAAGAACACCTAATATTTACTTATTTGGCTGTACCAAGGCTTAGTTGCCGCACTTGAGATTTTTAGTTGCAGGATGTGAGCTCTTAGTTGTGTCATATGGGACCTAGTTCCCTGACCAGGGATCAAACCCGGCACCCCTCCACTGAGAGCATGGAGTCTTAGCCACTGGACCGGCAGGGAAGTCCCTAAAGGGTATGTTTGTTCACAAATGTGTATCAAGGGCCTAATATAAGTCAGGTACCATGCAGAGCCTTGGGGATTCTGTGTTAGATTCACAGGACTCTCCTGTCTTGGGTCATTCAATGAGGATCAGAAAAAAACCCCTGAGCCTTAGTGACCAGGTTTACAACACCCACGTAGGACAGAAGGCAAGTGTCCATGGCTTTTGGGGTTTTCGCTGCTGGGAAGAATTTGGAAAGGGCTTCGAGAAATAGCTATGTTCTAAAGACATCACATGCCACATCCATCTCCTTTCGTTGGACTTGTCTTCAGAGGAGAGGGCTAGCGTGACTCTAGACAGAAGCCATCCCTTTCTCTGGAGAGGGTTCATGAATTTTTTTTCTTTTGGCCATGCTGTGTGGCATGTGGGATCTTAGTTCCCCAATCCATGCTCCCTGCAGTGGAGTCTTAAACACTGGACCTCCAGGATGTCCTGGATCCATGAATTTTAACTACTGTCACCATCAGTCACCACCAGCAGCACCAGCAGAACCATCACCACCACCAGCACCATCACCACCACCAGCACCATCACCACCAGCAGCACCAGCACCACCAGCACCACCAGCACCACCAGCACCACCAGCTCCGCCATAATCACCGTGACCATGACCACCATCACTACCAGCACTGCCACCGTGACCATCTCAACGACAAAAGTAAAACGGCTCTTCCCATTTTGGTGTCTTCTTTTCAGGACAGAAGAGGGCCCAGCTGGGTCCTCTACCTTCTCTCTTAGGTTCTTTGTTCTTAGGTCAAGAAATGGGTTCTCCTCTTGCCCCCAGGAGGAGAGTAAAGGGCAAGGGTGCTCCAGACAAAATCCTGAAGTGAAGCATCCAGATAAGAGGTCAGGCTGCTAGAGTGGGTCCTAAATTCCGTGACATGTGTCCTTATAAAAGGAAGACAGAAAGAGATTCGAGACTCAGTTCCCTGGGGGCTCAGATTGTAAAGAATCTGCCTGCAGTGCAGGAGACAGGGGTTTGATCCCCGGGTCAGGAAGATCCCCTGGAGAAGGGAATGGCAACCCATTCCAGTATTCTTGCCTAGAGAATTCCATGGACAGAGCAGACTGGTGAGCTATAGTCCATGGGGTTGCAAAGAGTCGGGCATGACTGAGTGACTAACACAGAGGAAGGAGGCCATGTGAAGGCAGGGGCAGAGATGGGAGGAGTGCAGCCAGAAACCAAGGATGGCTGGAGCCTCCGAGAAGCTGCAAGAGGCGAGGAAGGACTCTACCCTAGAGACATCATACAGAGCGTGGACCTGACACCTGGATTTCAGACTCTAACCTGACCAACTGTGACAGCATCAGGTCAAGCTGCTTGAAGCCACTAAGTATGCAGAGATTTGTTACAGCAGCCCCAGAAAACTAATTCAGAAGGCGAAGGCTAAGGTGTACAAGCTTTCTTTTCAAGATAATGAAAAGGTTCTCAAATTGATTGTGGTAATGGCTACACACCTCAGTGTAAGTATGGGAAGTCTTTGAATTATACACTTTATTATTGTTATTACTAAATTTTAATTGATTTATGGCTGTGCTGGGTCTTCATTGCTGCTTGTGGGCCTTCTCGGGCTGCAGCAAATGGGGGCTACTCTCTATTGCGGTCTGAGGACTTCTTTGCTATGGAGCATGGGCTGCAGGGGAGCAGGCTTCAATAGTTGTGGCGCATGAGCTTAGTCGCCTCTTGGCAGGTGAAGTCTTCCTGGATCAGGGATCGAACACATGTCCCTTGCATTCACAGGCAGACTCTTAACCACTGGACCACCAGCAAAGTCTCTGAACTATACACTTTAAATGGCTGAATTACTGTGCCTTCCAGGTCTACTGTATTTTTCTGCTTCTCTGTATATTCATTCTGTTAATTTTTGAGAGTTTGATATTGAGACTCCAACTAAAAAACTTAATTTATCTACTTAAAGAAATAATTGCAATACATAGTAAAACTATATGTAATCTTGTTCTGTATTTTCCAAGTCTCCCATAAATGTGTTAGCATACTTTCATAATTTAAAAAATAAAAATTAAAAAATAAACAGGTGAATTATATGGAATGCAAGTGACATCACAATAAAACCATTAGGAAAAGAAAGTGGTCAGGGGGTTTGCTTATCTTTCAGCAAGACAGTGGCAGAGGCAGAACCAGAAGACAGAGCATTTTCCTTCTGAGCCCTGGGCTGTCCACACTGGACAGCGTTTGTTTCTGCCGATCCGTGGCGGTGTCCGGGTCCCTAGTCTCCTGGGCCATCAGGGCGCCATCAGGAGGTGGTGTGTTCAGACAATAGAAACCCCAGTCTTGCCCCTTTCTCATGCGTCTTAGCATGCTGTCCCACTTTTGTCTTGCTGTTTTTCCGTCGCTAAGTCATGTCTGACTCTTTGCGACCCCATGGACTGCAGCATGCTAGACTTCCCTATCCTTCACTGTCTCCCAGAGTTTGCTCAGACTCATGTCCATTGAGTCGGTGATGCCATCCAACCATCTCATCCTCTGTCATCTCCTTTTCCTCCCGCCTTCAATCTTTCCCAGCGTCAGGGTCTTTTTCAAATGAGTCAGCTCTTTGCATGGTCAGGTAGCCAAAGTATTGGAGCTTCAGCTTCAGCATCAGTCCTTCCAATGAATATTCAGGATTGATTTCCTTTAGGATTGACTGGTTTGATCTGCTTGCTGTCCAAGGGACTCTCAAAAGTCTTCTCCAGCACCACAGTTCAAAAGCATCAATTCTTTGGCCCTCAGCCTTCTTTACGGTCCAACTTTCACACCTGTACATGACTACTGGAAAAACCATAGCTTTGACCAGATGGACCTTTGTTGGCAAAATGATATCTCTGTGAGCATGCTGTGTAAGTTTGTCATAGCCTTTGTCCAAGGAGCAAGCGTCTTTTAATTTCATGGGGGCAGACCCCGTCCACAGGAGTTTTGGAGCCTCTTCCCACCCTTGGGTTTTACGCCCTCCACTTCTCCCCACCACCTCCCTTTGTGTACCAGCTTCAGCCTCCCTTTCCGTCACCTCCTCCAAGCTGTAAACCTCCAGGGGTGGAATCCATTTCCAACACCTCAGATGTCTGGGGAATTGAAAGCACAGGAAAATATTTCCTAGATCTAAATTACACCGACCCCGGAAGGCTGAACTTGCAGTATAATCCAGGTTATGAATTGTAAATCAGACGCCATGCAAAGTACTTGCAGAAATTCAATAAAGCTCCTGCTCCCAGCGCAGCAAAGCCCGGCCTAGGAAAACAGGAGGAGTCAGCTGGGGCTAGAACGAAGGAAAGGAAGGTTGTGATGGGAGGGAGGGCAGAGGGGCCAGGGCTGGCCCTGCCTGGCATTCCTTGCCAAGGCTCTCGTGGCCAGGAGCTGCCCAGCTTCCTATTGTCAGGGTCAAGAGGTCTCCGTGGTCTTTGGACGACACGCCCTCCAAGATTTAAACCAACCTTGCAAATAAGAATGCTGTATTTACCAGCCTGCACGAGGGAGGCTTTTCATGGCGTAAGCTGTCAGGCTGCCTGCAACGCAGATTGTTTCTGGCGGGTCTGTAGGGGGTGACAGTCGCTGATGTGTATGTCGTCTATGTAGTTCATATCAGTGCCCTGCTTGATATAAAATTTACTTCCCGTTTTAAAAAAGTAAATTTATCTGTATATTTTCGGTTGTCCTGGGTCTTTGTTGCTGCGTAGACTTTTCTCTAGTTGCGGCAATTGGGGGCTACCTTCTCGCTGCGGTGCACAAGCTTCTCACTGCAGTGGCTTCTCTTGTTGCAGAGCATGGGGCTCGAGGGCCCGTGGGCTTCAGCACTTGCAACTCCCGGGTTCGAGAGCAGAGACTCAGTAGTTGTGATGCCTGCGTTTAGCTGCTCCTCAGCAAGTGGAATCTTCCCCGATCCGGGATCGAACCCATGTCTCCTGCATTAGCAGGCAGATTCTTTGCCACTGAGCCCCAGGGAAGCCCTAAAATTTATTTTCATCTCTGTTACTCTGGGGATCCATGGGTGTAGCCACCCCTTAGAATGGTGAAGGACATGCATTGTTCATTGGGCTTATCCAAGAGGTTTTTTTTTTTTATTTTCTTTATTATTTATTTGGCTGTGTCGGCCCTTGGCTGCAGTGCATGGAGGCTTTTCTTGTTGCAGAGCATGGGCTTGAGTGCGTGGGCGTCAGTAGCTGCAGCACGTGGGCTTCCTTGCCCCACAGTGTGTGGAATCTTAGTTCCCTGACCAGGTATTGAACCCGTGTCCCCTGTATTGGAAGGCAGATTCTTAACCGCTGGACCACCAGGGAACATCCCTCCGAGAGTTCTGTGCAGAAGGGAAGTTGATGGGCAAATGACACCACTCTGTGGCTGGAAGTGGGGGGCATATGGGGGGCTGGAAGAGCTTTTATGTTGCAAGGATTCTAAGAGAAAGGACTCAGGGAGAAACTGGGGGAGGTAGTTACTTCTGACCCAGCTGCCAGGGCTGGAGGTGCACAGAGGCTCAGCGGTGGTTCTGGGTTTTGGGAGGGCCATTTTGTGTATAGTTACATTTCTGGGGCACTCATTAGTCACAGAAGCCCAGGATGAGCTGCTTTCAGTGATCTTCATCTCTTCCTTGGTCTTCTGGCCATTAGACAGTCCCCCCCTCCCCAAATGTCCCACTGATTCGAGGATCAAAGAAAAATAATAAGTTGGTGGAGATCAGGTTTCTCTGCTCAAACCTGGCTTTGCAGTGTTCCACCGCATGTGCATAGATGACCCTTGTGGGTGACCATGGATTAATTTCACATCCACAGAGGCCCACCTGCTGGGCACTGTGCCATGTGCCAGGGATATCGGGATAAAATGAAGTCCTTCCTTGAGCAGGTCTGATGGGGATGAGTTGAGTCCTTTATCCATTCCCCCCAGAAATGCTCAGAAGACCCGCATCCTAGGCACACACTGTACCAGCTTCTGGGCAGAGCGGGTGCTGCCCCTGGTCCTAGCGGGTCTACGGAGCTGGTATAATAAAGAAGGCTTGAACTGCCTGTGTTGGGAGGGGAGATGTAAACTTGGGGCTTGAGGAGCCCCGAACGTTCCCAGCCTATAAATAGTCATGATGAGGAGGATGTGGAAAGCCTCCTCTTTGGTGCTTAGGGCTCTGCCAGGCAATTAAAATGCGGCACCACACGTGGCTGTAATGAGGATACCAGGAACATCGGAGGAGCCCTAGCTCCCGGGCTTCACCCTGTAGGACAAGCCTCATCAGCAAGGCCTGGCCAGGGAGAGCTCAGTGCAGCCTTTTTCCCATAGGAAGATCTCGCTCTCTTTCCCATCGTTCCCTGCTTTCCACCCTCAGAACACGGAGAGAGTGCAGTGCAATGATATGAACCTGGGAAAGAAATCTACAGGCGTAGGTGGCTCAGCTCTTTGCTGAGGAGTGTGGGGGATCTTTGGGGAGCGTGGCCTCCGTGATCCCCACATCCTGATGTTCACGCACGTGTGTAATCCACTCCCCCTCCCCCAACCCCCAATCATGCCTGAGTGTGGCTCAGTTTAGAGACTTTCTTCTAGCCAACAGAGCACAGCAAAGGGAATGAGACGTCCCTTCTGTGATTTGGCTACATAAGGTTGCGATTTGTCTTGTTAGCAGATTCCATTGCCTTCTTGGCTCACGTGTTTTGAGGAGGCAAGCCAGCATGTTGGAGAGATTCATGTGGCAAGCAACTAAGGATGTCCCTAGAAACAGCCAGGTAGGGACTGAGACCCTCCATCCAATAATCCTGCAGGAACTGAATCCTGCCAGCAACCACGTGAGCTTGGATACGAATCCTTCCCCAGTCAAGCCTTCAGATGAGACCCCAGTTCCAGCTGACACCTGCATAGCAGCCTTAAGACAGAGGGCCCAGGAGCCATGCCTGGACCCCTGATCACAGAAACTGTGAGAAAGTAATTGCGCGTTTTAAGCCTCGGAGTTTTGGTATAAGTTGTTGCCCAGCAGTTGAAAACTAATACAGCAAATTATTTAACCAGTCAGTTTTGACATTTCTCATCTGTAAACAGTTATAATCTGACTACCTTTCAGGGTTGCAGAGAGGATTCACTCATTAGTCGCATGTAAGGTGCATCGTGGGGCTTCCCAGATGACTCCTGCATTGCCTACAATGTAGGAGATGCTGGTTTGATCCTTGGGTTGGGAAGATCCCCTGAAGGAGGGCATGGCAACCCATGCCAGTATTCTTGCCTGGAGAATCCCATGGACAGAGGGGTCTGGAGGGCTACAGTCCATGGGGTCACAGAGTTGGACACGACTGAGTGACTGAGTATGAACGAAAGATGTGTCAAAGTACAGAACTGGGGACCCAGGACACAGGGTAGCAGCTTCGCTGTTAATTTACATTATCCTGAATAATAATGGCTGTTGTGGGCCACTGTGTTTAGAACCCTCTAGCTGGCCTGCCCTTAACGCACACATATTTATGCAGCTCACTCACTCCTGCCTGGCCCCGTCCCAGCTGTATCCACGAGAATACCAACGAGATCACATACAGAGTCTCAGTAACAGCGTCCGCCGACGTTTCATAAAGAGCTTTCTAGTTTACAAGCCTCGCTAACGTTGCACTCACTTGACAGACAAAGTAGGATCAGGGTCTTTAAAATTTTTTTTCCTTGCTGTATATCTTCAGAAAGAACAGTACCCGTGTTCCTACTTTCGGCACCTTGGTCTAGTTTTTGCCTCTCAAGGATCTTAAACAACCACTGAAGGTCGGAGGTGGAAGGGGCCTTTTCCCTTTCTTAAAAAATTGAAGTAAAATTCTTGTAAGCTAACACCAACCATTTAAAAGTGTACAAGGACTTCCCCGGTGGTCCAGCGGTAAGGAATCCACCTTCCAATGCAGAGGATATGTGTTTGATCCCCCGTCTGGGTAGAGTCCACACGCCAGAGAAACTAAGCCTGTGCTCCACACCACTGAGCCCTGGAGCCCACGCTCCGCGACAAGAGAAGCCACCACAGGGAGAAGCCTGCCCGTCGCAACTGGAGAAAGCCCTCGCGCAGCTACGGAGACCCAGCACAGCCCAAAATGAAAAAGTAACTAAACAAAAGAGAAGTGGTGGAAAGCCCAACTGGGCTACATTTATTTTAAAAAAAAAAAAAAAAACTAGAAATACAAAGATAAAAGTGTACAAGGCAGGACGTCCTTAGCGGTTCAGTGGTTAAGACTCTGCATTTCCACTGTGGGTTTGATCCCTGTTCGGGGAACTGAGATCCTGTATGTCTGCCATGCAGCATGGCCAAGAAGAATAAAATAAATAATGAGTAAAAGTGTACAGGGCAGGGGCATTTCATACCCTCACAATGTCATGCAGCCATCACCTCTATCTAGTTCCCCCAAAGGACATCCCACACCTATTATCAGATCAGATCAGATCAGATCAGTCGCTCAGTTGTGTCCAACTCTTTGCGACCCCATGAATCGCATCACGCCAGGCCTCCCTGTCCATCACCAACTCCCTGGAGTTCACTGAGACTCACCTATTAGCAGCACCCCAAGACCTCCTCCCCGCCCTAGCTCCTAATCCACTTCCTGTGCCTCTTCTGGATTTTCACACAAAGGGGGTCACTCAATCCGTGACCTTCCGCGTCGGGCTTCCTTCACTCAGCACGCGGTTTTCGAGGGTCATGCATGTGGCATCGCGTGTCAGGTCTTTATCCTTGCTTTCAGCCGAGTCATCATCCATTGTGTGCATGTAACACATTTTGCTGTGGAAGCGGGTCTTTGAAGAGAAGGAAACTGAGGGCTGGCCAGGGTTAGATGAGCCGGCTGCTAAGGCCAGGACCGGGAGGTGCGGTGGTGCCCGTGGGTTATTGTTGGCTCGTGTCTGGGGTCTCCTCCTGGGCCGCCTGCCGGCTCACATTTACCCTTTGTGGTTACGTACGGCCAGTGACCTGATGGCCAAAGTGATGTCAGATGTTTCCAGGGCTGGCCCCCGAAATCTCCCCAACAGCCCTCCCCACTCTGTCCTTGGACTCGTCCAGCCGGATGTGGAATGACCCAGTGAGGGATCTGGGCCTGGGGGTCAGTGAGCCATGAGCTGGAAGGAGTCTGGGGTCTAGATGGTGTGTATATAGGGCAGCATCTGTTTGCCTCAAGAGTAAACAAGAGACCTTTGTCAGGACAAGGTGCTGCAGTCTTTTTAAAAATCAGCGCTGTGGTTTCGGACCTGGGGCAATTATTCTGTCCCCTCCCCCCACCCCACCCAGGGACACTTGGCAGTGTCTGGAGGTACATTTGTTTGCCTTTTTCGTTTGTTTGCTTCTCTTTTTGTTAAATTTAATTAAAAAAATTTCCCCTCTTCATCTCTCTTTCTCTCTCTGAATTGGTTCAAATTGATTTTTACTTGGAAGAGATGTGGCATGCTGTAAAGAACCTTTTTCATAGCCTGTGATTTTATTTTTAAAATAACCTTTGCCAGTGAGCCTTAAGCCCTAACAGGAGTTGCTTTCTTTTCCTGGGAATTAGTTTACCAGCTACTTCAGACATTTTCCTAAGTTCAAACAGGGGTTCAGAGGTTCCCCACCACCGATAATAGTATGTGTGTGTGTGTGCTCAGTCGCTCAGTCCTGTCTGACTCTTTGCAACCCCCTGGACTGTAGCCCACTAATTTCCTCTGTCCATGGGATTCTCTCAGCAAGAATACTGGAGTGGGTTGCCATTTCCTTCCTCAGGGATATTCCTGACTCAGGGATCAAACCTGCGTCTCTTAAGTCTCCTGCATTGGCAGATGGATTCTTTAGCACTGGAATCACATGTCCCTGAAATGCATTTTATAGAAAACTAACAAAATTTTAAATTGAAGGAAGCTTTTGCTTGCTTTTGCAATTTTTATTCTTTATTTCTGCCATTTAATGGAAAGTGGTGGGAAAAGACAAAAATTTGAAATAAAATTTACAGGAAAGAGGCAATAATCACATTTTATACAATCAAGTTGAATGTAATTTTTAATATTTTATATTGGGATATAGTTGATTTACAATGTATTAGTCTCAGGTGTGCAGCAAAGTGATTCAGTTTTACATATACATCTAGTCATTCTTTTTCAGATTCTTAATTTTTTTGTTTTGGCTGTACTACGTGGCACTTGGGATCTTAGTTCCTTGACCAGGAATTCAACCCACACTGCTTCATTGGAAGTGTGGAGTCCTAAACCACTGGACCACCAGGGGGGTCCTGAAGATACTTTTAATCGTAACCAGGTGATGTAGCTAGTGGGTGGAGGCCAGTTCAGCTCAGTTCACTTCAGTCGCTCAGTTGTGTCTGACTCTTTGCGACCCCAAAGACTGCAGACACCAGACCTCCCTGTCCATCACTAACTCCCAGAGTTCACCCAAACTCATGTCCATTGAGTCGGTGATGCCATCCAGCCATCTCATCCTCTGTCGTCCCCTTTTCCCCCCGCCTTCAATCTTTCCCAGCATCAGGGTCTTTTCCAAGGAGTCAGTTCTTTGCATCAGGTGGCCAAAGTATTGGAGTTTCAGCTTCAACATCAATCCTTCCAATGAACACCCAAGACTGATCTCCTTTAGGATGGACTGGTTGGATCTCCTTGCAGTCCAAGGGACTCTCAAGAGTCTTCTCCAACACCACAGTTCAAAAGCATCAGTTCTTCGGGGCTCAGCTTTCTTTATAGTCCAACTCTCACATCCATACATGACCACAGGAAAAACCATAGCATTGACTAGACAGACCTTTGTTGGCAAGTAATGTCTGCTTTTGAATATGCTGTCTAGGTTGGTCATAGCTTTTCTTCCAAGGAGCAAGCATCTTTTAATTTCATGGCTGCAGTCACCATCTGCAGTGATTTTGGAGCCCTCGAAAATAAAGTCTCTCAATGTTTCTACTGTTTCCCCATCTATTTGCCATGAAGTGATTGGACCAGATGCCATGATCTTAGTTTTCTGAATGTTGAACTTTAAGCCAACTTTTCCACTCTCCTCTTTCACTTTCATCAAGAGACTTTTTAGTTCCTCTTCACTTTCTGCCGCAAGGGTGGTGTCATCTGCATATCTGAGGTTATTGATATTTCTCCCGGCAATCTTGACTCCAGGGATGGAGGCCAGGGATGCAGCTAAATGCTTTGTGATGCACTGGACAGGCTTCCACAACAAAGAAACCCACGTCAGCAGAGTCGCGCTGAGAAGCCCTGCCTCTGCTAGTGCTTCTGTTTTCTAGTTCTGGGTCTTTCTATGCTGTCTGCTCACCTGACCCGAGTGCAGAGCCCTGAAGACCTGCCTGCTGCCCATCGCCTCCTGGCCCTGCCTGACCCCTGATCCGGCTCCTCTTGCTGCAACTTGCTGCAACCTCTTCCATCACCGGACTTGCCAGCGGCTCCGTCTCACCTCAGAGACCCCCGCCCCCCGCACCAGGACCCCAGAGTTGCTCTCTACTGGTCCCTCCAGCCCAGCCTTCCTGGACCCTGGAAAGAATGGGTGAATACTGGGCCGTGGTCTGGATCCTTCCAACCTGCGTCGGCCTCTCCAGCCTCTTGGACTCATCATCACCTTGCCAGACACTCCCCCGTGTCGTCTTCTTCCCCAAGGCCCTCTCCGGCTGGTAGCCCCTCTGGCCTCTCCGGGACCCCTCAAATGACAGTGTCTGCTGTGGTTTTTGTCCTGCCCACTCCCAGCAGAATGCTGCCTGAGAAATGCATCATCGAAGCTCTAGTTTCTGCCCCGCGCTGACGAACAGCTGATCCAATTTTTCTTAATTAGTACCTTTAATTATTAGTAACATTTTTCTTAAGTAGAATTAATTACCCCATCACCAGCTCTGGCCAGCTATGTCTTCTCACCACGGTTTCCCATTGATATGCTCCTACTGAGGCCTAAGCCCCCTCTCCCTCGGAGGGACTGGGGCTCTTGGCAAAGGCTCCCGGGAATGCAGCCCCCCACTTCCTGCACCTGCTGGGGATGCCAGCCAAGGCATCAGAGCAAGCCAGAAATTGCAGGGGGATGTGGCTGAGCCCCAGGTGGCCACACTGCGGGGAGCTGCCCAAAGTGATTAGCATCTTTATTCTTCTGGGCTGAATCTAACCCTGGAAAGGTCCTTTTCTGCACATGGCTGGGAGGTTTCAGATCTGGTGTTCAGCCAAGGGTGGTGGTGAGGGGAAGCAGACTGGAGTTCATCCTCCTTTTCTCGGTTCCTGCTTCAAGGTGGTCAGGAGAGAGGGCAGAGAGGTGGAAGGCCTGGCCCCGGGCCAGCCAGCATTTCTGGATTTTCCCAGGAGCTCCCGCCTTTGGATTCAGACCAGCCACAGCCCATAACCTGCTGGGCGTTGACAACTTGCACTCGCTTCTAAGAGTACAGTTGAATGGGGCTCTGAGCCAGTCAGTCAGGCTGATTGTTTAACCAGTGTTCTGACATTTCATAGTTCCTTAATCCCAAGAGATGCGCTGGGGCAAAACCAGAGCAGGTGTAGAGCTGTCGAAGAAGTTTGGGAGTTTTGCATCCTACACCTGCCTCTCAGAGCTGCTCGAAGAAGTGACCCTGCCTGTCAGCTCCAGCGTTCTCATCTCGGTCCCCCGTCACAAGCATTCTTGTCTTGGTTTTCTTAGACGCAGATCCTGGGAAAGACTGAATGCAGGAGGGGAAGGGGACGACGGAGGCCGAGATGGTTAGATGGCATCACTGACTCAATGGACATGGGTTTGAGAAGTTTGAGCAAGCTCCGGGAGATGGTGAAGGACAGGGAGGCCCAGTGTGCTGCAGTCCACAGGGTCGCAAAGAGTCAGACACGACTGAACGACTGATCAACAACAAAATGGGGGTCGCAGCAGCACCTACCACGAGGCTCAGATGAGTTAATACACGAGCGCGCTGGGAGTATGGGTTACAGTCAACACGGATAATGACTGTCATTATCACCACCCTCATCAGGATGGTGAAGGATGTGAGGAGTCCTGAACAGAAATAATCCATTCAACAGACATTCAGATCTCCTGTTCTTCGGGACACTCTTTAGAAATGCTGGTGTACGATGCGAGGGCTGTGTTTTCCTTGGACGTGTCTGGAAAGAACCCATAATTCACTGAGCAAATGCATTCCAGGGCTTGGCATCCAACCCCTCTCCTTTTTTAAAATCAATTTTTTACAGGGGTATAGTTGCTTTACCATGGTGTGTTAGTTTCTGCTGCGCAGCAAAATGAGTCAGTTAGACTTAAATACATATCACCTCTTCTTTGGATTTCCTTCCCGTTTAGGTCACCACTGAACAGAGTGGTGACCTAGGCAACACTGAAGAGAGTTCCCCGTGCTCTCCAGTAGGTTCCCATTTGTTATCTATTTGATACATTAGTAGTGTGCATGTGTGTGTGCTCAGTCACTCAGTTGTGTCTGACTCTTTGCGGCCCCATCAGGCTCCTCTGTCCATGGAATTTTCCAGGCAAGAATACTGGAGTAGGTTGCCATTTCCTACTGCAGAAGGTCTTCCAAACCCAGGGATCAAGCCCATATTTCTTGCATTTCCTGCATTGGCAGGCAAATTCTTTAACATTAGCACCACCTGGAAACCCCAGAAGTGTGACTGCTGCTGCTGCTGCTGCTGCTAAGTCGCTTCAGTCGTGTCCGACTCTGTGCGACCCCATAGACGGCAGCCCACCAGGCTTCCCGTCCCTGGGATTCTCCAGGCAAGAACACTGGAGTGGGTTGCCATTTCCTTCTCCAATGCATGAAAGTGAAAAGTGAAAGTGAAGTCACTCAGTTGTGTCCGACTCTAGCGACCCCATGGACTGCAGCCTACCAGGCTCCTCCGTCCATGGGATTTTCTAAGCAAAAGTACTGGGGTGGGGTGCCATTGCCTTCTCCGAGAAGTGTGATTACATCAGTTCAAATCTCCCAATCCATCCCTCTCCTTCCTCCTCTTGGGTCTGTGAGTTTCTTCTTTATGTCTGTGACTCAGTTGCAAATCAGTTCACCTCTACAATTTTTTCTAGTTTTCACATATAGGCTGTATTATACAATGTTTCTTTTTCTTTTTCTCTTTCTGACTTACTTTCACCCTGTATGACAATCTCTAGGTCCATCCACGACTCCCAACTCCTTCTTGATGGGTTCTTCAGCAACTAGGTCTTGGTGGGCCAAGATGCCCCCACGAGTTTTGTGTTACTTTCTCAGGGTTCTCCAGCCTTGTGCTGGCTTCACTTTGATAAGCCCTCACTTCTTATGGTCAGGGGTCAGTTGTGGTGTTTTCAGAGTTCCAACTGTGTTAGTCTCCAAAACCCTCATCTACTTCTCCATGCTGAGCAAGAGACCCATGGAGGCTTATGGATCATCTCCTAGATTCTACATCCAGGGCTGAGCAAACAGTGGGTGCATAATCATGGCACTGGCTGAGCAGATCACAGGTGAAGAGAGCTCCACCCATCTCCAGTCTTGCCTGGATCAGTCCACCGGCCACAGCAAAGGGCGTGGTGGAGTGGAAGGGGTTTTGAATTTGGAATTGGAAAACCAAGGTTCAAATCCTAGCTGGTTAGTATCATGAACTTGGATGAGTGGCTTAATCTTTCTGATCCCAACTGGAAAATGGGATCATCTCATCCCTCCATGACACCTGGCTCCCCTCCACGGCTGTACTGAAGATCAGAGTGGATGCTCTAGGGAAAGTGCCTTGTCCAGGGGAATGTGCCGTGACCACACCTTGGCAACACCTTCCTCTCTCCCCCGTCATCCCCATGGGGACAGGCACAGTGGGCAGGACTGGAGCTCGTGCGATCACAGCAGCACTGGGGAAGAGCATTATTATGTGCTGTGACAATATTTGATGAATTCATCCGCGCCTAGGGGAGCAGACTAAGTAGGTGAATAAAGTGAGAATATTCTCCGTGACAATCAATATTCCTTCAATTGAACCATCTCTGCAGATCTGACATTTTGATTTTTCTTTTTTGGACGCATTAACTGGATTTATGCTTCCGTATGGCGGCAACGGCAGGAGAAGGGCCGGTGGCCAGGTGTGCGGTGCTTCGGGGGGCCCCTGGGGAGGCAGATGGGAGCAGGTCCATCTGCAGCAGATCCCAGCTGGGTGGGAGCCGGTGCCCACCCCCACCCTCAACCTGCTCACCTGGCTGCTGCTCCTCAGTGCTGGGAGGCCCCAGCTGCCCATGGTTCTTTCAGCTCCAGGAGCAGGGCTGCCAAGGGAGGTGACCCTAGAACCTGCCAGCCCTGAGCTGTGCCCGACCCAGACTCCCAGGACAGGTGCCCGCTCTTCTCTGGTGGGGAAGTGGGGAAAGCAGATGACTTTTTTTGGAAAAAATAATGGCAGTTTATTTATTCATTTATTTTGGCCACTCCCCATAGCAGGTGGGATCTTAGTTCCCCAACCAGGGCTGGAACCTGTGGCCCCTGCAATGGAAGCTCCAAGTCTTAACCACCAGACCTGCAGGGAGGCCCCTAGATGGCTTCTCCAGCATCCAAGAGAAGCCAGCAGGCTCTGATCACTGCCCGGGTTCAGCAGCCCATCCTGCCATTTGCTCATAAATGGTGGCAAGTCCATGACTTTGGGTGAAGTTCATGACATCCTCGGCTCAGTTTATCCATTGGCCAAATAGAACTGATGATAAAATGAACTTGTGTTGAGTACTTTAGGCACCAGGCAATCTTTTCGGAGCTTTAGATGGATGGATGTACCTGATCTCCACAATAACCCAGCGGGGTAGGTACAATAATAACCCTATTTGCAGGTGGGGAAACTGAAAAACTCAGCTATGCATTTTAGGCAGGTGAGGTTTTTAAACTCACTTTGTCACTTAATAGCTGTATAAGTCAAGATTCTTCATGGAAAAACATATAACTCAAAGGCTTTTAGGGAAAAAAAACAGAAAAGAGTGACAAGGATTGGCTTTGGTAGCTGGAAAGGATACTGGGTTGCTGGAAGAATCTGAGGCGGGGGAAGGACTGTAGCAGCTTCTAGAACCTTCTAGAAACATCCCCACCCCCTGGGGGGAGGTGTGGGGGGAGGGCGGCATCAGGGCACCAGGGATAGGAGCAGGTCCTCGCCCAGTCTGCTATCCTGCACTCTCTGTTGCGAAAGTGTTAGTGCTTCAGTTGTGACCGACTCTGTGCAACCCCATGGACTGCAGCCCGCCAGGCTCCTCTGCCCATGGGATTTCCCAGGCCAGAATACTGGAGGGGGCTGCCATGCCCTCCTCCAGGGGATCGTCCCAACCCAGGACTCAAACTCGCATCTCCTGTATTGCAGGTGAATTCTTTACCCCTGAGCCATCAGGGAAGCATTCTGATTTCTCACTCCTGATATTAACTGCTATTATCAGGCAGAATGAGGTGCTAAGATTGTCTAGACTTGTTCCCGTGACGAAACCTGGAATAAATCCCCAAGATCACTGGGTGTTGCTGATGGAAAAAATGGGGCCGTTCAGAGAACATCCTTGTAGGCTGTCTGATTCTAGCCTTTCAGTGTCTTTGCACTGTTTTACGGTCCTGTAAGTTGTAGATAACCGATAGCAATGCAAAATAATTCTTTGTCTATAGACATGCAAATAAATTCTGTCTGGTGGTTCAATAGATTTCCCTCTTCCTTAAGGAAAGAGCCAGTTTCCAACTATTTGTCAATTCACCTCCACTTTCCTTCACTCCATGTAAATTTACACTTTTTAGATTTCTCCTTTGGATTAGCTGTAACATCTGCCTAGTTTCCTCACTAATTACCAAGCCAAATAAAATCTTTAATACATGTAGAGTAGGAGAGTCATGATTTTGCCTTTTTTGGGGAAAATTATTCTTTAACTTCTGACAATAGGAAAGTTCCTAAGCAGACTGAAAAATAGTTACCATGCCCAGTCTCCTAGCTGTTGTTCAGTCATTAAGTCATTTCTGACTCCGACTCCATGGACTGCAGTGCGACAGGCTTCCCTATCCTCCAGGCTTCCCTAGCCTCCTCTGTCTCCCAGAGTTTGCTCACTCATGTCCATAGAGTTAGTGATGCCACTCAACCATCTCATCCTCTATCACCTCCTTCTCCTCCTGCCTTCAATGTTTCCCAGCATCAGGGTCTTTTGAGGTGAGTCAGCTCTTCACATCAGGTGGCCATAGAAGTGGAGCTTCAGCTTCAGCATGAGTCCTTCCAATAAATATTCAGGGCTGATTTCCTTTAGGAAATTTGGTATGACATTAAATCCAGTTATTTTTCTCCAAGCCTCAGTTTTCTCATCTGTAAAATGGGAATCACATTACATGTTCAAGAGGATGCTGCAAGAATTGCTAAGAGGCTTCCCCTGTGGCTCAGACGGTAAAGAAACCACTGCAGTGCGGGAGACCTGGGTTCGATCTCTGAGCTGGGAAGATCCCTAGGAGGAGGGGATGGCAACCCACTCCAGTGTTCTTGCCTGGAGACTCTCATGGACAGAGGAGCCTGGTGGGCTGCCGTCTATGGGGTCAGAAAGAGTCAGACACGACTGAGCGACTAAGCACGCCCGCATGGAAAGCAGTCAGTCTACACCTGGGCAGGTAAGAGATGCTTTATAAAAGGGAGCTGCTGTCGCAGGGGTGGTGCTGGTGTTGTTACTGTTGGTCCTGGCTCGGTTGTAACAGGAGCCAGTGGGATCCCAGGTGTTGGAACATAGAAAGGACACGGGGCAGGATGCATTCTCTAAGGCTCATGTGACTGGACCAGACCCTCCTGAGCAGAGCTGCAGGCCACCTACCTGTGCAGAAAAGGGGTTTTGTGGATGTCAACATGCACATTCCACCCAAAGAGCACTCAACATGGGAAAAGTACCAACTTGGAAATTTTAATGCAGTGAAAGTACATCGACGTGGAGACTCGGTTTGCACTTGTCAGGATGAAGGAGGGAGGTGGTCAGAGAGGCAGCAGAAGAGAGATGGGAACAGAAGAAGTTCTTCCTGTTGGCGGGAGACGCTGGGGGAGGTGGTATTTCACTAGCAAGGGAAGAACAAAACAAGATATTCAATACGGGAGGATGCTTTACCACTAGCGCCACCTGGGAAGCCCACAGTTGGGTGTCAGATCAGATCAGTCGCTCAGTCGCGTCCGACTCTTCGCGACCCCATGAATCGCAGCACGCCAGGCCTCCCTGTCCATCATCAACTCCCGGAGTTCACTGAGACTCACGCCCATCGAGTCAGTGATGCCATCCAGCCATCTCATCCTCTGTCGTCCCCTTCTCCTCCTGCCCCCAATCCCTCCCGGCATCAGAGTCTTTTCCAGTGAGTCAACTCTTCGCACGAGGTGGCCAAAGTACTGGAGTTTCAGCTTTAGCATCATTCCTTGGTGTAACCACATCCAAAAACAGCCAGACAGTCTGGCATGTTGGCCTGAAAGGAGCCCTGACGTCCCCTTCTCCAGGTCATGCTCAGTTTCCACTTGTTCCAAGTGGCCGACAGCTCACTGGGAAGCCAGCTAGAGGGTCGCTCTGGCCAGTCGAGGTGGGGGGGGGCGAGGGTGGCAGGGGATCCTGGAGAGAGCCTGAGGTTGGGGGCAGTGGGGTGCTGCTGCTCCTTAGGGCGTGCGTGTTGGGGGTCCGGGAAGGCTCTGAGTCTTGACCCGCAGTGAGACGGGCTGGGGCCTGGGACCTTTGCTGCAGGGCCTGCGCCCGCATCTCCTCCAGCAACAAGAGACAAAGAAACAGGGTGGGACTGAAAATAACTGCGTGTGTGCAAATGGGGCAAATCAGGACAAGAAGACAAACAAAAAGACCAAAAAACCCAACTGCCGCTCCTAAGGAGCAGGGAACGGAAGTGGGGAAGGGAGCATGCCCCCCGCCAGGGCACCACGGAAGGGGTGGGCAAACCACCTAAGCCGCCCTCCTGCCAACCCCCGGACCCACCCCTCCCCTCACCCCGGGTTAGGAGTCAGCCCCCTCCCCACGCTGGGGAGAGAGCAAGGGAATCTGTTACTTGTTCTCACTCTATCCTTGTTACAACAGGGCCCCCAGTGAAGCCTTGCCTGAATTTCTGGTCTGGCCTCTGATCAATTTCTATTGATCAAGGAGGGCAAGAACCCTGGTTGGTAACAACAGGAGAGAACCAGATGCTGGCTTACTGCAGGAGCAAGTGACACATGATGTCCAGGCAAACCAACCGCGGACATTTTCAGCCAAGACAGGTGATCAAGGAGAATCCCTAGAGGCAGGGGCGGCTGTCGCCGCTGGCTTGGGGACACAGCTAGCCACACCCCTCTTCCACTCACTCCCAGGCTCATCATAACATGAACCTCCACGTCTGCACTTACCCACGTCATCCCAGTAAGCTCTGAGTTACTCAAGCATGAGTTACTGGATCTGATGAGGCTGCAGTGAAGGACTTTCCCACCCCACTCCCTTTATCCCAGCCATCCCGCGGGTGGGAGCTGGTGGAGACCGACTGCTCCTCTTACAGACAAATAGAGCAGCTGTGTGAGTAATTTTGCAGCCCTCTCCCCGTGGCCTGGCGAGTCTGCTCTTATTCCCGCTAGTATTCTCTGCTCACCTGGGCTGGCCAGAAATGCTGCCTCTTCCAGCATCCCCAAGGCAACCTCTGTGCACTCGGACTCCTGAACCCACGGCAACCGGCCAGTGGTGGTTCCCAGACGACGTCCCCCAGCAAGGCGGCTGCCCTCGGCTGGTCAGCAGGACCTCTCCGGAGGGTGCTAGGCTCCAGGGTACACTCCCTTCTTCCAGGAAAAAGGCACATGACCCAATCCCCACAGCCTCCCACTTCCCCCTCCTACTTAGAACTGATTTGGGCTTCGTGGGGTTATAGCAATTCTGTTGGGACCTAGAAATAAAGCAGGGTTTTCACTGATCTTGGTAGAGGGGACACTCCTTCTGCCTTTATTTTGTTCTCTGTGATGACTGTCAAGCTTGACTTAGGGGGTCTTTCCTTTTTTAATCCCCTTTCCCTTCCTTTGTAACCTGAGTTTTGGGTATCTATCTGTATCTCTCTGTCTCTAGCCATCCATCCATGTATTTACCCACCACCCACCCTATTTACCCACTAATCCAATCCCCCACCCCCCATCTGACCCATCTACCCACCAACCAACCCACCCACTCACCTGCACACCCCAATCAGGGATCGGACCCATGCCTCCTGCATTAGAAGTGGGGAATCTTAACCACTGGACTTCTGACACATGAATTTTTCGCTGGAGGGACAAAAATTGACCAAAACACCCACTGTGTCAGTAGGTGACTCTGTTGTTCCCTAGAACTGGAGAATTATGGGAGATTCCTCCTGGAGGGGTACAGCGTTCACGTCTTTCAAGCTCTGTCCGCCCTTGTCCTTGGTCCGTTCTTGAGGAAAGTTCTGCAGACGAGGAGACGCTGTCACCATGTCACAGAGTGCGCTGAACGGGTGGGCACCCCAGACGCTGTTTCAGCATTTAGCAGAACAGCAGGCCTTGAAATCTGTCCCACCAGGTAGAAGGCTGCCCATGGCTGGTTGTCGCTGGAAGACAGACTGCCTGTGATAATCTTGTGCATCATCAACTTCTGCAGAGAGGGTAGGAATTGGTTTGACTCAAAAAGACTGAGCTGCAGCAGGAGAGACTAAAATTAGACAACGGGAGGAACCTCCAAGCTTAATTTGTTTGGGTGTCGAGGAGACAGAGAGATAGGGCAATCACCCTTGGAAGCAGAGGTCATACCATGGCTATTTTTAATCTTCGGGAGCAGCTGGACTCCGTCTTCAGCAGCCTAACCTCACAAACATTCGTGACTTGTAGCGGAGACCCAAACAGAGCTGTCATCAAATACCACTTCCTCCTCTGTCTCAGCGAGAAGGAAAACAAACAAAAACAAGTGGAGGAGAGAGAATTCATGTTTTTCTAACAGAACGACGTAAGGCGTGGGCAAGAAACAATTTCTGCTCAGCCCTTCCGAGCCGCTGTCACAGCCACCCCCCTCCCCCAAAGCAACAAGAACCGCAAAGCCAAGTTCAATAAAGATGAAGAACAGTGTGTCTGAGCTTCTCCGGAATGAGCCGGTCGTCCCCAGCGAGGCCTGGAGGGAAGACAGAGATGAAGGGCTTTTGGAAATCGGCCACCTTTCTGAGCGGGTGGACGCGTCCGGGCTCTGGAAACAGGCAGCAGCCAGGACAGATGAAGGCCAGGCCTCGGGGGCTCCCGAGAAGCTCAGGTTGTGACAGGTGCCAATCAGCGCCGACAGCCTGCAGGTTTAGCTGTCAGGGCTTGACAGCCTCTGGTCGCCTTGGCTGCAGTCGGGCTTGGAGAGGCAGGTGGGAAGGAGGGTTTTGGGGAGTCAAGGGGAGGGCAAGAGGGTGGGAGCCTGCTTTTTGGAAGTATTTGGCTCCTGGGTGGGTCCTGTCCCAGCAGCTTTTTTTAAATCACTTATTTATTTATGAGGCTGCACTGCGTCTGTGTTGCTGTGTGCGGGCTCTCTCTAGTTGCGGCGGTGTGCCAGCTTCTCATTGCAATGGCCTCTCTTGTGGCAGAGCCTGGCTCCAGAGGGTTGTGGGCTCCGTAGCTGTGGCTGGCTCAGTTGCCTCACCGCATGTGGGATCTTAGTTCCCGGACCAGGGATTGAACCCATGTTTCCTACATTGGCAGGCAGATTCTTAACCACGAGACCGCCAGAGGAGACACCCAGCAGCTCCGTGAGTCTGTGCTGCTCGCTGCCCCTCCATGAGCCTCTGATTCCTTCTCTGTGACAGGCAGCAGGGGGGCTAGAGCGGTGGTCCTCCTGCGGGTGGGGCTCGGTCTGGGCACTGCTCACAAGCTGGGCTGAGAGCCAGAGGCCTGGGGTCTGCATGGCTGGACTGTGGCCCTTGACAGTCTCTAAAGACTCTAAAAGGAGAAAACAAAGGTTCCCTGGGCATACCCAGGCCTCATCGCAGGCCTCTCCACCAGAATCAGTCAGGGACACTTTGAATCCTTGTAACCGGGGTCACTCCAGGACCCCTCGACATCCATGGGAGGGAGGCTTGCCTGGATTGTGCAGTGGCCCCGGGGACCCAGGCGAGTTGATGGCGGCTCTAGGTCAGGGGTCTACGGGGTCAGCCTGGAGCCTGACTGCCTCTCTTCCCCAACTTCTCTACGCCTGCTTTCTCATCTGGGAGATGCAGATACTAATCAGACTTGCCTTACAGGTCGGGGGAAAGTGAGGGAAAATGTGGAACTCAGGGACTTCCCTGCAGTCCAGTGGTTAAGACTCCGTGCTTCCACTGCAGGGATCATGGGTTCAATCCCTAATCAGGGAACGAAGTCCTACAAACCGTTTGTTGTCGCCAGAAAAAGAAAAAGCATGGAACTCAGGGCAGCGCCTGGGGCATGGAAATAAAATTCAGCATCTTTGTTTTTCTTTTGTCTTTTTCTGGTTGAGCCTTGCGGCTCACAAGAATCTTAGTTCCCGGACTAGGGAACGAACCCGACCCCAGCTGTGAAAGCGCCAAGTCCTAACGGCTGGGCCGCAGGTGATTTCCTCAGTCTCCTCATTACTGGCTCCCTGATTGGCCTTCAGCACATCCACGAGGGCAGCAGTGGTGTGAATGGATGGGGGAAAAAAAAAGAATAAAGGGATACAGGGAAGGGAGTGGGGAGAGAGAGAGAACCCACAACTTCCAGAACCTGACCAACGGCAGAAATGTGCCCATGTGTTTCAAGGCATCCTTTCCAGGGATGTAGCCCCCACAGAACAAGCCTGGACACGTCAAGATGAAGGAAGAGGGGAGATGGGGCACCCAACCCCTGACATCTCAAAACCAAGCCTTCGCTGCACAGTGAGCAAAATTCAACATGAAATGTGTGTTTAGCACAAGGACTGATGTCGAGCTCAGCTACTTTGGAAAACCAGACAGAGACAATCGTTTTCGCTTGTTATTTCTTTCTTTTGCTGTCACTTCAAAGCCATTTGATTGGTCTGTGTTCAAGAAATGTTTTTTAATCTCCCATATTATGGCTTCTCTGTATGTTCTTGTCATTGTAAATTACATTGTGAGTCCCTGAGCCAATTTTTTTTTTTTTGCTGATGTCAATTAAAAATTCCCTGCACGGGCCTCTGCTGCGTTCTACCTGCACGCTGCTCCCATTTCTGCGGCTGCCTCACTCCTGCCTCTGTTTTCTCCCCAAATCCGGCTTCCTGGAACCTGCAGAAGCATCAGCTTCGCTCGGCTCCTTACCCTGGGGACCGCTGGGACAGCTCCACCATAGCTGCGGGGGCGGGGCAGCCCGCCGTAAGCAAGCCCTCGTCCCCAGGCCGCCCCAGGAGAAGTGTGACTCCCAGAGGCCCTTCGGCCCCTGAGGACCGGCGCTCCCGCGGCCGGGACGCAGCTCTGGACCCGGTGGCCCTGGCCTCCACCAGCTGCGGGTGATGCTAATCGCCTGGCACCTCGGCCGCGCTTGTCACATCACCCAGCCTTCCCGGCTAATGAGTCATCCGTACGCGGCCATGTGTTTGTGCGGGCTTCAGACAGACTAATGCTTTTAATGGCACATAATCATTTTTCAGAAGTCATTTGATGCCACTAATCATCTCGGTAATACGGCACGATGGAACGCGTAATGACATTCGGAACAGGACAAATGGCAGTGCGATTCCTGGCTTTCTCCCTCTCATCTATATTTCATCACGTACCCCGCCGCTAATGACACCGAGGACTGTTAATAAACAACTGCCTTAAGAGGGTTGATTCCCCCCTCGGAGGTTTAGAAGGGCAGTGGGGCATCTGTCTGAAATAATTCCTGATGGAAGTGTCCGTGGGAAGAGGAGTGGAAGCAGTTTCTAGCAGGTCTCCCCCCACCACTCCTCCACCTCGGGGCCAAAGCCTGGCTAAGATCGGCTTTGCTGGGCGGGGCATGGGGGAAGTGAATGTCCACTGGGAAGACCCGCGTGGAGGTGGGGAGGCCCCACGGGAAGTGAAAGAAGCACAGGTCTGTGAGGATTCCTGACCAGGAGGTTTTAAGCTGGTTCTCTAGAGCCGTTAGGTTCCATGGAGAAATGTGACTTCCCTGAGAGAGGTGCAGACTGGGCTCTGAGATGGGGAGGTGGGGACAGAGTCCCTCCTGGGCTTCTCCTGACCCCCCCACCAGGGCCTTGGGTCAGGATGTGGGGCCGGGGTCAGGGTCTGGACCCTTCTCTGCCCTTGAGCCATCCCTCCCATCAAAGGTTTCCTGGGGCTCTCGGAAGAGTCGGAAGGCAACTGGCCGCTGCCTGGGATTTTACCCTGTGTGTGTGCTAGTTGTTCAGTCGTGACTCTTTGCGACCCCATGGACTGTAGCCCGCCAGGCTCCTCTGTCCATGGAATTCTCCAGGCAGGAATACTGGGGTGAGTTGCCATTCCCTTCTCCAGGGGACCTTCCCGACCCAGGGATGGCACCCAGGTCTCCTGCATTGCAGGCAGATTCTTTACTGTCTGAGCCACCAGGGAAGCCCACTCATCTGCAAAGTAGATAAAACTAAGAGTCCTATATGGGCCCCTGAGTGTGAGGGGCCTAAGCATATGCCATAATCAGATGGCTTCACTGACCCTACCTTCCTGAGGACACATCTTTTGAGTGATGACTTAAATGAGATAGCGTTTTACCCTGCTGCCCACCAGAGAGTAACTGTGGAATAAAATGCAGGTTGTGGGAACGAATTATGGTTACCGGGGGGAGGGGTGGGGGGAAGAGACAGTTAGGGAGCTTGGGATGGACATGAACGCGCTACTATATTTTAAATGGATAACCAACAGGGACCTCCTGAACAGCACAGGGAACTCTGCTCTATGTTATGTGGCAGCCTGGATGGGAGGGGAGTTTGGGGGAGAGTGGAAACAGGTTTATGCATGGCTGGATCCCTTCCCTGTCCACCTGAAACTATCACAACATTGTTAATTGTTAACTGTATTGTTAATTCCAATACAAAATAAAAAGTTAAAAAGGCAATGACAATAAATAGTAATGATGCGAAATAGGCTGATGCCACTTCAGGTGGCCGGGTGGGGCTGGGTCCGTGACAGCTGCCTCAGCACAGCAAGCATTTTGGGTCCTGGCAGACGGCCTGTGGTCATTCTCTGGGTTCTGGTTGGAGGGCTGAGCTCTCTCCCCATCATTCTCCTTCCCGCCTTCATCTCCTTCTGTGGGGTTTCCAGGGAGGATGCTGGCGGGTCTCCCCATTGTGTTGTTGTTTAGTCGCTAAGTTGTGTCTGACTCTTGCGACCCCATGAACTGCACCCCACCAGGCAAGGATACTGGAGTGGGTAGCCATTTCCTTATCCAGGGGATCTTCCCGACCCAGGGATTGAACTCACATCTCCTGTGTTGCAAGCAGATTATTTACTGCTGAGCTACAGGGAGAGCCCATGAGTCTCCCCATGCAACCCTGAGAAAACACTCTCAGATCTGCGGTTCAGGGCAGGGAGCTGGTGAAAAGAGCCCCGGGGCACATGCAGGGGAGCGGTTAAGAGCAGGTGGGTAGATGTCAGAGGGACTTGTCACTCGGCACGCGCGCACCACCGGGCAGGCAATTAACCACTCTGAGCCTCGTGTGCTCAGTTATGAAAGGGTATTAACGACATCTCCCTGCCCGAGAATCACCCTGAAGATTAAGTAAAACAATGCATGTCAGATGCTGAGTGCAACGTAGGCCCTCGCACAATGTTAATTACTACAGTTGCTGCCGTGGGCAGGTCTGGGGGTGGCTCTGTTGGATGAGAGAGTCCGGGGCGCAGGGCGGGGACAACGGGAACTTGGATGCAGGTGGGCAGATTTGGGAAGGCGCTCGAGGGGATGAGGTGGCGCTATCTGTGGCCATCGACGGGGGGTGTCCTCAGGGCTGCGTCCTCCAGGCTGTGCTCAATCCCCCATCGACACCACATTGAGAAGACACAAGAAACCACGGTGGAAAGCCATCTGGTAGCAAAGGGGAAAGCCCCCGGTGTCCTTGGCAGTGTTTAATAATTTAGCCTAAGCGGCTGGATAAGGGCTGACCGCAGTTCTGATATCCATTTTAATAAAGTCCTTTCCTGCCCTCCTCAAGCTCAGGACGAGCCCCGCACATCCCCGTCCGCCCCAGCCTCCCATTCATGGGTGGGGTGGGCAGTGGGTGCAGACACACTGGGCCTGGTTCAAGGAGAAGTCTTAGAAACGCCAGCCCCCCGGAGTTGCCGGCTGGGAGGACCTATCTGCAGGCCCTGGCTGTGTCTGGCCAGCCTCCACCGAGCCGGCTCGCAGCAGCTCCCGCAGAAACCAAAACGGTAGTAGTAATCGCTGTTTATCCTCCGCAGTTATTCTGTGGCCCAAGATGGGCTGAGGTCTTCTTTCAGATGATCTCATGCAGTTTCCACTCTCAGGTCTTGAGAGGTACACATTGGTATTATACAGAGCCAGGAAACTGGGTCTCAGAAAAGCAGTCATTTGCAAGGCTCATAAACAGTAGAATAGAGGTCCAAGCTGGAGAAGGAAATGCAAGTATTCTTGCCTAGAGAATCCCAGGGACAGAGAAGCCTGGTGGGCTGCCGTCTATGGGGTCGCACAGAGTCCGACACAACTGAAGCGACTTAGCAGCAGCAGCAGAGGTCCAAGCTGGTGTTTGAAACAAAATTCCTGTGCTTCATTATATCGACAAGATGAAGTTTCTTTCTCTGTCAAATAAGAACTGAGACTACATTTATGGAATCCTCTTTCCTTCCCTTACCTGGTCCTGCCCTCCTTCCCTCTCTCCCTCCTATCCTCCTTTCTTTCCTTAAACATTGCTCCATGCTGGGAAAAATTGAGGGCAGGAGGAGAAGGGGGCGACAGAGGATGAGATGGTTGGATGGCATCATCAACTCAATGGGCATGAGTTTGAACAAACTCCAGGTGATAGTGAAGGACAGGGAAGCCTGGTGTGCTGCAGTTCATGGGGGTCACAAAGAGTCAGACCCCACTGAGCCACTGAACAAACAACACTGCTTTTTATTAAATTCCGCCATGGGCAGAGAGAACACATATGTCTGGGGCACCTTCCTGCCCAGGGGATGTCTTGCCTGGGACCTCCCAGGAGGAAAGGATCTGAGACCACCACCCCCCTGCCCCAGATGATCCATTTAGGGAAACCCTCTGATGTCTCCAGCCCAGAGCGGAGTGTGACAGGGTGGTCAGTGCTCAGAGGAAGTTGGGTGAAGCCCAGGAGCCCAAGACCCTCAGTAGAGTTTCAAGAGTACTATCCATTTTTTTTTAATATTTCTTTTTTTGATGTGGACCATTTTTTAAGTCGTTATTGAATTTGCTACAATATTGCTTCTGTTTTATGTTTCATTTTGTTCTTTTCGGTTGAGAAGTGTGTGGGACCTTCACTCCCTGACCAGATACTGAACCCACACCTCCTGCATCGGAAGGCAAAGTCTTAACCACTAGACCACCAGGGAAGCCCCTGCTGGCCATTCTTGCTTCTCCCCCAGGGACATGTAAATTGGCAACCTGTTGCTTATCCTGGGACTCTGCAACTGTATCCACAGCAGTCAGGGGGCCGCTGTGCGGTGGGTGTTTTCTTCCCAGCTGGACGGACAGCCTCAGGAGGGGCTGTTGGAACAAGCGGGAGGAGAAAAGTTCTGACCCGCTGCCTGCACTGCTGGCCCCCTCCCCCCCTATGTCCCACCCTCCTCCGTCCTGTTTTTACGGTCCAAGTCCATATGACGGAGACTGGGCATCAGAGGGCAGCAGGCCTAGGGAATAACTATAATTACCCGCAGGCAGCAATTGGCATGTCTGTCTAGTAAAACCTGCAATTTCATTGTTTCAGGAGCACCAACGTGCCAGGAAAACACATCTCCAATTGTCTTTTTTCTGCTCCATGTTGTCAGTTCCCCAGGGTCTTATGGCTGGTTGAATTTTTTTTTCCTTCTTACATACACCAGAGGGGCCATTCTTTCAGGGTCCCACGCCCACGAGATGTGGCGTTTCAGCATCAGGGGCACGGAAGCCTGGAGACTTCATCGTGTGAGGCAGGCAGACAGAGGGTCCCACGCCAGGGTCCGCCGCATGCAGGGCTGCATGAGGCGGTGCCTCAGCCCTGATACATCACGCTGCCCGGCCCCTGGAAGGGTTTCCACGAATTGCTTTTTCAAGAAACTCTGAATGGAGATCACAGCACCTGCCTCTGAGTGTTTTCTGAGGATTAAGTGAAATAACACATGTTCGAGTGTTTGGCTGAGGGTGAGTGAGAGCCCATTGCCCACCACGGATCCTACAAACACCCCCATGGGATGTCCATACAGTGAACTGCTGCTCAGCACCAAAACAGAACAAACTATAGTCTGTGAAACTGTGCAGATCTGTCTTTTTCTAAAAGGGAATTTATTGCGTTCGTTCTTTTTTTCTGAATTGTAGTTTAGTTGATATACTATACTGTGCTTCAGATACATAGCGAAGTGGTTCGGTTTTATACGTATATACTTGGACATACGTGTGTTTAGTTCCTTCCCATTATAGGTTGTTACAGATACTGAATGGGGTTCTCTGTGCTGTACAGTAAGTCCTTTTTAAAGTCTGTTATACAAATAGTGATGTGTGTCTGCTAATCCATACGGATTTACGCCTCCTCGCCTCTGCCCTTGGTAACCGTACCGTGTTCTCCGTGGTGGTGAGTCTGTTTCTGTTTAGTGAGTAAGTTGACTCATACCATGTTTTATATTCCACATACCAGTGATGTCATATGATATTTGTCTTTCTCTGACTTACTTCATTTGTATGACAATCTCTAGATCATCCATGTTGCTGCAAATGGCATTATTTCATTCTTTTTTATGGCTGAATAATATTCCACTCAATTCCATATGTATGTATATTATATATATACACACACACACACACACACACACACACCACGTCTTCTTTATGCATAGATTCAGCTTTTTTTACCTGTTTATTTTATACTGGGGTATAGCCACTTAATGTTGTGATAGTTTCAGGTGAACCGCCAAGGGACTCAGCCACACACACACGTATCCATTCTCCCCCTAACTCCCCTCCCATCCAGCTTATCACATAACATTGAACAGAGTTCCATGTGCTACACAGTAGGGTCTTGTTGGTCACGCATGGATTCATCTTAAATGTAGCTTACTAAGTGAAAGAAACCAGATGCAAAGGTGACTCTGTCTATGATGCTGTAAAAGGCTGAGCTGTTGGGAAAGAAGAGAGAGCAGTGGTGGCCAGGGGCTGGGAGATGGAGGACAGGACGATGCAAGGGATTTGAGAATCTTTTCGAGGTGGTGGAGCTGTCCTGCATCTCGAATGTGATGGCTCAGTGAGTGTATGCATTTGTTAAAACTCCCAGAGCCATCACTTTTTAGAAGGGTCAATTTTACCATATGGAAATTATACCTTAATTAAAGGAAATGAAACAAAAAACCCCTACAGATCCTGAAATGATGGAAAACCCCAAAGAGCCTCTCTGGCCTCTGCAGGGCTTGTGTGGTTGGCTGGGTCCTGATTTGTCTCATTGCCTTCTGCTTGGATGCCATGGGAGGCACAGGCATGTCCTGTGGATGGGGAGGAGGCCAGGACTCCGGCTCAGCTGTAACACTTCCCTGGGGAAATGTAGCCAAAGCGGAAAATTCACACCTGGATGCCTGAGTGTTGGCTAATGGGAACCCAATGGTTCATGTCCAGGAAATAACTAATGACATCAGGCTCATCGGGTTAAGAAAGCCAGAGCCCACGAGGGAGGTGGGGGAGCACGGTGGATGACATGGCTAATGTGGAGTGCATGGTGGGGGTGCGGTCCCCGCCTGATGGATGGTTCAGTCAAGTGGCAAACTCATGGGCGTAAAATCGCCTCTTGCGATGGGTCAGTTTCAGCTCCGGCAGGCGACAAAGGTCCTGTTAGTGCCTCCATCATTAAGCAATATAGACACAGGTAATTTGCTTCACTCTTCGGAGGCGAAGTTAAATGACTCATCATTATCTTATTAATGCAATCACAGGCTGAAAATGCAGCCTGCCTGGCATTTCGCCTCAGCAGCACTTTCTGGAGGGGTCAGATGTTCACGGCCTCTCTGTCTCACTTCCTTGAAGATTCCTTTCTCTTCCCCAAAAGCTCACGGTTTGTTCCCCTGCCTCCCCGGGTCACTGGGCAGATGCTTACTTGGGATGACATTTACAGCTGTGCACGTCAGGGTTTGGAGAAGGGGTGCGTTCAGTTGCAAGTAACAACATCCAGCTGAAAGTGATTAAAACATAAGTTCTTCTCTTTTCCTGATGCAAGACACTGCAGGTGAGTGTTCTGGGGTTACTTCAGCTTCACAGTCACGTCAGGTTCTGGTAGGCCTCTTTGAGTTTTTCTCAGTCTTTCCGTTTCATCAAAAGATGGCAACAGCTGCTCCAAACTTTACCTGCTCATCTATCCATGTGCAAAGGTCGCAAGAAGGAGTAGCAAGTAAGGGCTTTCTTTGCCTCTCTCTGTCTCTTTGCCTCTCTCCACTCCCTTTAAAAGAGAAGGCAGAACCATTTTCCCCAGAGATCTCCAGATTTTCTCACTGACCAGGACGGGTCATGCGTTGATGTCCGAGCGGTAAGGATGTGGGGAAGTGATTCCCCAGTGATTTCAGCATCTACAGCAGGAGGCAGCTTTTGCAGGAGGAGGATGCAAGGATGGCTTTGGGGCAGATGGTGGACAGTTACAGCACGTTGCCTCAGAACACCATCTAAGCAGTGGCTGGCGGGGGTCTGTGTTTGCCCCCAGAGCCCATTCTCTGCGTCCTTAAGCCCAACTGCGGGGTCCTCCCGTGGGTGAGGTAGGGGTCTGTGAAGAGCAAGAAAGAGCACACCCCAACCTGTCCCTGACTTTGGGGCCCAAAAACCTACTGTAAGAGAATGTTGTCCGTATAGTGAAAAAAACAAAACAGACCTCAACACTCTTGGAAACCAATGTTCCCAATAAGCCCAACCTCACAGAAACTCCCAAAATACTAATATCTTTTAAATTTCCAATGATCAGGGTGCCAGATGTTTGATACTAGGGGCTTTCTCTTTTCAGCAGGAAAATGCCCCAAGTCCAACCACTTTTAAAAAATGTATTTATTTTTAAATAAACTAGGGGGGCTACTCTCTAGTTGAGGTGCTTGGGTTTCTCTTGCTATGGAGCACAGGCTCTAGGCACATGGGCTGCAGCAGTTGCGGCGTGTGGGCTCAGTAGCCGTGGGTCCCGGGCTCTGGAGCACAGACTCAGCAGTTGCGGCAAACGATCTTAGTCGCTCCGTGACGTGTGAGGTCTTCCTGGATCAAGGATTGAACCCATGTCTCCTGCATTGGCAGGTGGACTCTTCACCACTGTGGCACACAGGAAGCCCTCAACGCCTTTTGAGCGTCATCTTTCTCTGCTGTGTCCTAAGCCCCGTTTCCTTCCTTGGTTCAGTTTCTGGCCTCTTGCAGGGAGCCAGTCTCCCTTCTCTGCCCTCCTCACCCAGTTGATTTGGAAGGTTAAAAACATACAAAATGCAACAAAACATGTGAAACTGGAGACATTACATTTTCACACTAGATGACATCAGAAGCTCTGGGTGGGGCGGCGGGGGTGGGGTGCAAATGTCATTTCTCTCCTCTCTTAGGTGGTTCTTGTTCAGTCACTCAGTCATGTCCAACTCTGCAACCCCATGGACTGCAGCACGCCAGGCTTCCCTGTCCTTCCTTGTTTCCCAGAGTTTGCTCAAACTCATATGCATTGAGTCGGTGATGCCATCCAACTATCTCATCCTCTGTTGTCCCCTTCTCCTTTTGCCTTCAGTATTCCTCAGCATCAGGGTCTTTTCCAGTGAGTTGGCTCTTCGCATCAGATGCCCAAAGGGTTGGAGCTTCAGCTTCAGCATCAGTCCTTCCAGTGAATACTCAGAATTGGATTCCATAGGTTATCAAGTCTCAAAAGATATAGGTGGGCGGGACAGTAGTCTGCATCCAGAGGGTGTCCCCTTCTGTGTTTTCTGATCTGGCTTCTCCGACAGACAGAATTGCTGAAAGAAATGTGATAGCCCCCCTATGTGACTGTGGGAGCCTTCCTGGGACAGCAGGCCCGGCTCCTGCTACTCTTCTGGCTCCACCCCCTTGTCAACCTGGCCCCTCACCTGCTGGGGTGCTGCCTCTGGCTTCTGACACCCACCGCAGCCATCAGGTTGACCATCAACCTTAGCACTGTGGGGCCCACAGCAGCCAGACCAGTCCCCTTAGGAGCACAGGCTGCCAAGCTGTTTAGCCAAGCAGCAGGCAAGTCCTTGGAGCCTAGTGCCTTGGGTCCCCTCCCTAAGAGCACCCAGCCTCTGTGATTTTCTGATTCTGTCTTCGTTTCTCTCTGCTCTTTTCAGATTGCTTTGGTTCCTATAAGCTATGCTTGATTTGGAAGGTAAAAAGCAAGAAACAAAACTTGCAAAACCAGAAACATTAATTTTTCACGCTATACAACATCAGAAGCTCTGGACCGGGGGCCTGCAGGCTCTTCTCTCCCTTCTCTTAAGGAATGAAGCCCTGGGGCTTCCTTGAAGATTCGGAGAGCTTTGCCTTGCATATTTCCGGCCTCTGACTCCCCATCAGATGAAACAGCCAAGGGTCTTATGATTAGATGGAGCAGGGAGGTGTCTCGTGGGGAGGGTATGATGCTCAAGGATCAATGATCCTTGAGGCATGAGCGTGACGGAGCTTTCGGCAGCTTTGAGGAAGGAAAGAAGAACAGATGGGACAAGATGGGAAGTCAGGAAAAGGAGGGGAAAAGGAGCAGATTGTTTATGTCGTATTTAAGTTCTTCAGACACCTCCAAAGAAAGCACGTCTGCTCCCTACCCAGGTGATGGCAGAGAGACAAAGAGGGGTTAAGTAACTTTCCAGGAGTCACACAGCTGGCAAGAGCCAGAGCCAGAGGATCTGAAGCCGGCGGCATGGCCCTCCAGCGCCCTGGGATCCAGGCAGGCAGTGTGGCCCCATGGTCTGGGCCAAAAGGAGGCGAGGAGGGCTGGGTCTCCACTGTGTCTCAGCCTCCCTCCCGCAGCAGGCCTCAGTTTTCCCAACTGTGCAGAACTGGCCTGAGCTGGTTTCTGGCTGCCAGTCTCAGGGGGAGGGGGCTCCTCCCTGCTCGGTGGGGGCCATGCAGGGATGTGGCTTCTCACTGGGAATGGAGGGGGGCACTGGATTCTTCTGGTCACATGACGCAGGACTGTCAGCCTGGGGGACCGAGGCTGGCTGCACCCACTGTGCGGGCTGCAGTCACGCCTAGGAAAGCGCTGGACAGCCATGCAGGAAGTGGGGCCTGCACCCATTCCCTGTGTTCCAGCTTCTTGCTTTTCTTTCTTTGCACTGGCTTCTGATTCCCCTCCTCTCTCCACACCGCTCACCCCAAGGAAAGGGCGGGCTGCTCACGGCGGAGCGTGGAGTGAGTGCCTTTGTCTCACACAGTCTGGCTGCGTTATGTCCAGAGAGGCTCAGACCTCTAAGAAGAGTGACCACAGCTCAGACTCAGTTCCTCCTTCATCTCCCATATAGAAAAAAGAGAAGAGACATTAGAATTCCTAGGGAAACTCCAGTCCTGCTCAGAAAGATGAGTGTGCATGTGACAGAGGTGGTCACATGACTTGTCCCAGCTTCAGCTTTATGTCCACCCCCTTGAATACACACACACACACACACACACACACACACACACGCTACCTATGAGTCATCCTTGTGAAGCCTCCCCTCTGCGTGGAGGAGGCTGTCGGGCTGCCAGAAATTCCATCACTGAGTCATCTCATATTGCAGGAAACTTGTCATGATGCTCTGGCTTCCATCCTAAAGGAGAAAGAATAATAACAATAACTCACATGTTGCGACTACTGCTTAGAGGCTAGACACATGAATTTACACGGATAACCTCATGTAATTGTTCCAACTCCCTTACGAGGGTGGTTCTAATGTTATTTAGCCCCATTTTATAGATGAGAAAGGTGAGGAAGAGCCTGACATCACAGCATTAGCAAGGATCGAAGATGGGTTGTGAGCCCTGGTCTCCTGGTTCCCATTGTCGGGCTTTGCTCCCAATGCCCGTTTTCTTCTTTGAAAGCCAGAGTTGCCAACATTCAAAGCAGGTTCTCTACTTTCAGGCTGGAACATCACTCAGGGCGCTGGAGCTTCTGTTGGCACCGGAACACACACAACAGAAAATGGAGTGCACCGAATGGCTCAGCTTTGCCTGAGCCTCGGTCCCCCAGGTTTAGGGGTGCATCTTTGGGGAAAGATCAAAGCTGGCTCCGAGGCTCCCTTTACCCTGTCTTCACCTCCCCCTTGATGAACCATGCAGTGTCAGGGCTTGACTTGGCTCCACAGAGCCAATTTTAAAAAGGCATTTCACTCACAGCGATTCAGATTTCAGAAATAAATGCTCTGCACCACTGATCAGAACGCCCGGAGTCAACAGAGCTGGTGACAACTTAAGAAATGCACCCGATACTTAAGGGTTTCATCTTAATTATACATGTTCAAATCATAGACAGATTTTCTCCTTCTGGTCCTGAATATCAGAGCTGCCAAATCCAATTGAATCATCTTCTTTTAAATGCATTTTGCGGTATGCGTTTCGCCGTTTCCCCAATTTCCATTGTAAACGAGCACCAGAATTGTGCTGAGGGCCCTTTTCTTACAGGCTGCATTATTCAACCAGCAAATGAAGAAAGGAAAATGCTGATTGCAACGGATTAAAAAAACAGTCCCGGGCGTGCTCCCGGGTTTGGCTAGGACTGACTGTGGCCAGGTCCAGGGACAACCGTCTTTGTTGCAGGGTTTCTGTCCCTTTACCCCAGGCAGAGACAGCTGGAGGATGGTTTTGTACCTTCTGGGGGGAGCACCCACTCCAATGGGCTGGGCGGAAAGAGTGCCATGGACGTCGGCAGGACGTTGTCATAGCACCACCGCTGTCATCAACAGAGATGCCACGGGCTTGAATTTCTGCGGTACCTTGGCTCAGATGGACTGGGAGATGCGTCATTCCCAGGGAAGGATTTGACTGTCACGAGCACTGCAGACAGGACAGCCAGTGTCCTTGTCCACCAGCTGATGCCCCTGGGTCTGCCTTCCCAGGGATCGGGTGAGGGGCTCCCCAGCTTAAGATGACAGCAGCTGGCAGGAACCCAATGCCTGGAATCCTACTGAGGTCTGCCTCCCACGTCTTTTTCTTGCCCTCTTTCTGCTCAGGCCGGCGCTCCCTTTGTCCTAGCACACATCCGGTTCTTTGTGCCTGCATCATACCTCTGCTTTCTCCTTTCTGATCAGTTTCTTGCTTGTTGATTTCACTTCAAGGCCCAAGTCTTTCGGGGTATCAGAGTAGGGATCACTGGACCCATTTCACAGAAGAGAAGGGTGTGCCTCTAGCTCAGACTGAGCTCTGGAGCCGAGTTGTCTGCAGCTGGATCCCAAGTGTGGGCAAGTTATTTCACATCTCAGGGGGTCATGAGCATGGAGCCCTTGTAATAGGGTGAGTGCCCTTGTAAAGGGGCTTCCCGGGTGGCTCAGCAGTAAAGAATCCACCTGTGATGCAGAAGATGAAGGAAACCCAGGTACGATCCCTGGATTGAGATCCCCTGGGGAAGGTCATGGCAACCCACTCCAGTATTCTTGCCTGGAGAATCCCAGGGACAGAGAAGCCTGGCAGGCTACAGTCCATAGGGTCTCAAGGAGTCGGACACGACTGAAGCGACTGAGCACGCACACCCTTGTAAAAACAGACCCAAGACAGCTGTGTTGCCCTCTTTCCACCACGCATGGACACATCGAGAAGTCAGCCACCTACAGCCTGGAAGACAGTCTTCATTGGAACCTGATCACCTTGACACCTGATCTCAGACTTCTGGACTCCAGAACCATGAGAAATAAATGTGTGCTGTTTGTAAGCCTCCCAGTCTGTGGCACTTTGTCACGGCAGCCTGAGTCAACTAGAACAGTCAGTGAACATCTTTCATATGCTGTGCATCCTATGCTGTTTAATCTAAATTTTTTTGGTTTGAGTCAAGGGTACCCACTTTACAACTGAGAAAAGTGAGGCTCTGAGACATTCTTGGACTTGGAAGTCACATGGTATGTAGCAGGAGCAGGAATCTGAAGGACCAGTTCTGACTAGTTCCATATTTAACCACTACAGGGCAGTATGTAGAGTTATATAGTTTAACTCTAGCAAAAGTTAAACTGGTTCAAACCTACTAAGTTTGAACTTCTAAACGGCCTCTGCTCTGTCATTCTCTCTCCGTCTCCTCAGCTAAGGAAATTCCAGCCAGGGCTCAGGGTTTTAAACACTGGCACGAGGCCCTCTTTGCATTTGTATTTTTAAATTTTACAAGTGGTTTTGGGTTTCCTGGGGTGGGCGGTGAGTTGCTCAGAAGGGGTTAATTGAGCCCAGGATTGCAGTTTTTTTTGAGGGATCTGTGACTTCCATCTTTCACCCCAATGGAACCATCCAGAGCCTTGCACACAGCCGGGTCTCAATGTGGCCATCAAAGGATCTTAGTCCCAGCTGCCCAGACGACTGAGGGAGCCTGAAACTCCCTCAGTCCTGCTCCAGAAGCAGCAGGCAAGGCCAGCTACATAATTTGTAGAGCCTAGTAAAAAATCAAAATGCAGGGCTTCCCAGAGGCTCAGTGGTTAAGAATCCACCTGCCAATGCAAGAGATTTGAGTTCGATCCCTGGTCTGGGAAGATCCTACATGCCAAGGAGCAACGAAACCCATATGCTGTAACCATTGAACCTGTGCTCTGAAGTCCGGGAGCCACAACTACTGAAGCCCACGGGCCCTAGAACCCGTGCTCAGCAACAGGAGAAGCCACTGAGATGAGAAGCCTGCACACCGGAACTAGAGAGCAGCCTGCACAGCAACGAAGACCCGGCACAGCCAAAATAATAAATGAATAAAATAAAAATAAAATAAAAATGCAGGGCTCCTTGCTCTAAGAGCAGAAGAAAAGCTTTTCCTTCCTATCAGAATATTTTTTGTCGCTCTAACTGTGGTGCTGGAGAAGACTCTTGAGAGTCCCTTGGACCGAAAAGAGATCCAACCAGTCCATCCTAAAGAAGATCAGTCCTGAATATTTGTTGGAAGGACTGATGCTGAAGCTGAAACTCCAATACTTTGGCCACCTGATGGGAAGAACTGACTTATTGGAAAAGACCCTGATGCTGGGAAAGGTTGAAGTGGGAGGAGAAGGGGACGATAGACGATGAGACAATTGGATGGCATCACGGACTCAATGGACACGAGTTTGAGTAAGCTCTGGGAGTTGGCGATGGACAGGGAGGTCTGGTGTGCTGCAGTCCATGGGGTCGCAAAGAGTCGGACACGACTGAGCTGATCTACAGTGTTGTACTCCCTTGGTGTGGAAATACTGGTGGGGTGAGTGCTGACACTTGCTTGGGGCTCGACCCCACAGTCTGGAGCATGGGGTGCACACAGGGGGTCCTGACCCCCGGCCACCCATGTTCCCTCCAGGGATGGGAGGGGACAAGAGAGTGGAAGACTGAGGATCACCCCTGGAGGTGGGGAGGCCAAGGAGGCCCCTCCCCTGAGCCCACTCCATCGTCCCATTGGACTTCATTGACAAATGGTAAATTCTAAGATAAAAGTATTAAGAATTTTAAGATGGGCGCGTCCGAGCACGGAGCCCCGGGGGACTGCACTGGTCACACACCCACGAAGCTGGTCTTGACAGCGAGTCTTAGAGCTCGTGTGCTTCTGCAGGTGCAAACACGTTAACCCTCCTCCCCGGTCACTCACTGGCAGTTGGCATTTCTCTGCCTTGGCAAGATTCCCTGGGTGACACCCACTGGCTCACTGCCCAGGAGATTCAGTCTCTGGTCTGCTGGAGGCGCAGCTATCTCCAGGCAACACTCCTGCCCGCACCACCCCCCACCACCCCCAACAAGGTGTCCCTCCTGGCTCCCTGGTTCTGCCCACATCTGGGGCTCCTTCAGCTGGAGCATCAGCCACCGAAGCAGTGGGGGCCAGCTGGCTCTATGTCCCATTTTTGTTGTATGGGGTGGGGGCGGGGGGAGTGAGTGATGAAGGTGCTAATAAGACGGAGTGCTAATTAATTGTGGCAAGCTGTATAGCTTTACTGGTTTAATGCTGAAAGGGAAAGGCATTTACGGCTTTCTTCTTTCCACCAGCCCTCCTATACAATTATTTCATCTGCTGCAGAAAATGCACAGATCACTAACAATTGCTAAATCTGATCATCATAGGCCTGCAAGCCCCAGGCAGCCTGCTCAGCACATTCCTGGCTCCCCATCTGCACCATCAAGTTCAGGGAGCAGATGGCAGGCATGGCAAAGGGGAAGGTGACAACCCCTATTCCTCAGGAGATGGGAGAGGACCAGACCCATTCCCACAATGCACCTCTTGCTCTGACTCCTGCTTTCCCGTGCAAAATACTATTTAATCCCCCCAGTTCCTTTGTGTGTGTATTTGTTGTTTTTTTGGTCAGTTGCTAAGCTGTGCCTGACTCTTTGAGACCCCCTGGACTGCAGCACACCAGGCTTCCCTGTCCTCCACTATCTCCCTGAGTTTGTTCAGCCTCATGCCCATTGAGTCAGTGATGCCATCCAGCCATCTCATCCTCTGTCGTCCCCTTCTCCTTCCTGCCCTCAGTCTTTCCCAGCATCAGGGTCTTTTCCAATGAAAAAGACCAGGTCTTCGCATCAGGTGGCCAAAGGATCGAGCTTCAGCATCAGTCCTTCCAAGGAATATTTAGGGTTGATTTCCTTTAGGATGGACTGGTTTGATCTCCTTGCTGTCCTTAATAGAGGCCAGCAAAAGCTGTCACTTTGGGAGAGGGTGCCTGCCAGATGTGGCTATTGTGAAGCTGTAGCTGTGCAGGTGGAGAGCAGGGGAGAAACACGCCTGCTTTCTCTCTTCCTGTCTCCCATCTCCAGCCAGGGCTCCTCTTGGCTGCAGCCAGCAGACACCTGAGGACAGCTCCCGGAGTCCGAGTTGGGCGGAGCAGGTGGAGAATTGATGTGGGGGTTGATGGAGTTGGATTGGAGATAATAGATGTTTTCTCAGTGAATGGTCAGGGGCCTCAGAATGGATGGCGTGACTCAGAGAAGACTCCAGACTATGAGAGCCTCTATTTGGTGCCTGGGCAGACAGATCCAGGGTGGATGGAGCTCCGGCTTGTCTAGACCAGCACCTGTCAAACTGTACCATATATATTAATACAGCCACCGCCCCCCCAGGGATCTTATCAAACTGTACCATATATATTAATACAAATCCCTCCCCCAACCCAGCGATCTTGTTAAAATGCAGATTTTTGACTCATCAGGTTGGAAGTGGGGTGCATTTTTTTTCTAAGAAGATCCCAGGTGATGCCTCTACAGCTGGTCTGTGGACCGCACATTGAGTAGCCAGCCTAGCTAGCGCAGGCCTTCCTTCCCCTATGATCACGTGCCCCTCACAGGGGCTGGGTGGTCAGTCCTGGTCATCCATTTCCACCTGTCCTGTCCTCCCTTGCCCTTTGTCCATCTGTTTATCATTTTGGAATGCCTCTGAAATCCCTCTGTCTCTCTCCGCCTCATGTGAGGATAGATAAAGGCATTACTTACCATCTGGCCAGGAATCAACTCCTCTAAGACGGCCTGACCTGGGGTAAGTGACGAAGAGAAAACTTTAATTGGCTCCAATTAACACAAACAAATTGGTTCGACATCATTGCAATTATCAGTTTTCCCTTCTCACCCTGAATCTGCGGTTCATTTCTCAACTTGTCAAAGAAATGCCCAGAATGGAGTTTCACAAGGCTGGTGGCTGCCTGCTGGTGTTGGTGGGCTCTGGGGGTCCGTGGCTCCCAGTCCCTTTGCCGCACAGGGTCTGGGGTAGGCAGGGAGGTGCCACTTCTGGGCCTTTGCCACGCGCCTGACTCCATGCTAGCAGGGACACAGTGACACGTTACTGGTCCCCCAGGCTCTCTGCAGAGGCTCTAGTTGCCCATTTCTAAGGAGGAAGAAATGGAAACTTGGCTGGGAGTTCTGGCAAAGCTTGACTTGGGTTTGCGACTGGTTCCAAAATCAATAGGTTTTGTTCACTCGCACATACGGCTTCCAAGTAGGACCAAGAGGAGGGAGAGAGAGATGGGGCAGCACCTTTGGGCGCTAGATTTAAGGCGGGGCTTCCCTGGTGGCTCCGCTGGTAAAGAATCCACCTGCAATGCAGGAGACCCGGGCTTGATCCCTGGGTCGGGAAGATCCCCTGGAGAAGGGAAAGGCAACCCACTCCAGTATCCTGACCTGGAGAATCCCATGGAGTGTATAGTCCATGGGGTTGCAAAGAGTCAGACACTTTGTGACACTTTTAAAGTGAGTGACTTTCACTTCACTTTAAGGGGGGGAGGTCAAAACTTGGTTACCAAGACAGATGATGTATCTATACCTATGTGTGTGTGTGCTAAGTTGCTTCAGTCGTGTCCGACTCTTTGCGACCCATGGACTGTAGCCCCCCAGGCTCCTCTGTTGATGGGATTCTCCAGGCAAGAATTCTGGAGTGGATTGCCATTTCCTTCTTCAGGGGATCTTCCCGACCCAGGGATTGAACCCACAGCTCTTATGTCTCCTGTCTTGGCAGGTGGGTTCTTTACCACTAGCGCCACCTGGGAAGCCCTATATCCATGTCTATGTCTTTATCTAGATCTATTGACCACCCTGCATGGAATGTGGAGTCTTAGATCTCCAACCAGAGATCATACCCTCCCCTCCTGCCGTGGAAGTGTGGATTCTTAACCACTGGACCACCAGGGAAGTCCCAAGATTCATAATATTTTAAACAATAAGAATTAATGCAAAATATTTATGATGAAAAAATCATCCACGTTTCAAATAAGATCAGGATTTAGTAGGGCTGGGATGAGGGACAGGAGAGTGAGGCCTGGATTTAACGTTTGTGTGTTTTGTTCATTGTGGATTTTCAGATCAGGCCCATTCTACACAGGTGGGGAATCGGATTCTCCTTGTTTCAGCACCTGTATATGAGGACACAGAGGCTTTCCTCCAAGGTGTGCAAAGAACACGGCCCCGAAGAGCAGGTCCTAGAGAAACGCTCCCTCTCTTTCCTTTCCTCTTTGTGACTTTATCTTGTCCCAATCTGGTTTTCTTTCCTGCCTCAAAGATGCTTAAAACTTAGTTACCACTCATGCCTGTAAAAGCACTCTCTCTTTTTGGCGGGATCTTAGTTCACCCACCAGGAATTGAACCCTGGCCCTTGGCAGTGAAAGTACGAAGTCCTAACCACTGGCCCACCAGGGAATTCCCAAGATTACTCATCTTTTAGCAAGGATGCTCCATGTATCTGATAGCGAGGCCCTCAGCAATCTTATCTCTCAGGGCAGACGGGCCTGGGAGATGGACTGAGCTTCTTGAGTGCTCCCTTAAATTTCGAGCTGGAGGCTTGCTTCACTCTAGCCCTGGGTCTTCTTCAAGTGCTCAAGAAAATCTTTACCTCCCATCTTCCCACCTTCCTCCCTTCCTCCCCAGCTAGCTCACCTGGGTGGAACCTCAGGGAAGGGAAGCCCACCCCTGCACTGTGCTCAGAGACTGGGGAGGAGGGTGTGTGTAGTGGGGGAGGGGAGAGGACTGGAGTAGATGCCAGTCTCTGTTCATGTTGAGATGATCCCTTGCTTCCCCCTTCCAGACTAGAAGTTGGGATGCTTAAATGTCAGTCGTCTTTGAATGATGGAATTCTTAACAGCAGTAGAGGGCAGGGGTGGGTGGGGAGGGGGAGGCAGGAGGTGGTGGTGGAGATCCAGAATGGCCCTCTCCTCTGGTTCAGGTGACAGGCAGTGGCAGGGGCCCCGGAGGTCTACCATGCTCCTGGCACCAGGTGAGAGAAAAGTGTAGGATGGCATGGCCTGTTCGGATCCCTCTACCCTCCTGGGCATAGACCTGCCGTGTTGTAGGAAGGTCACCTGGCCTTGCTCTTTCCCACGTGCGGACTGTTCCCCAGGCCTGGGTGCTGCCTTTGGGAAGGATGTCTCCTGCCACTGAGCATTCTGGGACTAAGCATCACCTCCCCCCCCCGCCCCCGCCCCCTAACCACCTCGCTCCCGGGTGTCCCCTGCCGCTGGGCATTCTGGGACTGAGCATCATCTCCCTGCTCCTGGGTGTCCCCTGCCGCTGAGCAGAGAGGAAGGACCACAGGCATCTCTCCCCTCAAGAGTGTGAAGATTAATTAGGTGAATCTGGAAGAGAGGAGTGCAGCCCTTTTCGCTCCAGGTTCCCCCTCCAGGGAGGAGACCTTCCAACGGAGTGGAGAGGATTCCTGGGCCATCCATCCTGGAAGGAGCCTGTGCCTCCCTCTTCGCCTGGTCCTCCTCTGTCCCCCAGACCCAGGGTGTCCCCTCCCCTCTGCCCCCTCCGACCGCAAATCACTTTCAGCAGGGAAAGGACCAAAGCTATTACAGTTAACATCACTCTGCCCGGAGTCGCTGGGTCTTTGCTATTCATCATTCCTAATTAATTAAAAAGTAATTACTTATGGATCCGACTTTCATTATTTACACCCCCCAGGCTGTGAGGATATTACTTTCCTTGGTCCCTCTGGTACCCTGAGCTGCTCTGGCGCCAGCAAATGCAGTGCCAAGCATGGCAAGGGCTGATCGCACGTGGGCATCCTAGTTAGGGGACTGGGCTTTTAGTCCCCATTGGAGGCCAGTTGGGCCTCGGGGATCTACAGCACCTTCTGAGAGTCCAGGAGGGGACTTGAGGAGCTGAAGCAGCTCTGGTCTGCTCGCCCTGGCAGGCTAACCTTCTCAAGATGGGTGGTGTGCATGCGTGCTAAGTCGCCTCAGTCGTGTCCGACTCTTTGTGACCCCGTGGACTGTAGTCCACCAGTCTCCTCTGTCCATGGGATTCTCCAGGCAAGAATACTGGAGTGGGTTGCCATGCTCTGCTCCAGGGGATCTTTCTGATCCAGGGATTGAACCCGCATCTCCTGTGGCTCCTGCATTAAAGGCAGATTCTATACCACTGAACCACCGGGGAAGCTATCTCAAAATGAGAACAACCTCCGAAGCTTTACTACTCAACAGGTAGTCACAGATTAGGACCCTCAGCATCACGTGACTGCTCATCAGACATGCAGACCCTCAGTCCCCACTCCACACCCGCCGAACCAGAATCTGCGTTCTAACAACATCCTCGGGGTCTTCCAGCGCACATTCCAGTGTGAGAGGCAGGGCTCCAGAGAACCGAGAGCAAAGCTTGTTTGTGACACCTCTCCCTGGCGCTGCATGCACTGTTCAGGTTCTGTATCACCCCCACCCAACCTGTGACTTTGGTCCCTGCCCCCCTCGCTCCCCTCCACTAAGAGGGGGGTATGCTTGGAGCACCCCCAGTTCTGATCTGTGTGCCAAGCCCCCACGCCCCCCGACTCCCCAGCCCAGGTCCTCAGTGAGCTAACTCTCCACCTAGGGCAGTTGTTGTCAGGACAGATCGGGATGAATTATATGGAAGTGCTTTGGAAGCTGTAAGTGGGACTTGAAATGGCATCAGAATAAATTTTCAGCTGGCCCATGTCTGTCCGCCAGCCTCCCAGACTGGCTCCCACAGTTCAGTCCTTTCCCATTGCTTTCCTGCCTTCCATGTGCTTTTGTTGGGGTTCTGTCTGCTCCCTCCTGTGTATATGTGTATAATATGGGAAACGTATCTGTGCTAAGTCTCTCCATTCATGTCTGACTCTTTGCAACCCCATGGACTGTAGCCCGCTGGGCTCCTCTGCCCATGGGATTCTCCAGGCAAGAATCCTGGAGTGGGTTGCCATGCCCTCCTCCAGCAGATCTTCCTGACCCAGGGTTCGAACCCGCGTTTCTTTTGTCTCCTGCTTTGGCAGGCAGGTTCTTTACCACTAGCGCCACCTGGGAAGCCCTAATCTGGTAAATGCATCTGGGCTAATTCCTGGTGGATGTGGGGCTGATACATTCCCCTGCTGACCCCATAACAAAGTTGTAAGAGCATCTGACACACGGGGTTTTCTCTCTCCCGAGGCTTGTGGACTGTGCAGACGTGGACAGGTGACTGCCCTGAGTGTCAGCTCGCTGTCAGATGGGGATGCTCCCGTGGGCAGAGTTGCTGTGAGGCATTAGTGGGTACACACCACTCGTGCATTACGATCGTCTCCTCAATCTTAGGCTTGGCTTCAGAGTCCCTGGGAGCCGGCCAGGGCACACCTGGGGAAGGTCCGATGGTTTCCCACATTTCTAGCCAGGGCTGTGTGGGCAGAAATGGGCACCTTAGGGATACAGAGGCTAGTCTGGGGACATCTAGGGTGCTGTGGGTTTCTCTAGCTGAGAAGCAGACAGAGGAGTCCTGAGTAATGGGCTTGGCCTTTGGGATGGTGGCCAGACCTCCCAGGCTGCTCCCTTGGTGGCGTCTACCACTCGGGGGCTTGGGCAATGGAGGCCACGTGTGGGAAGGCGGGAGGTTCTGAGCGTGCAGCTTCCTGCCTTGTTTAGGAACTCTGAATGTGTTTTGGGGGGTCAGTCCTGCCGGATTGCTGCAGGACACTGGCCACACCAGGGGGCCCTGGTGAATCTGCCCTGATGTTTAACCACACACAAGAGATGCCCAGAACAAGAGCCCGGGAAGTGGCTGTGCAATGGGAGGTGAGGGGGCCGGGCCTGGAAAGGCGAGGGTGGAAGGAAGCAGGGTAGGGTGTCGGGGAGGGGCCGGTGCAAGTGAGGAAAGACAGTTACGCTCCAGGTGATCCCGGCTGTTCAGACCCGTGCCCTCAGACGGGGCTCTGCCCTTGGAGGAGGGAAGCAGGTCTGGAGAGCTGAGCCTGCAGGTCTCGGAGAGCAGGCGCGGTAATGGCCACCGTTGGTAGGGCCTCAGCCCTTTGTCCGCTGTCTCTCCAAACTCCAGAGAAACTTTCAGCCGTTGCTGGCCTGGGTGAGCTGCATCTGGGGTCACCATGCCTGCCGGCTCCCAGTTCTGTAGAGGGAGCCCCATCTCCCCACCCCACACTTCCTCATGTCGCTTCTTTCCCCAGTGACACGTGGCAGGCTAATGGATTGCAGTATTAATTGGTGTGCTGTTTTCACTGCTGTGGAGGCGTCAGGCCGTCTGGAGTGATTTGGTTTGGTTCTCTGTACTGCACGGCGAGTCTTTCTGTCTGCTTGTCTTGAGGCATTTGCAGGGCAGAAGCTGTGAAGACCACCCTCTCTCCTCTTTGTCCCTGAAAAAGCCTTGACTCACCAAGTAGATGGTGCTGGGGGCACCCGGAGCAGAAGAGAGAGGGCTGAGGCTTTGCAGGGACAGATGTAGAAGCAGCAAAGGGAGGGAGGTTCTCCAAGAACAGGAAGGAGGAGACAGAGGCTCCTTGGGTGTGGGTCCTTTGAGGTGCCCAGGGGGTGAGTTTGTGGAAAGTGGGGGGACAGGGGCACCAGGGCTCTCTTGTCTCTGCAGAGCCCAAGCTTGAACCTAGCCAGATGCTCGGGAACTGCTGAATTTCAAGGGACCAGCGCAGATCGCAGACTCCCCAGATGTTTTAACTTTGCAAGGATGGCTGGTTCCTTCCTGTGACTCTGGGCAGAGAGAGGCAGGGGGGAGCCCCAACTTTGAACGAGATTGAGTTTCTTGCTACCCCAATAGGAGGCAGATTTGGAGTTAGACAGAACCTGACTTAAAGAAAATGAAGCCCAGCACCACTCCCTGCACCCTGGAGCTGGAGATTACAAATGTCTTCCACTGCATAACCCTGGAGGTAGGTGAGAATCCTTCATGAAACCGATGCCTTTGAGCTCCCGAGGCCCTCAAGAGCTCTGCCCATCTGTTTCCACCTCGCCCAGTTAATGGACTTGGTTCCCCAAGGGATGTAAGGGAAGGAGTGGTCGTTTCTGGCTTTGGTTAAAAGTGTTAACTGCCCAGTGGACATGCACGTGAAGCTGGAGGAGATCAGCCCTGAGGCACACTCTCTGAGTCACATGGAACTGCTGGAGGCTGCCATTCTGAGCAAGCATGTGCTCAGGAGGTCCCCACCACCCTGTCCATGATTCGGGCAGTGAATTTGGACTACACCACGCATGCATGTGTGCTCAGCCATGTCCGAATCTTTGCGATCCCACGGACAGCAGCTTGCCAGGCTCCTCTGTCCATGGACTTTCCCAGGCAAGAAGACTGGAGTGGGTAGCCATTTCATCCTCTAGGGATCTTCCTGACCCAGGGATCAAACCCCAGTCTTCTGCATCTCCTGCATTGGCAGGCGGATTCTTTACCGCTGGGCTACCTGGGAACTGCGACTGGGGAGACCTAAGGGTTAGGGTCATGCAAGGCACTTCGAAGTGGCTGTTGTAAACCACTCAGGGTCCAGCATTTGGCCCCCTCGCTTTCCAGATAACCTGAGTCTCCACCTCCCCTTGATTGTGTGAAAGCGAAAGGTGAAAGTGTTTGTCACTCAGTCATGTTTAACTCTTTGTGACCCCACGGACTACAGCCTCTGTCCATGGAATTCTCCAGGCAAGGATACCAGAGTGGGTAGCCATTCCCTTCTTCAGGGGATCTTCCCAACCCAGGGACTGAACCCGGGTCTTCTGCATTGCGGGCAGATTCTTTACCACCTGAGCCACCAAGGAAGCCCATTTGATACTAGGAAGCCCTATCTATTCCAGTCCCCCACTCCAAGGATGCTTGGGACTCCTGAGAAACTCTTATCCATTTCTAAATTCGGTCATCTCATCCACTCATCAAGCTTGATACTGCCTTTGGTCATCTTGTAACCAACTTCCCTAGGCTGCTGCCTACCACCTCCCCTGAAATTTGCCTGACATACAACACAAATACATATGTGTGTGCCAGAGCTGACTTACCCCTGTATATGGGTGCCAGTTAGATTTCGGGAATTTTGTGAGCTTGGTACATTTGAGTGGACCATGGTGAGAGTATTTACACTGTGGAAATTGGCAAACTCTATGAAGTAAGGCTCCCCTTTTCCCAATCTTTCCAGAGAGCCAGTTCTTAAACATTTTAGCAGCACAGCACTGGGTGAGCCCCACTTACGTACCCATAGGCCAGACTTTCTCCCTGATGGCTCAGGGTGGGCAGAGGGCATGACAATCCAGAGAAACAAACCCAGGTGGTCTGCTTCGTCCCAGGGTCTGTGGGGTCCCGTCCTCACTCCCCAACCTTGACCTGGTTTCAGGCCTGGCCTCCTCTCCTCAGCGCCCAGAACTCTCATCTTCTGAAGTGCCCTTGGGAGAGGAAATTTTATTTTTAACTCTAAAGCAATCATCATTTCAGAGGATGTGTTCATTGATATGCAGGGCATTTGTTCTCCATCTCAAATTCTCACACTGGAAGTGAATGCTGGCTTTGCAAAACTGAGAGGTCGACTGAGAGGGTAACCCTCTCCAAACGAGGGGCCAACCTGCCGCAGTTGGGAGGGTCAAACTTGTGTCTCGAGATTAAAAAACAAAAATACAACTGCAAGAAGCTTTTTTAAAAAAAGTTTTCCCTGGGTCGTTTATACTTTTATTTAATTTTAATTATTATTTAATTATTTAGTTAAAGAATTTTTATTTATTTTGGCTGTGCTGGGTCTTCGTTGCTGCGGGGGCTTTCTCTAGCTGCCGTGAGCACAGGCTTCTCTTCGCTGTGGTGCATGGGCTTCTCATCGTGTTGGCTTTTCCTGTGGAGCATGGGCTCAGATGCCCTGTAGCATGAGGGATCTCCCTGGACCAGGGGTCAAACCCAGGTCCTCTGCATTGGCAGGCTGATTCCTAACCACTGGACCACCTGGGAATTCCTGCAGGAAGCTTTAAAAAAACAAGACTTCCTTATGGTCTGTTGTCATCTGCGCACACGCATGTGTGCATGTATATGCGCCCGTGTGTGTGTATGTGTGTGTATGTATGTGTGTGTGTACATGTGTGTGTATTTGCGTGTTTGTATGTATTTGTGTGTATGTTTGTGTGTGTGTGTGTATGCATGTGTATTGTGCACGTGTGTGTGTGTATGTATATGTGTGTGTGTGTGCAGGCCCTGTGTTCCTGGAAAATAACAACAATTCAAGGAATCCCCTCAACCTTCTGTCTGGAACACAGATCACTGCAAAGAACCAGCCTTCCCCATTTGACTTAAATAAGCCTCGTGGACCTATGACAAAGGCCAGACACAGACCCTCCAAATTCTCATTCTTTGCTCCGTAAATGACTAGCTGAACTGCTTGTCTCCACAGATCCATCGGAACAAGATGCTTCTTAGCCAAACTGCAGTTAAGCTTTTCTCCTTCTTCCAGCCCTTGACCTTTGGGGTACCCACGCCTCGCCGGCTCACAGCCCCTCCTGAGAACAGACTGGCCTCGGGGTAAAACATCCTCTGATCTTGGATTCCATCTCAGCACCCTTTCATCGCACTTTCCCGCTCCTGGTTCTTCCAGCCTTGTTTGCTCCTCTCAGTAAAAGAGAACTCTTTTTGCCGAACTCTTGAGATGTGTATAGATCTTACAGTCAAAGCATCTGCTCTGTTGCAAGGGCCCCCTGCCTTGACTGCAGCAGGACCTTCCTGCCCCAGCAATAATAACCCTTTTGAATAAGTCTTTGTTAACTGGGTTCGAATTTTATTTTCATTTGACACTAGCCTCTGCTAGGGCATCTGGACAGTCTCTGACATAAGCCTTGTCGGGAGACAAGGGGCAGACAACTTGGGCAAAAGCAAACACAGGTCCAGGCAGAAGAGCCCTGATAGGGGACGGGGCAGGGAGAGAAAATGAGGTTGGTTAAGGTTTTGTAGTTTAGAGAAAGGAAGATTGTGCTTTGTGGGCACAGAGATGGATGAGGCACATTACTTGTCTTATCGAAAAACTTATTAAGGAGATTTCCCTAGCAGTCCAGTGGTTAAAATTTCACCTTCCACTGCAGGGGGCGCGGGTTTGATGCCTGGAGAACTAAGATCGCACATGCCATGCAGTGAAAAGAGAAAAAAATCGAACAAAAAATTGAAGAAAAAAAAAGGAAGCTCAGAAACAGCTTCAAGCTGTATCTGCTGTATCTACATCTTTAGTTTAGAGTGAGCTTGGTGCCACTCGGGTGGGCTGTTGGTCCCTGCAGCTGATGTTATTTCTTGTCTTGTTTCAGCGTGTAGGTCAGGCCAGGAGGAGTGCAGGACCAGGGCGCTGAGGGGCTAGGGCACCTCTAGGCTCTGTGACCTGGGCTTGGCACACAAGAGGAGATGAGCCCCTCATATATGCTGGGCATGTTTCAAAAGAGCCAACAGCAGGAGAGGGGCTGCTGACAGGCAGGGCAGGTTAAGGTTTTGTATGTTCCAAGGAAAAGAAGAACTTGGGCTGGGGGTGCATGCCTCTTTTCAGTTAGTTTTCACAGCTGCTTTTTTTGACCTGTTTTGACCTGGGGCTTCCCACCTGGTGCACTGGTAAAGAATCTGCCTGGTAATGTAGGACATGCAAAAGACGGGGGTTTGATCCCTGGGTCAGGAAGATCCCCTGGAGAAAGAAATGGCAACCCACTCCGGTTTTCTTACTGGAGAATCCCATGGACAGAGGAGCCTGGCGGGGTATAGTCCATGGAGTTGCAAAAAGTTAGATATAACTGAGCGACTGAGTGCACACACACACACACTTTTTTACCTGTCTTAGGCAGAAGCCTGAACTGGGAGGTGATGGGGTCCTGCGATATTGACTGATTGGAGAAAGGCTGCAGGACCAGTGTGAGAATCGGGGACCTCCATTGTCTCCTTTTCCAGGGCTTTTCCACCAGGACACTGCTGGGCCGAGAGAAAGAGGGGCCGTCGAGGACACGGGGACCTGAGGCACCGAGGTGCAGAGAGGAGATGGGTGGTACTGAGTGTCAGAAAGAAAGAGGACACCACGCAGAAGGAGCCCAGGGGCAGGCAGATCATCCAGGATCCACGTGGGGTGAGGTCACGGAGACTCCAAACGTCAGGCTGAGGAGTTCAGTTTTGACAGCCATGGGGAGCCGTGGTAGGTGTTTGAGCAGGGGAGTTGACATGCGCTGGAGTTTCTGCAACCTACACCAAGACTCTGCGATATGGACATCTGTCAAGGATTCCATGCTTCATAGCACAACCACATCCCCATGACATAATCCCCCCACAGGCTGGTTGCGGGGGTCTTCAGACATCTTCTCCCCCTGTCCTCCATGGAGGAAAGACTTCCCAGGGTAGAGGATCACCTGGACGCGGGGCTCCAACTGTCCGGCATCTGTAAAGGAGCGCCTTGGTTGCCTTAGCCGCACCCACCTCTTACCCCGGTCTCAGACCCTCTGGTTCTGCAGAAGTTAGTCCCACCCCGAGCCTCATCTGGGGTGGAGCACATGGCCTAGGCTGAGCCAATCACCAGTGCCCACCCTCCGGCTGCTGGGATTGGTTCAGGGATGAACACATGACCCGAGATAGGCCAATCAGGGCCAAAGAGTCTGAATTCCGGGCTTGTGAGTGGAGCTCTCAGAACAGGAAGCTCTCTGACTGAATTTGGGCTTGAGGGGCATCCTAAAATGATGTTGGTCCAGGGGAGCAGAGCTGGAAGACGGGCTGGGTCCCGGGTCCAGCTGTGGACACCAGTCCCACTGATCTCTGGACATTTGAGTCACGTCAGCCTGGAAATTCTTCTTTTAACTGTGTCAACTTGGGTTGGGTTTTGCCAACATTCAACCCCAGGAGTCCCAGCTAACCCACTCCTATCAGCTCCCGGGTCCTCCTGGTTGCGCAGAATCCGAGGGACGGGCAGTGACACAGGACACAACATTGAGCAGCTGTCCCCACCCCAGCAAAGCAAAGCAGAACCCAAACAGAGACGGAAGCCCGAGGAGTTAAACATCGTTAAACCAGGGCGAGGTGGGCGGGGGAAACCCTGGAGCATCAGGAGTGTGGGAATGGAGAGCTAAGTTGTAGGGATTTACAATATCTGTGGGCAGTGAGGGGCTTCCCTGGTGGCTCAGGCGGGTAAAGAATCTGCCTACAATGCAGGAGACCCAATTCGATCCCAGGGTTGGGAAGATCCCCTGGAGAAGGGAATAGCAACCCACTCCAGTATTCTTGCCTGGAGAATTCCATGAACAGAGGAGCCTGGTGGGCTGCAGTTCATGGGGTCTCAAAGAGTCGGATAGAACTGAACGATTAAGTACGCACGCACGCATGTGGGCAGTGAAGGGAGTCAACGTTTGATAGTCTGAGAGGTTCCAGTGGACACGTGCATTACCTTTTTTTTTTTTTTTTAAAGGAAGAATTGGAAAATTTTATTCTAGCCAGATTTGAGGATTGTAACCTGGGAAGAGCAACTCAGAAGGCTTTGAGAACTATTTCATTACAAGTCAAGACACAGCTTATATAAGATTTTTGAGACTGAGGGCTGTACATCAAATGACTTGTTATTGACAGTTTACATCTAATTGCCTTTCATTTATTCTTGGCCAGTGGAGTGGTGTTCACTTTTCACATTTCACAAAGCTCAGAGCACGTGGGTGCCCTGCTGGGTCTGAGTAAGAAAAATGGCTGTGTTTGGGGAGTACCTCCTAGGTGCCAGATGCTATGCTAATTTCTTTACATGTTTTATCTTTTCAATCCCAGCAACTAGGTACTATTGTTACCCCATTTTTACATGTAAGAGCCCAAGGTTTAGAGAGTGTAAATGATGTGCCCAATTCGCACAGCTGGTAAGGCGGTGGGTGGGAACGTCTGACTCTAGAGCTTAAGTTCTTAAACATGCTATTTGGGATGCTTCGAAAGGAGCCCCAGGAGACAGTGTGTTCCTTGATCTGACTTCAGCTCCTGGCTGTCTCTGCATCCCCCCCCCCGGGTACTTATTGCAATGCAGAGTGTTAGGCTCCACTGCAGACCTGTTCAATCAGAATCCACTCCCCCTGCCCCCAGCCCCACACTGTGATTCCTATGCACACGTCTGACACTTCACATCTTGGGCACACTTCCCTGAAGATCTGACCCTCATAAGCAATTCAGTCCCTGACACCGGACCACCTGCTCTTGTGTCTGCAAGTGGGGCTTGAAAAATTCAGATCTTCTGCTCATCTAAGAGGCTCATTATAACCTCAAAATGTTTATCCTTATGCTGGTGAGAGAGGACGCAAGCATCCTGTTCCATCTGTAGGGATGACTAAGGCTCAGCGAATTTTAAGTGGCGCGTCCTATTTTAACTAGAACAAGGAGTGGTAGGTTCACCCCAACATCTTACCTCGGAGCCACGTTGCTTTGGAAAGTCTACCAGCTGGAACACTTTCTGTTGCTGTAAATGGAAAGCCTGGCTCAAAGTGGCTTAAAAAAATAAAGGGAACTATTTGGCATCTGCATGTCTGAAAAATCCAGAGGTAGGGTATACTTCAGGTGAGGCTTGATTCAGCAGCTCAGTGCTTTTTCCATTTCCCCGTGGCCCCCTCTAAGGCATCGCCTTCTCAGCATGCCTGGCTCCTCACTGCACACAGAGATAAGCACTCTTTCAGTGAGATAATTTTGGACCCTCACCGTCTGATTCCACTCAACCCACCTGCTATTGAAGCTTCTAGCCTCTGAATTGTCTTGACATTTTCTCTTCATCCCTCCTCCCAGTTCTATTTCTGGGCTTTGTTCATGCGAATCCCCTGTCTTTTTCTCCCTTTTTAAAATAATTTCCTTTTATGATTGTAAATGTGATGCTTGCTCATTGTCAAAATATATACATCCACAGAAAGTTTGAAGAATAAAGTTGAAAAACTAACACGCATCACCCAGAAATAACCACTGTTGGCGTGATGGGTAGAGTCTTGGCCATCCGGAGCCTGAGGTCCCAGCTTCTTGCTACCTGGGATCCACACACAGGCCTGAACTTACAGGAGTTTGATTTTGCTGAGGAAGGAAACAGAGACAAGTGAGCTAGGAGTCCCTTGACTGGGGTAGGAGGCTCCCAGACAGCTCTGCCTGGCTCCATGCCACTTCCTATGGGGACTCCGAGGGAAGCCTTTATTTCCTATGCAAAGTGGCCTCCAAGTGAGAGATCAAACTCTGGAGAGAGCTGGAAAAGCAATTAACTTCACTCAGAGTGAAGGATATTGTTTTGTGCCACTAGACGATTTTTTTCCTCCAGAAAAAATTACGCCCTCAAAATCAACATTTGATTTAGTCTTTGTTCATTTTAAGAATGATGTGAGGATATGAACAGGCAACATGGGACTTCATAAAAAAAAAGTACGATGCTGCTGAAATAATTTTAAGGCTGGATGTAGCTTTACATTTGCTTTCTGGATAGCCTTACAATTTACACTCCACCAACAGTGGTAAGGAAGGTTTGGTTCTTTATAACCTTGGCAGCATCGAGAATTATAATTTAAAAAATGTTCATTTGATGGGGAAATACTGCTTTGTTGTACATTCTTTGTTTACAGTGGAGAGGAATTTTTTTCCTGTGGTTGTTAGTCTCCCATGTGTCTTTCTTGTTTTCACAATAGGTCTTTATTTCTGACCGTTATTTTTTCATTGTTTTGTATGAACTCTTTACATATTACGGGGAATGTCCCTGGGTCATACACAGGGGCCCATGCTTTCCACATTTTCAGGATCAAAGTCTTTGACGTTATAAGGTCGAATAGGGAAACCAAATTTGCCAAAGCAAAAAAAAAAAAAAAACAACAAAACAGCCACTCCTGGGCTGCCTACATTCTCAGGACTGAAGTCCCCGACAGTATAAGGTCCCATAGGAATACTAAATTTGCCAAACCACAAAAATAGCCACTCCTGGGCTGCCTACATTCTCAGGATTAAAGTCCCTCACATTATAAGGTTAAATAGGAAAACCAAATTTGCCAAAATACAAAAACAGTTGCTCTCGGGCTGTTACAAATTCTGTTCCTACCCCCACGTCCCTCACACTTAAGACTGTTGTTTTTTTCCACTTGTCATCATTAGATTTGTAGGTTGGTCCGTTCCAGTTTGCCATACGTTATAAACATGCTTGAGTATCATGCAAAACCATTTCAAATTTTGCCAAAGATGCAAAATTTCCTGAGATTGATCAAAGTGATTATGGAGAATTATTTGAATCCCATGCAAGGCTACCAGCAAGTGAGAATATATCAGAATTCAGCCAGTTAACAATTACAGAGGAGGAAATCTTCGAGGCTGATGAAATGACAGGCACTTCAAAAGAGAGAGATTTGAATTTTAGAGGATTAAGACAGGCCATTGGGAAAATTGATGACACCTTCAAATATTTTTTTGCAAAAATGTCCTCTTTATGATTGTGCTGTGAAAGTCAAACGTGAAATCAAGAATGTTGTATCGTGCTATCAGACAATCTTGTCAGAAAAATTATGCCCGCCAAATCAACATTTGATTTATTCTTTGTTCGCTGGAAGAATGAAAAAAGAGTTGCATTCACAGCTGACTTTGGTTAAACATAGGCTAAAACAAACTTCATAATTTGTCATTTCTTTTTAAATAAAGTCACAAACTTTTATTTCTTCCCATCTTTTAAAAAGTGGATTTACTTTGTCGTCTTTTTAAAAATTTTATTTTTATTCAAGTGTAGTTGATTTACAATATTGTGTTAGTTTCAAATGTACTGCAAAGAGATTCAGTTTTATATACATATATATCTATTTTTCAGATTCTTTTCCCTTGTAGGTTATTACAAAATATTAAGTAGAGTTCCCTGTGCTCTATAGTAGGTCCTTATTATTTATCAATTTTATATACAGTAGTGTGTATCTGTTCAGAGAAGGCAATGGCACCCCACTCCAGTACTCTTGCCTGGAGAATCCCATGGACGGAGGAGCCTGGTAGGGCTCCATGGGGTCATGAAGAGTCGGACACGACTGAGCGACTTCACTTTCACTTTTCACTTTCATGCATTGGAGAAGGAAATGGCAACCCACTCCAGTGTTCTTGCCTGGAGAATCCCAGGGATGGGGGAGCCTGGTGGGCTGCCGTCTATGGGGTCGCACAGAGTCGGACACGACTGAAGCGACTTAGCAGCAGCAGCAGCAGTGTGTTAATCCCAAATTCCTAATTTATCTCTTCCTGTCTTCCCCTTTGAGAACCATAAGTTTGTTTTCTTTGTCTGTGGGTCTCTGTTTTGTATGTGACTTCATTTGTACCATTTTTAATCCCAATTTTCCTTGAGTGATGCAGATCTTTGCTATCAAAATTTGATTTCTTTGCATTTGACTCCGTCCTAATGAGACGGATGAACTAGAGCCGATTGTATAGAGTGAAGTAAGCTAGAAAGAGAAATATTGTATATTAATTCATGTGTATGGAATCTAGAAAGACGTTACTGCTGAATCTATTTGCAGGGCAGCTGTGGAGAACAAACTCATGGACACAGTGTGGGGAGGAGAGGGGACAAGTTGACAGAGTAGCCTGGAAGCATATGTGTTACCATACATGGAACAGACAGCCAGTGGGGATTTGCTGTGGATGCTTGGAGCTCAACCCAGTGCTCTGTGGCGGCCTGGAGGGGTGGGATGGAGAGGGAGATGGGAGGGGGCTTCAAGAGGGAGGCCCTAAGGCCTACACGTGTCCCTTGGATAGGGTGTCAGCTTTAGTGTCTTAAAGAAATGGGACAAAATAAACTGAGTTTTTAGCAGGCATTCTGTTGCATTTTCAATATGCGTATAAGGAGAAGGGGACGGCAGAGGATGAGATGGTTGGGTGGTATCACCGACTCAATGGACGTGACTTTGAACAAACTCTGGGAGACAGTGAAGGACAGGGAAGCCTGGCGTGCTGCAGTCCATGGGGTCGCGAAGAGTCAGACACGACTGAGTGGCTTATAAGGCTCTATGCGACAGAGACGGTTAACAGTTCTATAGTTCAATTCATGGTCTTTCTTCTTCCTAGCTTTCCATTGCATTTGAGTCTTTAAAAATTTTATTCACCCTTTGATTTTTTTTTTCATTTAAATTTCAAAACCTTTAGAATGTAAATCTGTAGATGGAGTGAGGTGTGCTGTATGGGTTGTTCACGGCCGGGGCAGAGCTGTGTAGAAACCACACCATCTCGGTGGGACACGCCAGCCGGCTCGTTACTCTCTGCGGGTCGGTGGGTTGGCTGCTCTATGGGAAGGCTGGAGCCCAGCGGAGCCCAACTCTGGGCTGTGGCTGGAATCAGTCTGCTCCCTGAGTTTTTACGCTCCTCAGACACCAGCAGGAGATCGGGGTGCTGTGCTTTCCTTGGGGTGGCAAGTCTTCGCATCGGTTCCTCTGACCGAAGCCAGTTCAATGGACAAACTGGAAGTCAAGGTCGGGGGAAGTCCCCCCGCCCTCCCTGAGGCCATGACAAAGGCTGGGATGTGTGCCACACCCCAGGGAAGCGAAGCGCCCAGTGCGAGATCCCATCTCTCACGCTAGTCAATTTCACCGGCGTTATCTTGAATAGCCACCCTTTTTCTTTAAATTATGGGCCTCGGGAAGCAAAGCGAGGGAAAAACTCTGTGATGCTCCTCCAGCCTTCTTATCACAGATCGGAGGGGACAGATGGGGCCGCTGAAGCCCAAGGTGACTCAGCCGCCGGAGCTCTGTGGCCTGAGAAGCAGTTCTCTGTTTGAACGGCAGGTGGAGCACTGCCCTCCTGGGTCTTTCGGGCAGTCACAGGTCACCCCAGATGGCAGGTTGGCTGGTGTGAACGCACGGGACGCGTGCACACATGCATTTGCACACACATACACACACACACACACACACGATTGTGTAGCTGTGGCTTCCCAGGTGGCTCCGTTGTAAACACTCTTCCTGCCAATGCAGGAGATCTGGGTTCCATCTCTGGTTTGGGATGATCTCCTGGAGGAGGAAAATGGCAACCCCCTCCAGTATTCCTGCCTGGAGAATCCAATGGACAGAGAAGCCTGGTGGGCTACAGTCCACAGGGTCGCAAAGAGTCAGACACGACTGAGCGACTAAGCACAGGCTGAGATTACAACTCCCTGTAAGTAAAGCCAGTACAGATACGGATACGAATAGTAATAAAGGCAGCTAACCTTTCTGCACTCTCCCCTAAGTTCTGGGCGCCGTTTGAGCTCCTACGTGGTGAGGTGTGGTGGGGGGAGGCTGAGCATTGATTAGCTTCCACAAAGACAGCGCTGTCCTAACCTTTTCCTTCTCTGTGTGACGACCTGCTGCTCCTTGCCTCTCCTCTCTGTCATTTAATAAGGATGGGGCAGGCAAGAGAGGATGCTGTAAAATCCAATTAACTCAGGCTTCAAAAGGCCTGGGCTCCATGTGGGGCCAGCTCCCACCACCACGCGCAGCGGTCAGGCCGGCTGCGGCATCCTAGAGGCAGGTGTGCCAGGAGGGGGCTGCTGGGAAGCGTCCAGTTTCCCCAGGCCAAAGCCCCGAGGTTAAGGTTGCTCCTGGCTCCTCTTGGCAGCGCTGGGGGAGCAGGAAGGGATGGGAGTGTACGAGGCGCCGTGTAGGGTCTCAGGCTGCCCAACCCCCAGCCCAGCACCCCCAGCGGCCCCAGCTCCCATTCCCTCTGTTTGAACCAAATTCTGTTCTCTCTGTAAGTCAGTGTATGCATCCCCTACCTCAGCCTCAAAGGGGGGCTGTTGCCAGGTGTGCAGAATTCATCCTAGTCCCCATGTGTCTGTGTGTGTGTGTGTGTGCTCAGTCGCTCAGTTGTGTCTGACTCTTTGTGACCCCACAGACTGTAGCCCACCAGGCCCCTCCGTCCATAAGATTTTTCAGGCAGAAAACATGCTGGCAGCCAAAACCCTTCCAGGCGAGCTGGGAGGAGGCTGCTTTGTGCAGGCAGATGTTTCTGCTCTCCAGCGGAGACAGGGGACGCAGAGTCTCGGTGTGTGCAGATGGGTGGGAGCAGGATCAATGCAGATGATGTCCGTAGAATGCAATTCCTGCAGCAATTTTGATGAAGTGCAAATGTAAACCTTCTGGGGTACAGGAGCGTTTGGCGGTGCTTTCTGATGCCTCCCGCCATGCGCTACTCTTCCTCCCCAAATTCAGCAGTGGTTCCTTCTGAAAGCCTGCCCCCGCCATCCCCCCGGGACTTCAGCCCAGCATGCCTGCTCCTCCTGACTCCCGGTTCTCTCGATTTCCAGAGGTCCCTGACCTCCTGGAGCATCTCTTCCTAGGCAAGCATCCGTCTTCTGGGGAAGACTTCTCCTTGGAGCTTCTCCATCATCATCAAACCCTTGTCATCTCCATCATCTCGCCGTGAGCTCCCCTCCTTCCTTCCACTTAAGGTCTCCCCACTGCCTGTCAGAATTTAAGGCACACGCAGACCCTTTAACCCTCCAGTCCCACCAAGAGGCTGCAGCCAGCTCCTCCTTGGGTCTCATGGGACACTCAGCTTTGGCTCCTTGAGCTACCAGGTAAGGGTTTCAGCTTCAAGGATGTGAGGAGGCTCAGGCCACACGAAGAGGCCATGTACCCGTGCACCTGCAGAGCCCAGCTGAGGTCCTGGCCCACAGACAGGTCGCCCACCGGACAGGTGACAATGGCCTTCTAGCCTTTGCATCTTCCTAGCCAAAGCCCCCAATCACCGAGCAGAGACCAGTCTTTCCTGCCATGCCCTGTCTAAATGCCCACAGAATCTCTGGGCATGATGACATGGTTGCTTTAGGCCACCAAGTGTTGGGCTGGTTCCTCATGCAGCAAATAGCCAGTGGACCTGTGAGTGACTGCTGTTCTTACTAAACCACACTTTTCACCTTTGCATCTCTCCAGGGTTGGAGACACGGACTCCAGACAGGGGACTTCAGCATCTCACACCACTCTCCATATTTGTCGGGAACAGGAGACCGTGGAAAGGGTGGGTGAGAAGGCTCGTCGCAAAATTACCAGAGAAAATACAGAAAGCTGCATTAAATTTGAATTCCCGAAAAAGAAGAATAAATTTTCACATAAATATCGTCCATGCAATAGTCAGGCTACACTTATACTAAAAGGATTCCCTGGTAGCTCAGCTGGTAAAGAATCTACCTACAATACAGGAGACCCTGGTTTGACTCCTGGGTCAGGGAGTTCCTCTGGAGAAGGGTTAGGCTACCTACTCCAGTATTCTTGGGCTTCCCTGGTGACTCAGATGGTAAAGAATCCACCGGCAATGCAGGAGACCTGAGTTCAATCCCTGGATTGAGAAAATCCCCTGGAGGAGGGCATGTCAATCCACTCCAGTATTCTTGCCTGGAGAATCCTCATGGACAGAGAAGCCTGGCGGGCTACAGTGCATGGGGTCACAAAGATTCGCACACAACTGAGCAACGAAGCACAGCACTTATACTAAATTAATTATCTGAAGGACTTCCTTGGTGGCCCAGTGGTAAAGAATCTGCCTACAATGCAGGAGACATGGGCAGGAGATGCGTGTTCGATCATTGGGTTGGTTGGGAAGATCCCCTGGAGAAAGGATATGGTAACACATTCCAGTATTTTTTGGAAAATCTCAGTCCATGGGATCAACTAAGCAACAACAAACAACATTTATTTGAACTCCAAATTAAATTGTGCTGAGTATTCCTGTTTTTATTTATCTGGAAACTCTAAAAAGTAAAGGCCAAAGGCCCTGGACACTCTTCCCAATGTCCTGACACTTAGAGAGGTCATGCTCCTTCCACCAGGGGTGGCAGGGACCCTGGGGTCTGTGATCAGCAGGGATTCCCAAGATTCCAGGAAGCTGTCTGCAGGGGTTCAGCTGATGGCTGCAGCTGGAGGAGGAAGCTGGCTTTGCCCAGAGGTTGTGTTCCGTGTTCGAGGTAACTATATATTCATTCTTTCTGGAACCAAAGAGAGAGAAGGCCATCTGGAAGCTCCTCCAGCCACATACACCTCTCTCTGGTATCCGGTTGGTCCCTGGTGCTCTTCCCTGACAAAGCAGAGTGGGAGGGCTTCTCAGCTCCTTTCCCCAGCCAGCCATCCCTTTCTTCCATCACTTGGGTTCATTATCTAGTAATGAAAACCAGCTCATTCTCAATCTGCCACTGTGTCTCCTACTAAATAATAGTGGCTGGAAAAGTCTCCAGTCTCTCTCTCCCTCTCTATCCATCCACGGCTGTCTCATCTCTATACCAGCTCGTTAGCCAGAACAACAGTAATGAGTGGGTCCATCCCTTCCCTCTCTTTCCCTCTCACCCTCTGCAGACCCTGATCCCAGGGAAGAGAGCTAGTGAGGAGAGTTTGGCCATGCGCCCCGGTCAGCCCTATGGTAAGTAGAACAGACGGGGGCCTTGTTATTTATTCATTCACTTTCATTTTCTCATTCAGCAAATATTTATTTAGTGCCCAGTACAGGCCAGGTGCAGCTCTAGTCGTGTGGCCAAGATGCTCCTTGGAAAGTCGAATGACAAAAGCAGAGTCATAAAGGAAATGGAAGGACTTCCCTGGTGCTCCAGTGGCTAAGGCTGAGCTCCCACTGCAGGGGACCCGGGTTCATTCCCTAGCTGGGGAACTAGATCCCACATGCGGCTAAGGGTTCGTGTGCCACACAGAGGGTCCCAGTTGCCACAGTGAAAATCGGAGTTCCCACATGCTGAAACTAAGACCCAGAGCAGCCAAATAAACAAAAAAAAAACCAAACATTTTTTTAAAAAAGTGACTTCAAAGAAAAGAAATGAAGCCACCTGTCCTGATCTGAAGTGGAAATATCCAGGCAGGGTTGGAGATGATGGGGTGGAAGAGTCCCTAAAAGACATATCATTTGTAATCCCTGTTACAGGACAGGTATGGCCAGCTCTATTACTCCTTTTTTTCCCCAACAGATTCTGAAAAGCAGAATCAAGGTTTGGGGTGAAACATAGCACCTGATCGATGATCGCGAAGGCGCGTGCCCAGCCCGTGCTTTGCTCCCTCCCGTCACTGTGCTAATTGTCAAATGCCGAGTAACAAACCAGCCCACACTGCCGTGCTGTCCTGAGATGCGGGCTGGGCCACCACGGCTGAAGATTGCCCGAGGTGCCGTGTCTAAATGGGCATGAGTTTGCGCAAACTCCAGGAAGCAGTGAAGGACAGAGAAGCCTGGCGTGCTGCAGGCCGTAGGGTCGCAAAGAGTCAGACACGACTGGGAGACTGAACAACCGCATCCAACGTGGCTCTTTCAAATGGCTGTTGGAGGCCTCAGTTCCTGGCTGGCTGCGTGCACGAAGGCTCAGCACCTCTCCAGTGGGCCTCTCCATAAGGATGCTGGTGACATGGCCGTTGGCTCCTCCCAACCTCAGAAGTGACACACCATCACTTCGGCATGGTCTCTTGGCCATAGAGATCAAGCCTGGCATGACTTAGGAGGAGATGACGTGCAGATGCAAATACCAGGAGGAAGAGTCGTCAGGGCTGTCCTAAAGGCTGGCCCCCGCACTTACCTTCAGTTCAGTTCAGTTCAGTCGCTCAGTCGTGTCCGACTCTTTGCAACCCCATGAATTTTAGCACGCCAGGCTTCCCTGTCCATCACCAAATCCCAGAGTTCACTCAGACTCACGTCCATCGAGGCAGCGATGCCATCCAGCCCTGCTTCAAACCTCGTCTAATACTGTGTCCTGGGTCCACATTTCATAGCTATTCATCAAGCACCTGCTATGCTCTGGCAGCGTTCCAGCCTCTGGGGCCTTGCCAGTAACCAAAACAGACCCGAATGCCTGACTGGGGCTGTGCGTATGTGTGAGGCTGAGTAAATGGACAGAGCAGTAGGAGGGGATGCTGGGCCCAGTCTCTGAACGTGCGCCCTGATTCTGTGTGTAGGGGTGTGTGTGTGTGTTTGTGTGTACTCTTTCAAGAGAGTGTAATCTTCTTCCTCCATCATAGTTTTCACTCTGCAAGGCTCAGATGAGCTGCCCTAGCAGCAATCATTCTGGACGTCCTTTCTGGAATTACCTTGAACACGAAGTTCAGGCAGACTCTTTCAGATATTTTCAAAGGTAACACAGCTGCGTCTTTTGGGGCCAGATTGTTTAGGTGAGAAGGGCCAGTGAATCACCATTTGGAAACTTCTCTGGTGCAAATGAATTCAAAATTCTGCCTCCAGCAACCACGCTCAGCTTCACACCCCTTCCATACACCCCCATACACACACACACACACACACACACACACACACACACACACACAGAGCTAAAGTTACGGCTATGAGACTGTGAAATATTTCTCATGAACTGAATCTAAAGTTAGTTTGAAAAAGTTAATTTCAAAATAAAATCTTTGGAATAATGGCCCCATCCCTGGAGTATGGTCCGGGCTTCCAGAGGGACAATTTGAATGAAATGCCCTCATTCTGAAGGAGGAATTCTGGAGTGCTCTTTCCAAAAACTTTTGTTGCTTTTTACTCAGACCTTTTAATTCCCACTGTTGGAGATTATAGGGGCTTCCCTGGTGGCTCAGATGGTGAAGAGTCTGCCTGCAATGCAGGACACCCGGGTTCAATCCCTGGGTTGGGAAGATCCCCTGGAGAAGGGCATGGCAAACCACTCCAGTATTCTTGCTTGGAGAATCCCGTGGACAGAGGAGCCTTGCAGGCCACAATCCAAAGAGTCTAACACAACTGAGCAACTAACACTATGATTCCTGCTGTTGGAGGTTATAAAAGTGTATCTCTAGTTTTTCTTCTCTTTTCTTGGTGTTGTATCTGTTTTTCATGGGCTTTGTTGGGAGGGGAGCTTTCAGGTTAAGTTCAGAGGGGGAGGGACCTCATGTCATTGCCACCCTTCTGGATGTTTTAGAAGCTCTGGCTCAGGTCTCCCGGGAGCTGGCAGTCCAGGGCTTCCTTCTGGCCCCGGAGAACAGCTGTCCGTGATGGATTTTTTCCACTGTCTTTTTTGGGGGAAGGCAGATGGAAACACACAGACGTGTCTGAATCTGTCCCTGGCTCGTTGCCCATATCCTCCCCCTCCTCCCTTTTTCCTATCGTGTCACTTAGGAACGTCTCTCTAGTTTGGTAAACAATCACTCCCTTTGATCCGCATTCTGTCCGCCCTCTTTTCCTACCAGTACAAATAATTTGGCAACATAAACACTGTCATCGGTGATCGTTTGCAAGCTCCTTTCCATCAAACATGCTTTATTTGTTTCTTTTTTCAAAAAAAAAGGAAAAGGGGAAGGAAACTCTGGAGGATATCAGAGTGGGCTATGTCTCTTTCTTCTGTCTGTAGGATTTCAGGAGATTTGATAAAAAGTTCTGACAGCTGGCAAGCTAAGGCTGCTTTTAAGTGAGGCTGCTCAGATGGGGAACAGATTCAGGGCCGGCATCTCAGGAAGGAAGGGGTTGCTCTCTCCCCACGTTATCTTTTAGCCACGCGCAGAGCCGGCCCAGCCGGGCACACTGGAGTGGCGTTGAAACAGAGCCAATCCCTCACCATCTGGCCCTGACTGTAAACATGTGTATACAAAGCGAGTGTCACTTCAGCTAATTTGAGAGGGCCTGGCTGCTTTGCTGGTTGCTGCAGCTGTACCCAGGGGTGTGGGGCGGGGCAAAGTCAGGGACAGCAGGGTGCACAGGCTGGCGGCCTTTCTTCCAGCAACATCTGCGGGCGGCCGGAGGGAGGCTTCAGACACCCAGCCCAGGCAGCATGGGCCCACGCTTCCTCAGGGCCCACAGTGCCCTCCCATCCGGCTCTCTGGCCATCATTGCTCCGGCATTTAATTCACGCTCCTGGCAGACTGTAAATGCCCTAAAGGCAGGCCGTGCGACTCTCCTGTTTCTCCGTGTCAAGAGACTTGCACTTGAGACGTTATCATTGAATTAAAATAAATCCCTACCAGAAATTTCTTCTTCATGTCAATTGCACAGCCCTTCTGCTCTTTCTGCATAGATTTCCACTCTTTCTGCCTTTGCTGGGCAGAGAGAGGCACTGAATCCCCATCCCTCTGGGGTAAGAGGAAGAGTTCTCTTTGAGCCAGGAGCTTGGAGATCTTAGCTTTGTCTTACACTCTCCCCAAGGTCTCACTTTTATCATCTTTGTAATGGGATCTGTATGGCCTCGCCTATGCAGGCACCATCAGAGGTCCCCCAGCCTGGGTTCCTGCCTGAAGATGGGGCGGGGAGGAGGGGTGGTTCAGGCAAATACCCGTATCCAAGTGTTGGATCCAGTGCAGGGTGCTGGCCACCAGGGTGCGCACGCTCAAAAGGCCCCACGTTCTAGTTTCCTGAGGCCTGTTTTTCCAGCCTCCCCTCCCCTCCTCCCATCACCAGCCTCTCTTGGAAAGTTCTGGTGCAGTTCCACCTGGGAGGTGCAGTGGTACCTTGTCAGAGGAAGAAGTGTTGCTCCAAGGAGGAGGCTGCCCTGGAGGTCAGGGCCACACCCCGGCTCCTCCAGGCCCTTCCTTTCTCCCTGCATTCAATTTGGCTCCAAGGACTTCCCTGGTGGTTCCGTGGTTAAGAATTTCGCACTTCCAATCTTCCAATGCAGGAGATGCTGGTTTGATCCCTGGTCAGGGAACTGACCCACTTGCTATGTGGCACGGCCAAAAAAAAAAAAAATCTGACTTCAGAGGAGCGAGTTTCCCCTGCCCTGAGCCCCACGCATCCCCAGCTTCACCCAAAGGAGCGAGTGACACTTTTCCTCAACTCCTCCCTCCCATGCTCCTCCAAAACATAAACAGAATTAATTTTCAAGACGTGTGAAAGAAAATGTACTTTTCAAACAGCCTTAGGGACAGGAAAAGGAGAAAGCTAATTATCTCCTGGATTTTCTTCCAGCCGGATGGCATGGCAGTAGGGATGGGAGAGCAGACATCAGCAGGTCCAAGAGCAACCCCCCCCCGCAAGACGGCACCTTGGGGTGCAGAGAGGATGCCCTGCTGGCATTTGGGGCAACGGGGGAGCCTGTGCTTCCTGTCCTCAGGGCTGGCGTCCGGCATGGGTTGGCAAGACCCTGCTGCCACTGGGCAGTTTCGCAGGTGTGGCTCTGCCAAGGTCATGTCCACAATGGAGCTGCCCCTGGTGAGTCGGTGCCACAGGAAGGCCCCTGGAACGCGGCCGGTTGGGAGACAGGTCCTTCTCTGTCTTCCCTGAGCCGGAGAAGCAGGCAAGGGGTGAGGCTGATGAGGAGGGAGGAGGCTCAAAGGAGACCACGCTGGGATGCCCAGGAAAAAGGGCAAGCATGGGGGATCCACAACCCCAAGCTCAGATTGAAGACTCAAAATGAGACAGTCTCTCTGTGTGACACTGTCCCTGCGACAGACACCTAATTAAAACTGGACGGAATCAGGCAAGAAAGCTACTTCATCTAGACTATATTTGCCTTGCTAATTTAGGTGTCCGTGAATGTGTGTGTGTGTGTGTTTTCCTGTTGGGTGAATGTTTATAAAATCTTAATTAGGTTGTGCATATTGGAACAGAGATGGAAATACATCTTTTTTTTTTCTTCTTCCTAGAATGGTCTTACTTCCCCAGGGGACATTAAAGCTCCATACACAATATTCTCTGAGCAGGCAGAGTAGTAATGGCCTTTGACGATGGGTTTCGAGGGAGGAGGGAAAAAGTGTCTTGGATTCAATCACAGATGAATGCATGAGCGCTTACTAATTTTTTTTTTTAAATCAAAACCTCAAAATTGGACTCAAAGCAGTTATTTATAACCTGTCAGGGGAAAGTGGCATTTCAATATCAATCTCATATTGGATACATTTTTAACGACCTTTGATGTGACCGAGAAGCCGGGGGATGCACCAGGCATGCACATGGTGGGCACTCGGGATTCGTGGGAAGGAATGGACGAGTCCCTGGGGTCAAAAAGAGTCAGACAGGACTTAGTGACTTAGCAGGCACACGTGGCTGAGGAATGTCAAATGGGGCAAGGCTGCCAGAGACGGGCTAAGAGGGCTTGGCTTGACTAAGACGACAACCTTGGAGCAATCAGCCCTCCACCAGGGAGGCGGCCCCTTGAAGGCAAGCTGACCATCCGGACAGCGTCAAGGGGCTCGCTCACATTCGGGGAAAGGGGCCAGGATGCAAGAACCAGATACAGCAATCAAGGAGCCACATCTCAGCTCGGTCTTTCTCAGGGATAGAGGTGAGGCCGTTTGTGTTTCTGATAACCTCTCTAGATTCTCTCTGTGGGTCCCCAGCTCCTGCAGCTTGTGATCGAGGCTGAGATCTTCTGAACAGGACTGAGGAATAAGGTCCTTGTGACAAGGGAATGGGGTTGCTTTTTTTTTCCTTTTTACAATTTTTATTTATTTTTGGCTACACGACATAGCATGTGGGATCTTAGTTCCTCAACCAGGGATCGAACTCACGCCCACTGCGGTGGAAGTACAGAGTCTTAACCGCTGAACCACTAGGGAAGTCCCTGGTGTTGCTTTCCCATGAGCCAGGTGAAGGCACTCCACAGGGATGCTGCCTCCATCAGCAGCTCTCGAGGTTTACTGCACATTCGTGTCCTCTGGACATCAATGCAGAATCCCATTCAGGGTGTCTGGGATGGGGCTTGAGATTCTGCCTTGGCCCTCCCTGGGCTCTGGGACCACAGTTTGAGTAGCCAGGGGCTAGAGCCCAGAGTGGTGATTCTGCCTCACCCAGAGGAGTTGTTAAAGCTTAGGTTGCTGGTCTCTCCCTGCCCCCACTGCACTCGGGCTTCCAATCGAGTAGGTTTGGAGGAGAGTCACAATTTGCATTTCTAACAAGTGCCCAGGTGACAAGGACAGAGTTGGGAGATGACACTTCAAGAGTCACAAGCGTCGGGGACAGAGACTTGCAGCGGGAGCTCGGGGTTCAGCCGGGGCAATGAGACAGTGCAGAGAGCCCAATGGACAAGATGTGTGCTTCCTGGTGACCAGGTTCACACCGCGTGCAGGCCTAGAGGAAGAGGAAATGAAACTGGTTGTATTTTTTTTTCTATGTATTTAAAAAATTTACTTACTTTTAAATTGAAGGATAATTGCTTTACAGAATTTTGTTGGTGTCTGCCAAACATCAATGTGAATCAGCCATAGGTATACATATGCCCCCTCCCTCTTGAACCTCCCTCCCGCCTCCCTCCCCATTCCACCCCTCTAGGTTGTTGCAGAGCCCCAGTTTGAGTTCCCTGAGACATGCAGCAAATTCCCATTGGCTCTCTCTTTTACATTTGGTAACGTAAGTTTCCATTGGGTCTTGAAGAGTCAGTCAAGTGCAGGTAAGTGGAGAGGAAGGAGGAGGTCCCAGTGGAGGGCACTTCTTGTTGGAGGCAGAGGAAGTAGACACAAGCAAGAACGTCCTGTATCCTTCCTCCCCGAGATTTCTCCTGGGTGAAGGTCACCAAGCGAAGGGTCGTCTCCTCTCTGCCTGGACCAGGAGGTGCTCACCATGAGTGCACATGCTTAGAACACCTGGGGAGCTTTTACTATCACTGAGGTTTCAACCTTCCCCGCTAGAGATTCTGAATTGATTGGTCTTAGATGGGACCCAGACTTTTAGTGTTTTTTGTCCTTGTTGCTGTTTGTTTCTTTCTGAAACAAAGTTCCTTCAGAGATTCTTACTCATGGACAGGGTTGAGAATCATTGGCTAAGACCCAGGCATATTCCCATTTTCCCAGCTGCAGTTTTTGGGAGTTAGGCAAAGGATTGCCCCTCCCTTATTTATCACACCCCCTACAGAATCCGCAAAGCAGGTAGCTGAGCATCTGGTAAACATCTGCCCAGTCCCCGCACAGAGCAGGGTGAGCTACTTTCCTGCCTGTGGCTTTGGTGGCACAGAGGGGCTCTTGGGACGGAGGGGCAGATGGAAATGTCAGCGAGTCTGTGTTCGTGCTGCATTTGGGTGTCACTCAAATGCTTGTTTCTCTGTCAGATTCCGGATGCGATGTTTAGGTGGTAATAAACCGCCGCTGCCAGGCACTAGCCAGGGAGATCAAAGCAGCTGGCAGCATCCAGAGACGGCCTGGGTTTCTGGCTGCCAAGTGCTGGCAGCTCTGGGCTGGGGCAAGATGAAGCCAGTGCAGACTGTCGGCGGGAGTAGGGTCCCCAGGAGGCAAACAGCACATCTGGGCGTTCTCGGTTCGCTGCTGGGCTTCCTTCCCCCCGGTGCCAGCTCCCCCAACTACCAGAGGGCACATTGGGTGCACACCTCTCGGTGCCCAAGCTCCCCTGGGCGGCGGACCGCGGTGCCACTCACTCTTACGGTTGTTCATGGGTCTCATGACTGGACATCATTGTGAGGGAAGATGGGGCCGTGGTGAGAGGTAGTCCTTCCCAGGGGGCTCCATCTCAATGTGGGTTCCACCTTGGGGGTCAGATACCCAGGAGGAGGCCAGGGGCTTGGGACCCCCTCCTCCCCTTCCTCTTTTCACCTCTGCGTGTGTGCTCAGTCGCTCAGTCGTGTCCAACTCTTTGTGACCCCATGACCTATAGCCTGCCAGGGATTTGTCCATGGGATTTCCCAGGCGAGAATACTGGAGTGGGTTGCCACTTCCTCTGGGGGATCTTCCCGACTCAGGGATCAAACCCAAGTCTCCTGCGTCTCCTGCACCGTCAGGGGTGTTCTTTTTGCCACTGTACCGTCTGGGGAGCCAAAAGGAACAGCAGAGAGAGAGGCTATGTTCCATCCTTTCTGTGGCCGAGTGAGAGAAATTGGGCGGATCACTGCCTGGCCTTCTGGTTCAGCGAGTCTTGGATGCCCCCTGCGTCTTCCTCCTGTGTCCTTGGACCTGTTTCAAGCATTTTCTGGGGCTGGCAGACGGAGGAGACCTGGGAGAAACCAAGCCTGCGAGATGCTCTGGCCTTGGGCGTGAGTCGGAGAGCACGCGTCCTTCCGGGAAGTGGCCCAGAGCACTGCAGGTTCTCCACGCTGCCCTGTGTCACCGGGTTTTATTAACCTTTCCTCGGCACGGCAGAGAGCATCGCGTCTCTCCACACAAGCTCTCAAAGACCTTCGATTATTTAGTGTGGGCTCCCCTCCCCATTTTCAGGAGGCACTGTTACTAATGTCTCCCCAGTCGGATTTCTCAAAGGACAGTTTGTCTCACCTCGACAAGAGAATTTGAGAGAAGTGTGTGAACGGGATTCGCTTGGGCGCAGGTTTCCGCTCCTTCCTCTCCACTCCCTCCTCCCACGCAGCTTCCAGATCCCCAGCTCCAAGAGGCTCCGGCCCTCGCATCAGGACCAGGCCCTCATGTTTGTTCTTGGAAGGGTTGGGATGTTTTTCTAGCCTTTCAGCCATGTGTCTCCCCTCTCAGAGAGGCAGGAGGAAAACGGAGGCTCTTAGGGCTCTTCTGTGTGCTATCAAAGTGTGGGAAACAAACAGGAAGATGCTGCTCCCCACTCCCATCGGTTCCCTCCCTCCCCTTGGTCCCTGGAGGGTGTGTGGGCGCTGAATATGTGAACCCAGCCACTGCAGGAAGTCATCAGGCTGGGCTCAGGAGGGCGGGGGGATTTGTGGCTGCGATGGAAATACTCAGCCCTGCAGACCCGGGGAGCTGAGCGGGACACCTGCTCCTGGCCACAGCTGGCCCAGGTGTGGAGCCGGGGTGAGGATGGGCAGGTGGGTCCGGGCTGGCAGGCAGAGGTGGAAGCAGAGGATGCTGGAGCAGACAAGGATGCGGCAACAGGTGGGAGGGGTCATCTTTACTATCTTTCCCAGCTCGGAAAGCTTGGGCTTCTAAGGTTCTCAGAATAAGACACAATTGACAAGCCCTCCTCGTCCTCATCTTTGGAAGCTTCTAAACACAGCCCCTCCTGTTTGCCCTGAGTGCGGAGGCGGGCAGCAGTGGTGGTGACCTGAGCTTAGAGAACCGGTCCCAGCTGCTCAACCATCCCAGGTCAGGCCCGTCTGACTTCACCTCTCCCGCCCTCCTGGCTCCCAGCACTGCAGCCCTCCACACCCCGCCTCGCCCCCGGCAGTCACCCATCTCCCACCCACCTCGTTCACCCAGGCGCCACACCAGGACACCTCTCCTCAGGGTCTTTTCAAGGTTCAACTCCAACACCACCTCCTTCACGTTGCCTTGATAACTTCCCTTCCACCTCCCCTCCATCCCCTCCTCCCTGCCCAAGCAGGAAGTCATCTCCTCCTTGGGATTCTCGGAACACTTTCTCTATACTTTGTCGGGGGTACCCATCAATTTTTCCTCCTTAATCCAAGTGATCTACCTGCATATCTTATATCATCTCTGACTTGGCAAGCTTTTTAATGACAGGAGTCATACCTCATCCGCCTTTACGGCCGCACTGCACTCAGCCCCACAAATGTTGATTGAATGAGTAAAAACTCAACCTAATGACGTTCTGGGAGAAGGTCGTTCATCTCTTCTTTGCTGTTGAAGTCGGGGGCCCTCCTGGTCCAGAGGAGGTGGCCGGGTGAGACTTGGTCCTCTGAGCTGTCAATCAATTAGAAGGCATTTCCTGTTCCACCTCATATTACTCTGGGATGTTGTTAGCTGCTGGGATCCACACACATGGATCGGACTGACGTGGATGTCACTTGTCACCTCCCAGCCTTTAGCAACTGACATTATCCCGATCCTCCGGTTAGTCCAGCCAGAGGTGGGGATTGGGATCCCACCGTGGAGCCTTCCTGGTTCTCCTGGGCCTTCTCCAAGTCCACCATCTGACTCTCCTGGACCTGTGTTATGGAGTGTGTCTCCCCACACTAAAACACAAGCTACATGAAGGTGAGGAATGTTGTCTGCTTTGACCCCTAACACACATTAAAAAAAATAATTGTATAAATTCATTTTTGGCTGTGCTGGTCTTGTTGCTGAGCAGGCTTTTCTCTAGTTGAGGCCAGTGGGAGCCACTCTTTAGAAGCAGAGGACAGGCTCTAGCACATGCGGGCTTCGGGAGTTGCAGCGTGTGGACTCAGTGGCTCCCAGGCTCGAGAGCACAGGCTTGATAGCTGTGGCATGCAGGCTTAGCTGCTCCGTGGGGTGTGGGATCTTCCCAGATCAGGGGTTGAACCCGAGTCTCCTGCATTGGCAGGCAGAGTCTTTACCACTGAGCCACCAGGGAAGCCTGATCACTAATGTATCTTAAGGATTTAGATCATACCTGAGTAGGAGATCAATACACATGTATAGAATGAATGGATGGATGGATGAATGAATGGATAAATGATCTTAGCTATGACATCACCACCAAAGCCCTCACTGTGGTCTGTGACTCATTCTGTGTAGGAAAAGCAGCCCCTCCCACCTCCACCACTTGAGGTGGACAAAAACTCCATCATGATACAGAACTAACTCCATTCCCTGTTCTAGTTTGCAATTGCCAATGGTCTCAAGGGGTTGAATGAAATTCTAAGAATAATCCTCCCCAAATCCGCTCCGATAACAGCGCTTTCCATCCTCCTGGCTGCCGGAGGGCCACGTCTATAAATTCAAACAACAGGACGAGCCGAGTCCCCAGAGCCCTCGCTCCTGGAGCTCAAATAATAATCCCTGGTTTTTGGCAGGATTTTCTGGTTTCTCTTGAGCTTGAAAGGACGGACCGTCCCTGCCAAGTGGAACCCCCATGCCATAAAAGCTGGCCGAGATTGTGAGTGCCCTTTGGAGTCAACTAATTGGTATGTTCAACTGGTGTTTGGCAGGCGTCAGGCACAAGCATCTGTTAACCCGTTCAGTGCTCAAAAGAGTAGATGCTGTTACCTGCACTTGACAGACAGAGAAAGGAGCTTGCTTCCCCAGAGTTACACGGCTAGAGGTGACTGAACAGAGTTTAGAGGTCAAACCTGGGACTCAGAGGTCCAGAGATTAAGTCACCTCTTTGCAGGGGTGAACAGTTCTAGAATTCCCCAAACTAGGCTTACCCAGGGTGTGGCCATATGGCATAGCAGAAGCCTTGGTAATGGTGATGCTGTGTGTGTGTGTGTGTGTGTGCAAGAGAGAAAAAAAAAGAGGAGATCTTCTATAACCTATGCCCAGTTTCATTCCAGATCCTTTCGAGGACCCTTGAACCCTGATCATAGAGGCAGAACTGTGGTCTGAGGATGCGATGTTGAGGGTGAGGCAGAAGAGCACAGGTGAGGGCAAAGGTCACAGCAACTGATGTGATAACTACAATCTCAACTAGGAATCTCTATCCTCAGCACCCCTGGGGCTTCCCAGAGCTCATCATCATCATCACCAACACAATATCATGAATAACACTTATCAAGCATTTGGTCTGTGTCAGGCACACATTTGAAAAAACCCTATAGAGTAAGTGGGATAAGCGCCTGTGCTAAGTTGCTTCAGTCGTGTCTGACTCTGCAACTCTGTGGACTTTGGCCCACCAGGCTCCTCTGTCAATGGGATTCTCCAGGCAAGAATACTGGAGTGGGTTGCCTTGCTCTCCTCCAGGGGATCTTCCTGACCCAGGGATTGAACCCACATCTCTTAGATCTCCTGCATTGGCAGGTTCTTTACCACTAGCACCACCTGGTTGGTGGCATAACTATCCCCATTTTTCAGAAAGGAAATCTGAGGCACGCTGCAGGATTGTGCCCAAGGACACTTATTCCTTGCGTGGAACTGGGGGAGGGCCAGACTGGCTGCCTCCAGGGACCTGGGTCTTCATCTCTCTGCCACATAATATCTGGAGAAAGCAGAGAAATTACATGTATTGAGCGCTCCAGACTCATTCACTCAGAATTCGAGAAGGGATCCAGGAGGGCAGGGCACTGGGAGGACCCAGGATCAGCGAGGCCCTGACCTCCCCGAGATTGGGGCTGGGGGAGTGATAAGGCACTTGTATTAAAATGCAAATTTCTGCCTTGCTTGCTGGTTTATCATCTGACTCGTTATACAATTTGCCATTTATAGAAGAAAAATTACCATAATGGGGCCCTAGGGAATGGTTGTAAAGAGGAGACCAAACGTTACTTATCGGCCGTTCCACTACAATTATCTACTGTGTTTGTTCTTTTCCTTTCCAGAAAAATGAAACCATCAATGCCAGAGACAGGGTGCTGACCCGGTGGGAGGGAGCATGTGGGAGCAGAGATTCTATGCCTTTGATTGGCTTTCTCCCTTTGATCTCCCTACCTGGTTCCCCGGACTCCCGCTGGTACTTCCCTTGGGCAGCTCCCTTCGCAGAGCAGGGCAGGGCAGGGTGGAGAGTTTCTGAGCAGGAAGAGAGACAGAGGATCAGGCAGGTGAAGTTTAACGGTGTCCTTGATCTCAGTGGCTCAGGGCTGTGCCTTTCCTGGGGATGGGTTTGTTGTGGAGGTGGGACAGCCCCCCAGGTCCCACTGAGCATCAGTACTCAGTCTGACTGCTGTCTGCCAGACACTCCAGACTCCAGAATTTTGCACATCCCCAGGTGTCCGCAAGGGGGCAGTGGCTCTGTGGGCTGCACCCTTTGAGCACTCCTGTCCTGAAGCCTGCCAACTCTTTCTGCTCCTAAGATCCCTTTTCAACTGGTACCCTCCAGCCTGACCCCGCCCCCCTCCCGGGCTCCTCACAGGCAGGCACTTGGTGTCATTCAGGTTGACTTTCTCAGCACCTCGCTTAGCTCTGGGAACAGGATGAGGAGGAAATAAATATCACATGAATGAATGAAAGCAGCTGTTTGAGAATTCATGTCTGTGTGTTTTCAGGTTTTGCTTAAGTTGTCTTCCCTGTGGTCTAGCTTCTTTTAGGTCCAACCAAATCTTCCCCAAGCCCCGAGGCCTCTGATGATGTCTCTGGCTTCTAGAAGCAGCATATTCAGTCAGGGGAGCAGAGAGCAGTGTTCTCCAGACAACCCACGCATCTTCTACCATGGAAATTAGGACTTCTTTTGTTTTATTCTGGGAGTGCCAGCTCCTCATTTATTTCTGTCACGACAGAAAGGGTAGACCTTCAGTGCTCCCCTGAGTTAAATTTACCAAGGCCAAATCCCACACAATGCGCTGGAAAGTTCTAAAGCTGTGTCTAGAGGGTTTCCGGACTCTTGGAAGAGAGACCCATGGTGTGGCTGAGGCACCCGCATACTTTCTTACAAGTTAGACCCAAGCTGGAGGAGCCATACAGTGGTGCCTGGGGTCAGGAGTTAGGCGGATTACTCTGTCCTTCATGGCCCAGGGACCGGTTTTGTGAAAGACAGTTTTTCACAGACTGGGAGTGGGAAATGGTTTGGGGATGAATCAAGTACACTACATCTACTATGAACTTTATTCTTAGATCATCAGCTCCACCTCAGATCACCAGGCACTAGATCCTGGAGGCTGGGGACCCTAGATTAGAAGACATATTTCCAGCTTGATTTCTGGCCGTCCACCCCTTTGAGTGGCAGAACAAGCCAGTCTCCAAGTTCTTTGGCGGCAAGCCAATCCAGCTGCTACCTAGAGAGGGTACCACTTTACTTACACCTCAACATTCCCCAAACTAAGATCATGGCATCCGCTCCCATCACAGTGATGGCAAATAGATGGGGAAAAAGTGGAAACAGTGACAGATTTTATTTTGGGGGGCTCCAAAATCACTACGGATGGTAGTTGCAGCCACGAAAGTAAAAGACTCTTGCTTCTTGGAAGAAAAGCTATGACAAACCTAGGCAGCATATTAAAAAGCAGAGATATCACTTCGTGACAAAGGTCCATATAGTCAAAGCTATGGTTTTTCCAATAGTCATGTACAGATGTGAGAGTTGGACCATAATGAAGGCTGGAGAGCTGAAGAATTGATGCTTTCAAATTGTGGTGCTGGAGAAGACTCTTGAGAGTCCCCTTAGCCAGGAGGTCAAACCAGTCAATCCTAAAGAAGATCAACCTTGAATAGTCATTGGAAGGACTGATGCTGAAACGGAAGCTTCAATACTTTGGTTACCTGATGTAAAGAGCCAACTTATTGGAAAAGACCCTGATGCTGAGAAAGATTGAGGGCAAGAGTAGAAGGGGGCGACAGAGGAAAAGAGGATGGCATTACTGGCTCAATGGACATGAGTTTGAGCAAGCTCTGGGAGATGGTGAAGGGCAGGGAAGCCTGACGTGCTGCAGTTCATGCAGTCGCAAAGAGTCAGACGCAACTTAGCGACAGAACAACATGAACCTCTAGAGCTTGGTGGGTTGCGGTCCATGGGGTCGCCAAGACTTGGACATGACCGAGTGACTGAGCATGGACACATTCTTTCCTGTAGGGAAAGAAACGCTTTCCAATGGCCTAACGTTTCATTTCCAAAGAGTGAGGTGAGGGTGTGAGATGAAAGAATCCAAGGCCCTGGTAGGACACTCAGGGGTCAGCTGGTCAAATCCAGCCAGTCATTTGTTTTTTACAGTCTTCTGGCTCAGAGTTATACTTACATTTTCAAATAGTTGAAAGAAGTCAAGAGAATACTGTTTTGTGACACATGAAAATGATGCCAAATTCAAATTTGTGTCTATAAATAAAGTTCTATTAGTAACTCAGCCCTGTTCATTCATTTATATGGTGTCGAGGGCTGTTTTCACCACACAGGGGCAGAGATGGATTCTTGTGACAGAGACAGTAGGCTATATGGGGCTGAAAATACTATCTGGCCCTTTACAGAAAACGTTTGCTGACCCCTGCTCTACAGCCTAGAGGGTCCCTCTGACCCTGGTCCCAGCTTCCAATGTGTCCCCTGGAAATCTGAACATTATGGGGAAATTTCTTGCCTTTTGAGTAGATTTTCTCTTATCTTACTTTTTTTCTTTTAAATGAAGAAAGAGACATATTAAAGGATGAAGCTGGGAGTTAGTAATTCTTGAAATATGATATTTTTTTGTGACTCGACGCAAAGTCACTGAACTTCTTTCTTTCTTTCTTTTCACCCTTTTAACTTTTTATTTGATATCGGAGAATAGTCTGTTAACAGCGTTGTGACAGTTGCCGATGGACAACAAAGGGACTCGGTCAATACATATCCATGTATCCATTCTCCCTAAACTCCCCTCCCATCCAGCGCGCCACATAACATGGAGCAGAATACCCTGTGTCGTACAGTACGACCTTGTTGGTCATCCATTTTAAATACAGCCACGTGTCCATGTCCATCTCCAAATCCCTAACTATCTCCCCCGCCCCTTCTTCCCCCCGGCAACCATAGTTTCATTCTCTAGGTCTGTGGGTCTGTTTCTGTTTTGTAAGTAAGTTCATTTCAAAGATGCTGAATTTCTCTCTGGGTCTTCTCATTCTCCCCCCTGAAAAATAGCGCTGCCAGAAAGTCATGGAAAAGTCAGACAGGCGGGTGGGTCTGTGCTGCTCTGGTGGCCCAAAGACCCCACCTCCCAGGACCGACCTTATTGAAAGCATCCCGTCGGTCTCCGCTTGGGTGTGTGAGTCCTCACTGGGCAGGTTGTTGTCATTTTTGGCTTTGAAGATATGCTCCTCATCACGGCAGGCATGTGGTTTTAAATATCTGCCAACAGGTGCTTATTCACCGCCCAGCGAGGGCAAATGCTGCACGAAACACCATGGAAATGCGGGTAAAGCAGGCGAGGGCCCTGCTCTCAGGCAGCTTTAACACACGCACTCCAGTACAAGGACAGCCCATCAGTGGGTGGGAACAGGGTCAACTGGGCACCCACCTCAGTGGGCCCCCGCCCCACATCCATGATTCTTGAAACCACCTTACTGGTTAAGCACCTACTGTATGCCAGCCCGTATGCTCGCTGAGGGGCACAGAGCTTTGTGTACAGCGAGGCTGTGTACACATATTGACTATATAAATGCTTATATATGATTGAGTCGCTGCTGTTACATGTGCACCAATACCAGGCCTTTTTTAGGAGCTTCCCAGAGGTTCCAGAGAGCTTGAAGAAAGAGGGAGGGTGATACAGGTATTCAAAGTGACCGTATTTCCCCGATGTCTCACTCCTCTCTGCATCTCTGCTGTGAAAGTGATGGTCTCTCTATCCCTGAGGAGGGTCAGCAGGTTGATGTTCAGATGTGCCGTTTCTTCCTAAATCCATCTCTAATCTCTTTGGTTTTTCCAGTAGTCACGTATGGATGTGAGAGTTGGACTGTGAAGAAAGCTGAACGCCAAAGAATTGATGCTTTTGAACTGTGGTGTTGGAGAAGACTCTTGAGAGTCCCTTGGACTGCAAGGAGATCCAACCAGTCCATCCTAAAGGAGAGCAGTCCTGACTATTCATTGGAAGGACTGATGTTGAAGCTGAAACTCCAATACTTTGGCCACCTGATGTGAAGAACTGACTCATTTGAAAAGACCCTGATGTTTGGAAAGATTGAAGGCAGGAGGAGAAGGGGACAACAGAGGATGAGATGGTTGGATGGCACCACTGACTCGATGGACATGAGTTTGAGTAAGCTCTGGGTGTTGGTGATGGACAGGGAAGCCTGGTGTACTGCAGTCCATGGGGTCACAGAGTCAGACATGACTGAGTAACTGAACTGAACTGAATCTCTTTGTCTTGATACTCAATTATCCTGTCCTGGAGTCTCTCTTTAGCTCCACCTCTGTTCCCATATTCTGGTCTCATGGGCTTCTATTCATAGTTAAAATTTGAATCAGCCCAACTGGGAAAGGCTTCAGATATTAGTAGGGAAGGAATGGCCTTTTCCCCCAATGCAATTAGGAAACCCCAATCTTCATGTGCTGACAATAGAAGAAGTGTCTCGTGTGGGATGAGAGAGCAGACTTCTCTCTCTCCAGCCCTGAGATCCACCTTGAGGTTGGGCCTTTTGTTAAAGTCTCCAGGCTGGCTGCCCCCTTCTTAACCCTTAAGGCCATGCACGAATACTTGGCAGTCAGCATTTAGTCAAGGTGGTGCTTAGTGTCAAGAATACCAAAAAGGAAGAAAAATGAGGTGGTGGAACTTGGTGACCTGGCATTCAAGCCTTGGCTTGTTCTCTGAAGCTCCCAGGATGAGACGGAGAGCGACGTCACCTTGATGTCCACCACCAGGAGCCGTTGCCTAGACAACGGCCCTCCTGGAGGTGAGCCAGGAGATAAAGGCTCATTTCTGTGTTCCGATTTCCAGTAGAGGACATGCTGCCTCCTTGGACCCTTGATCTTTGCCCTCTGTGCAGAGGTGTGGCCATAAAACCTGTGACCTAACGGGACAGCCTCTCCAAATACCAGTAAGTCAACTTAACAGTCCTTCTGTTAGGGAAAACATACTGACCAAAACCGCCCAGCATGGCCAGGTACCACAGTAACCATTTATGTGAGTTATTTTAATGGCAGGAGGTCATGGTAAGGAACGTGGAACTAATAAGTCACCACCAACAGGAAGAATTTGGGACAGGTCAAAAGGAGACACCACGTGTCCTTCCACCTCCCAGAACCCTTCTCGCTGGAATCTGTCTTGGCTGAGCAGGGGGTGCACCACCAGGAAGGACCCTGAGTCAGAGTGATTGGCCAGAGAAAACCCAGAAATCCCGAGAAATCCCAGAAATCACCATAAAACCCAAGACCGCGAGCCACGTGGCAGAGCAGTTCTCCCGGGTTCCCGTAGCCTGCTGCTCTCCGCCTGGCACTCCTTCCCAATAAAGTCTCTTGCTTTGTCAACTCATGTGTCTCCTCGGAAATTTCATTTCTGAGTGTTAGACAAGAGCCCACTCTCAGTCCCTGGAAGGGGTCTCCCTTCCTGAAACACTTCAAGAGGTATGGAGGAACAGCAAGTGGCCATTCGGTTATCTCAAGAGTTGGGGTGGTCAGCAGAGCCCCAAGAAGAACAAATCTCTTTGATGCTCAAAGAACATTCCCTTCAAGGCCTTGTCACTTCTGGCTCCTCCTGTCTCCAGCCTTCAAAATTGTCCAAGGGCTGCCTGCTCCCCAGAGCATGTGCTATGCTTTCAAAGGCAGGGAGGCCTTGCTCCGCCCGAGAAGGCCTCTGTCCGTTTTTGTTTTGGTCTCCAGGGGCTAAGTCTCCGCCACCCAGCCTGCGTTGGGGGTTCATAAGAATGCGCATCTGTGAATCTGGAAGGTTCTGAGTGTACATCACAGGGACAAGCAGGTGCCTCGGCCTCAGTGTGAATGCAAGTTCCTGTGCCTGCCGCAGAGTGAGGCCCAACAAGCTGAAACGTCTGGGTTTGGAGCAGAGAGAGGTTTATTGCAGGGCCATGCAAGGACATGAGGTGGTGAGCTCCCCAAAAAGGTTTGGAAAAGCATTTTTAAGTGGCAGGTGATGAGGGTGGGGGTCACTGGGGTGGGGGGGTCGCGGGGTGTGTGATTAGCTTGTGCACGAGCCTCTGATCAGCTGGTGAGGGGGAGCAGGGGGTGTCACAGGGGTTCCGTCCACCAGTCCTGAGGCTCCAGGAGGCCTGGGGCCCGGTGCTCATGGTCCTCAAGTAGTCAACATCTTGCCTTTGGTGGGGGGTTTCCACCTCTGCAAAACAGCGCAGGAAATGTGCATCATATACTATTACCTAGGTACTTCAGAGAGGAGCTAAAGCAGGGGATAAGAGGGAAGGCCCGTCCCGGAATGGCCGGTGGGTCCTGCTCGATTTGCCGTTGTTGCTTAGTTGCACTCAGTCGTGTCCGACTCTTTGGCAGCTCTATGGACTGTAGCCTACCGGGCTCCTCTGGCCATGGAATTTTCCAGGCAAGAATACTGGAGTGGGGTTGCCATTCTCTACTCCAAGGGATCTTTCTGACCCAGGGATCAAACCCAAGGCTCCTGCATCTCCGGTATTGACAGGCGGGTTTTTTTACCCACTGAGCCACTGGAAGCTCCCTGCTCAGGTGCATGCCTGTGGGCTCAGGCACTCAGTCGTGTCCAACTCGTTGCAACCCCATGGACTGTAGCCCGCCCAGCTCCTCTGTCCATGGGGTTCTCCAGGCAAGGATACTGGAGTGGGCTGCCATTTCCTTTTCCAACCCTGATTGGCTACGTCGACCCTATTGCCACGTGGATCGCGGTCCTCTGGCGCGGTGGCGCTGTGTTTTGAGGCGTCCCTGGCCTCTACCCGCAGGATGCCTTCCTTCTCCAGTTGTGACAACCAGAACAGCCTCAGACCTTCCGAGAATCTGTGGTTGAGAACCGCTGAGGAAAAGCGAAACAGAAACGGTTGGAGAGTTGTTCCATTTGTTTCGAATTTGTGGCTGGGTCACCAAAGCTGATGCTAGTCCCCAGTGCTTGGCCTTGGGCTACTCCATTCGAGATCAGAGTCTCAGCTTCCACCTTCTACCATGACCACCCCTTCCACCCCCTGCACACACAGAACCCCCCCAAACCCCCGCAAGCAGGTTGTGTGTGGGGGTGGGGTGTGGAGCTGTAAATTTCACCAAACTTCCAGAGGAAACTTCTCTGAGCACCAGCCCCGGAGCTTTGGGTGGTCAGAAATTGTTGATTACTGGCTGATTTACACTGTAAAAATAAAAGGATTTTCACGGAGGGGTGAGCAAGTCAGGATGGGGTCCGTGATGTTCAAGATTTCAGGATGTCAGATTCCCGAGAGAGGTGGGATTACTGAGGTAGGACAAGAGAGGTGACTTTGCTTGTTAAACATTTAAAGCATCAGATTGAAACGATTGCTCTATCTCCTTCAACCTTCGGACTAATTGACTATTTGATTAACTGCGCATCTCTTTGCCTTTTACATGTTTAACTTTATGAGTGGCTGACTGTTAATGCACGGTGGGTTTTCCCTTCCCTCCTGGGCTGGGCTTTCTCTGCTGGCCTCCATGAATGACCAAAACGCAAGGAGAAAAGATGAGGCTGCTGTTGGGGGAGGTCTGAAAACCCTTCGTCACGTGAGGAAAGGTTGGCAGTATTGTGCTAATGAAAAGTATACATGACGTGATCCTAAATGTGCTTTATAATATGGAGACATAGGTGCACACACACTCTGGAAAAGTCTTTTGTTTTTTTAAATTTTGGCCACACTGTGTGGCATGTGAGATCTTAGTTCCCTCAACAGGGATCAAACCTGTGCCTCCTATAGTAGAAGCACAGTCTTAACCACTGGATCACAGGGAAGCCCTGGAAAAAGTCTTAATACAAATGTACCAAAATGTTAATAGTATTTACTTCTAGTGTGGATTATATGATTTTAGTTTTGTTTCACCTCTCTGCTTTGCTGAAGATTTTCTACAATCAGTATGTATTATTTTTACAACCTGAAAATAAAAACCACATTAAAGGTACTTTATTTTGTATCACTATTATCATGTTATTATTATTATTTAATGCCTGCAGAGGTGAAAAGGCGAGGTGCTTATCATTTCTGGAGGGGAAAGACCATGTGATGAACAGGTGAATAGTTCATGAATCCACATCCAGAGCTCACAGCCTTGGGGCTAGAGTAAAGTCAGCCCTCAGCCAGGCCACCGCTAAGCCTCTCCAGGGTCACTCCACTCCCCGCTGTGGTAAACTATAGTGGAGAAACCCAGCCACAAAGAGTGGGGGCCCACACCCATTATAGCACACCTCTCAAGGTCAAAGGAAGGAAATGGCTCAGTTCCACAGTTGAGAATGCAGCCCTTGCTGGTGTGACCTGTTACAGACTGGTCTTGGTCTTGGAGACAATCCAAGACAAAGGTCTCTGTTCTCAAGGAGCTTCTAGTTTTCAGGCTCAAGGAGCAGCGGATGAGTGTGTAATTCTAAGAAAACCACAGATGGGGAGGGTAATGGGAAGGAGTAACTCCACTTGGGAAAATCCAGGGTGACTCCATGGCAGAGGTGTCATTTGGAAGCACAAGTGAAGTAAGGGAGCAGCTCAGAAGGAAGTCAGAGAGGGAGAGGGGCTGTTTTCCACATGCAATCCTGGAGGCCTGGCAGTGGCACCAGAAGGAGCGAGCTGGGCAGTATCCTTTGGGGCCTGGCTCCCTCCTCCAGAGGCAAGTGCTGTCACTGCCCCTGGGTTCTCCTGGTCCCCAGTAACATCTCCATCCAGCTGCTTTCCTGGGAAAGGGTTGCTGGCCAGGGCAGGAGGACCTGAGCCTTACTCGGTCCAGGGTTCTGTGTACGGTCAATTCAATTCATTTGGAACCTGTGATGATTTAATCGGAGCCGGAGTGATATTCAGTTTCGCTTTAACATGCTGGTTCATAAGCAAATCATTTCAGTAAATAAAATCCCAAGGCCAGCTGTTCATCCTGCTCCAGCAAGCCCTTGTTTCGGGCAAGGGCACTCCGCAGGGAGGACGGAGACAAACCAAAGAGGAAAGGCCGACCTGCCCTGGGGTAGCCTGAACCTTGGGGAGTGAGCCTCCATCTCTTGCAGCATCGGCAGGTCACCAAGACGCGACTTCTGCCTGGGTTTCCTGGATGTGTTTTATCAAACCTCACTGACTCCTCCCTGACTCCTCCATCCTTAAACTCAGACATAAAAGGCAGATGACACGAGAGAGGCTTGGCCTGGGTACCAGTATACTGTGGGGCCATCCCCACCTACAGTTTAGAGCTTCAGAGTCTGTGCACCTGATGCTGAATCCCGATTCTATGCTTGCCAGCTGTTTGATCTTGAGCAAGAGATTTGTCGCTTCATAGACTCACTGATATCTCATGTTGAGAGTTGACTAATTTCCAGGAATTGTGCTTAGCGCTTATCACATATAGCTCTTATTATCTCACTTTGCAGATGAGGAAACTGAGGCAGAGAAAGAGAGAGGGGTCAGACCATATGCCCAAAGTCACACAGCTGCTCAGAAGAGGTGCCTAGGTGCTCTTTATCTCCTGGGGTTGCTGGGAGGGGTGAGTGAGTTACCCGTGGTGAAGCTCACAGTATCTGGCACACGGTAAGTGCTTGATAAATGGTTGTTATCACTGTTATTATATTGCCTCTTTGCTCCCCACCCCTTCCCTCTCCCGCCAGGCAGAGACGTTCCCAGCAGAGCCTCCCTGGGAGGTAGGAGCTCAGGGCCATCTGTCCACCCCAGGAGGCTGCCCAGGTGAGGCTGGAGCCCAAAGGGCCAGGACAGGATGGGAGGGGAGCATCTTCTCACAGCCAAGCCCTGATTGGAGCCCATTTACATCTTAAAACTCAACTTGGAAAACCACAATCCATCAGCCAGTGATGGTGTAAATTGCTTTGCTAAATATATTTCTGGGTACATGGTAAGTAAAAATATCATGAATTTAATAAGCCTTGGAATTCACATTTTTCCAATCCTAATTAAGTTTCTGCTTTGCTTTGGACGTGCTCTTCTCATCAGCGAGGTTGGGGAGGGAGGGCTCTTACGTTCGCTGGAGCTGGGCTGGCCCCAGTTAGCTGCTTTCATTAGTGCATTTCATCCTCCCAGCAGCTCTGTGTGGCCAGGTTCATTATTCCTGCTTTGCTGAGGCTGAACCGAGTCTCAGGGAGGCTCAGTGTTCTATCTAGGGTCACGGCCAAGAGTCAGGATTTGTACCACATTCTAGCTACCTCCTTCAACTGCCCGCACTTCCTGGGACCTGATGGGTCAGTGAAGTGGCCCCTCTTGTTCCAGAGTCTGCACACAGCTTGGCTCACCCCCTTGGGGGGGTGTCCTACACCTTAAGAACTGTGTACACGCCTATGTGTTCACTCATGAGCCCTCCCCCTCCACACGCACACATTCCCATGGACCCACCATGCACACACAAATGGTCGTCATGGGTGCCACATCCCATGATGAGGACCCATGGGTGCTGCTGGCAGGGGGTGGTGCCTCTACCCAGAATGGCTACCACAGCAGGGATGTTCACCATTGTGATGGTTGATTTTGTGTGTCAACTTGGCTGGGTCACAGTGCTCAGAAATTTCATCACACATTATTCTGTGACGTTTCTGTGAAGGTGTTTTTGGATGAGATGAACCCTGAAATCAGTGCACTTGGAGCAAAGCAGATTGCTCTCCCTAGGGTGGGTGGCAGGTGGGCCTCACACTATCAGATGAAGTCTTGATTAGAACAAAGACTGACCTCCCCAGAGCCAGAGGGGAGGCCACCAACAGACAGCCACTGGACTCAGACTGCATGCCTTCCCCCAGTCTCCAGTCTTCCCGCCTTCCCCTAAGAGCCTCCACAATCACATAAGCCAATTCCTTAAAATACATCTCTCTCTCTCTATTTATATACACATCCTGTCAGTTCTGTTTCTCTAGAAAACCCACACAAATACAACCATGTTCAAGCACTGTGCCAGACTCTCCGTCAACACAGAACCTTCTCAATGCTCAGGGAAGTGAGGGCTGATTCCACCCTTTTACCAACGAGGAAATGGGGGTGTGGAGGGCTTGGGCGATTTGCCTTCCAGGCCGGCAGAGGGGTTGAGAGCTCTGGAATTCATCAGAGCAGTCTGAATTCCAGTTCTGGTGTGGGAACAGTAGCGTAGGCCTCTGGTTCTTCAATCATATGGTGGGAAAACACCTTCCCCATGGGGTTGCTCGGGAGGTGAAATAGGGTGACATCTGAAGGCAGTCAGGAGCTGTTAGGAGTGGGAGCAGAATCAGAACTGAAGCCGGGTGTGTCGGCTACAGGAGCCTGCATCCTGGGCTCATTGGTCCCACGGTCTCCGTCTGAGCACCGGGGTGATCCCTGGGTTCTGTGCTCCAGGAGGGGGCTGGCTCCTCCCTCCAGGCTGCCCTAGAACCAGCGCCCAGGGCCCCTCCCCACTTCCTGGGAGGCAGGGCACGCAGTGCTGTGCAGGAGAGGTGATGGGGAGGGGGCAGCATCCATCTGTCTGGTGTTTCCTAGGCCTCAGCTGTGCTGCTGTCTAACCATCCACAGGACATCAGTTGCATGTCACTGGGCTATGTTCGGAGGCGTAATGTATTCTCCAGGGAGCTGTGTGCACCCGAGGGCCAGGGCAAGGCAGGAAGACCCTGCTGCTCTTCCCTTTGCAGGGTCCAAGGGGGCCGTACAGCCCTTTCAAGTCACTTCATGAGCGTTCCCAAGACCTCCTGAAGAAATGAGATTGGGCAGGCTGCAGGAAAACAGGCCAGGGCTCAAGGTGGCCCCTTAGCATGTGAGTAGCTAAGGCTGTAGCTTGTACCTTGGCTGACCCAATTCTCCAGACCCTGGCTTCAGGGTCTGTCCTGACTCTGCTTAAAAGCCTCTCAGTGACGGCGCTGCTTTTAGGACAAACTCATCCTGGAAGGATAGCCAGGACCCTCAGCACCCCTGCGGCAGTGCCCAGGGCGTGGCTGCAGGACCAGCCTGGGAGGGTCTCCAGCACATCCTGCATGACCTCGGACGCTGCGTTGCCCCTCCGGTGCCTCAGTCTCCTCACCTCTAAGATGAAAGTTGCAATAGGACCTGCATCACGGATTCTGCCCGGAAAGCAGGTGCCATTTCATAAACATTGGCCTGTTACTGTGAAGATCACTGTACCTCTCCTCCATCCCCATCGGCCAAGACAGAGAGAGGAAGCTGGCCTGACTCCAGTGCAGTGTGTGAAGGAAGCCTGGTCTTTCCCTTCCTGTTGGAGGAGGGCAGGGGAACTTTCTCTCCCCCCCATCAAGGTAGCTCCCGGTTGGCCGTTTAATGTGGCCAACAGGTTTTCTGGCCCCTCTTGCTCCTTAGCAGGGTGGAGACAGGGTGGCTGGAAGCAGCCCCAGGTCCCGGGAGGGGTAGCTGTGACCTGTCTGCTTTCCCACCGTTGATGGACGAGGTTGTGCGCCCCTGCCTTGGATGGAGTGAACCCCAAGGAGAGATCTGGGCTTCAGCCATTCCGCAGGGACTCCCCACAAGAAGGTTTCCGTCTGGAATAGACGTGGGAGGGGAAGGGAAGATGGAGAAAGGAATAAGCTGGATCTGGGCCTCCCTGACCAAGTAATGATGATGTCGAGGGGGGGGGGGTCCCTGCAGGGACCACCTTAAGCGAGGGGCCAGGGCTGGCTGGTCAGACTTAGACAGAGAGGCCAGCAGCAAGATGCTGCCCTTAGGCAGGGAATCAGAGGGAGGGGGTGACCCACAGACCCCACCCCAATCCATTCAGCCATAGCCAAGCCTGGAGGAACAGAGCTCTGAATTTTGCCAAGACTGAAGTTCTAAATAAATCGGAATAAATACTGAAAATGCATGCATGCTAAGTTGTTTCAGTCGTGTCTGACTCTGTGTGATCCTATGGACTGTAGCCCACCAGGCTCCTCTGTCCATGGGATTCTCCAGGCAAGAATACTGGAGTGGGTTGTCGTGCCCTCCTCCAGGGAGTCTTCCTGACCCAGGGTCCAAACTGCACGTCTTACAAGATCAAACCTCTTATCAAACCTCCTGCATTGGCAGGCAGGTTCTTTACCACTAGCGCCACCTGGGAAGACCAATATTGAAATAGAGGGCTGTAACAACTGGGCTGAAAATGTGTATAATTTGGCTAAATGTCTTTAAGGGAGCAGGAAAAGGGAGATTTGGCAGAATGCAGTTAGGGGGAATTATGGGGCCACATAAAATCATTTCATATGTGTACTCAAATATGTCCAGACTCCTCAATACTGGGTTAAATGTATTTATTTGTTTAATTTCTATCTGCCTGTGTGAGCATCTGTGCTTTTCTCGTTGGCGATGATGTCCTTGGTCAGGCATACTGCAGGCCTTTTATAAAGGCTGGTTGTGTGAATCAATGAATGGGCCTTGGTCTCCTGACCCTGGAATTACAGGGGAGAGGAATTCAGAGTGTGTGTGTGTGAGGGGGGTCCCCATATCTTCCAGCTACCTGCCTGTGGCTGTACTCGTTCTATCTTTCCCTTCGATGGGTCCAGGTTGGGAGGTAAGGGAGGGAGTAAGCAGTCTGGCACGTGTTTAAAGGGAGCATCTTTAAACCAATGGGAGCTCTACCGCGGGCGGGGCCATGGTGGGGGGAGTGCTGGTGAGACCACCTGAGGGGGGAGCAGACCAGGCCCTGGGAGGAGGAAACGTGTGTGTGTGTGTCTGGGTGGGGTGGGGCACAGGTCCCTTCCTTCTCCTTATCCTGCTCCATTTTCTTCATTTCCCCAGAAAGCCAGGGCTGCAGAGCAAAGGGAATCACAGCATGCCATGAGCACGGAGGCCCAGGTGGAGGTCCACAGATGGTTCGTCCAGAGCCCAAGGTCCGGGGCCGCGGTGGGGAGAGCGCCCCCCTGCCCTGCCAGCTCCAAAGCCATGTCCATCCACCTGGACGCCTGGGGAGTGGGGATGAAGGAAGAGACGGCGCCCTTGACTGTTAACTTCTTCAGACACGTAAGACCTTCCTCTCTCCTTCTGAGCGGCTCCAGAGCTGTCGGCCCTCAGGGCGTCTCTTCTTTGAAATCAAATTCCTCTCTGGGTTTCTCTCTCTTTCACACACACACATGAATCCTCGAGGCTGAATCAGACCTCTCTTCATTTTCCACAAGCCATTATTTTCTTGCCCTTGTGGCTTCAGCCCCTCAGGGAGCTACTCTGACCACCCCAGGGGTTACTGTTCTTCACCAGGAGGTAAACTTCGTAAGCAGTGGGCTCGGGGAGCCCCTGCCCTGTGGTCCCAGGAGCCCCCGTAGGGCGGTCCCTCTCCCCACTCCCTCGGTCCACCGGCTTCCCTCCCGAGCAACATGGCCGCCCGGTAGGGACCAGCATCCGGGGACGCAGACGCGGTGGATGCTGGTCCTTCGTGGGCCCGGCTGCTGCTCCCTCCCAAAGCCAGCTTCCTGCTCCGGAGAGGTTGGGGCTGCCGAGGCCCGGACTGAGGCATGTGATCCTACAAGAGGTATTTTTAGCTTTCTCATTAACCGAGTGCTTTCAAATTAGCCTTCTATTAACCTCAAAGGAAAATGAAAGTGTGATTTTTTTTCCCCTTCCTTTCCAGAGTAAGTCTCTCCTGCAGAAGAATATCAAGGTTCCATGATTAACGTTTCATGCGCCTTGAAGCTCTAATGAAGTTGGCTTCTCTAATATCGAACTTGATGGGAGATGCTGCCGCGCAGGGCAAATTGGTCTTTTCCTTCTCATCTCAAACATGCTTTGCTTCTGTCTCCCCTTTCCTCCCCCGCAGAGGCGCCCCCATCACCACTCTCAGTCGGGAAGGGTCCATGTGACCGACTGTCCCTTTCGGCCTCATCTGAGAAGTCGCCACCTGCTCTGCGTTGGTGATCGCAGACTGACACTTGGACACAGCTGCTGTCTGAAGCACTGTCTGGTCCTTGAGCCTCGTGGCCCGGGTCACAGAGGAGGCCTCTTGACTTTGGCGGTGTCCCTTGAAGTGGGCTTTTGCACGCCACTGGCTGGAGAGGGGAATAAATAGCTTTGCGATTTCCCAGTACTGTCAGGTAGCAAGTCCAAAGAAAGAGGCTGATGCCGTTTCTACTCTCCACCGCAGAAGCGGGAGGACTCCGCCCGCCCAGGCTTACCAGTCAGCAGGTCTCTGGCTCAGGGATGGCAAACATGGCCTGGCAGGGGGGGGCCGTGCTGCCCACCATCTCGAGGACACTGTATGGAGTGTGTGTGGGCGTCTGACAAAGATGGGCGTCCAGGAGAGAGCCGGCTGGACGCTCGCACTCCCCAGGACACTGAAAGAGATGGTGGGGCTGCTTCTGAAGGACTCGGGTCAAAGTCTGAATTGTTCATCAGTTGCTCCAGCCTGTTGGTGATGCCCTAGGACTTGATACCTCTTTGTCTCCCTTATCCCGTTTTCCCAGTCCCCTCCTCCCCCTGAGTCCTCGCTGCTGATTGCTGCTCCCTCTCCCCATCCCCCAGTCTTCCTCTCTTTCTTTCTCCCTCCATTCCTGAGCCTGCACTTCCTATAGCCATCATGGCAAAGAAGGGCTTTGGGCTTCTCACCCAAAAGTCTCTTAGGAAGACCATTTGCTTCTTGTTAGCATTAAGCTCCATGTGTGAGCAGTTGCTCAGCCAAGGGGGCCAGGCCAAGAACAGCTTGATGAAGAGCTTTCTGTCTTACATGAGGGAGGCTCCTTGGTCCTGAAGACCTGCATCTCACAAGGAGGGGGCTCCTCCCTAGGTATTCCCACTCACCCTCTCTCATTATGCCAGAGGAGGGTCTCTCCTCCCCAAGTGGCTCGCCCACCCTCCTCTAGATGTGACCAAGTTCCTGGGGGCCCTGAGAAAAAGCAACAGGCCCACAGTTTAAAAGACCAGAGAGAAGGAAGTTCCCTGGTGGTCCAGTGGTTAGGACTTGGTGCTTTCACTGGGGTTTGATCCCTGGCTGGGGAACTAAGATCTCGAAAGTTGTGCAGTCCAGTTGGAAAAAAAAAAAAAAAAAAAGACCAGAGAGTCATGTGTACATGGATGACCCACACACCCCCACGTGTCCAACCACCACTTTGCCATCCCTACCTGAAGGTCCCCCTGCAACTCCACAGTTGAGACGTCAGAAGGTAAATTCATCACCTCACTGTCAAACTTCTTCCTTCTTATGTCCGACCTGGTTAGTGGTGTCCATTGCCCATCACCCACACCAGGAATGCAGAACTCATAGATTCTTCCACATCCCACCAGTCACCAAGTCCTGTCCATACTCACCCAGTGGGCCCTTCTGCCCTCTATCCCTCCATCCTGCAGCCACTCAGGCTCTCAGAGCTTTGCGATGGTCCTTCAGCTTGTGTTGCTGCTGCAAGTTTCCTAAGTCCACTTCCCTTTCTGCAGCCAGAGTGCTTGTCCTAAAACGTGCTGGTGATTATGCTGCTCCCCTGCTACTACTTTAAATGGCTCCCAGTTACCTTCACTGAAAGTCCATATTCCTTGAATAATTTTCCCAGGAGTGGGACCAGCCCATTGATTCAGCTTTATCCCTGGTCACTCTCCCCCTACAAACCTCTGTCCAGCCAGACCCAAACAACTGCACTTCCTTGGACATCCTTGGCCATTTCATATCTTTGGGCTTTACATATGGTGTTGCCTTTGACTGGTATGCTCTTTCCTCCTGGCCATCCTACAAAGCCCCTTCAAGTGAACCCTCTTCTGGGAAGCTATTACAGCTGGGAAGTTCTTCACATTGTCTATTAGAATCCCTGCCTGTTCCCCTGATTTTCCCCAGATCTCACTGTTGTCTACGCTAAAGTTCTCTGGAAAGGTGAGCTCTGGAAGAACGTTCTCTAGGTGTTTTCCATACCACGGTCAATACTAACATTCTGTAGTTTCAATAAAAGTTCTGTCATCCTCCCAGGTTTTGTAGACAGAGCCAAACTGCCTTCATTTTACCCTTATTCTCTCCCTCCATCTTCCCTCCTGACTGCCTTCTCTTTATTGCATCTTCTTAGAATGAAGCCCTGTGTAGGGCACTGGTCTTCGAGTTTGATTTTAACTTCCTAAACCAGAGCTTCATGTGGTCCCTTCCTCTTTTGCTACTTCCTCTTCCTCTGTCTCTTCCTCCTCCAGGGATGACGACAGTGACATTTTTCTTCTCATCTCCATTGGTCTGCAGACCCTTGTGCCCGGGAGTATGGATGTCATCCTGTTATTTGAGAGCTTCTCTCAGGTCCCACATGACGCCCTGGTTGCATCTCCCAGCCCTGGTCCCTCCAGCTCCTTAGCATCTCCACCAGAGATGGGGTGGGGAGGAAGAGGACAGAACTCAGTTTTACTCCTGTTACAATTCGGGCCAAAGGTAGGAAGCGGAGGACACTGATCCTACTGGGCACCAGGAGGTGGGCAGATTTTCACTTCTCACTTGTCCATTTGACCTGGTCCCTCCCTTACTCCCCCAACGGTTCCACACCATGAGTCCACCTGGGCCGGCAGCAACACAGGTAAGGCTTCTTTTGAAGGAGGCGCAGACACAAAAATATAGTCTTAAAGTCAGGTAGGGGGTAATTAGTTACATTTCCAAAGAATTCTTACCTTTCCGAAGGCTCTGCAGCAGGGGGCCCTTAATTAACCCGCTCCCCTGGAGTGTTGACAACAGAGCTGAGCTGGGCCAAGCTCCACTCCTGTGCACGCCTGGCCCCCAACCAGCTTATTTTCCTTCCTTTGCTAACTTTGTATCTTTTTTAGTTTTAATTAAGTTCTTTATTATCATGCTTGCTTTTTGAGGTAGGGGAGGAGCCTGCCTTGATTTTCTTCATTTCACAGATGTAGAAAACCAGGGTTACAACTGCACAGCCAGAGCACAGAGGAAACCAGACCCAAGGGGAAGCCAGAACTCCTGGTTCTGTCCAATAGGCCCAATCCTTTTCTTCCCTAAAGAGAGAATCTATAATATTTGGGGAGCTGATGAAACCAGCTAAAACCCCCATTTTCTGGTTTTCTGAGCAGCTAGGCACGACCACAGGACCAAATTCAGTTCTTGGGATGTAAGTGGTTATGTTCAGTGGGGTGTCTGGGCAGGAGGCTCAAGGGAAGCTGGCTCAGCTGAAAGGCATGTTACCTTTTGATGCCTTTCCCACTCTTTCCTACCCTTCTGCCTGGAAAGTGATGGCTGGAGCTCCAGCAGCCATGTTAAGCCAAGTCAGAGCCTTGAAATGGAAGTTGTGTGCTAGGCTGGCAGAAGCAGAAAGAGGGAGTCTAAGTTCAAATAACCACCGAGTTGCCTGATCCTAGCTAACAGGTTAAGTTTAATGGCTCTCATCTTTAGGACTATACCACACCCACAGCTTGGAGAGAAACAGATGGCACAGAGTTGTCTGTATTTGTATCCAAGTTATATTGCTGATCATGGCATCCGGTCCCATCACTTCATGGGATATAGATGGGGAAACAGTGGGAACAGTGTCAGACTTTATTTTTTGGGGCTCCAAAATCACTGCAGATGGTGACTGCAGCCATGAAATTAAAAGACGGTTACTCCTTGGAAGGAAAGTTATGACCAACCTAGATAGCATATTCAAAAGCAGAGACATTACTTTGCCAACAAAGGTTCGTCTAGTCAAGGCTATGGTTTTTCCAGTGGTCATGTATGGATGTGAGAGTTGGACTGTGAAGAAGACTGAGTGCCAAAGAATTGATGCTTTTGAACTGTGGTGTTGGAGAAGACTCTTGAGAGTCCCTTGGACTGCAAGGAGATCCAACCAGTCCATTCTGAAGGAGATCAGCCCTGGGATTTCTTTGGAAGGAATGATGCTGAAGCTGAAACTCCAGTACTTTGGCCACCTCATGTGAAGAGTTGACTCATTGGGAAGGACTCTGATGCTGGGAGGGATTGGGGGCAGGAGGAGAAGGGGACGACAGAGGATGAGATGGCTGGATGGCATCACTGACTCTATGGGCGTGAGTCTGGGTGAACTCCGGGAGTTGGTGATGGACAGGGAGGCCTGGCGTGCTGCGATTCATGGGGTCACAAAGAGTCGGACATGACTGAGCGACTGAACTGACTGAGTTGCTGTTCACTCGCTAAGTTGTGTCTGACACTTTGCGACCCCATGGACTGCAGCACATCAGGCTTCCCTATCCTTCACTATTTCTGGGAGTTTGCTCAGTCTTATGTCCATTGAATCGGTGATGCCATCCAAAACCATCTCATCCTCTGTTGCCCCCTTCTCCTCCTGCCCTCAATCCTTCTTTCCCAGCATCAGGATCTTTTCCAATGAGTCAGCTCTTCACATCAGATAACCCAAGTATTGGAGCTTCAGCATCAGTCCTTCCAAAGAATATTCAGGGTTGATTTCCTTTAAGATTGACTGGTTTGATCTGCTTGCTGTCCGAGGGACTCTCAAGCCTTCTCCAGCACCACAATTCGAAAGCATCAATTCTTTGGCACTCAAGTTATAACTTTCCTCAAATTCCGCGTCTTTCACCCTCAACCTCACCTTCTCCTTGTAGGCCAAGAATGTGAGCATCCCTTAAAAAGGGAAGTCCAAGTCTCTTTTGCGACCACGTCACTTAGCTGGAAGCACTGAGCTACCAGCCACCACACTGGAAGTGTATCAGTGCCGCAAGGAGATAAAGATGAGTGGCCTTTTGTGATTGGCTCTCCTCTGAGGCCACGCCCACTCAGCCAAGCTCCACCCTCCATGCGCCCTTGGCTCCCACCGCTTTTCCAGGTACCCACCTTCCCTTAGATGGGTCCCCAGAGATGGGTCACTTGGTTCTTACAGGGTCTGCTGACGCTTGGAATCATCTCAGGCTCTATCGTGCATTTTCACCTGTGCAGATTTCGCTTCTTATTCTGGCTCTCTTGCCCATACAACTCTGGGTACATCTCTTCCCATTCCCAAACTTCTCTATTTGCTCACCATCAAAGAAATGAGTTGGATTGATCTCCACGACCCCTCCCAGTTTCCAATCACCGAGATGGAATGAGGTCAGACAGGGAAAGCCGCCGACCCTAATAGTTTTCAGCTGAGACTCTGACCCGCCAAGCACAGGGCCCCCATATCAGTGCTGGCAGCTGCAGAGAGGCAGGTAGGCGGTTAGCTCTCCTTCTCTCTAAAGAGTCTTTGCTTGATTCACTGCCAGGTGACCCCTCTCGTGGGAGCCCTAGTAGAGAGGAGGGGGCGGTGGGCCAGCTGGCTCCACTCCCCACCTCCTGTTACAGAAGGCAGCAGGGCAGGAAAGCCACGGAACAGTTGGTTTGATATCTTCCTGAACTTTTTCGCTGGCAAACAGTCTTAACAGCCCTGTGAGGGGCCCAGAAAGAGGGATTTGGAGGCTCCACGTCCATTAGAAAAAGCCGCAGGAGCGGAGATGGTCGCCGTGGCTGGGGCTCTGAATAGCCCTCGGTGGGACTGCCAGCTTCCTGATTTCCTGGCCTTCCTGGATGGACTTCTCAACCGGCTTCAGCATCGATATTTGCGGGCTTGCCTTGCCCTCTGGGACCTGCTGATGTTGCTTGTGGTTTTTGATCTATTTGTTCTTTTCAAGTGATTCCGGCGTTCCTACTCTTGTCTTGCCACCTCTTTGCTCCAGCCTGTGGTTAGTCCTGCCTCTCAGGGGTGGGGGGCTTAGACCCCTCCCACTCCCAGAGCAGTGAAATGCAGGCCGGGACACCGTCCTTGTGTCTCCATTACGGAGCATTAACGCAAGCAGTGGCCCACGTCCCTGGGTTGCTGAGTTGCTGTCCAGTGGCCTGTTTTGTAGAAAATGTCTGATCTTAGTTTAAAGATCCAGGGGAGAGTATGTGGTCCAGGGCCCCAGTTCCGGCCCCACCCCCAGGTCACAGCCTTGCCCCATATTTAAAGGATATCTCTTGCTGCTTCTTTCCTATTGGTAGATATTTTCCCTCTTGAAAATTTCTAGAGGAAACTCAGATGTCCCCCCTTGGAAATGCTTTCTGTCATGTCTCAGAGCTCCTCAAAATGGAGGAGTTTTTTTTTTTTTAAATAAAAAATCATGCAGGGGCTTCTCTGGCAGTCCAGTGATTAAGAATCCACTTTCCACTGCAGAGGACGTGGGTTCCATCCCTGGTCAGGGAACTGAGATCTCACACGCTGCAGGGCAACTAAGCCCGAGAGCTGTAACTAGAGGAAGCCTGTGCACTGCAACCAAGAGCCGGTGCAGCCAAAGATAAGTAAACATAAAACAATAAAAATCACGCAGCAGTAGGAACCCCAGAGGTAATCTGGTGCAACTCCCTCCTTTTACAAATGTGAAAGGCTCAGAGAGGGGGTGAGCTGGGCCCAGAGTTGCACAGCCTGCTCCTGGAGCTGGAACACGTGTTTTCCCAGCTCCAGGGCCACCCCACCCTGTTTGTCTCGTAATGGGCTCCAGGCAGCTCAAGGCCTGGCTGGAGGGAGCAGGAGGGCGGGCAGACTTGCTGTTCCTCCTCGAAACTTCCAGGGTTCTCACCAGATCGTGCTGCTCATGCTCAGTCGCTTCCAACTCTTTGCGACCCCCGTGGGCCATAGCCTGCCAGGCTCCTCTGTCCATGGGATTTTCCTAGCAACGATACTGGAGGGGGTTGCCACGACCTCCTCCGGGGGATCTTCCAGATCCAGGGATAAAACCCACGTCTCCTGTCTCCTGCATTGCAAACGGATTCTTTACCACTGAGCCACTAGGGAATCATTTCAAACCAGTAGTTCTACCACGGACGGCTGTAAGGATCCTCTGAGCTTCCATCTAGGAAATTTCTATCTATGCTTGACCTTTAAAGATTCATCCAGCTAAGAAACTCTTCCTCGGGGATCTTAGGCTCAGCTTCGGTACTTGCGAACTAAGGACCCGGGCTTTGTGAGTGTATCACGTGATCTGTGGCCACGCTGAGCCGTGTGAGCGCTGGAGAGTTTCTGAGTGAAACCACCACGTGGTTGGACGGGGTCACTGCAGTCTAGGGAAGGTGGGGCAGGGGGACTTTGGGCTGGGGATTGGGGGTGGGGTCAAGACCACCCACTTGCAGAGGCTGCTTCCGAGGGCCCTCACCCCTCAGTCCTGGGGCACAAAGACTCAGTCAGAAGCAGAAGAGTGGGTTTTATACAAGACAGTGCCCAGCTTTTCCGTTAGGAAAAGAACAATTCATGGATCAAGGGGAAATTGGGAAGATGGGAGATGGAGGGCCCTTCTGTGCCATCATCCACATGGGCATCTAATGCTGTGGCTCAGGGCCTTGATTACCACCTTGGACATGGGTGCCGGGCGTGATGCTCACAATTTCCCAAAGACACATGCAAAGACTCAGGAGATTCCCCAATCACCTTCAAGCCGAGACACAAAAACACCACCCCGTAGCAGATCACTCAGCCTCACTGTCGGATCCAGCTTTATGCTCAGCTAAAAGAGAGAGGAGAGTAATTAGTCTTTCTTGAGTTCTTTCAACACGGTGACAAAAAAAAATAATAATTCTCAAAAAGAAATCTCTAGGACTGGAGAGGCGACAGAACAAGCTGCATTGTTTGTCCCTCTTCAATACACCACAACTAATAATAACAGCAAAGAATACAACTGACTTCAAAATTCTTTGTGCTCTTTCATACCACTGCAAAATAAGCCTGGGAAAATGATGGGATGGTTGCGGGCACCCACGTGTGCAGGAGTGCACCTGCACACCTATTGTGTAGGCTGGAGAGCCCTGCGGTGTTTTTGGCAGTAGCAGAGACAATACATAAGCCCACTTGAAATCAGCTCAATGGAAGTTGCAGGAGTGGAGGGTGATAACTCACTACCTGGGCGTCCAGACCAGACCTGTTGTCTTTTCAAAGCAGAAATGTGATCCAAAGCGGAGCCACCACTTGAAATTTCTTCTCCATTTGCAAGTCCCTAGATTCAGGTTGGAGTAGACACCTGTCAGTAACTCATCCGTGAATCTGGAGTTCAAGGGCTACCTGTCTGGGAGCCTGAGCCTGCTGTGGCTGGAGATGGGGGGTTGGGGGGTTGGGCTATGGAAACAGTTGTTTCTCAGAGTTGTGTGATAGACTTAGGGATGGGCGGTGGCAGAGGTGGGGCAAGATCGATGACCAGAGAAGGGGTCCAAGAGAGATGAGTGTTCAAGAGAGAAGAAAACTCAGAGATACAGAAAGATCAGAGAGGTAAAGATGGGAACAGCAATACAGAATGTTTAAAAACCAAAGAAGATTATGAATCAAGATGCATTTAAGGCTGACTGCAGGGCATTGGGGAACGAAGCACAGAGTGGGACATGGGTGGAGGGAGGTCAGCTTACCAAGGCGTGAGACCAGGGTGCTAGTCCCTGAAGGTTTTATCTCTAGGCTGAGCGGAGACTGCTGGAGAGAGAGCAGACACTGGAATGGGAAGGACAGGGACCTCTCCTCTGGAACCATGGGGCAAGCTTTCCATTTGGAGATAATGAGGCATGTTTGCTGTGATGGTGGGGATGGTGGTAGGTGGTGGAGATAGAAAACTCAGTAGGCATCCATAGGACACACACAATAGGCACTCAATAAGTGCTCATAGACATTTATGAAAACACGGCAGTAGACACAATAGCAGCAGCTTTGCACCACCAGCTCTAGCTTAATGGCAGCTATTCCAGAGAGTTACAACTGTGATAAAATCAACCAGGGCTGCCAAATGGCTTGGAAGGGTCAGTGCTCTCAGGTTTGGGGCTCATGCGGGGAGGAGGACATGCACCCCAACCAGAGATGACCTCAGTGGCCAAGGCGCTGAGCCGCAGGAATGGAAATAGGGAAGGAAGAAGCGGTCTCTTAAAAGGCATCCTTTAAGGTTGCAAAAAGTGGTGGACTAACTTCTGCAGAAAATACCTCTCCCCACAAATACAAAATAAAGGCTAGCTCTGATAAATAATGACCTCATGCTCTCTGGCAGATGGGTCGCTCCTTGCCCTGCTGTGTAATGGTCTTGGACCAAGAAAGTGGCCCGGAGGATTTTTGTGCAACCTTGACATGCCTCGCAGGTGGAGCTGACATTTATTGATCTCTTAATATGCTCCAGTCATTACTATAGGCTGACTGTGTCCCTCCAGAATTGCTATGTTGAAGCTCTAGGCTCAAAGTGATGGCATTTGGAGATATTTACGTTTAGATGGGGCTTCCCTGCTGGCACAGTGGTAAAGAATCGACCTGCCAATGCAGAAGACACGGGTTCGATCCTTGAGTTGGGATGATCCCCTGGAGAAGGAAATGGCAAACCACTCCAGTATTCTTGCCTGGAGAATCCCATGGGCAGAGGAGCCTGGAAGGCTACATTCCATGAGGTCGCAGAGAGTCGGACACGACTGAAGCAACTTAGCATGCACTCATGAGTGGAAAAGAGCCACTTTACCAGTGAGGCAACTGGGGCACAGAGAGGCCGCAAGTTAATGCGTAGAACCAGGAACTAGACGCAGGCAGGTTAGCCCCATTCTCCTAGCTCCTTCCCCACCACACCCTCTTTAAATTGGCGCATGTATGTGGGGGCTCCATTCTATAGATGGAAAGGCCAGTGGGACCTTCAGTCTGTGGTGCTACGATAGCCTCCATGTCTGGTTCTGGAATGTGTCAGGCAGGAGTGTGTGGGCTAGGGAGACACTTCCACTGAGGTTTGGATCCCAGCTCTGGTTCTTTTATTTTTTTTTTAATTTATTTTTTTGGCCGTACTGGGTCCTCATTGCAGTGAGGGCTTTCTCTAGTTGAAGGGAGCGGGGGCGACTCTCTAGTTGCGGTGCTCAGGCTTCTCACTGCAGTGACTTCTCTGGTTGCAGAGCACAATCTAGGGCATGTAGGCTCAGTAGTTCCAACTCGCAGGCTCTGCAGCACAGGCTCAGTAGCTGTGGGGCATGGGCTTGCCAGCATGTGAAACTTTCTTGGATCAGGGATTGGACCCGTGTCCCCTGCATTGGCAGGCAAATTGTTAACCCCTGGAACCACCGGGAAAGTCTCTGCTCTGCTTCTTAAGACCCATGCAAGCTTGGCGTCTTCATCTGGATAATCTGTGTGGTACGGATTAGCGAAGATGTATACGTAGTATATTTTGGATGTAGTGTTACTCAGTCAGTCCTGGTCCCTGTCCTCAGCAAGGTCACCTGAGAGCTAACCAATTCTTGTAGCCTTGTCCTCTGCTGTCTCCTCAGAGCCAGCACTCAAATATACTTTCAATGAATGAATGAATGAATCAGGGTGATAACTTTCTGTGGATGCACACAGCCTGATATGCCTGAGTGGGCAGCTAGGTAGTCCATCATGATTCAGGCCTGCCTCTTGGCACTCACTGGCAAACAGTGGATTTTTAGTTCTAAACACTAAACAGCAGTCTCTTTCATGAGGGAAGAAGACTCATCATTAGAGAGAAATCCCCCAGGAGTCTTGTGGCAAGAACACTTTGTAGAGACAGCCCCACACAGATAGCAACTTGACTCTTGCGAAGACAGACGGAGGGCTCTCCAGCAGCCTGTGGACTGTTCCTTCCTGTGATGACATTGTTCTTGAGAGCTGAGTAATTGGAGCCTCAGGGCCACCTCGTGCGTTGTGGATGAGGCAAGCTGCTGGTATAAGAAACAGAACATTGCAATCAGCTAGTACAAACTGAGAAGTCAGTAACTGCACGATTCCTGGGAAGGAGATGCTCACGGTGGACCCAACGCTGTGGAAGGACTTTTCCCAAAAGACACTAAAGCGACCCAACATGATTGCCTTTTATGGAAGATATATTTGAAAGCAGTGAAAAGCCCCAGGAAAGCTGGAAGCTTTTGTCCGGTTTTGGGAGCCATGCAGCCAGGTTTGCAAGAATTCCATTTCAGGAAGGATGAAGAGCAGCAGCTTTGATGCTCTAGACTAAGAAGGTGACATTGGAAACTATGATGTCATAGTTTTCCTCTCACCTGGATACTAGGTCATTCAAAGAGACTTATTCATCAGATGATTCCCCCAAACTGGAGAACATCATTGAAATGTTCAGAAATCATAGAAAGCAGAATTTCCATGAAACCATAGGAAACTGAAGCGTGTGCTCAGTTGCTCAGCTGTGTCTGACTCTTTGTGACCCCGTAGACTGTAGCCGGCCAGGCTCCACTGTCCATGGGATTTCCCAGGCAGAATACTGGAGTTGGTTGCCACTTTGCTCCAGGGGATCTTCCCAACCCAGGGATCAAAATCCTGTCTCCTCCAGGGGCATCGGCAGGTGGATTCTTTACCACTGCGTCACCTGGGAAGCCCTAGGAAACTGAAGTAGCCCTCAGAAATTCCAAATCAAAGATGCCATGCTCGGAGTCCTTCTACATGATTTACAAACATTTAGAGAACCATTATCCGTGATAAGCTGTGGATAAATTTGGGAAAGCTCTCACTGCTGGTAGGACTTTAACCTTCAACTGGATTTCATGTGGCTGGTTGTAGAGACTCTGGGGATGCTATAAATAGAGATGAAGGAAGGGGATGGGAAATCGAATTCTTGAGAGCCTCTGTCATCTGTATTACAGGAGGCACTTTTCATGCGTTATCATTCAACTCTCATAACAACCCTACAAGGATGATATTATTATTCCAACTTTACCAGATGATAAGGAGAAGGTAATGGCAATCCACTCCGGTATTCTTGCCTGGAAAATTCCATGGACAGAGGAGCCTGGCAGGCTACAGTCCATGGGGTCACAAAGAGTCGAACACGACTGAGTGACTGAGCACGCACACACAGATGAGAGAAAGGTGTGGCTTAGGGAGGTTAAAAAAACTTCCCAAGGGCACACAGCTGAAAGACGGTAGGACCGGACTCCACATTCATGCTTTCCCAGTAGGTTATGTGATTTCTCTACAGCCACATGTGTGTCTCCTGCCAAATCATCGCTGTGCTGTTAGATTTCTGTGTGAATGTAACCTACTGGCAAGTGTAGGTGGTTGGAGGAGGATTCTTTTTAGTGGATGACGATAGTGATGCTGTTAGATGTTCAAGCTCTATCTTTTATTTTCCTGAGAGGAAAAAAACAAACTTTAGTTTTTAAAAGGATTGAAAGAAAGTTAGGTCTACATAAGATTGTGCTGGTTTCTTCTTAGATAGTCTACATTCCTTGGAGAATGTTAGTAACTGTAACCCAGGAGTACTTAACACTTTGGATTCTGGTGGTTAACAACAGGAGGCTAGCCTTTGAGTTTCCTCCCCGGGACAGAGAACAAATGGAAGCTTTCCCCCCTAAAGCCATATGCCCCAAGGTCAAATCTTCAACAATGCAAATGGAGTGAATGTGACGCTGGGGTGGGGGGAATGAATGGTGGGAGCTCTGGCTTCTAGGAACTGTGTCATAACTTGGTAACATAACCCTTCCACATACAAGTTATGAAACCTAGAGGAAACATAAGAAGAAGAACAATTGAAAAATAGAAATTGGAGAGGCACCTCCCCCTGAAAGACTAACTGCATGGCTGACTTATATAAGTTTGAGACTTTGAGAAGGGCAGCCTGTGGCTGGTGTATTAAACTAAGAATATGCAGATGATGGCCAAATGAGGAGGCACAGGCCACCCACACAGTGTTGGGGGGGAGCTTCCTCAGTGTCTGAGCTCCCACTTTGCAGAAGTGAAAACCCCAGGGTCATTTTGATTGAAGGTGTGGTTTCACTGTACCCATGCAAAGGAAGGAAAGTCACAACATTTACTGCTTAAGGATCCCAGACTGAGGGGCAGGGACACAGTGAGCTGGGGGAAGGGCAGTTCTGTCTCGGGGCATGAGTAGGCAGGAGACAGAGAGCAGGGCAGCAAGCATCAATTGCTTATAAGACGGTCAGGGCAAAGGTCACTAACTTTTTTCAGGCTCAACTCTTGAGTGGTTATTTTAAAAGGTCCCCCAGCAAAAGCAAAACAGGAACTTGAGGCAGAAATCCTAAGCTCGGGTCCTTATCTAAATGTCCAGACTCTGGGTGTGAGCAGAGTTGTCATACTATAAAATGCCTAGGCAGCAGCTAAAAATAGCTGTTTTCTCATCATAGATTTTTTACCCAGAACTCCTAAATGTGCATACATTGAAGTGGCAGAAAGCCATAGCTGTGGTGGCTTAATGTGTTGGAGAACAGAGTTCAGGGCTGGAAGAAAGTCAGAAAGTTTGGGGGGGGTGGGAAATTCTTGAAGGAAGGGTGCTGTAGAGAAAGTGAGCCCCCAGATTTACATATTAGATCCACCTAAATTCTCCACCTAAATTCTAGGCATATCTAAGGTGTATATAATCAAAGGGGACTCTATGTGCCCCAGGGAGCAAGAAGCAGCAGCTGGAAGCTGAAGGAGCTGAGTAGAGATTTCGGTTGCTGCTGTTCAAAGACAAGATAAACTTTGGAGTTTGAGTCCAGTCAGCTTAATTACCTGCTAGAATAAATTGACAGAGAGAAAAATGGGCTCCAGTGTCTCTACAATGTATCATTAAAACTTACCAGTATCCAATCAAAAATCGTGAGACAGGTGAAGAAAGAGGAAAATATTACTTACATTTAAGGGGGAAAAAAAGCCATCAATAGAAACTGACCCCACGGTGATCCAGGTGTTGCCAAGTACAGAGGGATTTAAAGCACCTATTACGAATGTATTCTAAGACTTAACCGAAAATATTTTCATTGTGAAAAATAGGAAATCTCAGTAAAAAAACATAAACTATAAAAAGAGCCAAGTGGAAAGTTGAGGGCAACTCTGTCCAATACAGCTTTTCATATTGATGAAAACAGTCTGTACCTGCACGGTCCGGCACTGAAGCCAGCAGTCAACTTGGCTATTGAGCATAAGAAATGTGAGCACTGTGAAGAAGGAAATGAATTTTAATTTTATTTAACTTTAATTAATTTTATTTAATTTTAATTTAAATAGACATGTACTGACTACTGTACTGGGCTCTGCAGTTCTACCTCCAAAATATACATAACTGAAATGAAAGAATTCCTTGAATCATTTGGTAGTTGATCAGAGATGGAAGACAGATCAATAGAAATTATTCAGTGAGAAGAATAAAGAGGAAAAAAATGGTAGAATGAGCAGAACCTCATAAACCTATGGGACGATATCAAGCTAAAAATACTGGTAATTAGAGTACCAGAAGGAGAGGAGACAGAAAGTTAGGCAGAAACGTATTTGCAGAATTATTAACTAAAATCTCCCCAAATTTTGTGAAAGGCATTAATTTGCAAATCTGATAAGGTCACGAGCTCCAAGCAGGATACATATAAAGAGAAATCTGCTGCAGTGCGTTATAATCAAACAATTGAAATCCGAAGATAAAGGGAAAAGTTTGAAAGCACTCCGGGAAAAACAGCACATTCTATTAAGAAATACTTTGAGGGCTGACTTCTCATCAGAGCAAACAGAAGCCAGAAGACAGTAAAACAGTAACTTTAAAATTCAGAAAAACTCCAACACATAGAATTCTATACCCAGTTAAGTTAGCCCTCAAAAATAAAGATTAAGACATTTAAAAATAAAAACTGAGAGAATTTCCAGCAGACTTGTACTACAAGAAATGCTAAAGGTAATTCTTTAGACTGAAATTAAATGGCTTCAGATGATAAATCAGCAAAAAGGAGTAAAGGAATAAACTAATATAAGTATATAGTCTCATATATGTATATAACCTTTTGTGTGTGTGTGCTCCGTCACTAGTCTTGTCTGACTCTCTTTGACCCCATGGACTGTAGCCCTCCAGGCACCACCTGGAAAGTGGTGTAGCCTTTTATGTTTTACCTATTTCTTTAAAATACAGAGGAAAAAACGCATATAACTATTTAAAGCAAAACTGATAAAGCTATATTGTCTGGACTTTCCTGGTGGTACAGTGGATAAGACTCTGAGCTCCCAATGAAGGGGGGCCCAGGCTCAATCCCTGCTCGGGGAACTAGATCCCATATGTCAAAACTAAGACCCAGTGCAGCCAAATAAATAAATGTTTAAAAAATATATATTGTGAGTATTTTTAAACATGGAAGTAATATATGTGGCAAAAGTAACACAAAGGTAGAGGAGCAATGAGATTATATAGTTTTAAAGTTTCTATAGTTTATGTGAAGTGCTAAAACATTAAGTAGACTGGTGAGTTAATAGCTAAATATTATAGAAAGTGAAAAGTGAAAGTCACTCAGTCATGTCTGACTCTTTGGGACCCCAAGAATTATACAGTCCATGGAATTCTCCAGGCCAGAATACTGGAGTGGGTAGCCTTTCCCTTCTCCAGGGTATCTTCCCAACCCAGGGATTGAACCCAGATCTCCCGCATTGCAGGCAGGTTCTTTACCAGCTGAGCCACAAGGGAAGCCTGAATATTATAGATGACAGCTCTGAAAAGCCAAAGTTGGAATCCAAATGGGATATTAAAACATATTAGCACAAAGGCAGGCATGAAAGGAGGGTCAGAGGAAGAAAATGAGAACATAGAAAGCAAATGGCAAGACGGCCGATTAAACTCAATCATATCAATAACTTTATTACAAAATAAATGGACTAAACACTTCTTACAGTCCATCCTAAAGGAAAGCAGTCCTGAATATTCATTGGAAGGACTGATGCTGAAGCTGAACCTCCAATACTTTGGCCACCTGATGCAAAGAGCTGACTCATTGGAAAAGACCCTGATGCTGAGAAAGATTGAAGGCGGGAGAAGGGGACGACAGAGGATGTGATGGTTGGATAGCACTACTAACTCAAAGGACGTGAATGTGTGCAAACTCCACGAGACGATGAAGGACAGGGAAGCCTGGTGTGCTGCAGTTCATGGGATCACACTTATAAGACACGGATTTTAAATACAAAGACATAAATGGGCTAAAAGTAAAAGGATGGAAAATGACACACCACACAAATACTAAATTATAAGAAGGCTGGAGTGTAGAAGTTCCCTGGTGGTCTAGTGGTTGGGACTCAGTGCTTCCACTATAGAGGGTGTGGGTTCGATCCCTGGTTGGGGAACTAAGATCCCACATGCCATGCACTGTGGCCCCCCAGAAAAGCTGGGATAGCTATATTACTATTTGACAAATTAGACTTTAAGACAAAGGGATATCACCAGAGATGAGAGACATGTCATAACATTAAGAGAGCCCAAATATGAAGAAGACAGAACAATTTAAAATGTGTGTGAATCTAGTAACAGGGTTCCAAAGTCACACACCAAAAGCTTCCAGAACTAAAAGGAGAACTAGAGAAAGCCAGTCTCAGTTAGAGACTTTAGCGCCCTTGCCTCACTACTTGTAGAATGGTTAATAAAAAATGTCAGTAAGAAAATAAAATATTTGAAAGATGTTATCAATTATCTCAACCTAATGATATTTATACAGCTATACATGCAACAACTGTAGAATACACATTCTTTCCAAACGTACATAAAACAGTTAAAAGACATATGGTAGCCCACAGGACAACTCTCCATAATTTTAAAAGATTGGAATCTTGCAGAATATATTCTCTGACACAATGGAATTAAATTAGAAATCAAGAACAATGAATAAGAGTCTGCAGCTTTGGAAATTAAACAACATTTCTCAATAACCCATGAATCTCTCTCACACACACACACACACAAAGGAAATTAGAAAACATTTCAAGGTAAAAGATAATAAAAGTTTTATATATCAAAATGTGTGAAATGCAGCTAAATTGATGCTTATAGAAAAATTTATAGCTTTAAGGAATTATATAGTATAAAGAAAGAAAAGTTTAAAATAAATATTCTAAATTTGTACATTAAAAAGCTAGAAAAAGACAAACAAATTAAATCCAAAGTAAGCATGAGGGATGCAATCAAAGGAGCAGAACTCATAGAAGTAGAAAATAAACAAAAAAATAGTCAAAAGTTGGTTATTTGAAAACATAAATAAAATTGTATACCTCTAAAAAGACTGATCAAGAAAAAAGGGGAAAATATAAATTGCTATGTTAGGAGCACAAAAAGGGCCATCACTATAGACTCTCTGACATGTACGGGATAATAAGGGGTATTGTAAGCAACTTTGTTCTCAAATATCTGACAAATTAGATGAAATGGACTAATTTCTTGAAAAACATGACTTAATGAAAACTGACATCAGGTGAAATAGGACGTCTGAATTTCCAAGAAATTACATTTGTTATCAGGAAACTTCACACAAAGGAACTCCAGGCTCAGATGGTTTCACTGGCTAATTCTATCAAATACCAAGGCTAATTTTACTTACACTATTTTCCTTATGACGAGAGGACATTGATAAATTTATTGTTTTTAATAGAGGGAGAAAGAAAATGTTCCAGCTCATTTCATAAGGCCAATATAACCCTGATACTGAAGTTTGACAAAGCTAATACAAGAAAAAAATATAGACCAATATTCCTCATGAACATAGATGTAAAAATCCGTAACAAAATATTAGCCAGTTGAATCTTGCAACAAATAAAAAGACTCATGCATCATAACCAAGTAGAATTTATTCCAGGAATGTAAGATTGGTTTAATATTCAAAAATTAATTAAGGGAGCCAAAGGCACATGAAAAGATGCTCAACATCGCTAATCATCAGAGAAGCACAAATAAAAACCACTGCGAGTTTTCCCCTCATATCTATCAGAATGCTATCATCAAAAAGAACCCAAAAGGGCTTCCCTGGTGGCTCGGCTGGTTAAAACAGCACAAAGAATGCTGGTGAGGATGTGGAGATGAGGGAGCCCTCCTCGATGGTTGGTGCAGCCACTATGGAGAACAGTATGGAGATTCCTCAAAAAACCAAAACAGAGCTACCATATGACCCGGCGATTCCACTCCTAGGTATATAACCAGAAAACACAAATTCAAAAAGATACATACACCCCAATGGTCATGGCGGCATTATTTATAATAGCCAAGATATGGAGGCAACCTAGGTGTCCATCAGCAGATGAATGGATAAGGTAGACACACACACACACACACACACGCACACACACACACTTGTATTCTACTCAGCCATAAAAAAGAACGAAATTTTGCCATTTGCAACAATACAGATGACCCTGAGGTTATTATGCTATGTGAGATAAGTCGGACAAAGGCAACACTGTCTGCTATCACTGACATGTGGAGCCTAAAAAATACTATTAAGTGTATTTAACATGGTTCCCCAGGTGGCTCAGAGGTAAAGACTTCGCCTGCCAGTGCAGGAGTGTCTGCCCCGGGTCGGGAAGATCCCCTGGAGGAGGAGACGGCAACCTCCTCCTCCAGGATTCTTGGCTGGAACATTCCATGGACAGAGGAGCCTGGCAGGCTATAGTCCAAGGGATCGCAAAGAATCGGACAAGAGAGACTAAGCACTCATGCAATATGGCTTCAGGCTACAAGGTCAGTATAATAAAGTCAATTGTATTTTTTTAATACAGTAGTAGAAACAATTAGAAAATTAAGTTTTAAAATTCCATTTATAATATCCTTAAAAATATAAAGCATTTAGGAATTTTATTAGTCTGCTTGGGTTCCCATAACAAAATACCACAGGCTAGGCAGTTTAAACAATTGACATTCATTTTCTCATAGTCCTGGAGGCTGGAAGTCCCAGACCAGGGTGCCAGCAAGGTTGGGTTCTGGGAAAAGGTCTCTTTCTGACTTGCAGATGGCCACTTTCTCCATGTATACTCACATGGCATTTCCTTGGTGCACGCATGCCATGGGGCAGGGGGAAGAATCTATTCTTCATTAGGCCACCGATTCTACCAGAGTAGGACTCTAGTCTTTGGCTTCATCTAACCTTGTAGTTGTTATTTAGTTGCTAAGTCATGTTCTACTCTTTTGTGACCCCATGGATTATAGCCCATCACGCTTCTCTGTCCATGGGATTTCCCAGGCAAGACTACTGGAGTGGGTTGCCTTTTCCTTCTCCAGGGGATCTTCCCGACTCAGGTATCAAATCAACATCTCCTGCACTGGCAAAGTGCGTTCTTTACCACTGAGCCACCAGGGAAGCCCTCATTTAACCTTAGTTTCCTCCTAAAAGCTCTCTTTCCAACAATAATCACATTGAGAGTTAGGGCTTCACTATATAAAGTTCGCGGGGGTGGTGGTGTTGGGAGGGGTACATGATTTAGTCCACAGCAGGACTAAATTTACCAAAACATCTGCAAGGCCTCTACATATAAACGTACAGCATACTGCTGGGATAAATGTCGGATTATGTAATTATAACATAATTTCTGCCACGTGTTTTTGTAATTTCTGTAACAATGATCATTTCTGTAGTAAATGAAAGGAGAGATAAATCATGCTCGAGGGTTAGATGAGTCACTAGAATTAAGAATTTACATCTTACCCTAAATTAGAGTTTCAATACAATCTCAATCAAAATCCTTCTAGACTTTTTTACAAAGAGAAATTGCTAATATCCTTCTAAGATTCATATAAAAAAAACAAAGGACCTAAAATATCCAGTAAATCTTGAAATAAGAACAAAGCCACTGAAAAACACGCACTTCCTAAATTCAAAACTCACTATAAAGTCATCAGAACAGTATTGTGTTGCCATAATAATAGACGAAGGTCAACGAAACACAATAGTGAGGCCAGGAATAGACTTGCACTTCTGTGAGCAATTGATTTTTGACAAGGGCACCAAAATATTTCGAGGAAGGAAGGAAAATCTTTTGAACAAATGCTTTTGGAACAACTTGATATCCACACGGGGAAAAAAGACTCTCAATCCCTACCTCACACAGTACACTGCAATTAGCAGGAGAGTAGTGATGGGACCAAATATAAAAGCTAACATCAGATAGCTTTTAGAGGAAAAGTGAGGGTATCTTTGCAACCTAGAGTGGGTCAAGAGTTTTTAGACAGGACACAGAAAATAATCACCGTGGAAGAAAAAAATGATGGACTTCCCTGGTGGCGCGGTGGATAAGAATATGCCTACCACCGTAGGGGACACAGGTGTGTGGAGTCTGTCCTGGTCTGGGCAGACTCCACACGCCTTGGAGCAGCTAAGCCCAGGGACCACCGTCACTGAAGCTGGGGCACTGCAGTGAAGAGCAGGCCCCGCTTGCCACAAGCAGAGAAAGCCTGTGCAAACCAATAAAGACCCAGAGCAGCCAAAAATGAATAAATTTTTTTAAAAAAAGAAAAACTGAGAAATTAGCCGTTCTCAAAGTTAAAAATGCCTCCTCATCAAAAGATACCCTTAACAAAATTAAATGCAGGCCACCAGCCGGAAAAAGCATCCATGAAACATATATCTGATTAAGGACTCAGGTTTAGGCTGTATCATAAACGTCTACAACTCAGTAATGAAAAGACAAGCATGCGATACAAAATGGTCAAAAGATTTTAAGAGACCCTTTACAAAGGAAGCCAATAAACAGATGTAAAAGTGTTAAGCATTTTATTAGTCATCAGCTAAAGGTAAATTAAAACTTCAATGAGATATACAACACACCCCCTCAAATCCCGTTAGACAGGCTAACACAGAAAGACTGTCAGCATCAAATATTGACGAGTATGTAGGTCAACCAAATGTCTCATGCATGGTTTGTGGGATGTAAAATGTTATTAAAAAGCTACTTTAGAGAAACTTCTGATAACTTTTTAGCCAGTTAATTGGTATACCTATCCTTTGCCCCCATAAGTCCGCTCCTAGCTGTTTATCTCAGAGAAATGAAAACATGTGTTCACAAAAAATTCTCACGTAATTGTTCACTGCAGTTCCATTAATAATAACAAAAACTGGGAAGGATGCCACAGGAGGATGGAGGCACAGGAGCGAAATATCCACGCAACTGAAGACTACGGGGAAATAAAAGGAATGAGCTGGTCACACTTGTAATGACATAACAGAATCTCACCAAAGTCATGCAGATAAAAAGAATTCAGACACCAGAGGGTGTACACTGTGTGGTCACACTTACGTGAATTTCTACAACAGGTGAAACAAGTCTACGGTGAAAAAATCAGGATGATGGTTTCGTGATGGGAGTTGGGGGTATTAACTGGGAAGAGGCATTACAGATCGTTCTAGCAAGATGGACACGTTTTATTGGGTTGGCCAAAAAGTTCGTTCGAGTTTTTTGGACCATGGTACGGAAAAACTTGAACAAACTTTTTGGCCAACCCAGTATATTATAATAGGAAGGTGGGTTTGATGGGGTTCAGGATACGCTAACCCAAAATATCGCACCCTGACATATTGAATATTTTAAGGTGGAAGGGAGACATTTTTATCCCCAGAGATTGGGAATTTGGGTCCAAGAAATCTGTACAAACAAACCTCTTTAAAATAACCCTTATTTCCTTAGTTGCTTCTTCAACAATTAGTACCCTAACCCAAAACCCTTTGTCTTGTAAATGCTTCATAGATTTATAGTTCTTTGTCTAAAAAGTATAAAATCTTCCTGCTCTGCTTACTTCCTCGGGTCTTGACTTCCTTGTGAAGGCGCCCACATACATGTGAAAATTCAATAAAATATATACACATTTCTCTTGTCAATTCATCTTTATCATCTTCATTTTCAGACCCAGCCAAAGACCCTAAGAAAATCGAAAATAACTTTTCTTCTTCTACAGGTTATACGAACATATTCTTTTGTCAAAATGTAGAGCACAGTCCTGTGCATTTCAATGCATTATAATTTTTTTCTAAAAAACTAGACAAAATAAGAGGAGAGGCATTGAGTGCAAAGAGAAATAGATGAAATAAGAAAAACGAGATGTTGATAACTGTTGAAGGTGCATGATGGGTACACAGCGGGGTTTATTGTGCTAGTCTATTTGTATATACTTGTCATTTCTTGTAATAAAAAGTGAAAGGAAAAAAAACGTATCTGGCCTCATACAATTTGACTCAAGGTCTTGCAGGAAATGATCAGAGAAGTGTCTTCCCTGAATGAAGACACCGTGCCGCCAGTGCTGGTGTTCGCCTTGGCCTCTTGGCTGTCTGCTCCTGCAAGAACTGTTCTATCCAGAGGCATCTTGCCAAGAACTGTCTGAAAATGGCACGCCCCTGAGCTTTGCTGTCATGCGAGGAGTCAAGATTCGCCAGTGCTAGGGATGTGAGAGGCTCTGACAGTTTCCAGGCTCTTCTTGACAGTTTTGAAGTGATACTTCCTCAAGGTGACCTGGCTTTAGCCAAGCCGTATGTCTCCATCCTTGACCCCGAAGCAGCCAGGGCGGGAGCTGGCTGCTGGGTCTCGGCTGCAATGCTAAGACACGGGGCATTTTCTTTGCTCTGTAGTCCCTGCTCTCAAGAGCTCAGATGTGAGGCAATTAGGTTAGCAGCAGTTTCTTCCTTTTCTGAGACATGAGGTTATACTTCGTTTTTCTCAGTCGGGATCTTCTCTCGCACCATGTGCTGCAGATGTCAATCTCGGTTCACCGAGAGTCACTGTTGGTAGGTTATCTCACTCCCTCCCCATAACAGAGGGACTCCCAAACAAACCATCTCAGGAGTCCCATGACTCCTGCAAAGGGATGGAGACATATGCAGCTCAGCAAAGGGAATAAAACCTTTCCGGGCTATAGATTTCATTTGTGAAATTCAAATCTATGCAGAGTGACTGAGGATGAGGTTGCAATAAACCCCTTCAGTAGTGAGATGAGGATAGGAAGTCAAATAAACAAAGACAGACTTGGAGTACTGATGAGAAATGTTCCTTATAGAAGCCCACAAAATTGGTCAAATACCAAGTCTTCAGGGATGCTGGGAGCCAGATGTGAGGGGTTATCTTCTTCCTTTCCATCCCGCCCCTCCCCACCACCAACTGGACTCAGTATGCTGAGCTTTCTTGTCTCTGCCTTAATTTGCATCAAGATGAAATTAAAACATTTCAATATATGCATTTCCCTTGGGGAAGGTGCTCAATTTTTTGTTAACTTGAAACATAGTTGGGGGGGGGGGCGGAAAGCAACCACTTTAAATATTTGTATAAATTAAGAACAGAAAATTCACATCTCCAGTAACATCCAGGTCCCCGTCCCAGTAAATAACCACTGAAAACGATTTAGTACATTGACTTTCTGAGGCACCCCACCCACCCACTTGCACACTCTTTGGATCATCGTGGGGCAAATAAAGAGAACTGCCCCCTGGGAAGAAAGTTGGTGTACAGTAAACCCTTCTGTAAGGCTCCCCTAAGCTTCACAGCAGATATTTTTTTAAACTTTGTATTTTGTATTGGAGTATAGCTGATTAATGGGGCTTCCCAGGTGAGTCAGAGGATAAAGAATCCAGAGGTACAGGAGACACAAGTTTGATCCCTAGGTTGGGAAGATCCCCTGAAGGAGGGCATGGCAACCCACTCCAGTATTCTTGCCTGGAGAATCCCACCAACAGAGGAGCCTGGAGGCCTCAGTCCATAGGGCTGCAGAGAGGCGGACGCAACTGAAGCGACTGAGAACACACGCGCAGAGCTGATTACCAGTGTTGTGGCAGTTGCGGGTGGACAGCAAAGGGGCTCAGCCATACATATGCACCTATGCATTCTCCCCCAGACTCCTCTTCCATCAACCTGCCACATAACACGGAGCAGAGTTCCCTGTGCTGTACAGGAGGTCCTTGTTGCTTGTCCATTTTAAATAGAGCAGACATAATTTCCCAACTACTCCTTTCCTCTTACCTTCCTGCCCCGGCAACCGTAAGTCCGTTCTCTAAGTCCTCCCCCGACCCCCAACCCCGTTATTTTAATCACAGGGTGCAGTGGCCTGGGTGGAGGGTAGCTGTATAATCAGTGGTTTACCTGTAACTCCAAAGATGGTGAGTTTATCCTGCCTGAAGCGAGAAGAGGATTCATACCCACAGCATCAGAGCAGGAAGCAGGAGGAGGCTGGCCGGGGTGAGCGGCCACCAAGCAGACAGCCCTTTATTTGTGGCAACTGCTCCTTTAGTTGCTGCGACAGAGCAATACAGACTCCCCAGCCACCACCTTTTCTTGGGCCGTTCTAGAAGGCAAATTTGCTCCAGTCAGGAAGTATCACCGGAAGGCTTCATCACGAACTCCACACATAAGGTGACCCTGAAGAATACCAGATAAAAACTAACAGGCTGCTCTGGCTCGCACACAAACCGGAGGAAACTGGACAGGTGTGGATGTGCGGCTGCCCAAACACACAGCCCCGAGGAACAGAGCGGCCACCAGGACTGGGTTGGGAGGATAGAGCCAGGGGCGATCTGCTAGATATTCACCTCTCTGGATGAGCCACTGGGGCCCCCAGAGAACCTTGGTCCATTGCTACATACATCTCGAACTCCTGGCTAGAGGCTTGGCAGAGTTCAGGGAATTCTGAGCTTGGCAGTTAGATGGAACTTTGGAAGTTCTCTAGGAAAAAGGCCTGGGAAGGTCAGAGGACTTGTCTGAGGTTACAGAGCCAGCCAGTGGCTGAACTGTCCTTGAACCCAGGTCTATTGTCCGCCAGCCCAACATCTGTGCTGAACCCAGTAGGCTTAAGAAGCTCGAGAGGAAGAGGACAGAGGCATTCTAGGAATGCCCCCTTTGGAGATGAAATCTGACTTCCAGCAGAACTCTGAGGAACCTTCTCGTTGCAGGGGAACAGTCCCTTATGCATTTTAACCCTCTGCTCCCAGAGGCAGCCAGCCATGTGTCAGTCTCTGCAGCCCAAGACCTGTAGGGGGCACTGTTGGTTCTGTGGATGCTTTGGTGGGTAGAGGTGTGGAGCTGCAAAGGCCCTGGCCAGTGGCAGCCAGGCAACTGAGTGGCCTGTTGGAGGAACTTGTCTTCTAACTTCAAAGCGCAGTTTCTTCTTAGCCTTCATCTTTGCCATCATCAGGGTGGCTTAGTCACTAAGTGGTGTCCGACTCTTGCAATCCCATGGACTAGAGCCCGCCAGGCTCCTCTGTCCGTGGGATTTCTCAGGCCAGAATACTGGAGTGGGTTGCCATTTCCTTCTCCAGGGGATCTTCCTGACCCAGGGATAGAACCCATGTCTCCTGCGTTGGAGGCGGATTCTTTACCCACTGAGTCACCAATTGTTATTAAGCATCTGCCACGTGCAGGACATGATGCCAAGCATTTTACATGGTTCCCGTGGTTTAGTCCTCATGGTGGCCTGTGAGGTCAGTGCTGACATCACTCCATTTTACAGATCAGAAAACAGAAAATGAGGAGGCTGCACTCTCCAGGACCCTTCCCAGGGCACTGGAACACTCTGTACTGCTTTGTTGGTTTGGTTTAATTTAGCTGATCTGGTTTAATTAGAGGAAACAGGGCTGAGCCTGTGTCCCCTTTAAGGGCACATCCAGGTGACTACAGCATCTTAGTACACTGCATTGAAAGACAAGCCTAGAGACTTCTGGCAATTTCTAGGGGTTCCTAGATCTTTCTGGAAAATGCATTTTTCTCCTTCCCTTCGCTTCTGGAAACAAGAGTATGAGGAGCCAGGGTGTGGCAGCCAAGGCTGTCGTGTGAAAGCTGATTCCAAATCTGCCCCAACTGAGGGCCATCCCTGGGCTCCCTGTTCCCCTTCTTCTGGAAACATGGAGTGGGGTTCTTTTAGCATTTCTCTGCCCTGTGAGTGGGGCTCCTAGAAAGACAATCAAATATTTCTCTAGGGCCTGAAAGAAACCACACTTGGCCACTTTCCCATAAAGGAGAAATTGTAGCTAAGGGAGACTCCCCGTCCCCCGTGTGCTCCAAGAAGCATCTGCGGGTGGAGCCGCCCTCACCAGGACCCCTGCACGCCTTCCAAGGCGGGGAGACCCAGCCCCCGCGGCAGCTTCAAGGAAGACACGATGGAAACAGCCCAGTCACTGCTCTGCAGGAGCCATGGGCTAACGGGGCGGTGGTGCTGTGCGTGAGTATTCACACATATTCCTTCATCCATGGGAGTGAAATGGCTAAAACCATACAGGAATATTGCTCAAGCTGAGTTCATTACCTACCATAAAAATGCTCAATAAAGAAGGAGATTGGAGCGGAGTGGAAATATTCCAGAAAGTGTCTTAGAAGTGAGTTTAAAGCCAGATTTTAAAGGTCACTCCATCCGTCCATCCACCCAATCATTCTGACTGATGCCTTCACCATACCCACACCTGTGCTAAACAAGTCCCAGGGGAAAGTGATGCTCATTGATTCATTGCTTTATTTATTCACCCCCAACCCGAAGTCGAGGGTTTGCTTGTGCCCGGCATTAGAGAGAGCCTGAAGGATGCAGGGAGATCTTCCTGGGTAGGGGATTTTGTCAACAAAGTCTCCGGGATGGGAGGTATGTGGAATACAGGCAGACAGTTAAGGATGCTGGCATTCTTTCTCTACTCTCCTTGTTTCTTGTTTAGAGAAACAGTGATTTTAACAAGGGCTGCAAAACAGTAGCTGCTGTGCATTTTTGGGTGACTCACGGCCACTCGTTTAATAAATAGGAAGAACCTATTGTGTGTCTTGCGCTGTGTCAGGTGAGCTGGAAAGTGAGGGAGGAGACAGACAGCACGTGTCCTCTTTGCCCTCTGGACCCCTCCAGCTTGTTGATGCCCCAGCTCAGGGGCTGCCTGCTGACCTGAGCCACTTGATCATCTCCGTGACAGCAGCGCCTGTGGCCACTGGCACCCGAGCGCCAGAACCAGTGTGTGTGTGTGTGGGTGGGTGTGAGTGTTTGTGAGTGTGACTGGGCCTGTGTATTTCCATGTGTGTGTGTCTGGGTGTGTCTGTGTTAGTGTGTCTCGGTATGTCTGAATGTGTGAATGAGTGTGAGTGTGTCTGTGTGTTGGTGTGAGTGTCTGTGTCCATGTGTATATGGTGTGTGCAAGTATCTAAGTGTGTGAATGAGTGTGTATCTGCATGTGCCTGTGTGAGAATGTCTGTGAGTGTGCATGAGTACGTATGAGTGTGTATTTTTGTGTGTGAGTGTTAGTGTGTCTCTGTGGTATTGTGTAAACGTGGGTGTGAATGAGTATGGGTGTGTCTGTGTTCATGCGTAGACGGTATGTGTGAGTGGGTAAGTGTGAGCATGTAAGTGTGAGTATGTCTACCCGTGAGTGCACGGACGTGGGAGAAGACTGTATAGGGAAGGAAAGCGTGAACGTGAGCTTCCCCGAGGATGCAAGCTGGCCTGGGGCAGCAGGCGGCTGGGCGGGGCAGACAGGCTGTAAGCGGGGCGCGGGGGTGTCCGCGGGACGGACGTGGGGAGGAGGCACAGGAAGAAAGGGAGGACGGCGTTCGGAAGGGGACCCCCGACGGGACTGGGGGCGGGAGCTTTCTGGCCGGCCCGGTGGGGGCCAGGAGGCCGGCAGGCGGCGCAGTCCACGGCGGAAGCGGGTGAGGCCGGCGGCTGGCCTGGGTCTCTGGGGACTGGTCCAGGAGGCCCCGGGGAAGCCGAGGGGAAGTGGACCCAGCCCCGGGTCGGCTCCACGCGGAGGTCGCAGGGCTTTCGTCCACCCAGGGCAGAGCAGCAGGACCAAGAGGGGGCAGAGGCCCGCTCAGGCCACCGTCAGGGGCCCCGAGGGTGTTCCCTGAGCCGGGGGCTTGCGGAGCCTCGAGCAGGCAGGCCCGGGCTGCTGACCCCTGGGTCAGGGTGTGTCTGGAAGGGACCCAGAGGGTGGCTTTGTCTGAGCCCCGCTCCACCCCACAGCCGGGCTGGATGGCAGCCCCCCCCCCCCCACCCCGGGCCGCACGCGTCCGTCAGCCCTTTTCCTTTTCTACGTACAGATTATTCATCAGGTTAAGAGGGACTTCTCATAGCGCTTTGTTTTCTTTAAAAAAGAGCTAACATAAAGCCCAGTGGGTTTGTCAGTCGCCTTCCCTTCCCTCCGCTGTTTGTTTTCTCGGCTCACCCCTCCCGGCCCCCACCCGCAGCTGTTCTCAGTGCTGTAATCCTGGGCTCTGGCATCAGAGCCGTTGCCATGGGGACCTCACCGATTCAACATCGTGATGACGGTTTGGTGGGGATGAACGCGAGAAGAGAGGGGAGGCGAGAGGGAGGGGGCGGAAGCCTCCGGTTCTCCGAAGGGGCGGTGGGGGGCGGTGGCGAGGAGGAAGTGGCAAGGGGGTGTATTAGTTTCCCACGGATGCTGTAACAAATGGTCGCAAACTGGGTATAGCTTGAAACGACACATGAGGATTCTTTGATGGTTCTAGAGGCCTGCCGTCCAAAATGAAGGACGAGCTGCTCTGGTTCCTCCTGGAGGCTGAAGAGCGTCTGTACCCGACCTCTCTCCCGGCTTCCGGTGTCACCAGCGATCCTAGACTCCTGGATGCTCTCCCCAGTCTCTGCCTCCATCCTCAAATGGCCTCCTCCCCGCGTCAGGGTGTCTGCTACTTCTCTCTCTCTTAAGAGAGGGATAGGGCCCACCCTAAATCCTGGATGACCTCATCTCTAATTACATGGGCCAAGGCCTTTTTCTCCTTCAGAGGTTCCAGGGGATTGTAACTTGGATGTGTCTTTTTGAAGGTCCCTATTCAACCCACTGCAAAGGGGGGAAGCCCATACAGGAATGCACTCTGCTACCTCAGATTTGACATGCCAGCTTTGAACATTAGGATAGGTGCTGGAAATTTGCCTCTTTGTACCACTCCAGTATCTTTGCCTGGACAGAAGAGGCTGACGGGCTACAGTCCATGGAGTCACAAAGAGTTGGACACGACTCAAGCAACTTAGCATGCACAGAGCCGCAGATCAACCTGTTTCTGTGTGTGTGTGTGTGTGTGTGTGTGTGTGTGTGTGTGTGTGTAGGCCATGCCTGGGATAGTTGAGAGCACAAACCCTGCAACCAGACTGACTGGCTTGGCACCTTGGCTCTGCATTTCTAGCTATGAGAGTCCAGGGTTGAAGTGAACCTTTCCATACCTCAGTTTTCCCAGCTGTAACCTGGGCGTGATAATAGTTCCTTCTTCATAAGGCTGACGGGAGCAACACAGAGCTCAGTGGCCAGGAAGCCCTTAGGACAGCGCTCACACACTCCTACTGTAGCATAGGCACTGGGATACATCAGTGAACAAAGTTGGTACATATCCCTGTCCCCAGGGAGCTGACGTTCCAGAAAAGGAGGAAGGTGAACCATAAATTTGTTGTTGTTTAGTTGCTCAGCCATGTCCGACTCTTTGCCACCCCATGGGCTATAGCCCACAAAGCCCCTTTTGCATGGGATTTCCCAGGGAAGAATACAGGAGTGGGTTGCCATTTCCTTCTCCAGGAGATATTCCCAACCCAGGGATCGAACCCAGGTCTCCTGCACTGGAGGTGGGTTCTTTACCATTGAACCACCAGGGAAGCCCAAAATGTAAATAGTAGATAAATAAATAAGGAAGTGATATAGTACATTGGCGGAGGAGGCAATGGCACCCCACTCCAGTACTCTTGCCTGGAAAATCCCATGGATGGAGGAGCCTGGTAGACTGCAGTCCATGGGGTCGCAAAGAGTCGGACACGACTGAGCGACTTCACTTTCACTTTTCACTTTCATGCATTGGAGAAGGAAATGGCAACCCACTCCGGTGTTCTTGCCTGGAGAATCCCAGGGATGGTGGGGCCTGGTGGGCTGCCGTGTATGGGGTCGCACAGAGTCGGACATGACTGAAGCGACTTAGCAGCAGCAGCAGCAGAGTACATTGGAAGGTGATAAATGCCACAGAAAGGAGGAAAGTAACCAGAAAAGGGGGATGAGGCGTGTCTAGAGGGAGGTCAAGTGGATCAGGACTTAGAAGAACGGCCAGAGAGTCTGTGAGTTTCCTATGTCTCACCAGAGCATCGATCCAGTGGATTCTTAAAGAGGTAGCACCCCCCAGGCCCCTGTGAGCAACAAGCCTTTCCTCTGATGGGGGAAACTACTGACTGTAGCTGCCCCCCAGGCCTCAGGTGATCCTAGGAGCTCTGAAGCGCAGATGGCCCCTTTAAAGTGTCCAGAATGGCAGCGTGGATGCTGGGCTTTTGCACCCCTGGGGAGGGGGTACGGCCTTGGGTGTCAGCTGCCAATACTCCCAGCAACTGCAGGAGGGGAGGTGTGTTGGCCCCAGAAAGGTCTGGGCCACGTCCACCCCAGGTGAGGAGATCAGCTGAGTGGGATGATGCGTGTGAAATCCTTGGCAAATTGCCAGGCCCGTGAACGATGCTAAATAAATGGCAATTGGTAGCGTGCTGAAAGGTGGTAGCCCCTCGCCTTGGAAACTCTTTCTTTCCTTGGCATCCAGGACCCCACAGGCTGCGTTTCCCTCCTGCTTCCCTGGTGCCGTCGCGGGCCCCTCTGCCTCCCCTGACGTTTAAGTGCAGGTGTGTCTCGGGTCTGAGTCCTCGGACTGCTCTTCTCCACCAATTATGCACCCTCTCATCCATTCTCTGTCCCTTAAATACCATTTATAAACTGAAGACTCTTAAAATTTTATCTCCAGCTTGGACCTCGTGTTGAACTCCAGACTCATATATCCAACTGCCTACTCGATAGCTCTACTTACACGTCTAATTGGCTGTGGCAGCCGTGGGAATGCTCCACTCACACCATTAATGGGAACAGGGTAACTGACGTCCCCGGACTGGCCTCACATGATGCCGAGTCTACGCATCTGTGGGCTTCCCCCAACTTGTGACCGAGCACGGGCTGGGGTGGGGTAAGCCAGAGAGCAGGGGGTACAGGACAGATCCACCCCTGTGGCATGTGGACACCCCTGATGGCAGGTTTTGGTTCGAGCACTCCCCAGGGACCTGGCTGAGCCCTTCTTAGAAATGTACTGTGCCTGCAGACATCCTCCTCCCCAGTCTCCCTCTCCCATCTCTCTTCACAGGTGACCATACTGCATTTGGGAATCTCCTCTTCAGCCCCTGCTTCCTCCCCTCCATCCTTCACAGCCATTTCCCCTGAAAGTCTCTTGCCCACCCGATCCTGTCTTGGCGTCTGCTCTTTGGAGGATCCAAGGCAACAGATTAGCATCTCAAACGTCAAATGTTCTAAACCAAATTAACCAGCTCTCTCTCCCCTCGAGAAACCTACTGCTCCACCAGACCTCCAACCTCATGTTAATAAATGCCAGCTGTCTTCTGTTGCTCATACCCCAAAGCGATGGCGGATCCTTGAGTCTCCTCTTTCTTCCATTCTCCAGCCCAGCATCAAATCCCATCGGCTCCCACTTCAGAGCCAGTCGAGGGTCAGATGAGCCTGGCTCTCCTCTGCACCAGCCCAAGCCGATGTCATCTCCCACCTGGATTGTTGTTAAACGCTGCTCTCTGGACAGCCTGCTTCAGTCTTGCTCTGTCCCTCCCTCAGGCTGTTCTTAGCACATCGCTGAGTGATGCTTTCAAGATGTCAGATCAAATCTTGGGGTCAGTGGCTCCCAGCTAACAGTCGTGAGCCACATAGCCACGCTCACAGGCCCTCCTGACCCCCTCTGGTCTGTCCTCCACCCTGGAAGCCATACACCCACTTTGCTGGTCATCTTCAGGCCAGCATCCACCTTGGGGCTCTCATCGTTCTGCTCCTTGTCAACACACTAATTCCCTCTTCTGCTTCATGAGTCTTCACCCAGGGGCCACCTTCTCAGGCTTCCCTGACCAACCCACCCCATACGCCCTGTTCCCCTTCCTATGCAAACACTGACATCTATTTTTGCCTCTTTAATTGGTGTATTCATGCCATTAGAACGGAAACACCATGGAGGCAGGAGTTGGGTTTCCTCTCCTCCCCACCCCCAGGCCCGCCCAGTACCCAGGGCAGGGCAGACACTCCATAAATATTTATTGAGAGAATAAAGAGCAAACTCACCAAAGGACCTGGTGCATAACAGGATTTGATAAATATTGGCTTTATAAAATTGTGTTTGCTTTTATTTCATAAAATTCAGGAGCCTGTAGAACAGAAACAAAAATAACCTATAATCCCTCTGCTTTGATACCCCCTACGGACATCTTTAAAAAGATAAAAATAATACATGCAGACAGGTAGAAAATCCTATTAGGTATCAAAAGGCATAGGATGGAAGGAAAGAGCCTTCTGCCAGTGCTCTGGCACCAGCCCAGCAGTTCCACCACCCTGCCCCACCCTGATACCTGCTTCTAGGGGGCTGAGAAGGGATCGTCCGGGGGAGACAGGGGCAGGTGTGCCCGGGAAGAAGTTGGAGGCTTTGGAAGCTGTGGGAACTGGGCTACAGGTGCTTTTAGTGTACACTTTGGCCCACCAGCACAGATGTAAGCCAGATCCTGTGACACTGACCTTGTATGGTATCATTCCTCTGCTGAGCGTTCTCTGCAGCTTCCGGAGCATGTTGGAGAAAGTCCACACTCTTCTATGGGTCTCTAGGACTCTGTGAGGTCTAACTCTCCAAGCCCTGCCTCCCCATCCCTCGTCACATCCCAGCCACACCTTCCCATGGCCTTCCCTGCTGTTCTCTCTGGAAAGCTTTCTTTCCCCTCATCACGTGGCTGGCTCCCACTCAGCCTTCTGGTCTCAGCTGACATCAGCAGTTCTCACATTTCAAGAAGCACCAGACTCTCCTGGAGAGCTGATGGAAACTTAGGTAGCAGGACCTCATCGTCAGAGTTTCTGATTCAGTAGTTCTGGGACGACCTGAGAATGTTCAGTTCTAACAAGTCCCCTGATGCTGCTCTGTTGCTGAGGGGACCCTACTTTGAGAACCACTGGGTTAAGTGATGCTACTTTAAGATGCTGGCTTTACAGACACCCCTCCTCCCACCTTCCCTTTTTTCTTTAAAAATGTTGTTGAAAAATTTAATTATTATTATTAGTTGTGGCCTCACCACGCTGCATGTAGAAACTTAGTTCCCTCACCAGGGATCAAACCCACAGCCTCTGCGTTGGAAGCGTGGAGTCTTAACCACTGGACCACAAGGAAGGCCCTTCCCCACATTTCTAAATTAAGTTCTCCTGTAGCACCTTGTGCTGCTTCTTCTCACCAAGTATTATTATACCATAATATATTAGGGTTATAATATTGCGGATTTTTCATTGTAATTTTGTGTTGAAGGCATATCTTCTAATTTGCACCACAGCAAGCATTTTGGTTTCCCACCTCCATCCTTTCTTATATTAAAACGGCAGCCAGACCAATAAACAGATAGTGTACAGAGTTGGTCTCTCTTGCGTTTAGAAGAGAGGGAACTAACATTTATTGAACGCTCTCAAGCATCGGTAAAGCGTCTGCCTACAATGCAGGAGACCCAGGTTCGATCCCTGGGTCGGAAAGATCCCCTGGAGAAGGAAACGGCAACCCACTCCAGTATTCTTGCCTGGAAAATCCCATGGACTGAGGAGCCCGGTGGGTTACAGTCCATGGCGTTGCAAAGAGTCGGACACGACTGAGCAACTCCACTTTCACTTTCACTTTCTTAGGCATCTTGCACTATCATGAAGGCTTCTAGAATGATAATAACCAACAGTGACCTCTGTTTACTGAGCATCTATTCTGTGCCGGGAAACATACTGTGCAAGGAGCTATGGCTGTTTGGTTCATTCCTGTATCCCCAGTGCCCGGCCGTAGTCATGCCTAATAAATATATATATATATTTAGTAAGTGATTTAATGAGTAAAAATAAACGATTCTCCTACATGGGACATTTCTTCCTTTCCTGAGGATGGAGGGACTTCCTTCTGGGACTGGTTTTATAGACTTAGCTACCATCTGGAGCTGTCTGTGAGGGGTTAGGAGGCTGGGCTCCTTTAAGATCTTGAACCTGGCCTCACCTCTCCAGAAAGATTGAGGAGGAACCCTGAAAGCTCTGGGCATCTTCTAGCATCCTGCAGAGGTGATGGGGAAAGGCAGACACTCCCTCCATTGCCTCTAATATAACAAAATAAAGGTAAAGAAGCAGGGGCGGGGACCCAGAGGCTGGTTTATGCCCCTTAAATGCAAAGCAGAAAATAACAGGAAGATCAAAGCAAGGCCGAAAAGGAGGAGACAGAAAAATATAAGGAGGGGGACAGAGAGGCAGAAAGGAAGGAGGTAGATAAAGAAAATACAGGGACAGGATGTCCACGGTGGAGCCTGGCTTTCCTCCCTCGGTGTCCGTGGGCTACCTGCCGAATCAATTGATTACATCTGTAGGCAGAGTTGCCTTTTTATTTCACACCAATTTTCATGGGCAGCGTAAGATAAAAATGGAAGAGGTGAAGTGAACGGGGAAAGATGATTGAATGTTGATGTAAAAAGGGAAGGTGTGAGGAAGGGAGGGTTGATCGGACACCCAGCTGCCCCGGATTGCTGGGGGTCGGGGGGGGTGGTGTGTTCCACCCCTTTATGCTTTTCTTTCCTTTCTTTATTTATATATTTTTTGAAAACCCAGTTTCCCAGCGAATTGCTGGTCACAGTCCCCCTTGGCAATAGGAACTGGTGTGCCCCAGGCCCCAGGAAGCTCGACTCTCTGTTGCCCCAACACCTCCCACCCCAATTCCATCCCAGGCTCAGAATTTGAGGGCTTGCTGGGGACTGAGTGTCCGGGGCATGGGGAGGGTGCTGTCTCACTGTCTGAACTTGACTCACCCTCTCCTGCTCCCGCAGCCTCTTCCCCACCTTGGGTGCTGTGATAATAACTCACTTGGCCGTGACACAGGGGAGCGCTAACAGGTGAGATGTTTGAGATGTGCTCTGCAAAAGGGAGGACTACAAGCAGGCTTCCTAATCTGAGCAAATAAAAATCAAACACTGCAAGGGAAAAGGAACGGCCCCTTCCTGGAGTGGGTACGTCTGTCTGTCCATCATGGGCTGGCCTTTGTGGGCTCTCGAGGGCTCCCCTGGAAGGGTCCTCCACCAGCTGGACATCTGAGCCGTGTCTTCAAAGGCCAGGTAGCTGCCTCTGGGGTCTCGGTCCTAGAAACTCTTTGTTTTAAGCCTACCATTTGGAACGTTTGGGGAGTACGGCCCTATCAAAAGCCCTTCTGCTAAGAACTGGCTTCCAAATCCGAAAACAGTGTTCCCCATGGGATCAGAGGCAAAGAGGGGCCAGGAACCACCCCTCCCAGCTTTCCCTCCTCCATCCTGAAGCCACCAGAAACGCATGGTTATCAGAACTTGACCCTCTGTGCTGTTAAGGCGGAGCCAAAGGGCAGGAGTTGGGGGCCCGGGGCTTCAGCACCTCACTGAGTGGGGTTGGTGGTCTTTTTGTGCCAGGCCTTTGAGGTAGCTCTGCTCAAAGACGCTGATCCCTGTTCCAGAAAAGGCAAAGGAGGGCACCACTCACTACCTACACACCCTGGGCTTACTTTCATCAGCAGGCCTGGTGTGTCATCAGGGCAGGCAGTGACCTGAGACAGAGATAGTGACGTGGGGACAAGATGCTGAGATGCGTGCTGTCCGTCAGGGGTCTGCAGTTTCTCTGGACAGGGAGCTGAGCATCCCCGAGGGCTCTTTATGATCCTCCAGACCCACAAAGTAAGTGCTGAAAAGGGCCACAGTGCCCACTGTACAGATGAGAAAAACGAGGCCTGGAATGGGGTGTGTCACTGAGCTCAGAGCCCGTTAGAGGCAGAGAGGAGGTTCGAATCTGGGTTTGCCTACCAGGGGTTTTCTGTGTGTGTGTGTGTGTGTCTGCAGCGGTGGGGGGCTCTACACAGGCTGCCTTTCAAGGAAGCAGGCAGGTGGAGAGGCCCATATTTCCAGGCCAAGGTGAGCGCCTAGGACAAGAGGCGGAGATGACAGGTGTGTTTGCCTCGCACACTCAGAACATGGCCTGCCTGGGGAGGAGCGCGTGCGGGGTTTTGTGAAACACCTGATGAAGTTGTTGCTCATATTTCCTCTTTACAGCCATCTGTGCTGGGCACTCAGGGGCCTCTTGTGAGAACCTGGTGCCCGGAGCCTGTCACTCAGCCCGCTGGTTGACAGCTCCCCTGGCCCCATCCCCAGGGATGCAGGAGGCTGGGCTGGGGTCCGCTTAACCCTGTATCTTCCTGACACCGGCATGGTGCCCGCTGTGAGACCCCTGCCCAGCCGTGAGTACCCAGAGAGAGGGGCCTCTTAGTTGTGGTGTGCAGATGCTTCTAGTTGCAGCATGTGGGATCCAGTTCCCCAACCAGGGCTGGGACCCTGGCCCCCTGCACGGGGAGTGCAGAGTCTTAGCCCCTAGACTGCCAGAGACGTCTCTCCTTGTGCTTTTTCAAAGTCCCCGATGACAGCATATATCCCCAGGGTGGGGTGGAGGGGGAGTGGGTCCTAGCTTTTCATCTGAGATCTTGAAGCAGAGGCTGGTGCCCGGCAAACAGAACACAGAGAGGAGAGGACTTCGGGTATGAGCTCCACTTTCACTGATTGGCAGGTGTCACTGACCATGGCAGACCCTGTAGGTTGCTTTCCCCCGCTGCCCCCCGGCCTCTTCAACCCACCTGGAGGTCACCATGGCCCTGGTGGACAGACCACATGCCTGCAGAAAGCTTCCCAGCCCAAAGCCTGCCTTCCTGTTCCTGGGGCTATTCTTTGGCTCTGGAAGGGAGCTTAGCTCCACACGGCAGGTAGAAGCGATGGGAGTGAGATCCGTTCTGCAGCCTCTTAACTGGCCGGGTGGCCCACAGTGGAAACCCACTCATTAATTCTCTGTAATTAGTTTTCCTCTCTTCCCTTTCTCTCTTCTCCATTCCCTCCCCAAGCTTCTTGGAACCTACTCCCAAATAAATGACTTGCACTCACATCCTTGCCCAAAGGTATGCTTCTAGGAGAACTCAAACTTAAACACCAGCTCCCCCTGGTTTCAGTGGAGGTCTGTGGGGTCCTGAGATCTGGGCATACTAGCCATGTGATACAAGGCTTGTCCCATCACCTCTTGGAGCCTCTGTTTTCAGATTTGTAAGGTAAAGAAAGGTTAGTGCTCTTCAGTTCTATAAGAGTCTGTTTCCTAATCATTTAAACATTAAATTCATTCAGGGTTGCCACAGAGTAAAACATAGACTATATTCTATTCATCTAGATTGCAAGATTAAAGATCAATACAGCATTGCATAGAAGCAAGTGTTCAATTGGGTAACAAATTCTAAATGGAGCTGGGAATCAGAGAAAGGAAAGAAGTAGTCAGAGAAGGCTTCCTGTGAGTGGGGAAGTTTGAACTAGGCCTTAAAGGATGGGTGAATCCAGGTAGGTTGGGGCCCATGCAGGGGAGTGGACCATGAGAAGAGGCTTAGACCACAGTCTGAAGGTGCAGGTACTGGAACATTCATTGCTATGGACTAAATGTAACCTCTCCCCAAAATCCATATGTTAAAGCCCCAGCCCCCTGTAATGTGATGGTATTAGGAGAGGGGGGCCTTTGGAGGTAATTCGGCTTATATGAGGTCATGAGGGTGGGGTCCTCATGATGGGATTAGTGCCCTTCTAAGAAGAGGAAGAGAGATCCAAGCTCTTTCTCTCTCTCCCATCTGAGAACACAGCAAGAAGGACGAGGCTGTCTACAAGCCAGGGAAAGAGACCTCACCAGGAACTGAATCTGCTGGCACCTTGATCTTGAACTTCCCAGTCTCCAGAACTATGAGAAAGAAATGGCTGTTGTTTAAGCCCCTTCTCCCCCCACCCCCACCGTGCCCAATCTGTGGTATTTTGTTACAGCAGCTTGAGCTGACTAAGACACCTATCATGGAGCTTCTTCAATCCTGGGTGAATAGCAATGGATCACCACCCCTTACATGCACGGTTACCTGGCAGCTGTTAGGATTATATGCATGTTTATTTTTCAATGACTGTCCATAATTCTCTAGAAAGAAGGAGCGAACTGGAGTGTATGGATAGTTTAATAAAAAGACACCCTTCATCCACTTCCCGTCTCATCTCATTACTTCTCATCACATCCTCATCCCCCCACTTCCTACTCCATCCCTTGTCTCCCCATGAGGGACTCTGGAGACCAGACCTGTTGGCACAGCGATTTGGCAGAGGCAGAAGGATGCTGAGGCTCTGGCCACTAAGAACCTCAGAGGTAGGAGATTTTGGACCTCAAAATGAAAATAGTCCAAGAGGCTCTGTTTAAGGAAGCAGCTTAAACACTGTTGTTTCTAGAAGGAGCAGAAAACGTCATTTTTGCTGTCTGTGGCTTGCATCAGGACTCTCTGGGAAAACTAGTCCCCTCTGCCTGCTTGGCTGGAGGCCAATCCTACCAGAGCAGTGGCAGCCAGTTTGGGTTCCCAGGACTCTTATGCTAGCTTTGAGCTGAACTGTCTCCTGTCTGTTTCGACTCTGGTCTCTTGGCCACTTTGACAGGCAATAAATGTAGTGGTTTAGAGCCACAGATACTGGGGGCCAAGCAGCCTGGGTAAAACCTGGGTGCTGCCATTTCAGGGCTGTGGGGGCTGTTCAATTTCTTAATAGCTCTGTGCCTCAGCTTCCCCACCTGTACAGAGAGTATGAGGATGGTGGCAATCTCATGGGGTTGTTGTGATGAGTTACAAGTGGAGAGCTCTAAGCGACTGTTGACCACCACCATCACCATCACCAGCAGCAGCAGCAGCAACAGCAGCAACACCACCGTCATCAGCATCACCATCAGCATTGCTACCAGCACAATCACCATCTATCCTTATAGGAAACGGGGGGCCTGGTACTCAGGACTGGATTCCTGGGGACACATGCTCCGAAGGGAAATTCAGGCTCGGTGGGAGGAGCCAAAGGTCAACTGCCTGAGGACGTGCTCAGCCCACCCTGGCAGTGGCACCTTCACTCAGAGCAGAACGGATACTTGCGTTCCTTTGAGCCCTGAACTGCTGCCCTGGCTCTTGGTCTGTCAGCGGTGGCCTTCCCCCACCAGGCTGGCTTCCCGTCTTTCCCATCAGTCTAGGGGAGGACCGACTGGGCAGAGGCTGCCTGGTTCTAGGGCCCTGATAGACCAAAGGAAGGGTGAGCAGCTCTCTCCTGCCCGGCCAGCCCCTCCGCTGCCCTCCCAGCCAGTGTGCCCGCTCTCTCCCTCCTGCCCCCTTCTCTGCCTGAGTTTCCTCCGAGAAGGCCAAGGCAGGAGGTCTAATACTGCCTGGCTAATGGCTTATGGATCGTTGGCACATCAGGCCCGATGGAAGTGTCTGTTAAGCTTGGCATTGGGAGCCTGAGTCAAATGGGCCGAGACAGATTTATGGCCATTTTCCGGGCCACGCCAGGTAAATGCTCCCTGACAGCCCTCCAGGACTCACACACTTGGAAAACCAGGAGGGGTGGGGGGAGCGTCTCCCGATGCACTTGGAGCCCCATGGCCTCAACCACAGTGCAGGATACCTCCAAGGTCAGAACGGAGTTGCCTGGGTGTGACATGGGGTTTGAGCAAAGGACAGATGTCTGGATTCACCCAGAAACAAGGCCAGGAAGACACTAATTAGCACCAATTTGGAAAGAGGCCAGATTAACCTAGTACAAAATTCTGAATTATGGAATTGTTAAACACAGTTTTACCACCTTCAAGAAAATAGACTACAATAGACCCTTCTAGAAAGCACCCGGTGTGTGTGTGTGTGTGTGTGTGAGAGAGAGAGACAGACAGACAGACAGAGAGACAGAGTGCTTATCCTCGCCTGGAGGGAATTCCCCACGTGCCAGGGAAATGGGTGATCTACAGTTGTATTACTTGGCATTTAGTAAAATTAAATTATCAAAATGGCGATACAAAGGTTCTTGGGGACCTACTAGAATGAGCAGATGAATGATGTGCAATTGCCCATCAACATGTTTGCATGCCAACTGGCACTTCTGCTGGGTGTGCGTGCTGCTTGCTCTTTCCTGTGGGTTAAACGCCTCCCTTGCACTCTGGTTCCCGACTCCCTCTGCTGCTCTGCCGTCCCAGCTCCTACCTTGCACAGGTGAATGTCCAGCCCACCACAGCTGCTCCTCTGGGCTGGAAACCTGCTCATTCACCGGTGAACAGAACACAGAGGAGCTCTTGGAGTGTTTGGAGTTCTGGAGTCTACACTGTCTCCCTGCCCTTGGAGGCTGGGTTTTCCCTACCAGCTTGAGAGAATTTGCTAAGAGCTCAGAAACAGTCTCTCTGTCTTGTCAAGAGTTTTCAGAGCCAGGGTCCTCTCCTCTCTCCCCACACTCATATCCAAGGAAGAGGTTTGGCATTTCCATCTCCTTGGCTGGCAAATTGTAAATTTGGGTCTGAGCAGAAAATATAGTGACATCAAGGTTATACGGTCCCCAGCTGACAAGACAGATAACTCTCAGCAATCCGGCAGTTCCCATCTCCTCCTGGTCTCCTCTCTCTGCTCTGCTCTTTCTTTCAACCTTTTTTTTTTTTTTTAAGAAAACATTTTTAGAGACTTTAATAACTGTGGAAGGATGCTGTAAGGTGGGCAGGGAAATCGATCATTTTTATTCGGTTGTGCGCGATAAAATGTAAGTTTGGACAATAAATCTTCTTACCTTGAGGGGAAAGAACAGCGTGCCTGGCCATTAACACAACTCCCATTTTGGAGATTTTAATGAATGAGTGAAGGTCTGGTCTGAGTAATTGATGGCTCCCGCCTCCCTGCCGGGACTATGGGTTTCAGACTCAGGCTTTGGCAGGGAGTGGGGCTTCCCTTCTGTCTCCAGTCCAGGCAACTGCTGGTTCCCAGTCTCCCTGTCTTCGCTGGTACGGATCTTCTGTTAGTTCTTTTATTTTGCTTTTAAATTAATTTTTATTGGAGTATATTTGCTTTACAACGTTGCATTAGTTTCTACTATACAGCATAGTGAGTCACTAAATACAACTTAAGCCCCCACCATGTGTAAGAAGCCATGTTTAGGAGGATCCAGATAAACATGTCAGAGCCCCGGGCAAGCTGTCCCTAAGAAAGCCTTCTCTTCAAGGTCTGGGTGATGCTGAGGGTGGGAGAGAAGTGATGAGTAATGGAAGATGCTGGGAGACAGGATTTTTGGAGAAGTGACTTAGAGAAGGTTGCCTGGAGGAAGAAAATAAGAATTCTTATAATTTTGGCGGGGGGCTTTGGGTAGGTTTCTGTGGGGTTGGTTTGGAAGCCAAATTCTGATCCTTTGCAATGGAAATTTTGGTGTGTGTGTAGATGGGGGGGATTCTGGTTTTCTGGCCCTAAGTCATCACCTGTTCCCAAATTTTCCATCGACCTGAATTGCCCATCAACACCTTAAATACTTCTCCACAGTCCCATGGGATCATGGCAGTGGAGGAGAGAAGTGTTTTGCTGTTGGCTAAAGGATGCAATTCCTGGAGCCAGATATGTTGAAGATACTTGCATAATCTTTGCTTCCAGTACAGTATCCTCAAAGGGAACAGCCAGAATGCTGTTTCAGTCAACTTGAGCTGCCATAAGAAAATACCAAGTGGCTTAAACAACAGGCATTCATTTCTCACAGTTCTGGAGGCTGGGAAGTCCAAGATCAAGGTGCCAGCAGATTAGATTTCTGGTGAGGGCTTTTTTCCTGTTTTACAGACAGCAACCTGTCTGCTGTGTCCTCACAAGGAGAAGAGAGAACACTGATCTCCTTTCCTTTTCTGTAAGGACACTAATCCCATTATGAGGGCTCTACCCTCATGACCCTGCATGTGTGCTAAGTCACTTCAGTCGTGTCCAACTCTTTGTGACCCCATGGACTGCAGCCCACCAGGCTCCTCTGACCATGGAGTTCTCCAGGCAAGAATCCTGGAGTGGGTTGCCATTTCCTCCTCCAGGGAATTTTCCTGACCCAGGGATCGAATCTGCATCTCTTACGTCTCCTGCGTTGGCAGGCGGGTTCTTTACCACTAGTGCCACCTGGGACGCCCTCCCCCAAGACCTTATCTAACCCTAGTCACGTCCCCAAGCCCAATGACCAGCTCCAAATGCTATCTCTTTGGGAGTTAGATCTTCAATAGAGGGATTTGGAGGCAGGCCAGACATTCATCTGTAAAGATACTGCAGAGTCAGGCCCCAGATTCTGCTTTCTTTTCAGGCAAATCAGTAGGTGGGCATCTGGAAAGTGTGGGCTGTGGGGGGAAGAGAGGACAGGGAGTGGCCTTTACTGCCTGGGGGTAACACCCACCCCCTGTTCCTGCCACCCCAAGCCTATGGCCAGAGTCCCGGAGGGCTTGGGACCATCTCTGCCCCAGGATGCCTTCCTCAAGTCCTCTAGTTTCCATCAGTCCCTTCCTTTCCAATCTCTCCGCCAAGGGCACACCTGGGCTCAGGGCACCTCCAGCCTCGGATCTCCTATGACTCACCAGCTCTCTGTACACACCACAGGGCATCCAATTACTCAGAGAACAGCCTGCTTCTATTTGCTTATCAGACTTCCACTGTTTGCCCCAGGCATCGCTATTCATTGATTTGAACTTTTGTCCTTCAAGCTCTAACATGCTTCATGATCTGTGAGTGGTGAGGGTCACGTGGGCTGTGGGTTTCTCGGCTGTCTGGACCTGTGGTCAAGGTTCCTGTTCTAAATATAAGCAAACTGGGCCTGGGAGAAGGGAAAGGGAAGTCTCTCAGTCGTGTCCGACTCTTTGCGACCCCATAGACTGTAGCCTACCAGTCTCCTCTGTCCATGGGATTTTCCAGGCAATAGTACTGGAGTGGATTGCCATTCCTTCTCCAGGGATCTTCCCAACCCAGGGCTTGAACCCGGGTCTCCCGCATTGCAGACAGACGCTTTACCGTCTGAGCCACCAGGGAAGTGGGAGAAGGTGAGTATCTATCCAAATCTCCCGGCTCATACGTGGAGGAGCCAAAACTTGAGACGAGACCCATCCCATCCAATAGCCAGAGCTCTTCCTAATATAGAGGTGGGTCCTGTGTGGGGACCCAGCTCTGATTGGTCAGCCCACTGCAGAATTGCACTCAAACAGCCAACAGGGTTGTTGTTCAATCACCCAGCCGGGTCCGACTCTTTGCCACCCCATGAACTGCAGCACGCCAGGCCTCCCTGTCCCTCACCATCTCCCAGAGTTTGCCCAAGTTCATGTCCATTGAGTCGGTGGTACCATCCCACCATCTCATCCTCTGTCACCTTCTTCTCCTTCTGCCTTCAATCTTTCCCAGCATCAGTCAACATAAGAGAACAGAAAAGGCTGTGGCCACATTTACGTGGTAGTGAGGGTTTCAAGCTCTGTCTAAAGTCGGTTTGGTGGGTCAGAAAAAAAAAAAGAGGTGGCTGATTAGATTCTTCAAATTGACACAGGCTTTTAAAGATTTTGGGTCTCTTGAGAGCCAGGGCACGAGGGCCAAAGTGTAATACATTCATCTGTTGGTGACAGTGGGAAATTCTCCTGAGGACACAAAGTGAATGTCCATCACCAGAGGTCTAGGTGAATAAACGAGACTACATTCACACACTATTGAAAACAATTAACTAGAGCTACACCGAAGGGTTGAGCGGAGTTCCCCAAGGTATTGTTGAGTAAGAGAAGCAAGACAAAAGAAACTGAATATCCCAAAATTCAATAAAACAAACAACTATAAAAGCTGCCTAGACTTGTAGAGTTAAATATACGTTTATGCCTAAGTGTGTATGTGTGTGGGGGGTAGATATACAAAGTTACATACCTGTATGCATTCCCAGGTGGCGCAGTGGCAAAGAATCCGCCTGCCAATGCAGGAGATGTGGGTTTGATCCCTGGGTTGGGAAAATCCCCTGGAGGAGGAAATGGCAACCCACTCCAGTATTCTTGCCTGGGAAATTCCAGAAAAACATATACTTCTGCTTTATTGACTATGCCAAAGCCTTTGTGTGGATCACAATAAACTCTGGAAAATTCTTCAAGAGATGGGAATACCAAACCACCTGACCTGCCTCCTGAGAAATCTGGATGCAGGTCAAGAAGCAACAGTTAGAACTGGACATGGAACAAAAGACTGGTTCCAAATTGGGAAAGGAGTACATCAAGGCTGTATATTGTCACCCTGCTTATTTAACTTATATGCAGAGTACACCATGAGAAATGATGGACTGGATGAAGCACAAGCTGGAATCAAGATTGCAGGGAGAAATATCAATAACCCCAGATATGAGATGACACCACCCTTATGGCAGAAAGCAAAGAGGAATTAAAAAGCCTCTTGATGGAAGTGAAAGAGGAGAGTGAAAAAGTTGACTTAAAACTCAACATTCAGAAAACTAAGATCATGGCATCCGGTCCCATCACTTCATGGCAAATAGATGGCAAACAGTGGAAACAGTGTCAGACTTTATTTTGGGGGGCTCCAAAATCACTGCAGATGGTGATTGCAGCCATGAAATTAAAAGACGCTTGCTCCTTGGAAGGAAAGTTATGACCAACCTAGACAGCATATTAAAAAGCAGAGACATTACTTTGCCAACAAAGGTCCATCTAGTCAGAGTTATGGCTTTTCCAGTAGTCATGTATGAATGTGAGACTAACAAAGGAAAGAAAAGAGTACACACACACACAAACACACCATGGTCACACACACACCATGCACACAACATACACACCAAGCACAGGACCAGATTTATATTTTTACATAAAGGTATTAGCACTCATGTAAGTACGTTCAAGGAAGAAGGTTTTTTGTTTTGTTTTTTTGTTTGCTTGTTTTTTGTTTGTTTGCTTTTTGTTTTTTTAGGAGGGGGCCATGAGCCAAGGAGGCTTGAGGGATCTTAGTTCTCTGACCAGGGATCAAAATGATAGTGGAAGTGCCAAGCCATAACCATTGGACTGCCAGAGAATTCCCTAGAATGTGGTTTTAGAAGGGAAGGTTTTAAAAGTTCTTTTCCCAGAGCAACTGAGTTGTCACTCCACAGATCAGGGTGAAGGAAAGAGAGAGAAGAGTGTCCTGGGTGAATTCAGGAAGGAAAGGATGAAGAAGATGTGATACATACATGCAATGGTCTATTACTCAGCACTGTTCACAAGAGCCAGGATAAGGAAGCAACCTAGATGTCCGTCAACAGAGGAATGGATGAAGAAGGTGTGGTACATACATGCAGTGGTCTATTACTCAGCCACAGAAGCAACAAACTCTTGTCATTTGTAGGGACATGGATGGACATAGAGACTGTCAGAGTGAAGTAAGTCAGAAAGAGAAAAATACTGTATATTAACACACATATGTGGAATCTAGAGAATAGTATAGATGATCTTATTTGCACAGCAGAAAGAGAGACACAAATGTAGAAAACCAACATGGATACCAAGGCAGGGAAGGGGGTGGATTGGGAGACTGAGACTGACGTATATAAGCTACTGATACTAAGTGTGAGACAGATAACTAATGAGAGTCTACTGTATCCATCAGGGACCTCTACTCAGTGCTCTGTGATGACCTACATGGGAAGAAAATCCGAAAAAAGAGGGAGTGTAGGTATACATACAGCTGATTCACCGTGCTCTACACTAGAAACGAATGCAACATTGCACAGCAAATGTATCCCAATGCAAATTAATTAAAAATAAAGAAATAAAAGATTAGGATGATGACCGAGTTGTGCTCCTGGGCACTTTGTAGCTGACGTGCCCGGCATCACCATCTTGGGTTACGGAACGGATGCGTACTTAATACTGTGTACGTGTTAAGGGACTAGATCCCGACCTGGACAGTCCAGGGCGTTTTAGTCCCTTCCCAGTCAGTCAGTCAGTCAGTTCGGTCACTGAGTTGTGTCCAACTCTTTGTGACCCCATGAATTGCAGCACGGGTCCCTTCCCAGTATCTTTCCTTTCAAGCATCCCAGAAGTCTTATTTAATTCAAGAGGTCCGCATAGAAACTGATGATTGGCCCACGGAAGGGAGAAAGAGAGGAGAAGGAAGAAGTTATACTTGCCCAAACTATCCACTAACTTAAAATGCAATATTGAGAGATACAGGCTGCATTCTCCTTGGCTGCAGAATGAAGCTATTTGAAATGGCATAGAGAGCAAGACTAACACCAAGGAAAGCAGAACGCAGTGGCAGAGCTGAGAGAAAGATCCTGATGATACCATTGGAGTCCCTGGATCTATCCATGCCTGAAACCCACCCCTCGGTGTGGCAGATAGAATAATCCCCCCACAAAACGTCTACCTCTTCTTCCTTAGAATCTGTGACTAGGATTTCTTACACGGCAGAATGGACATGACAGGCGTGATTAAGCTGAGGATATCGAGGTGGGAGGTTATCTAGCATTGTCCATAGGCTCAGTGTGATCCTGGTATGAGAGGGAGGCAGGAGGGCCAGAATTGGGGAAGGAGGTGTGGAGACAGAAGCTGAAGCTATGCCATTGCAGGAAGGGGGCCACGAACCAAGGCATGCTGGCTAGAAAAGACAAGGCCGTGAATTCTTTCCTAGAACTTCCAGAAGGAAGGCAGATTTGCTCATCCCTTGACTGCAGCCATGTAAACTCATTTCCAGACTTCTGGCCTCCAGGACTCTTAAGACAACAAGTTTCTGCTGTTTCAGGCCAGGGCACTTGTGGTGATTTGTTACAGCAGCCGAAGAAAATGAATCCTGGCTGCTTCTTGACTGCTTGGGCCAAATTAGCTTGCATTAGATTTGACTTTCTGTCATTTGTAACCAAAAGAATCCTGACTAGTACACCAGCCCAGGGAGGACCAGCATTTCTTTTTATTTGTTTATTTACTTATTCATCTATTTAGCTGGATCTTAGTTGTGGCATGCAGAATCTTTTAGTTACAGAGTGCTAACTCTTAATTGTGGCATGTGGGATCTAGTTCCCAGACCAGGGATCGAACCTGGGCCCCTGCTTTGGGAGCTCAGAGTCTTAGCCACTGGACCACGAGGGAAGTCCGCCGGCATTTCTTTTTAGTAAAGCTCTATTGTGAAACACGACTGAGCGACTTCACTTTCACTTTCATGCATTGGAGAAGGAAATGGCAACCCACTCCAGTGTTCTTGCCTGGAGAATCCCAGGGATGGGGGAGCCTGGCGGGCTGCGGTCTCTGGGGTCGCACAGAGTCGTACACGACTGAAGCGACTTAGCAGCAGCAGCAGCAGCAGCCACTGTCAAACACTCATAATTGGCTTTCATGTCTGTTACCTCTGAGGTCCTAAGACTAGAGATTTGGAGGACATGTGGATAGCTTACGGTGAGTGATGTTGGATTCGTGATCCCCAAAGAAGATTTAGCTTCGGGACCAGGGACCAGGTGTGATCACTCAAGAGCTTTTGTGTAGCAGAGTTTTATTAAAGTGAAAAAGGGACAGAGAATGCTTCTGACACAGACTCAGAAGGGGGCGGAGAGTGCCCCCCTCGCTAGTGTTAGCAAGGGAGTGATATGCTTTTTAAATTAATTAAATAAACCCAAAGAATGTTTCAAGGTTGTAAAGATCTTACTAGACCCACTCCCATAATTTACATTTTAAGCTAACAGGATTATAATTTAGCAATAGAAAGATCTTACCAGACCCACCCTCATAATATACATTCTAAAATAACAAGATTAGTCAGAAGGTTTTCAAGAAGGAGAAACTGTCCTCAAGCAAGATACATTGTTGTTATATAATCCTGAGTATGGGCTTTCCTCATAGCTCAGTTGGTAAAGAATCTGCCTGTAATACAGGTGACTCGATTCCTGGGTCGGGAAGATCCCCTGGAGAAGGGAAAGGCTTAAGCCCTAGTACAGAGTTTAAACTGAGTTGTTTGTATCAGTTCCAGGCTTAAAGAAAAAAAAAACCTTTCGTGTGACTAAGACTAAGGAATGTAGAGAGAGAGAGAGGAAAAAAAAAAAAAGGTATTTGTCCTTTGCTCCTCCTTGAGAATTCCAGACCCCTATCTCCACTTTGAGAGCCCCAGACCCCTTTCTCCTCCTCGGTGACCCCGGACTTCTCATCAACCTGCCTAGGAATTGAGTCTCTCGATGTGAGGCAGATGTACCCAACTGTCTCCTGCAAACCAAGAGTCCCAGGGAGGCCCAGTGAGATGGAATGACCTGCCTGGGGCAGTTCTGGCATCTGTGATGCAGATATGCAGTGGGCTAGAGGGCCTGTGAAAACCCAGAAAAGAGCATAGAACTGCATGAGAGCATCTAAGGGCCTTTCCCTCTGCAGCTCCTTGGGCGGCCCAGAACCCTGTCTCCCTGGGGCTGCCTTTGCGGAGGAACTTGCAGGGCTGGCCCATCCTGGCCCTGCGTCTGGCCTGTCTCTGGGTGTTCTGTCCGTGTCCTTGAACGAGGCCCTTCACACTCTTCTGAGCGGAGGCCCCTGATCTGCCCCTGAGATCCATCTCCAGGGATGGCAGGAGGCAGACACCATCCGGCCTCCCGGATCTGATTGTCTTGACAGCTTTGCCAAATTACAAAGCAAAGGCCCCATTTGGTGATGAGAAAAGCAATATTGTGGCGGGATGTCTCATTTCTTTGAAAATCAGCGGTAAGCGAATTTGCATCCACTTAGGGGTAAATACGCCACTGGCCCCCTCCCTCTCCAGGCTATTGAGAGGGATTGAGATGCACTCGGGTCTGCTTTATTATTTTATGATGGAAAGAAGGGAGAGAGGGGAAGAGGGGGCACAGCCCAGGAGAGAAAGGGAAGAACAGCGATTTGGTGGGGTGGAAAATTGGAGGAGGAGAGGTTTCCCATCTGGGGTGGGGTTTCTTAGCTTTGTGGCTGGGGCCCCGAGAAACAGGGTGGGCAAATCATTGTCGGGAAGAGAAACAGGACCTCTTTCGCTTCTGTGTGTTATGATTTAAAAGACTCTGAAGCACCCTCGTCACGACACACTCTTTAAAAACCTCTTTAAAATTCAGCCGGAAAGGCCCAAGGAAAAGATATACAGGCCTTTGTGGAGAGCAGTGAAGGGAGGCATTTGCCAGGATGCTGCTGGAAGGGGGTTCCATGCAAATTTATTTAAAGCCCCAGGTCAGTAGCTGCTGGGAAGAAGAACCCTCTGTCTTTTTTTTTTTAAACAAAGAGTGGACACTATCTCTTTCTAATGGAAAAGAAGCCAGTCACGGAATGTTTTACATTCTCTGCAGAGAAACGCCCTGGGTGACTCTTCTCTTTTCACTTCTGTTGCCAGGATGAAGTCTGGGTTGAAAGCAAGGAGAGAAGGATTACCTGGGTAGTGGGGTAGGAAAGAGGGTGTGAGCTCCTGAGTGGGAACCTCGGACTTTCAGAAATGGAGCAGCCAGAGAGAATCAAAACCAAACTTTTTGGGGGGGGGTTTAGTTCTCTTTGTTAATGCTTGCTTTTGGCTGTGCTGGGTCTCCGTTGCTGCACAGGCTTTCCTCTAGTCGCAGGGAGCTGGGGCCAGGCTCCAGCAGTGGCGCGCGGGCTTCTCCTGTTGCAGAGCACGGGCTCCAGGGTGCGCGGGCTTCTGTAGTCGACGCTCAAGGGTTTAGTGCTTGCAGCTCCTGGGCTCTAAGGCACAGGCTCAGTAGCTGAGGCACACGGGCTTAGTTGCTCTGCAGTATGTGGGATCTTCCTGGATCAGGGGTTGAACCCGTGTCTCCTGCATTGGCAGGCAGATTCTTTATCACTGAGCCACCAGGGAAGGCCCCAACACCAAACTTTTTAATACGGCCTTCAAGGTCTTTTTTTTTTTGAAATTTAGTAATTTACAATGTTGTGTTAGTTTCAAGTGTACGGCAAAGTGATTCAGTTTTATATATATGTGTGTGTGTGTGTGTGTGTGTGTGTGTGTGTGTATGGAGAAGGCAATGGCACCCCACTCCAGTACTCTTGCCTGGAAAATCCCGTGGACGGAGGACCCTGGTGGGCCGCAGTCCATGGGGTCGCTAAGAGTCGGACATGACTGAGTGACTTCACTTTCACTTTTCACTTTCATGCATTGGAGAAGGAAATGGCAGCCCACTCCAGTGTTCTTGCCTGGAGAATCCCAGGGACGGGGGAGCCAGGTGGGCTGCCGTCTATGGGGTCACACAGTCGGACACGACTGAAGCGACTTAGCAGCAGCAGTATATATACACACACACATATATATTCTTCCCCAGTTCTCTTCCATAATAGGTTATTACAAGATTTTGGATCTATTCAAGGCCTTTTGATCTAGTTTCCAGCGTCCCAATCAAGCAAGAGCCAACTTGTGAGTACACAGAGGCATTCCAAGAAAAGTCCTTGTCCTGCACCCCTGTTTCTTCATCCATGGGAGTTCTTAGTTGCTTTCTCCCTCAGGTTTACTGATGAAATCAGGTTAATTCTTTTCATACAAGATTGAAACAGTCTGCTACTTAGACAACTATTCCAGGGACATTTTCATGGGTGAGAGGAACTAATATCCATGAGTCACTTACCATGCGGCACAGAGAAACAAGTGGTTTGTTCAACAGGGACAAGGCAAATGAGATGCCTCTGAAATTTTATACCCGAATGGCCTCATTTCCCACTAGTCCAAGCCCTGCCATCCAAGGTCATCCACGTCACACAACTAGAAAAGAATTGAGCCGGCAATCAAACCCAGGGAGTCTAAGTAAGTAAGTAAGTAATTGTTAGTTGCTCTGTCGTGCCCTACTTGTTGTGACCCCATGGACTGCAGCCCACCAGGCTCCTCTGTCCATGAGATTTTCCAGGCAAGGATACTGGAGCGGGTTGCCATTTCCTTCTCCAGGGGATCTTCCCAACCCAGGGATCGAACCTGGGTCTCCTGCACTGCAGGCAGATTCTTTACCGACTGAGCTACAAGGGAAGCCCACCAGGAAGTCTGGCTCTTAGATAAAAAGTCAGTCTGCCTCCATGATCCTGCCTCTGTAGTAATCATAGACAAACGTATGCTTATGAAGATAATAGTAAGATAACAATATGCTTATGAAGAACCTCTACGTGCCTGGCACTGTGCTACTTTTTTTTTTAGACGTTTATTTGGCTGTGCTGGGTAGTAGTTGCAGCATGTGGGATCTAGTTCCCTGAGCGAGGATTGAACCCGGAGCCCCTGCCTTGGGAACACGGAGTCTTAGCCTCTAGACCACTGGTGAAGTCCCCACTGTGCTACTTTATTTGACGTTTTTGTCATCTCTGAGAATCCGCACAAGGGCCCTGAGAGGCAAGTATTATTATTATCTTCATTCAACAGATGAACTAAGTGAGGCACAGAATGGATGAGTAAGTCACCCAAAGTTGCACAGCCAGCAAGTGGAAGAAAAGGCCTTTGACTCCATGTCCACCTGACTTTACAGTTGCATTTAAAGAGGTTCGGGACCTGCCCCCCCACCCAAATATGCCACTTTGACATATCAATTGCCTTGATCTGAAGGTGCTTGACGAACAGCAGAAGCAGAAAGGACTCCCTGATCTTTTTTCTCTCTAACATTTCCCACGAGAAAGATGCTCCTTGTACCAGGAAGGGAAAAACATGCTCATTGCCAGAGAAATGGACCACTTCAGACAAACCGACTCAAATAACCCTTATCCTCCATCGGGTCTCCATTTTTTCCCTAGTCACTGTCTCATAATTTACTGCCCCTAGCCTGAACTCTTTGTCTTTGTTTAAGAAGATATAAGCTTTTTGTCTAATGGCTTCTTCTGGCCTTATGGTCCTCGGAAGACTCCTATATCCGTGTAAAAATCTTAAATAAATTTATATGCTTTTCTCCTATCTTACATCAGTTTAATTCTCAGGCCAGCCACAGAACCTTAGAGGGCCCAAGGGAGTTTTTCTTCCCTTACAGATTCCTAGCCATTAAAGTATCTGATTTTCCAAACAGCCGGGTCCAAGTATCACACACGATTACAAGCACCAGGTCCCCTGGTTCACGACCTCAGAGAATCGAAAGTTCACTGGTGTGGGTCACAGATGTGGCAACGGATCATAGTAAAGCAGTGAGGTGAAAGCCATCATTCTGGGATTCTGGGAAGGGGTCTGCGGGATTCTGGGAAGGGGTCTGCGGGATTCTGGGAAGGGGTCTGCGGGACTGGACACTCTCAGCCCTGAGTCTGGACACCCCTTACCTGTAAACGGGGCTTCCCTGATGGCTCAGCCAGTAAAGAATCTGCCTGCAATAAAGGAGACCCAGGTCAAATCCCTGGGTCGGGAAGATCCCCTGGAGGAGGGTATGGCAACACACTACAGTGCTCTTGCCTGGAGAATCCCAGGGACAGAGGAGCCTGGCAGGCTACAGTCCACGGGGTCGCGAAGAGTTGGACACGACTGAAGCGAACATCATGTGGGGCTCCCGCTTGCCTTCCCCCCTCTGTAGATAGCACAGAGGTTGATCAGGTTGGAGACGGCTGCCCAGCTGAATTACCTGAAGGCATCAGGACCTCGGGGAGGGGAGGGGCCGATGGAGGGCAGGGCTGCAGCCAGGCACAAAGTGTCTTCCTGCTGGAGGGGCAGCAGCAAAGACAGTCATTCTCAGCTGCCAGCCAGCTGCGCAGACCCCCACGGCGCTCACCTGCTGGCGGCTCCCGGCTTGTTTACTGTCGCGTTTATTGAATCTGACTAGCCTGGAAATAATTGCACTAATATTATTGACATTAATAGTACACCAGGATGTATTTATATCTTGCTTCTCCCTAAGCTAAAATTCAATTGCATCATAGCTCTTGCCTGAGTGGTTAGAGGCAAACAGGGATGCTATGTGAGGGGAGAGTTCTTAGAAAGGAAAGGGGGCCCAGGTACTACATGGGTCTAGGAGACAGAGAGCTTAGAGCCGCAGTTCAGGAGTTAAAGTTGGAATCAGTTCAGCTCAGTTCAATCGCTTACTTGTGTTCTTTGAGACCCCGTGGACTGCAGCACACCAGGCTTCCCGATTCATCACCAATTCCCAGAGATTGCTCAAACTCATGTCCATTGAGTCAATGATGTCATCCAACCATCTCATCCTCTGTCATCCCCTTCTCCTCCTGCCCACAGTCTTTCCCAGCATCAGGGTCTTTTCCAATGAGTCAGCTCTTTGCATCAGGTGGTCAGAGTATTGGAGTTTCAGCTTCAACATCAGTCCTTCTAATGAACAGCCAGGACTGATCTCCTTTAGGATGGACTGGTTGGATCTCCTTGCAGTCCAAGGGACTCTCAAGAGTCTTCTCCAACACCACAGTTCAAAAGCATCAATTCTTCGGCACTCAACTTTCTTTATAGTTCAACTCTCACATCCATACATGACCACTGGAAAAACCATACCTTTGAAGAGATGGACCTTTGTTGGCAAAGTAATGTCTCTGCCTTTTAATATGTTGTCTGGGTTGGTCATAACTTTTCTTCCAAGGAGCAAACGTCTTTTAATTTCATGGCTGCAGTCACCATCTATAGTGATTTTGGAGCCCAAGAAAATAAAGTCTGTCACTGTTTCCATTGTTTTCCCATCTATTTGCCATGACGTGATGGGACCAGATGCCATGATCTTGGTTTTCTGAGTGTTGAATTTTAAGCTGGCTTTTTCACTCTCCTCTTTCACTTTCATCAAGAGGCTCTTTAGTTCCTCTTCAGTTTCTGCCATAAGGGCAGTGTCACCTACATATCTGAGTTTATTGATATTTCTCCCTGCAAACTTGATTCTAGCTTGTGCTTCATCCAGCCCAGCATTTAGCATGACGTACTCTGCATGTAACTTAAACAAGCAGGGTGACAACGTACAACCTTGAGTACTCCTTTCCCAATTTGAAACCAGTCTGTTGTTCCACGTCCAGTTCTAACTGTTGCTTCTTGACCTGCATACAGATTTCTCAGGAGGCAGGTAAGATAATCTTGGAATAGTTTAGGAGTTTGGGATGGACATGAACACACTGCTATATTTTAAATGGATAACCAACAAGGTCCTATTGTGTAGCACAAGAAACTCTGCTCAATGTTATGTGGCAGGCTTGATGGGAGGGGAGTTTGGGGGGGAATGAATACTTGTATATGTATGACTGAGCTCCTTTGCTGTTCACCTGAAGCTATCGTAACACTGTTAATCAGCTATGCATCCATGCTGAATCACTTCAGTCGTGACCGACTCTTTGTGACCCTGTGGACTGTAGCCCACTAGGCTCCTCTGCTGGAGAAGGCAATGGCAACCCACTCCAGTACTCTTGCCTGGAAAATCCCATGGACAGAGGAGCCTGGAAGGCTGCAGTCCATGGGGTTGCTGAGGGTCGGACACGACTGAGCGACTTCACTTTCAATTTTCACTGTCATGCATTGGAGAAGGAAATGGCAACCCACTCCAGTGTTCTTCCTGGAGAGTCCCAGGGACGGGGGAGCCTGATGGGCTGCCGTCTATGGGGTTGCACAGAGTCAGACACGACCGAAGCGACTTAGCAGCAGCAGGCTCCTCTGCCCTTGGGATTCTCCAGGTAACAATACTGGAGGGGGTTGTCATCCCCTCCTCCAGGGCATCTTCCCAACCCAGGGATCCAACTCATGTCTCTTACATCTCCTGCATTGGTAGGTGGGTTCTTTATCATTAGTGCTACCTGGGAAGCCTGTGTTGAAAGATCTCCTGGAGAAAGCAATGGCTACCCACTCGAATATTCTTGCCTAGAGAATTCCATGGACCCTGGAGCCTGGTGGGCTATCGTCCCTGGGCTCACAAAGAGTCAGACATGACTGAGTGACTAACACTAATCGGCTATCCTCCAATATAAAACAAGGAGGTTTTTTTTTTTTGTTTTTGTTTTTAAAGAGCTAAATTGTCTTGCTGTGCCTTCCACAGCCAGCTGGAGGGCATACCTTTAAAGGTGGGAGAAGGAGGTTTCCATGAGATTTTCAGAAAGGGAAAGTGGCATCCACAGAGAGCATCCCAAACTGGTTAAGTGGGAGATGATGGGTCCCCAGTCCCTTCCCCAGGACTGACTCCCCTCCCCTTCCCCTTCCCTCTTCACTGCCTGCCTCCAGGAAATCACCCCTCCATGGCCAACCACTCTGACCCATGTCACGGTACTGTTGGGCAGTTATGTCTCTGCATCTGTGAACGTCTTGCTGGCTCCTCTCCCTCGCCGCCGGTCCGTAGCTGAGAGTGTTAGATTGAGAAGGGGAGCACGTCCCTGAGCCTGCACTCCTGCTGGCTTCACTTGCTCACCGGGAGGTCTGCGCCCACGTGTGTGTTGTTTCAGAGGTTCAGGGAGACCTTGATTCTCAAAATGCAGACTTTTTGTAATTCACTAGTTTTATTTTACTAGTCCCTTGGGACTTCAGTACTAAAGGACTTCTTGCTGCTTTTTTATTCAAAGGAGTACATAAAATGCAGATATACAGGTTAAAGAATAATAATAAAATAAAGCATCCATATATTCAGCATTCAGCTTGAGAAATAGAGCACTTCCAGGACCCAGAAGCCCAGGTGGATTTATCCCCAACACGTTGTACCACTGCTTCCTGAGTTTCATGCTAATTCCTTCCTTACTGTTTTTTTTTTTTTTTTAAAGAAGGTTTTAACAGGTGTGTATGCATTCCTAAACACCATTTGACTTAGCTCTGATTTTGAACTTTCTATTAGGGAATCACACTGCATAATTTCTCTTGTGCCTGGCTTCTTTTGTTAGATTCGTCCATCTTTAATGTGAGTAGTTGTAGACTACTCGTTTTCCCTTCCAAGTACTATTCCGGAGTGCGACTACACAGCCATATGCTGTAGTTTATTTGCCTGGTCTCACCGCTGGTGGAAATTTGGGATTCTGGCTGTTACGGATGTGACTGTAAATACCCAACCTAGTCACTCCTATTTGTCACTCCAAGAGTGGTCCTCAGAGTGGGAGCGCTGATATCTTCCGGGAATTTATTAAAAATGCAGAATTTCAGGGTCCCATGCCAGACACACTGAATCAGAATCTGCATTGTAGCAAAATCGTAGACACATTACCTTTGGAGAAGTGCTGCTCTCAATGTAGGCTTATACCTAGAAATGGATTTGTCGAGCGCTAGGGAAGGCACATTATGACCAACCTAGATACATATTCAAAAGCAGAGACATTACTTTGCCAACAAAGGTCCGTCTAGGCAAGGCTATGGTTTTTCCTGTGGTCATGTATAGATGTGAGAGTTGGACTGTGAAGAAAGCTGAGCGCCGAAGAATTGATGCTTTTGAACTGTGGTGTTGGAGAAGACTCTTGAGAGTCCCTTGAACTGCAAGGAGATCCAAACAGTTCATTCTGAAGGAGATCAGCCCTGGGATTTCTTTGGAAGGAATGATGCTGAAGCTGAAACTCCAGTACTTTGGCCACCTCATGCGAAGAGTTGACTCACTGGAAAAGACTCTGATGCTGGGAGGGATTGGGGGCAGGAGGAGAAGGGGACGACAGAGGATGAGATGGCTGGATGGCATCACTGACTCGATGGACGTGAGTCTGAGTGAACTCCGGGAGTTGGTGATGGACAGGGAGGCCTGGCGTGCTGCGATTCATGGGGTCGCAAAGAGTCGGACACGACTGAGCGACTGATCTGATCTGGTCTGAGGGAAGGCACATGTCTTCCCTGGTAGCTCAGTGGTAAAGAATCTGCCTGCAATGCAGGAGACACGGGTTCGATCCCTGATCGGGAAAGATCCCCTGGAGGAGGAGATAACAAGTCATTCCAGTATTCTTGTCTGGGAAATCTCATGGACAAAGGAGACTGGCAGGCTACGGTCTATGCGGTCGCAAAGAGTTGGACATGAAGGCAGGCATGCTTTGGAAGCCACATGGTCTAAGGCGTGCAGACACAGGAGGGAAGCAGCAGGCTAGATCCCCGTGTCACCGCTTGGAGCAGACCTGCCTGCCCAGCAGCCGACTAAGACATGGGCGAGGTTTAAACCTTTCCTGTGAAAGATCGTTCAAATTTGGGGATTTGTTTACTGCAAACCCATCTGCTCTATCTGACTAATGCAGATTTTGAACAATATTAGACTATAAATTTTTCTTGCCAATATTATCCTTGTCTAGTTCCAGAATTAAGATTATGTTAACCTTTACAAAGATCTGGAGCATGTTTCTTCTTCTTTTTAAAAAAAGTATTATTTGGAAGAGTGGTTCCTGAAACACTTGGTAGGAATTGCTAATAAAACATTTAAACCAGTTTTTTTTTTTTTTTTTTCCTTTCTTGGAATATTTTTAACTAATGAGTCAATTTCTTTAAAGGTCATTAGACTGTCCCAGGTTTTCTATTGTGTCTTTGGCGAGTTTTAAAATTTGTCACAAAGTTGTTCACAATAATCTTTTTCCATGTGTTTAATTATTAAAACTTTTGCAGTTATGACACCTTTTCAATTCTTAATATTGTTTATCTTTTTTATTTTTTCTCCCCCATCTCTTTATTTGCCCTGATAAGTCACATGAGGGAATTTTCTTTTAATTAAAAGACCTTTTTTTTTTTTTTGAAAGAACCAACTTTTGGCTTTGAGAATTCTTTCTGTTACACTTTATTTTGTGCCTTTAATTTCGTCCTTAACTTTACTATATCACTCCTGCTGCTGTCATTGTATTTGTTTCGCCATTCTTTTGGCTTCTTAAATTGAATGCTCAGGTCATTAATTTTCAGTCTATTTGATTCTAATATAAGCAATTAAAGGTATACATTTTCCTTTCAATATGACTTTAGGTCAGCCCCCAAATTTTTATAAGGAATAATTTGCTATCACTTACTCATATTCATGTTTTCTTAATTTCTACTATAATTCCTTCTCTGACCCATGGGTGTTTGGGTATTTTAAATTTCCAAGTATCCAGACTTTTTAATAGGTAAACTTTTGTTATTAAATTTCTTACTTGAAACATTAAGGCCAGAGAATATGGTATTCTTAGAATTTGTTGAGGCTAATGCTATGGTCAAGAACATGGCCAATTTTCATAACTGTTTCATAAATATTTTGAAATAAATGTTTGTCCTCCAATCATTGGGTGCAATATTCTGTATATGATCATGAAAGTGTTCTTGTACTATTCAAATTTTCTATATTCTTAGCAATTTTTTTGTCTGTTTAACCAGTAATTGGATGGATGCATTAAAAATCTTTCACTATGACAGTGCATTTTTCTATTTATTTCTCATATTTTAAGCAGAACTTCCTAGGTATGAAAATGTGTCAATTTTTGCTTTCATATTTTGAACTTTGTTTTTAGTGCATGAGAATTCAGAATTGTTGTATTTTCTTGATAGACAACACTTTCATCATTAGGTAGAAAGATCTCTTTATTTTTAGCAGTACTTTTTGCCCAAGTCTATTTTCCCTACAATCACTACAGCTGATTCTAATAGGTTTAGAAAGGATACAGAATACAGTTGTTAAATGAAAATTGTATTTTTACGTACCAGCAATCAACAAACGGGAACTGATTTTTCAAATTTTTAAAGTACCATTTATACTATTACTGAAAATGTGAAAATAGATGTGCAAGATTTAGATGCAAAAACTACAAAGTGTGGATGAGAGGGAGCAGGAAGATTCACGGCTTTTGCTTTATAGGCGGGGAGGGTTTAAGGACCGTGGGAGGGGTTTTCACCTGCTCCTTCCGCCCGGCAGCTGATTGTTCCTTTAAGAGCCCTGTGTGTGAAAGGGTCTTAAGGGTTTGCTCTATAGGAGAGAAGGGTCCAAAGAAATGACTGAGTCTTATGCCTCCCTTGCAGGTGGCCAGCTCCTGCAGGGCTGCGCCACCAATGGGGAACTTCCTTAGATATCCTGCTCTGCCCACAACTCTTTCCCAGGAGCGCCTGGTAGGGGCCCGTGGGCAGCAGCCTGTGAGTGACGGGAGCTCCCATCTTATCCTGTTGCTCCCCGCTACTTCAAGTTGAGATGCTAAACCACACTTGGCCAGCAGTTCGTGAAAATTTTAGCAGATTTTTCTTACTAATTACGCAGCGGTGATACAGCACCTCTTCCTCCCATGTTCTGCCAGAAACGAGATAGCTCAGGTGTCTCTTCTCTCCTTGGAGGGCCTGGTTCCTTTCCGGATTTCAGGTTCCTTGGTTGCCTCATGACCTCAGCTCTCTGGTGGATTCAGGAAAAGTTCTGATTCTGTATTTTATCTAAGCTTTTCTCGTTTTTAGGATAAGAGTAATTTTCTGTTGTTGTTGCAACTTCCTACAAACGAAGAAGGTGGAAGTGGCAAACATTTTTTTGAGGCACAAATTCTCCTCCCTGGAAATTGCAGCAAATCTTAAGCAGAATTTCCTGGATATGAAAGTGTGTGCCTTGCAAAAAAAAAAAAAAAAACCTCAGCTACTATTTTTTCAAATTGTATCTTTCCCCCATTTTTTCTACCAACTCCTACTGGGATTTTGATTAGACATTTTGATTTCTCATTCTCCTTGACCTCCTTTTCTTCCCTCTGGAGTCCTAACAGGCTAGTTCTAGGATCTTTGACTACTGGTCTCCATATTCCTTAGAACTTTACGAAAATTCTATGAAGTGTCGGATGTAGAGCTTTCCAGAGGGCACCTGTATTGCTTTCTTCCTAGCTCTGTCAAGCTGCTGCTGCTGCTAAGTCACTTCAGTCGTGTCCGACTCTGTGCGACCCCATAGACGGCAGCCCACCAGGCTCCCCCGTCCCCGGGATTCTCCAGGCAAGAACACTGGAGTGGGGTGCCATTTCCTTCTCCAGTGCATGAAAGTGAAAAGTGAAAGTGAAGTCGCTCAGTCGTGTCTGACTCTTAGCGACCCCATGGACTACAGCCCACCAGGCTCCTCTGTCCATGGGACTTTCCAGGCAAGAGTACTGGAGTGGGGTGCCATCGCCTTCTAGGACAAGTTTAAATTTAATTTCTCTCTTGGGGTCTCTTGAATTATGACCACAAACCCACATGAAGACCACCTCATAGCCACGAAGTCTCGGTAGAGTTGATTTTCCTCTCTCCACCCAATGCCAGGGTTAAACAGAACAAGCACATTTCCCCCTTGTCTCCCTCTATATGGTGGGTGGTGCTGTTGTTTAGTCACTAAATCTTGTTTGACTCTTACAACCCCATGGACTGTGGCCCCCCCCAGACTCCTCTGTCCATGGGATTCCCCAGGCAAGAATACTGGAGTGGGCTGCCATTTCCTTCTCCAGGGGATCTTCCCGGATCAGGGATCAAATCTGTGCCTCCTACATTGGCAGGTGGATTCGTTACCACTGAGTCACCAGGGAAGCCCATAGTAAAATTTACCATGATCTTAATATGCTGTACCACCTACCAGGGCTACACTCTCCTTGGCTTGCCTGATGGAAACAGGTACAGCCGCTTAGCAGAGTTTAGTAAGTTGCCCAGGGCCACACACTCCGTGGAGGAGCCAAGATGGCAAGAAGTGGGTTTTCAGTCACCAAGCATGTGAAGCGAGGAAGCACTCTGCAGGGCATCTAGTGATGTTCTCTTATAAACAGCATTTCATTGGCTGATCCTAGTTTCTTACGGGCCACATGGATTTGCTGCCAGGCTTCTCCCAGGTGCTGTTTAGCATTTGACAATCTGGTGATGTGGACATCAATGAGCAACGATGGTGTGTAGAACCTAAAACAAACTCAGTTTGGTCTCAAAGAGGAATATAGTAACATGTTTTGATCATTTGCCAAGACCCAAATTTTTTCCTCTTAGAGTTTGGATTTCCAGAATATTGCAGTGATAACACAGAGGGCTTCTGTCTACCACGCTCAGCTTCCCCTGTGATTAACATCCTACAGGACTATGGTATATCTGTCACAGTCAGTGAACCAGTATTACTATGTTGGTGTTAACTAAAGTCCATGCATTAGTCAGATTTCCTGAGTTCCCTCCACCCCCAGGGTCCCCTTTTCTTTCCCTGGATCCCACATTACTCTTAGTGTGGCATCTTCTTGGTCTCCTTTCGGTTGTAACTCAAAATGGTCTTGCTTTGGGTGAACTTGACCCTGGAGTAGGAAATGGCAACCCACTCCAGTATTCCTGCCTGGAGAATCCCATGGCGGGAGGAGCCTGGCAGGCTACAGTCCGTGGGGTCACCAAGGGGAGGACACAACCAAGCAACTGAGCACGCGTGACGGTTTCAAAGAGTGCGGATCGGTGGTTTTGTAGAACATTCCCCACTGGGATTTACCTGGGGTTCTTCCGCTGATTAGACTGGAGTACCTTGTTCTGGGGAGGAAGACCTTGGGATAAAGTGTCGTGTTCATCGCATCAAGGGTCCACAGGTATCATGCAAGATGGTGGTTTGGGGTTTCCCTATTGTGAAGTGATCCTTATCTCTCCCTTTTCCGCCTGGTCCTCTTTGGAGGAATGTCACCAGGCACAGTCTGCTTCAGGAATGGGGAGTTACCATCTTTCCCTTAGGAGTGGAGCAGCTACAGAAATGATGTGAAATTCTTCAGCATGGGAGATCTGTCTTTGCTCCCCGCTTTGTACACTCTTCAGGCATATCAGCAGCAAACATAGCTGCCCCCTGGCTCTCCTGCCCTCTCCCATCTTCTGGTCACTTCTGTTGCCGCCAGCTTTTGTTCCTTGGTGAAGCAGCTGGACCCAGAAAAACATTGGTGACTAAACCTCCCTGTCTATCATCCCTGCTGCGTTCTCCATGGTAACTGTGGGGACGTAACCTCAGAGAGTCTGGGAAGTCAGATGTCTGGTCGTCAAATCAGTGGTGGACAAACAAGGTGCTGGATGAGCCAAACACACAGGCTGGGGAACAATCCGATGCCCCGATGCCGAAGTGAGACCACAGCCTTGGAACGGTGGGCAGGCCCAGCGGCCTCCCCCGGATGGGGAGGCTGATTCAGGAGAGCACCCTTTTTTGGCTGATGCCCTGGTGGGTTGGGGTAAGCAAATGTGGGAGGAGGCCCTGGAGCAGAGATGAATCATTCAGTATGACTGATGTTGTGGGGAAATGGGAGTTTCCAGGGGAAATTGGGGATACCTTGAGAGTAGAGAGGGTGGGTGTGGGTGTTGAACATAGAGAAGGACCTGGGAGACGGGATTTGGAGGTCAGAAATGTGTAATGTGGACATTTAGTAGTTGTGGGGTTTTGAATGTAACTCCCCACCTCTCCTCTCCAGAGGAGTCTGGGTCACTCACAAAGTTGAGGAGTTGGGGAACTTAAAGACACGCCAGGTTCCATGGCTGGGTAGAGGCACAGAGACAGATGCACAGCTGAGAACTGGACGTGGTGTGGGCCAACGGTGTTGGGTTGCAGGACCAACTGCAGAGTCTCACAAGGCCCTACTCACGGTGCAGTTCCCCTCCCTGTGATTCTCAGTCTGTCCACGAGGCAGGCAGGCACGATGGGGCAGAAATGCAGACAGAGACCCAGGAACGCTGCTGCCTGCGCAAGGTCACCGGTCACTCTTGGCTGAGCTGGGAGTGGACCCTGATGCCCAGACACCCCCGGCTCACCCTTCCTTTCCTCCCTCCACAACGAACCTACCCACCTCTCATCAGCCCCTCGGAAAGAACCCGTTGTTTATTGCATGACATTGAAGTTGGAATATTCCTTTCACGTCCAGGGCTCTAAAAAACATGCCCAACGAACCAATCCACTTAAAATGCAAATGCCACTGACACTAATAAGCAATATATATACACATACATTTACGCATGCAAATGAGCGGGATGCGAGGCAGGGCTTGTCTCTGCAGCATCCAGCACATGATAACCATGTACGAGATACCTCATCAAGTGGAGTGAGGTGGCCGTCCCCCACTCCTCCTCACCAGACTTGGTCCTTCCCAGTCAGGAGCCATGGGTGGCCTGCGTGGTCCTTCAGAAGCCAGAGCATCATCAGAGTTCAAGTCTCCCTATGAAACTGCATGATGGGTGTAATTCACAAGAACTCACTGAGTCTCAGCTGGTTGTCCTGCTGATATGGATCATCCTCACCTGCCAGCTGGAACCTCCCTGCACCTTCAGGTCCAGCTGTGACTTCCTGGAAGCCCCTGGGCATCGCTGCAGCTCACCTCCACCTTACCCACACCTGAACTCAGAGACCACGTTCTCACTCATTCATCTCAGGCCTTTTGCTTAGCACTGGGCCCACAGTTGCTAAAACAGACGCTTCCCTGGACAATTTCTAAGTTCTTGTTGCCTTTACACCTTTCTTTCTAAGCATTTGGGATTCATGGCTGCTGCTGCTGCTGCTAAGTCGCTTCAGTCGTGTCTGACTCTGTGTGACCCCATAGATGGCAGCCCACCAGGCTCCCCTGTCCCTGGGATTCTCCAGGCAAGAACACTGGAGTGGGTTGCCATTTCCTTTTCCAATTCAGGAAAGTGAAAGTGAAAGTGAAGTTGCTCAGTCGTGTCTGACTCTTCACGACCCCATGGACTGCAGCCCACCAGGCTCCCTCGGTCCATGGGATTTTCCAGGCAAGAGTACTGGAGTGGGGTGCCATTGCCTTATCCAGGGCTTCATGGCAGGTAGAGGATATTCGGGGATTTTCCAAATGATGCCTACAGCCTGGGATGGAGGCTTAAAAAAAAAAAAGCTTCTAATAAGAAAATGAGAGACCCTGATGACACTCAGGTCTCACACATATTTATTTGACTGCAACGTATGAGCTTTTCCACACACTTACATTTTCAATAACAAATGTCCTCGTTTGCTATCAGAACTTTTTTTTGCTGGCTGTATTAAGTGGAAAAAATGTTAAATGATGTTACATATGTGGCTGCCTTCCTAAATGATACCCAGCTCTAAGGGGGTCTCACGATAAACACCATTTTAGAGGCCCATGTGACAGTGTGGCTCCGTGAGCGGCCCAGGGGGCCACAGTTCTCTCACTCCCTAGTCTCCACCCCATCTAGTTTTTTTTTTTTTTTTTTTGGTAACCAAAATTTCCCTAGGACTTTCGGGGAGGGAGATGAGACAGGGTAAAAAAGTAGCCTATTCATTTGGGTAAAAAAAAAATGTGTGTGTATAAAAATGCCCAGCGTACTCATGTGAGCCAGGTCGCTTCAGTCACGTCCAATTCCTGTGAGGCTGCTTTCCAGTGGTCTGTTTGCTCTATGTGATGCGCTGATAAAGCTCTTGGCACACTTATTAGGAAAGTTTCTAGAAGTGGACTGCTGGTTCAGAGCACATGCCAGTTTTTAAAAATATATATTTATAATTGGCTGTATCAGGTGTTCATTGTAGCAGGCGGGCTTCATTGCCCCAAGGCATGAGGGCTGTTAGCGCCCCAGCCAGGATTTGAACCTGCATCATCTGTTTCGGAAGGTGGATTCTTAACCACTGAACCGCCCAGGAAACCCCCACGTGTCAGCTTTGCAAAACCCGCTTTCAAATTGCCCTCCAACCCATTTCTACCAACTTCCGCCAGCGGAGTTCGAGGCTCCAGTTTCTAAAGGGATCAGCTGCACTGTTCCGAGTCCAGAGGGGATGGCAGTGTCCCCCGGGCTCTGCTCCTTCTGGTCCCTGCCCTTCCGGCACACAGCGAGCTCCTAATAAATACTTGCAGCTTACTGAACGAGGGCTCCATCTCCCCAGCCCCAGCCCTCCCCCTGGCAGTCCTGGTGCCAGCCTGTCCGCCTCCTCCAGCACAGGCAGGAAAATAGATGGCTGGGAGCCCGCCCTAGCCTCCGTCCCCGAGTGGTGATGAGGGGCAGGACAAATGTGAGGTGAGAGGCAATATTTCCTGAAAGCAGAAGCGCCAAGAGGGCCACTCGGCACGGCATCCCCGCAGACCACGGAGGGAACAGGCTGGGTGAGAGCAAAGTGGAGCAGGTTCATGGTCAGGGCCGGGCCGGTGGCCCGAGGGGAGGCGGCAGCAACAGGACCAAGAAACCAGGGGCGCCTGGAGAAAGTGTGCTTCCCTCTCTCTGAGCAGGAAGTAGCCTTACAGCTACTCAGAGTTTATTTTTAAATGTTTTTAAAAAGGAAGTTTCTGTGCAATCTGGTTTAATGCAGTCATCAGGCAGCGGTCGGAGGATGCAGAAGATACAGAGGGGGAAGCCAGATGGCAACTGTTTGGTGAACACCTGGGACAAATCCAACATGGGATGCTCAGACCTTCGGGGTTGGTCCAGGCATCTTAACTCCTCTCTACTCCCCCAATTCTGTCATCCCCAGTCTCACCTTAGGGGCTTCCCTGGTGGCTCAGCAGTAAAGAATCCTCCTGCAATGCAGAAGTCGCAGGAGACATGGGTTGGATCCCTGGGTCAGTGAGATCCCCTGGAGGAGGGCATGGCAACCCACTCCAGTATTCTTGCCTGGGAAACCTATAGACAGAGGAGCCTGGCAGTCCATGGACACAGACAGTCCACAGCCATAGACAGTCCATGGGGTTGCAAAAGAGTAGTTCAGGACTTAGCTACTGAACAACAACTGGACGGCCAAGCTCGCAGCCCTGAACCACTCTAACAGATGGCCTGAGGAACAAAAAAATGTCTTGTTGCATTTGCTTAGGAAACCCTAGCCACAGTAGAGGTTTCTTGCAGCAACTTTATCTCAAGAAGTAACCTGTGGGTTGCAATGATGTAGGATGCCCAGTCTCAGGCCAGCGTCTCCCATGACACCATAGGCAAGATGGGAGTTTGTGGTCTAAGATCTCTCTTCCACATTGCCTCCACCCCCAGCATCCAGGCCCTCAGGCTGCAACCAGTCTGCTTTCGGGGGGCCCTCTCATCCACCTTCCTTCCAGCAAGACTTCTTCCCAGAGTACCCCCCCCTCCGACTCTACCATCTCCCCCATTCCTGGGCTGCTTAAGGAGCCAGAACTTTCTTTACTTTATGACGCAGAGCAAGTCAGTGTTTCTTTGTCTCAATCTTCTCCCATGTAGAGATACCCAGGGGCCAAAAGGCCCATTAAGGTGCTTTCCCAAACAAAGGAGCAGGTAAATCTTCCATCGCCTGGTAGTAAAATGCTCGTAGTGCAGCCGGCTGTTAAAATAACTGTTTCTGGTCTCCCTGCTCGCTGCACCTGCAAAGCTCTTACTAGCTGATTGGCACGGGGGGGCTCCCCCGACACCCTGGAGCTCTCGGTAGGATATGCAGGCGGGGGCATTGCAGACAAGACGTTTACTGCGCAGATTGGGAGATGGAGGCTTGGGGTACCAGCAGATGAGCATGTCCAACCATGGAAGACCCAGGGGGAAGCCCGAGAAAGCACAGACCTGGGGACCCCCAAGGGTGCTTGTCGGACAGACACGGGCCTCTGAGAGGTGGGCAGGAGGAGTTGGGGTCGATACCTGGAGTCTGGATCCTCTTTCCTTTCTCTTGGGGGAACCCCCCAGCTAGAGAACATCTCCTCGTACATAGCCTTCCCAGGAAGCAGATTCCTCTGAAGCCAAAGGCTGGCCTTGCACATCACCGGCTCACCTGCCCCGGACAAAGGGGTCAGGAGGAGGGACAGCAGGTAAGAGGAGGAGGCCTGGGTGAGTGAGGGCAAGTCACCCCCTTCTTCTGTCCTCCCAGCCAGCTGGGAGGTCCAAGGCTGGGGACCCCGATGTCTGGGAAGGTGGGGGAGTAAGCAGAGCTAGGAGCCACCCTGGAGAGAAGCCCACAGCCCCTCCTGTCCTCTCTAGGACCCAGGCCTGCACGGGGTCCCCAGAGCATCTTCACCTAACTGCCGCGGCTGGGAGGGGCCTGCAGGAAGGGGTGGCTGGAGGACACGGGAGGTGTGGAGCATCTGCCTGCCGCGTTAATGAGGAAGTAATTCAGTTAGCCCGGATTTCCCCGTCAGCAGCTGTTATTAGAAGCAGGAGCAGCGGTGCTATTAGGGGCCGGGAGAGGTGTTCAGACACGGTGGGCACGGGGCGCGGCGGAGGGAGCCAGGCAAGTTGTTAAGCAGATTAGGAGGGGGGAGCGGGAGAAAAGTAAAGAAGAGACAAAGGAAAATGGGGCCGCAGAGAAGGGAATCAAGCACAAAGCAGTCCAGATGAGGCAGAGGCAGGGGGCCGCCTTCCGTGCCGGGCGCCTCTATTGTGTTCTGCGGGCTGTAATCAGGAGCTAATACAATCCCGCCTCATTGGAAAGGCCAGCGCGCCTCAGAGGCGTCCCCGCCGCTCAGTGCAGTGCGCAGCAGCACAATAGTCACACTGAGATAAATAATAACACAAGCAGCCTCAGGTTTGCAGGCTCCCGGACAAGAGGTCACGGGTGACGTGCAGGGGCGGCCGCGCTGGGTCCAGGTGCAGGGTGGGAGTTTGCTGCAGCACACCAGAACGAAACCGAACAAGAAGGTTTACCGTGTGGTTTAAAGTCCTTTCATCTGTGTCAACTCTCAGTGATCCTATTTCAGTATCATTATCCCCATTTTACAGAGGAGGAAACTGAGTCTCAGGAATTCAGGGGTTAGTAAACGATGCCAGATGGCTTCCCAGGTGGCTCAGGGGTAAAGAACCTACCTGCCAATGCAAGAGATGGGGGTTCGATCTCCGGCTTGCGAAAGATTCCCTGGAGACGGAAATAACAACCCACTCCAGTATTCTTGCCTGGGAAATCCCATGGACAGAGGAACTTTGTGGGCTATAGTCCACGAGGTGGCAAAAGAGTTGAACACGACTGAGTGTGCACACACACACACAAACACACACGCACATCCAAATGATGCCTTATGGGCTGAATCTGGCCCACGTCTTATCTGTGTGAATAAAGTTTTATTGGCACACAGCCACGCCCAGTCTTTTCTGTACTGTCTACAGCTGCTCTCTTTTGAGCTTCGAGGGTGGAGTTGACTTGCGGCGCCAGACCATATGACCCACAAAAGCTAAAATATTTACCCTGCAGCCCTTTACAGAAAGGTGCTTGCTGATCCCTGGGTTAAAAGGCCTGTTGAAAGTTACAGAGCTAGAAGGAGGCAGAGCTGGCATTTCAGCCTGCTTTGTTCCTTTAAGGCCCCGAATGGGAGGGGCTGGGTGGCCGGGGGAGCGACCGTGATGTGGGAGGGGAGAGAGCTGAACCAACTCTGTTCCAGCGCAGTCCTGGATGGTGAGGGGCCAGGGGCAGAGGACTCAGACCATCGGAAGTCTCCAGGGAACTGAGGTTCCTCATAACCAGCTGCAGAAACACAGACCAAGATCTCAGCTTCTGCCACACCCACCGCTGGAGCCTGGAGTGGGTCCAGCGAGCCTTGGACCAGCCTGGCTGAGACGGCACTACCCTGCCCTGTGGGTTTCCCTTCACCCTTGCCTACCTTACTTTAAGAATTTTAGGCCAGCAGGTGGTCCTCTGAATTGGCATTTGCCTTGCGTTTTTCTGCCCAGGCCAGGCTGGCTACATAATTAATGCTCCGTTGAAGCTGGAGGGGGCTGTGTGTGACTGAGGACTGGCAATGGGGAGCCCCTTTCCCAGGCTTGAGTGATGGGCAGGGTGATTGGCCCACGTGACTGCTCCTGCTGAAGGTGATCACATCTGAGGAGCTTGGCGCCCAGGAGATGCCCTGAGTCCATCTGGAGAAACTGTGGGCTGAGCCACCTCCCAGGTGGAGAACAGCTGTCCTCCTGAACACACAGCCTGGCCAAAGGCAAGGGGGCATGGGGATTCGGCTCTGAAAACATCCCAGCGTCTTGAGTTAGTGGTCAGATCATTCTGGCCGCTGCTGCTGCTAATGGTGTACATCCCACATCATTGCAGCCACGACTCTAGCTGCCACTCCGTTCATTCAGGAGATATTGAATGAGCACTGGCCACATGCCTGGCACTGCTCTGGGTTCGTACGAAACAGTGGTGAGCAAAAAAGTCCCTGACTCTGAAACTCACCTTTCAGAGAAGGACTGAAACTCCAGCCCAATCTAGCTGATTAATGCACGACCTAATTTCAGGATGTAGAAGTGCTATGTGGCTCAAATGGTAGAGGATCTGCCTGCAGTGCAGGAGGCCTGGGTTTGATCCCTGGGTCGGGAAGTTTCCCTGGAGGAGGGCATGATAACCCACTCCAGTATTCTTGCCTAGTAAATCCCATGGACCAAGGAGCCTGACACGTCCATGGGGTCACAGATGTCAGACACAATCGAGTGATTAACACACACACCTGCTATCTTCGCCAGTTTTCAGTAAATCTAAATTGATGCCGAACTAAACACATTATTTTAAAAAAAGGAATGGAAGGGAAAGCTGCACAGAAGGAAGAGTCTTCCTCTTTCCTGTGTGTGTGATAGACGCAGATCATCTTGACACCGGGGAGGGCGACGTCAGCCGCCTGCTAAGGGCAGTAGGGTGGTGAGCAAAGAGGGAAGCCGAACGTCTGACAATATTGTCAAGCTTTGGAACTATCCGATTTTGCAGCCCCACCTGCCCCCACCTGCTTTTTTTATGTGAGAGAATAAACCTTTTTGTCAGAGTCCTTCTAGGTCGAGTCCTTTGTGTTGTCTATTTTTTCCTATTACTTGCAGCTGAAAGCATCCTATCTGGTCCATCTCAGGGCTCGGACTTGTCCTCTTGACCCAGGTGGGACTGGACCAAGCGGTTACCTGTTGTTTGCCTGTACGGCCCTCCCTTGACCACAGATTGTGTTGCCCCAGGGCCAAGGCCCCCTGGTGCCAGTCAGCTTAATTAATCTTGCGTGGATCCAGGTGCCAGAGTGATCCCGGCAGGGCTGGGAGATGATTGTGCCGGAGCAAAAGAAAAGGGAGCCGCTAGACTGTGACAGCTGATATTAAAACGATTACAGCTCACATCATATCCAGAGTCAGTGCATTATATTCCTAATAAATAATGGGTTACTGCAGGTTAAGTGTCTGTTGCCGCATTCCAATTGTTGATATTTAATTAGCTCTGAAATTAAAGCGTTCTTTTATTGCCACACTGCCAGGACGACTTTCTCCCTAATTGATTGAGATTAAAGAATCTCCCAAAGATCCTGGCATCCCTTTGTCAGCCCAGAGTGTGAGAGGATTTTAATGAAAACGTTTGACATTTCAAAGTGTGGTGTAAAGATCTTTAAATTAAGCAAAAGATGGTGTTCTTGTTCTACTTCAAAATCGGGGTGCTGATGGACAAGGGAACACTTTTTAACAGGGATGAGGTTATATGGGTGGGATGTTGGCTAAAGGATGAAGCAATTTCGCTATTACAGGGTCATGGAAGGAGCTGGCCTTCTTTTATTGGGGAGATGGTTGGCTTAGAGCTGTTTTCCAAGTTTGGGACACATGGAAGGGAGGCAGCCAAGAGTGGGCTTTCTCAAGACCCCTTCTTTTGCCTAGAGGGTGGGGAGATTATAGTTGAAAGAGAACCGGCTCCGGGGCCCAGTCTGGGTTTGTACCCAGTTCTGTTACTTATAAGTTGTGGCCCCTTTGGTGAGTTACCTGGCCCTCTGAATTTCAGCTTCGTAATCCTCGATTAAGGTTAATGGCACCTGCCTCTCAAGGCCATCATGAGAATAAATTGAATCATATTGGCCAAAGAACTGAGTCTGGGCCATCAGATCAGATCAGATCAGTTGCTCAGTCGTGTCCGACTCTTTGCGACCCCATGAATCGCAGCACGCCAGGCCTCCCTGTCCATCACAAACTCCCGGAGTTCACTCAGACTCACGTCCATCGAGTCAGTGATACCATCCAGCCATCTCATCCTCTGTCATCCCCTTCTCCTCTTGCCCCCAATCCCTCCCAGCATCAGAGTCTTTTCCAATGAGTCACCTCTTCGCATGAGGTGGCCAAAGTACTGGAGTTTCAGCTTTAGCATCATTCCTTCCAAAGAAATCCCAGGGCTGATCTCCTTCAGAATGGACTGGTTGGATCTCCTTGCAGTCCAAGGGACTCTCAAGAGTCTTCTCCAACACCACAGTTCAAAAGCATCAATTCTTCGGCGCTCAGCCTTCTTCACAGTCCAACTCTCAAATCCATAGTAGCTGTTTAATAATGACAGCTATAGCTAGCTCCTTTTATAAAATTCCAAATTTATATTTGAAGAGAGCTTAACTGGTCATCTATAAGTAGGGTGGAGTGAGGTCATCTATAAGTAGGGTGGAGTGGGCTTTGAGTTAGGCTGACTATGCCACCCAACTCCAGACCGCTCCACCTTGGTGATGTCTTAGGGGTATAAGGTACCCACAGCCTGGCTTGGCAGATGGTCTGACCAACTCCTTTGCCTAAGCTCCTCTTGCTTCTCTCTGTCTAGGGTCTTTGAGACAGATATTCCTGGCTCGTCTCATTTCAAGGTCTTTCACAAACTGAAATCTAAGTCTTGGTTAGGCTGAGGTCTCATCTGAAGGTTTAACTGGAGAAATATCTGACTTCAAGCTCATGTGACCCCTGATTGGGAACTAAGCCTGACCTCAGCCTCAGCAGTACTGTGGTATAAAGAGGGAGCTGACTTGGGGATAATGAAGTCCACAGCAGGAGTTTGTACATTGCCTCAACCTCTGGTCTCAACCTATCTCCTAATTTTAGCTTTTCCTTCAGACTGCTTATTTATGCAAGAATCTGAGTGACCTGTCCTTAGGACAAGGATTATTTAAGACTGGGTGAGTGATGAAAGTTGATTTAATTCATTTGGAAAAGATCTTAAAGACTTCATTGCACTCCCAACTATGGCCGGAGCCACCTCTGAAAATGGCTGGTAGTCCATCCCACCCATAGAAGTTTCTGGAAGTTCACAAGTCTCTTCCTTAAAAGCATCAAATATCTCCTTATTGTTTTCACCAGTGAGTTTCTAGGGCTTCCCTGGTGGCTCAGCTGGTAAAGAATCTGCCTGCAATGCGGGAGACCTGGTTTCAATCCCTGGGTTGGGAAGATTCCCTGGCAAAGGGAACGGCTACCCACTCCTGTATTCTGGCCTGGAGAATTCCATGGACTATAGTCCATGGAGTCGCAAAGAGTCAGAAACGACTGAGTGACTTTCACTCACTCACATGAGTAAGTGAGTCTCTCTGAGCTGCTTGAATTACCTTTATGATAATAAGAATATTAATAATGGACACTCCTAAGTAACCATTTGTCCAGTCTTCTGCTTCTGTCCTGTTCTGCTCACATGGCACAGTTACAGTAACCAATTCCCGTGGTTGATGGACCCAGGTGACCTCTTCTGACCAATTAATTGGATCACTTCTGGGCTGAGTATTAATGGCTAATGTGAGACTCACTCTGGCTCTCTTTTCCCTCTGCCATGGTGGCCGGCAAAGTTCTCGGTGGTGGCTCCTCCATCAGCCTGGATTCTAATGCAGGGCTGATGACCATGCAGGGGCAGAGACCCAGAGGATACAGGGTAGGAGTTGGACTGTGAATGTTGGTGCAGCTGAGCATTTGGAGTTGTTTGTCACTGTAGCTTCACCTCTCCTATCCTAACTAAAGGTCCATCTAGTCAAAGCTACGGTTTTTCCAGTGGTCATGTATGGACGTGAGAGTTGGACTATAAAGAGAGCTGAGCGCCAAAGAATTGATGCTTTTGACCTGTGGTGTTGGAGAAGACTCTGAGTCCCTTGGACTGCAAGGAGATCCAACCAGTCCATCCTAAAGGAGATCAGTCCTGAATATTCATTGGAAGGACTGATGCTGAAGTGAAACTCCAATCCTTTGGCCACCTGATGTGAAGAACTGACTCATTGGAAAAGACCCTGATGCTGGGAAAGATTGAGGGCAGGAGGAGAAGGGGACGACAGAGGATGAGATGGTTGGATGGCATCACTGACTCAACGGACATGAGTTTGAGTGAACCCCGGGAGTTAGTGATGGACAGGGAGGGCTATCCATGGGCGTGCTGCAGTCCATGGGGTTGCAAGGAGCTGGACACGACCGAGTGACTGAGCTGAGCTGAGCGGTTGCTCCTCGGTGTTGTGCTTTAGTTCAGTGATCCTGGCCACTGCAAGAAGGGCATATTGGGTAAACGCGGGGGAATCTGGGATGTTTTCTTGCGATACTACAGATGTTTGCTCTGTTGGCAGTTATTCGGCTACACAAGCACAGTATGCAGGCTGTGGGAAGCCAGAAGTAACAAGCTGCAAACCTGTATAATCTTATTTCCCACTGCACGTGGCGTGAAACCTACCAAAATCCTCACAACAAAGAACACAGCCTCCTGGAGGCTGCACACAGGCTCAGATCTGATCCGGGCCGGCCAGGATGTCAGGCCCCCTCCCCTGCCGCAGGTTGGCTCTCCTTCAGCCCGCCCCGATTGCAGGGGGGCAAATGCTGTCCCCAAGCATGTCAGGCCGTCCTCTGCTCTCTGGGATCAGCATATTCATCAGGTGGAAAACAATTCCTGGCTCTGGGGCGAGGGGGCTGCTGGGCAGACGGATGTACCCTGCTTCTGTTTCATCTTCCTCTTAAAATGAGGTCGTTTGGTTGAGGAGGGATTTGGGGCCAAATAGCACAGGAAATGTATTATTCTCTGGGTTTCTGACTGTCTGCTAAAATAAATCGCTTGGCTTGTGAAATTCAAACACATTGATGAAAAATAGCAGATGCCCGTTAAATCTGACAATTAGCTTTGGGACTAGAAAGCTAATCAGAAGCAGAGCCCTGACAGCGGTGATTTGATCCTGTCTTCCTGAGGATTCCTGCTGACGTTCATCAGCTACAGCACACAGAGCCACGCACACACACTCACACGCACCGAGTCTCCTGTGGCAACAGGCATTCTCAGTCTCGTTTCTTTCCTAACACCTCTGAACTGTCACCTTGAGGCAGAACAAAGGCAGAGATGCTCACATCCCAGGGGAGACCCAGGCAGGGTCCTCAGAGGCATCTGAATGCCCGCAAGCAATTTTAAAAAGTAAATGGGGGTCAAACTCTATCAGGGGAAGTCGGTGACAGGATCTCCACGGCCCAGGACGTACATGGTGCTCAGATTCCTGCTCCGAGGATGTTTTCTTCCTTCCTAGCCTGTCGTGCAGCATTTCCATCTTCTCTCCAATCCAAGCGCCAGCATCCACGCCTGGCCTGCAGGCCAGCTCACCAGTTGCAGTCACTTTGTCTGTCGCTTGGCTCCAGGATGAAACAAATTTCCCAATGCAAACTGGGAAAATCCCCAAAGCACAGAAGCTGAGGTGGGCCCTTGCAGAATAAGGATGGAACCTTGTCGAGTTCTATCCCCAGCTCCCTTCCTCCTACAAAGCTGCCTGCGCTCTAAGAACCTTTGCAATCTGCCAAGCTGCGCACAGGAGGGACCCTTCTAACTCTTGCGGCTGAGTCTGTCCTAAACCAGCTCAGAGATTACCTCTAAAAGATCCTCTTCCTGGGCCCAGGCAGCCGTGATGCTGAGAGCAAGTGAGGAGCCCTCTGGGCTGGAGGGTTTGCTCAGCTGTGAGCCCTGATGCGGCAGAGCAATGGCTTTTCGCCTGCGTTGGTGTATTCCTGCTGAGGACTGGTTTATGTTCCCACAGTCCATAATGGGATTTAATTGTAGTGATTAGGTATTGAATTTCCCTTAACAATCAGGGGGAATGTATCCTGACTTGGTAAAATGTGTTTACAAATAGTGGGATGATTAGACCTGTGTGTGCACCTCTGCTCTGGGTGTGCAGAAGTGGGGGTGGTCAGGACCGAGGGGAGGAGGTGGGCTTTGAGGAGGTGGGACCAGACCTGTGGTGGGTGATTGCAGAAGACTGCTCTCTGCCCCGGGGTCTTCCCTCCACAAGCTTGTGGTAGAGCTGGGTTGTGTGGGTGGATTGTGATCAATTGCATGCACTGATGCAGTTGGGAACTTAAGCCACAATGGTTCAGAGTAACAAACATCATCAATATTTATGTGACATAATAGGTAGCAATAAATATTATGAATATTACCGCTGCTGTAAACATGTTCCATGTATGAGCTACTATATTCCTAACAATAGTCCTACCAGGTAGCTAAAGCAGTTATACCCCCAACGAAAGAGCAGGTACTGAGTAACTTGCCTGAGTTACCAATCTAGACCTACTAGTTAACTCTACTTGTGCTTGCTAAGACCCTTCAGTCATGTCTGACTCTTTGCGACCCTGTGGACTGTAGCCTGCCAGGCTCCTCTGTCCATGGGATTCTAAAGGCAAGAATACTGGAATGGGTTGCCATTCCCTTCTCCAGGGGATCTTCCGAACACAGGAATTGAACTCACATCTCTTACGTCTCCCGCGTTGGCAGGCGGGCTCTTTACCACTAGTGCCACCTGGGAAGCCCAAGCTTAGGGGCTTGGGTTTCCTCTCTGTGCCCACAGCAGCTCGCTTCTGCTGCACAGCAGCTCCTTGGCAGTGTGACTACCTTCGTTTTATGCCCTGCCTCCTCCTGTGGGAGTTAGAATGAGTAGATGGAATCTTGTTTCTGAAAACAGCGCTGAGCACTGCAATATGGCCATCAGGTTAAAACAATTTTCCACTGGCATGTCGCTGACTCTCCGTGTACCTCTGCTTATTGGAAGGCTGACCCATTTGTTAGTACAGACATTTATTGAGCATTTACTATGTAATTGGCACAATGCTTGGTAGCAAAGGTCTAGAGATAAAAGACACAGGTCTTGGCTTTAAAGGAGCTTGAGTGCCATTATCCAGGTAGAAGATATTCAAGTACAACATGACTCTAGGAAGAGAAAGCTAAACAGAAGCCTTTTCAGTGATAACTCAGATGACAGGAGTTACAGTCAAGGTGAGCACGGGGTACCCCAGGAATCCAGAGGCATGAGCCCCTCAGGCCTGGAGGGAGCTGGGCTCCTGTGATTTCCCCCAGGGAGGTGAGGCTTGAGCCAAGTCTGGAGCCTGATGAGGAATTGAGAAGGTGGTGGAGGAATCGATGGGAAAAGCTTCAGGCAAAACCACAGCCTGTACAAAGGTCAGCAGGGGTGGGGGTAGGTTTGAGAGAGTTCGGCATTTTCTTGTAATGAAGTCACCCTGTAGAGTTCAAGGCAATGCCACAGCGGGTTGAGACCCTACCTCAGGGATGCTGGCTCAATGAAAGAGGCCTTTGTCCCAGGAAGAACATTCACTATCGATAACACTTCTTGGACTTCCCCGGTGGTCCAGTGGTTAAGAATCCGCCTGCCTGTGCAGGGGACATGGGTTCGATCCCTGCTCCAGGAAGAAGATTCTACATTCCTTGAGGTAGTTAAGCCCGTGTGCCACAACTACTGAGCCTGGGAGCCACAGCTCCTGAAGCCCACGGACCCTAAAACCTGTGCTCCGCAACAAGAGAAGCCACCGCAATGAGAAGTCCGCACACCGCAACAAACGAGTAACCCGCTCTCCGCAACTACAGAAAGCTCATGCACAGCAGTGAAGACCCAGCACAGCCCAAGATAAAAAAACCAACTTCCTGAGTTCTTCCCAATTACCCCCGTATTTTCCAGGCCCTGGGAAGACAGCTGTGACCAACGCTACAAAGGAAAGAGGTCCCTAAGAGGTCTCTCTGGCACCAGTTGCAATGTTTGGGGGTCTCCAAGACCACCCTCCGGTTCAGGGATTAACTGAAAGGACTTATTCAACTCAGCAAAGCCATTATTAGACTCATGGCTATTGCTGATTACAGCGAAAGGGTGGAGGTTGAAGTCAGCGCGGGGAACGGGTGCACAGGGCGACGTTCAGGACAGACCAGGAGGGGAGGCTCCCATTGTCCTGTCCCAGCGGAGCTGAACAGACTGAGCAATAATATGCGACAAGACTCAGGGGGCACTGCCCCCAAGAACAACTAGAGAGTACCCCTGATGACCACAACTAGAGAAAACCCCCCACGCAGCAGTGAAGACCCAGCATAGCCAAAAATAAATTAAAAATTATTAAAAACAATAGGGCAGAGGAGGAAGGCTTCTCAGAAGAGGTGACCTTTGAGTTAAGCTTCGAGGAAGGAGAATGCAGCATCGCCCAGAAGCATCAATGGTACTGGAAACGAAGCGTCAATGATAAGAGCTGGAGTCTTTCACACCAATCTCTGGAACGAAAGCCTCCAGACAGGCAGACAGACGAGCAAGAATATGGGTATAGAAGACCGGGTGTGTTCCAGGAACAGACAGGAAATGGATGTGGCTGTAAACAGTGAGCCAGAAGGAGAGGGGTGTGCATTGGAGCTGGGCAGGTTCATCCTGCAGAAGCTTTGCAGGTCACCGTAAGAAGTTGGAAATTTATTCCGAGAGCAATGGAAATAAAACACACGGATACAGCCAGCTGATTGCATTTGATTTCCAACTTCAAGGAAGAGGGGGATGCACACAGAGCATCTAAAAACAAACTCATATACAATCAGTTGTCACGCAGGGATGCACACAGGGGGAAGAATCTCTTGGAAAACCAACTCAGAAGACCCTTTGGGGAGAAAGAAGAGTGGCAGGTGAAGACCAGAGGTGCTCTCAAAGGCGAGAGCAAGAATCTAAGACCCTTTTCTCTCTGCAGAGCTGGAAAGCACTGTGTGTGTGTATGGTGGGGGAGTCTAATATCTTGAACCAATCTCTGCAATTCTGTGAAATTTCATGATGTCATTGATTCAGCTTTTGCAGACAAGACCTTCCCAGGGGCACAGAAGGGGCAGATGGAGAATCTTCTGACAGCATCTGTACCCCCTGTAGCTCTCTACGAGTGACCAGAGGAAGAAGGGACCCTGGTGGCCTCGGCTCTGGTCATTTCTCCCAGCAGCTTCCCCTCCTCTCCAAGCAATTAACAGAGACAGCTTAGGGGAGTGGTGGTTCCTCACGTGTCCCAGAAACTCCTTCCAGCACAGGACGTGTCGGCTTCTTGCAGCCGTGACGCAGGTCTATCCCATATTTATCCCATTCCCATGGCATCCTGGTCTTAGGGGAAGATCATTCCTGTTCCTTCTCCCTTCAGGGGCACAAGGATGCATCTGTGGTTGGGCGGGGAGGTTCAGGATGGAGGAGAAAAATAAAGCAGGATAACGTTTAGAGGGTGAGTGGGAAGTGGGGACTGGACAGTCCCGGGTTCTGCTCCAATGTCGCCTTTTCAGAGGGTCTTCCCTGATCACCCTACACAGACTAGCAGCAGCCGCGGCTACCTTTTCTCCATCCGACCTTTCAGATCCCCACCCACACTTTCCACCCTGCTCGGTGTCACAGGAGGCTGGCTGAGGAGACTATCCCCCTGCCCTCCAACTGGGCTTGGACAATAGAAGTGGCTAGAAGGTGGGAGGGGAATCGGGCCTCTCCCTAGCGGACTGGTCCAGGCTGATGAACCCTCCCTGTGCTTCCTCTCGACACTGCCCGCATCTCTGTCCCTTTCATCGTGCACCTGAGGACCTCTCTGCTTTATGCCTCCTCTGTGACCGATGCCTCCTCTCCTCAAATCTTTATTCCCTGCTGCTATGTCACTTCAGTCGTGTCCGACCCTGTGCGACCCCATAGATGGCAGCCCACCAGGCTCCTCCATCTATGGGATTTTCTAGGCAAGAACACTGGAGTGGGATGCCATTGCCTTCTAACCTGCTTTATTTGGCTTTGAGGGCAGATAGTTGTCTTGTTGTTGTTTAGTCACTAAACAAGGTTGATCCCTTGTGTCAGGAAGATTCCCTGGATTAGGAAATGGCAGCCCACTCCAGTATTCTTGCCTGGGAAATCCCAGGTACAGAGGAGCCTGGTGGGCTACAGTCCACACCAGGCTTCCCTGTACATCACTAATTCCCAGAGCTTGCTCAAACTCATGTCCATTGAGTTGGTGATGCCATCCAACCATCTCATCCTCTGTCATCCCCTTCTCTTCCTGCCCTCAATCTTTACCAGCATCAGGGTCTTTTCCAATGAGTCAGCTATTCGCATCAGGTGGCCAAAGGATTGGAGTTTCAGCTTCAACATCAGTCCTTTCAATGAACACCCAGGACTAATCTCCTTTAGGGTGGACTGGTTGGATCTCCTTGCAGTCCAAGGGACTCTCGAGCCTTCTCCAACACCACAGTTCAGAAGCATCAATTCTTCAGCACTCAGCTTTCTTTATGGTCCAACTCTCACATCCATGCATGACCACTGGAAAAACCATAGATTTGACTAGACAAACCTTTGTCAGCAAAGTAATGTCTCTGTTTTTTAATATGCTGTCTAGGTTAGTCAGAACTTTTCTTCCCAGGAGTAAGCATCTTTTAATTTCATGGCTGCAGTCACCATCTGCAGTGATTTTGGAGCCCAAGAAAATAAAGTCTGTCACTGTTTCCATTGTTTCTCCATCTATTTTCTATGAAGTGATGGGACCAGATGCCATGATCTTCATTTTCTGAATGTTGAGTTTTAAGCCAACTTTTTCACTCTCCTCTTTCACTTTCATCAAGAGGCTCTTTAGTTCCTCTTCACTTTCTGTCATAAGGGTGGTGTCATCTGCATATCTGAGTTTATTGATATTTCTACCGGCAATCTTGATTCCAGCTTGTGCTTTATCCAGCCCAGCGTTTCTCATGATATACTCTGCATATAAGTTAAATAAACAGGGTGACAATATACAGCCTTGAGGTACTTACTCCTTTCCCAATTTGGAACCATTCCATTGTTCCATGTCCAGTTCTAACTGTTGCTTCCTGACCTGCATACAGGTTTCTCTGGAGGCAGGTAAGATGCTTTGTTATTCCCACCTTTTTAAAAATTTTCCACAGTTTGTTGTAATCCGCACAGTCAAAGACTTTAGCGTAGTCAATGAAGCCAAAGTAGATTTTTATTTTTTAAATTCCCTTGCTTTTGCCATGATCCAATGGATGTTGGCAATGTGATCTCTGGTTCCTCTGCCTTTTCTAAATCCAGCATGAACATCTGGAAGTTCTCGGTGCACGTACTGTTGAAGCCTGGCTTGGAGTAGTCTCCTTACACTGCATTATATAAATAGCAGACTATTGCTATAGTCTTTCTCTCCTACTAGAATGCAGGCCATGGGAGGGCAGGCGCTCTGCTCGCTGTGGAGTCCGTGGTGCCCAGGATGCAATGTGCAGGAGCTGACTGTTTTGCTGAGTGAGCCACCAATAGGAGAACCTGCGCCTGCTTTGTCACCCCGTCTGCCCCACTGGGCTTTTGGGGACTTCTACTGGGGGCTGGGGTTCGTGGAGGGGTAAGCGTCTCAGGAACACAGGTCCAGGGGGATCTCAGAGGATGCTGGAGGTAGGGAGGGTGCAAGTTCACGGGGAGGAGGCGGTGAGGACTTTCTTGTCACCCGAATCATATGCAGACCAGGAAATAAAACGCTTTCACCTTTATTAGCACTGATAAGAATAATAGTCCATTCTTCAGGCTTTTAAATCTTACTCCATCATCATTTTCTAAGCCGAGCTGCCGAGCGTTGCGGGGACGACAGGCTTGATGAGGTTAAATCATCCTTGGTGGCTGGAGCTTCTGCTAACACAAGACCCTAGGGAGGGCCCAAGCCTTCCCTCTTTACCTGCAGACCAGCTGGAGGAAAAGGAAGGATTCCTGAGGGTGAGGGCTGGACCAGTGCTTTTCGGACACTGCGTGCCTGCCCCCAGCTTAACTCAGCACAAAATATACTAACAGTGGCAGGGGTGAAGCCCTGGGGCACCAGGCCAGACTGCCTGGGTTCAGATCCTGGGCAACCTTGAGCAAGTTACTTGACCTCTCTGGGCCTGTTTCCTCTTTATCGAAAATGGTGAGATAATAATGGTAGATAATTGTGAGACTGTTGTGGGGATTAAATGCATTAATCTAGATACCGTGCTCAGACCAGAATGGCTTGCTTATTCGTTGGCCATGATGTTTATCAGTTGGGAGCATATTCTCTGTCAAGTGGGCTTCCCTGGTGGCTCAGATGATAAAGAATCTGCCTACAGTGCAGAAGACCACGTTCAATCCTGGGTCAGGAAAATCACTCGGGAAAGGGCATGGCAACCCACACCAGTCTTCTTGCCTGGAGAATTCCATGGACAGAGGAGCCTTTGAGGCTACAGTCCATGGGTTTGGAAAGAGTCAGACACGCCTGAGTGACTAACACAAACACTCTGAGTCAAGTATAACCCAGGCAGGCTCTGGTCAACCCTAATAAGCAGCTAAGGGCCTTAAAACCCACACCCGAGGTTATTCATCCACACCCAAGGTCACACACATACCCTGTAGAGGTCAGAGCTCTGGTTTAAGACAGGCAGTGGGATCCAGGTAGATGCCCCTGTTAAACTGCCTGAGACCTCACTCCCTGAAGTGGGGGGCGGGCTGCAGGTTCAGGGTGGGGCTTCCAAGATTCAGATGAAGCCCTGGGGAGGTAGAAAGGGAGAGGGGCTGAGGGAACGGGGCAGGGGTCCCTCCTCCTGGGAACCACACGTCCCAAAGTGCCCTGCACCCACAGGGATGGCACACCCGCTTCCCTGGGATTCAAGTCCCCTTCCCGAATGTTTTGTCCCTTCCGAATGACAAGAATGGCTGCGCCAGGCATCAAGGAGCAGATGCAAATACCACGGGGTAGGATGGGGGTTCCCAGGGGGCGCCGGCGGTAAAGAACCCTCCTGCCAATGCAGGAGACATAAGAGACGCAGGCTCAGTCCCTGGGTTTGGAAGATCCCCTGGAGGAGGAAATGGCAACCAGCTCCAGTGTTCTTGCCTGAAGAATCGCCATGGACAGAGGAGCCTAGCAGGCTACAGTCCATGGGGTTGCAAAGAGACGGACATGACTGAAGCGACTTAGTACCCAGGGTGAGGGTCCGGGTGGGGGGCTGAGAGGAAAAGCGAGGCCTGGGGCCCAGGGCTCACGTCCCCGAGGACAGGAGAGCTGGGGCGTGCGAGTCCCTCTGCAGACAGCCCTGTTTGTATTGACCTACCTTATTTTCCAAAGCAGATTGATCTTGGCTTTTAACAACTTATCTAGGACAGAGAAGCCTCTCAGAAGCCTTTTCACGTGGTCGACAGCCTGGGGGGGCCCGTGTTTGTGAGAACATGACCACGAGACCGCCACCCTCTCCCGAGCACCAAGGTCAGGGGCAAAGCCTGCAGCCTCCACCAGAGCTTCTCACCCACAGTGGAAGCCGGACTGGAGCTCTGCTCTTGCCTTTGACAAGCCGATTGTCCCCAGAGGGCTTGGGAGCTCACAGCTGGGGAGGGAGCAGAAGCCCTCCAGGACGGACTAGACTTGGAGGGGCGGAGGAGGGTTAAGAAAGAAGGACTCCTCCCCGGGCGGCAGGGCATTGAGAAGGACGAAGTTGCGAGATGTAGATTTTCCCTGGACCATCCTTCGTGACAACCCGGCCTCCTCTGTCCACAATATCAGCCCCGGGGGGACTATCTGGCCCTTGGAGAAGAGCCTGTTGCTAAAAATATCAAGAAAATATCAAGACTGCTTACGTACAGGCCTGGTGGCCAGAGCCCCTCCCTGCAGTAATCAAGCAGAATGGAGCGTGATGTGAAGCAGGTGTTCTGTGTCCCCGGGGAAGAATGACCTGGGCCCAGTGGCCGGTTGTGGGAGGTGGTGGTCATCATGGGGTCCTCCTGGTCTCTCCAGTGGTGGCCACGGAAGGAAAGGTGAGATGGGGGAGCTGGAGACCCTCAGGGAGGAGGAGCCCTCAAGCTCTGACCCCTGGCGCCCGGCATGTGCGCTGCTGTATCCTCCCCGCGCCAGAGACAGGACGTATCTCTTAACACAGGGAGGGAGGTGAGAGTTATCACCCGTCACATGAACCCGAGATGAAATTTAGCAGCCCGAGGTGGGCATTCACCACTGATAAAAATCTGTCTCCCTGCCAGCTTAAAGTGCTGCTTAAAAAGCTAATGCATAATTTAAACTGTGCAATTTGGGACCGGGCTCCCACCAGGCGCAGGCTCAGACTGCACCGTGGGCCCTGGAGGAACAGTCCAGAGATGAGCAGGGGGGAGGACGGGGAGGAGGGGGAGGGCTGGCTCTTTAAGCGCAGGTGACTGAGGAGTGGAGGAGTTCAGCTGCATTTTGGCCGGACAAGGAGCTGGAGTGTCTCAGGGCGGAGCACCCCTGGAAAGCCCCACGTCTCCATGGAGCGGTTAGAGGGGGCGTCCCCGGACTCTGATTGCTTCTTGCCATGAAAGTGAACCCCAGGAATGTCCCTGATGGGAGGCTGTTAGTTACCAAAGGTCATATGGATCAGGGTGGGCCCCAAATCCAATGACTGGTGTCCCTATATGGAGAGGGGAGGACACGGAGGAGAAGGGCTGGGTAAAGACAGAGGCAAAGGCTGGGGGTGATACGTCTACAGGCCAAGGCTTGCTAGCAGCTACCGGAAGTTGGAGAGAGACCAGCAAATTCACCCTCGGAGCTTCCAGAAGGAATCAGCGCTGCCGACTCACTGAGGCCCAGCCTCCAGAACCGAGAGAGAATACACTTCTATTGTTTGAAGTACCCCATCTCCATTTTTGGTGGTTCACTGCAGCCGCCCTAGAAAAGCAGCACACCCCTACCTCTCTCAGGTCCTAGAGAGATGATCTGTTGAAGTTCAGGTTTTATCCTGAGTGCCCGCATTGGGTTCTGGTATCCCGTGTTCTGGGGGCATCTTGTGGCTTTCTATATGCATCCTTGCCCTCCAACAGCTCTGTGGACCAGGCAGGGCCAGCGTCACAAGTCCCATTTTGCAGATGGAAAAACAAAGGTCTGTGGGCTAGGACACAGACCCGACTTTCTGTGCTGAGCTCGGCCACAAGTAAAATGTGAAACAAGGCAGGATGCGTGGTGATCCTCTGGCCCAGCCCTTCGGTGGGCTCCTCACTTCCCCTGGCTCAGCGTGGCCAGCGCCAGGTCGGGCAGCTCGCGCTCCTGTCCTGAGGCTCTTCCCTGGTCCTCACTGCACCTGGCTGATGCTGTGGTCCCTCCTGTGTGACAAACACTGAGCACCTCTCCCGCCCCCTCCTCCCTTATTGCCACCTCAGCTGCCCAGACTGAGGAAGCCCTACATGCCTTTGTCTGCCAGAGGCCAGCTCACTGCCTCCAAACCCCAACGTGGGGACTAAAAGAGATGCTGATGGCCCGTGGGACTGTCCCCGAAGGCAGCTCAGGGGCCTTCTAGCGGCTGGTGGTGCAGCATGGGAACCCCATGAGCGCACCAATAATCATAAAAGGAAGTAAAGTTTATTGTCTGGGCTGTTTCGGGGACCGGAGGAGAAAAAACAATGTAGGAATTGCAACGATGAAAGATTTACCGCTTCTGTCAGTGCAGATAGAGGGGCTGGCTGGAATTATTGCAGCCGGGAAGAATTGTGTTTTAGGATCTGCCCCAGGTATTAATTTGTGGCGGGCTTATCCTGTCAGGAACATACAATGTTCACAGTGTCGAAAAGTAATACTTTAAAGGGCCTGAACGCCGATTGGATGGGAGCTGGGAGTCGGCGCCGGGAGGCAGCTGATCCCCTTAGCAAGGTTTTCCAATAAGTTCCAGATGAAAAGCGTGAGGCTGCTGAGTAATACCATCTTCCAAGATGCTCAGATTAGATCTGTCCCCATCCATTGTGCCGGCTCGGGGGTCGCCCTCCTCCCCAAAACCAGGAGCAGTGCTTCTCTCCCACTTGCTGGGCGTCCAGCAGCCTGCGGGCTCTGGGGGTCTCCGGCCAGAGCCTGGATTCCCGAGTCCCCAGTGGAGGTTGGGCACATGGGGTTCCACAAGGTCCCTTGAGATTCTGAGTCCAACCCCCTTCTTCCTGCAGGTTTAAGGGAAAAGCAGAGACTGGGGTGCGTCTCCACAGCCCACAGTCTCTGTAGGAGAGGCGGCTCCATGACCCTCGGCCGCCCACCCCCAGGCCCAGGCACATCCTTTCTCACAGCCTGGAGACGAGCTCTGAGCTCTGTCCTGTTTCCACCGTGCCAAAGAGCCAGCCAGTCCTCGGCCTTGGGGGTCTTCAGTCCAGTCCGATTTTTGCCAAACGCCGTGGGAAATGGAAAAACTGGAAGAGGTTCAGAGGCGCCTACAGCCTGCACGATCTCCTTTCTGAGTCTTTTCAAGCTGGCATCTTTTCATGCTCGAAGGCTTCTCAGGCCTTGTGAACCGCATCCTTTTCCTTCACCCACTTCCTTTGGTCCAGGCCCTCCTGGAGCTGAGCTACCCAGTGGAGACTGGGGCAGGGTGGGGAGGGGGCAGACGAGAAGGCTGGAGTCCCTGGAGTCCTGGAGGAGCCACCAGCCCCCAACCCTGTGCCAAAGCTGGTGTCACAGCAGCAGGGGGACCTGGGTGGGCAGGGAGAACCAGCACAGGAAGGACCCTTCGGGAGGGAAGGGCTTGCTGTTCATGTGGCCCTGGTAGGCCCTTCCGACCTCGTGAAGGGAGGACATGCAGGGACTGGCTCAGCTGGACCAACTGGAGCCCGGGAAACCATCCGGGGACCAGGCGGCAGCGGGCTGCGGGTATCCCCCGCCGACGAGAAGGGTGCACTTGGAGAAGCTCGGGGTGCTGAGTCAAGGCTGAGTCCTGCCGGGGCTGAGGGCAGCTCCGGCCCCAGGGACGGCTGGATTGGTTTTGTGGATCAGCAGTACTTCGGGAAGTCCGACTCTTTGTCCGACCTTCAGAAAATTGCTCTTCTTCATCACGGCTGAGGGGCAGGAGGCCCCGCTAACACCAGGCATTGGGAAGACAGGAGAAGCAGGTCTCCACCGGAAATGCTTGCCTGGGGGTGAATCGGCTCCCCGCCAGTGCCCCTCAGGGTCGGAAAGGTAGCCTGAGCAGCCTGGCTCTGAACCTGGCCTGGATTCAGAACCTGAAATAAACTGACATCTCGGAGTCTTCCTCGAAGCCTAGGGACAGCGTCCCCTCGGGCCACGGTGGGCTCCACTGGAGTGAGGCTCGTGGCTGTGGTTGAGTTTTGCCCTGCGGTCCTGCTCGGGCTGCAAGGTGGACATTCACATTTCAGAAGCTGGGGCTGGCATGGGGCTGGATCATCTCCTTTAGCTGCAGGCATAAGCCAGGGCTCCCTGTGGAGGGGGGGTGAGGAAGGGTCAGTTGCCTTCTGGATGAAGCCAGAGCCACTTTTGAACGGTGACTGCAGCCGTGGTGAAGGACGGGGAGCCCTTGCCCGGGTCAGCTTTCGTCCCCCGAAAGCTCGCCGAGGGCTGGGGAGCTGTGAACGCCAGCTCCTCGCTACTGCTGGGACCGCGAGAACTCCCATTCTGCCAACAGCCCTTGGGGCCACTTCTCAGACGGCATCATGGAAGCCACAGCCCCCACTGCTGCCCAGGGAAGGGGCAGAAAGGACGAGGCGTGGGTAGGTGGGGAGGGCAGGCCCGTTCCACCCTTGTCCTTAATGGAGGTTGGAAAGCTCTGCTCTGGGCATCTATCTGCTTGGAGCCAGAAGCAGCACAGCCGTAAAGGGTCCGCAGGATGCAGGTGTCGTCCTGTCCAAGAGCAATCTGAAAACGGAAGAACAATTTTCTCACATTGATCAGATGTATCAAAGGCAGGTTGTGAGCCCCTTGGAGCCCCATCCTCATCACCCCAGCCCTTTAGACACCGGGAAAAGGAATCTCTTTCCGGTCAGCCCCCTGCCCAGGGCCTCCAGGGCTACCCTGGAGACGCCCTTAGTCTCTGAAGACATCTGACCTCCAGAGCAGGAGGAGAGGGAGCTGGAGAGGGGAGGTAGGGTCGCCTGCCCTCCTCCGAGCCTTTCTCCTCATCACATCTGCTCCAGAGCAAATTACCCATCTTCCCCCTGACTGCCTTTTCCTGTCTGAAGTCACCGTTTCCTAAACAGCAGCTCCTGGATCTTGACAGCCCTTCTGCCCTCTCCTTCCCTCAGCGCATCAGCTAGACTCAGCCTCTCGCTACACGACTCCCTTCCTCTTCGGGGTCCCCAGCACACGTTTGCTTCATTAAAACCATCCCAGCTCTCTCTGGGAAGTCCCCATCATCTCCCACCACCACAATTAACTTTTTAAAAGGCTCCCTACTTATCTATAAACAAGAGTGCCAGCCCTGCCTGGGGAGATCCTTTAATCCACAATTATTTAGATGGGGCAAGGGAGGCGCTTTCGTCACAGTAGGATCTAGGGATGAGTCTGGTGTTGCTTAGGATGAGATGGCAGGACTTCCTCAGGGGCCCAGCTGTCTGCAGATGAAAAGGGTGGGAGTAAGTTGCCCGTGGCTGGCTGCATTCAACAGTCAGGGGGCCCCTGAGAGGGTTTCGAATGTTCATGGGGGAGGAGGAGGTGGCACATTGAAAATAAAGATGGCAATTTCAGATCGGAAATCTCTGGCTAAGAGGAGAGACGCAAATCCAGGCACACCAACGAGGCTTCAGCCCCTGTAGATGAGGGGGAGGGTGTCTGGGGCCAGGAAGAACCTTGGGACAGCTTCTTTGCGTAAAGGGCAGGAGGAGTGGGGCCCTGGCTCTGCTGGGAGAGGATGAACGGTGCTGATGGGCTCTGCTCAGTAGGAGGGGCAGGGGCGGGGTCACCTGGGACCCTGCTCCTCGGGAAGCTGCAGACACAGAACCCCTCTTCCTCCCCTGGACTCAGGGGCTGCCCTTGCCATGTGGCAGCAGCACAGGCTCAGGAGACCAGGTCGTCATGGTGACGTCCTGGAGCCTTCACCTTGCCTTCGCTGGGGAAAAGGGTGAGGATGGACAGACGTGTCTGCATGCAGAGGCAGCGTCTTCTGCCCCACCCCCACCCAGCTCATTTGGGTTGCTTCTCCCCGCAGCATCCCTGCCGCTGCCAGCACTTTAAGAGACAGGAGAGCCCCTCGTGCAGTTCCTGACACACAGTAAGTGTTAGTGTTAGGCAGTCATGTCCGGCTCTTTGCAACCCCATGGACTGTAGCCCGCCAGGCTCCTCTGTCCGTGGATTCTCCAGGCAAGAATACTGGAGTAGGTTGCCATTTCCTTCTCCAGGGGATCTTCCCAACACAGGGATCAAACCCAGGTCTCCCACATTGCAGGCAGATTCTTTACCATCATTAGGGTTTCCCTTTTAGCTCAATTGGTAAAGAATCTGCCTGCAATGCAGGAGACCGTGGTTCAATTCCTAGGTCGGGAAGATCTGCTAGAGAAGGGATAGGCTACCCACTCCAGTATTCTGTAGTCCATGGGGTTGCAAAGAGTCAGACAGGACTGAGCGACTTTTTTCACTTTCTTTACCATCTGGGCCACCAGGGAAGCCCAGCACTCAATAGGTGCTCAATAAACTGTTTTTTAAATAAATGAATTTGGTTAGAGTCCTTAGGAGCTGTTGAGGCACTGACTGCATGGTGTGAAGATGACCCCTGTAATAGCTCCCACTCTATGGGCTCTTTATACAATCTGACCTTGATACCCACCCCCACCTCCCCCAGAACCAGGGAGGACTTTTTGGCTGCCTTGACAGTACGCTGAAGTGACTTCTGAGACTAGACTCTAAAAATGGCATGCACTTCCCCCTTGATCTCCTGCAGACACTTGTTCTTAGAACAGCTGCCGTGCTGTTTGGAAGCTCAAATTAGTCCACGCACAGAGACCCCATGTAGGTGTGGTGGCTGACAGCCCAGCCGAGGGCCCCGCCGACAGCCGGCACCGGCCACCAAACTCGTGAGTGAAAATGCCTGTCAATGATTTCAGCCTCACACTGCCGAGTTGCTCACCCTGCCACACCCAGCCCCTGTCTTCCCAGCCAAGATCCCAGACATCTGAGAACAGACACAAGTTCCCACTGAGGCCCGTCCAAATTCCTGACCCTCAGAAACCGTGAGAGATAATAGAATGATGATTGTCTTAATCCACTTAATTTTGAAGTGACTTGTTACCCAGTAATAGATCGTCGATGCAATCAGCATTCTGTCTGAGCACCCTTGCAGGCCTCCCTTCTGTCTGGTGGGGCAGGGAGAGGAGTGTGGTCTTCCCTGCCAGTCAGTGGTTGCCAGGGTAACTGGGTCCTCTGCTCAAGGCAGAGTGGACTTTTCAAGCAAGGGCTGCTTTTCTTGGAAGAGAACACTAGTGTTTTCAAGGCTTGATCCGTACAAAAGACCCTAACACTCTTCTAGTTCTTACTCCAGATACAATTCTGATGATTTTAGACACCTCGGCTATAGACTGAAGGTTTGTATTCCCCAATATTCACAAAATCTTGGAGGTGAAAGCCAATCCCCAGAGTGGTGGTATTTGGAGGTGGGATCTTTGGGAGTGATTAGGTCATGAGGGTGGGGCCCTCATGTATGGGGTTAGTGCCCTTATTAAAAAGAACCGAGAGAGCTCCCTCCCCTCTTCAGCCATGTGAGGACACAGCAAGAAGAAGCTGTCTGTGAACCAGGAAGAGGGGTCTTGCCAGTAACTGAATCTTGCACTTGCAGCCTCCAGAACCACGAGAATAAGCATTTGTTGTGAAGCATCCCAGTTTACCGTACGTTGTTATAGCAGCCGGAACAGACTGGCACCCCCTTCCCTGTCTCCAGTTCTGTGTAAGAAGCAGTTTGGAGAAGCTGAGCTCTTGGGTGTCTCTTGGCTCCAGGCTTTTGGAGTCAATTTGTTGACTGTACTGTGTGTGGAGATTCTGAATCTGACCATGAGGGTTTCAGTATTTGGTACAAGAAACAGAGGACAGCCTGGTGACTCCATAGAAGAAGGGAATCTCCTTATCGCAGCCATTTAGTAGATTTTAAAATGCTAGGGTCTGGATCTGAGTAATTAATAATGATCTGAACACATTGGTTTTCTTTTTTTTTTTAAACTTTTTATTTTATATTGGACTATGTGCCGAAGAATTGATGCTTTTGAACTGTGGTGTTGGAGAAGACTCCTGAGAGTCCCTTGGACTGCAAGGAGATGCAACCAGTCCATTCTGAAGGAGATCAGCCCTGGGTGTTCTTTGGAGGGAATGATGCTAAAGGTGAAACTCCAGTACTTTGGCCACCTCATGCGAAGAGTTGACTCATTGGAAAAGACTCTGATGCTGGGAGGGATTGGGGGCAGGAGGAGAAGGGGACAACAGAGGATGAGATGGCTGGATGGCATTACTGACTTGAAGGACGTGAGTCTGAGTGAACTCTGGGAGTTGGTGATGGACACGGAGGCCTGGTGTGCTGTGATTCATGGGGTTGCAAAGAGTCAGACACGACTGAGTGACTGAACTGAACTGAACTGATGGTCTATTAACAGCGTTGTGATAATTTCAGGTACATAGCAGAGACTCAGATATACACATACATGTATCCATTCTCCCCCAAACTCCCATCCCATCGAGGCTGCCCCATAGCATTGAGCAGAGTTCCCTGTGCTATACAGTAGGTCCTTGTTTGTTATCCAATTTAAATTTAGCAGTTTGAACATGTCGATCCCAAACTCCCTAACTATCCCTTCCCCCTCTGGTGACCATAAGTTTTTTCTGAGTCTGTGAGCCTATTTCTATTCTGTAAATAAATCCATTTCATAAAAAGAATTGCATCATTTCTTTTTAGATTCCGTACATTGGCTTTGTTATTTCCTTGTCTCTGTTGAGGGTCATTTTCAGATGATTAATTTAAATCATTATTTCAGTTCAGTTCAGGTCAGTCGCTCAGTCGTGTCCGACTCTTTGTGACCCCATGAATCGCAGCATGCCAGGCCTCCCTGTCCATCACAAACTCCCGGAGTTCACTCAGACTCACGTCCATCGAGTCAGTGATGCCATCCAGCCATCTCATCCTCTGTCGTCCCCTTCTCCCCCTGCCCCCAATCCCTCTCAGCGTCAGAGTCTTTTCCAATGAGTCAACTCTTCACATGAGGTGGCCAAAGTACTGGAGTTTCACCTTTAGCATCATTCCCTCCAAAGAACACCCAGGGCTGATCTCCTTCAGAATGGACTGGTTGCATCTCCTTGCAGTCCAAGGGACTCTCAGGAGTCTTCTCCAACACCACAGTTCAAAAGCATCAGTTCTTCGGCGTTCAGCCTTCTTCACATTCCAACTCTCACATCCATACATGACCACAGGAAAAACCATAGCCTTGACTAGACGAACATTTGTTGGCAAAGTAATGTCTCTTCTTTTGAATATGCTATCTAGGTTGGTCATAACTTTCCTTCCAAGGAGTAAGTGTCTTTTAATTTCATGGCTGCAGTCACCATCTGCAGTGATTTTGGAGCCCAAGAAAATAAAGTCTGACACTGTTTCCACTGTTTCCCCATCTATTTCCCATCAAGTGATGGGACCGGATGCCATGATCTTCATTTTCTGAATGTTGAGCTTTAAGCCAACTTTTTCACTCTCCACTTTCACCTTCATCAAGAGGCTTTTTAGTTCCTCTTCACTTTCTGCCATAAGGGTGATGTCATCTGCATATCTGAGTTTATTGATATTTCTCCTGGCAATCTTGATTCCAGCTTGTGTTTCTTCCAGTCCGGCGTTTCTCATGATGTACTCTGCATATAAGTTAAATAAACAAGGTAACAATATACAGCCTTGACGTACTCCTTTTCCTATTTGGAACCAGTCTGTTGTTCCATGTCCAGTTCTAACTGTTGCTTCCTGAACTGCATACAAATTTCTCAAGAGGCAGATCAGGTGGTCTGGTATTCCCATCTCTTTCAGAATTTCCCACAGTTTATTGTGATCCACACAGTCAAAGGCTTTGGCATAGTCAATAAAGCAGAAATAGATGTTTTTCTGGAACTCTCTTGCTTTTTCCATGATTCAGCAGATGTTGGCAATTTGATCTCTGGTTCCTCTGCCTTTTCTAAAACCAGCTTGAACATCAGGAAGTTCACGGTTCACGTATTGCTGAAGCCTGGCTTGGAGAATTTTGAGCATTACTTTACTAGCGTGTGAGATGAGTGCAATTGTGCGGTAGTTTGAGCATTCTTTGGCATTGCCTTTCTTTGGGATTGGAATGAAAACTGACCTTTTCCAGTCCTGTGGCCACTGCTGAGTTTTCCAAATTTGCTGGCATATTGAGTGAAGCACTTTCATAGCATCATCTTTCAGGATTTGAAAGAGCTCAACTGGAATTCCATCACCTCCACTAGCTTTGTTCGTAGTAATGCTTCCTAAGGCCCACTTGACTTCACATTCCAGGATGTCTGGCTCTAGGTCAATGATCACACCATCGTGATTATCTTGGTCATGAAGATCTTTTTTGTACAGTTTTTCTGTGTATTCTTGCCATCTCTTCCTAATATCTTCTGCTTCTGTTAGGTCCATACCATTTCTATCCTTTATCAAGCCCATCTTTGCATGAAATATTCCCTTGGTATCTCTAATTTTCTTGAAGAGATTGCTAGTCTTTCCCATTCTGTTGTTTTCCTCTATTTCTTTGCATTGATTGCTGAAGAAGGCTTTCTTATCTCTTCTTGCTATTCTTTGGAACTCTGCATTCAGATGCTTATATCTTTCCTTTGCTCCTTTGCTTTTCGCTTCTCTTCTTTTCACAGCTATTTGTAAGGCCTCCCCAGACAGCCATTTTGCTTTTTTGCATTTCTTTTCCATGGGGATGGTCTTGATCCCTGTCTCCTGTACAATGTCACAAACTTCATTCCATAGTTCATCAGGCACTCTATCTATCAGATGTAGGCCCTTAAATCTATTTCTCACTTCCACTGTATAATCATAAGGAATTTGATTTAGGTCATACCTGAATGGTCTAGTGGTTTTCCCTACTTTCTTCAATTTCAGTCTGAATTTGGCAATAAGGAGTTCATGATCAGAGCCACAGTCAGCTCCTGGTCTTGCTTTTGATAACTGTATAGAGCTTCTCCATCTTTGGCTGCAAAGAATATAATCAATCTGATTTCAGAGTTAGACCCTGTCTAATCATGTTTTCAGACCAGCATTGATAACCACAGCTGTCTAGTCTGTCTGGGCAGTGATCATTTTCCTTGGAAGTGCTGGCTTGTTGATGCTCAGCCTCCTAAGAGGAAGGGTGACCCCAGAATCAGAAACTTGTGTTGGCCAAAGCTTCTCTTTCCCCACCTGTAGAATTTACTGCTGGGGGACTGCAAAGCTAGGTTGGTTAAAGAAACTGGTCTCATATTCCCTTCCTAGTCATGTGACTTGGGAAAGTCTTGCTCTCTCTGAGCTCCAATTCCTTGGAAAGTACTGTCCCCTCCACTGGAAAACACTATTTTTGTGTTTTGCCCTCTTTTAATCCTAAGCTGGCTGCTCCTATTCATCCCTCAGGCCTCCACTTCCTTAGCACTTCCTCCAGGGAGCCCTCCCTGAATGCTTCCCCAGCTCCGACCACCAAGACTGGGAAAGCAGCCCACCTGTGGGCTCGTGTGTGACAGGTCCCTGGCCTGTCTGGGCTGCAGTAGTCACTTCTCCATCCACAACAGGATACAGAGATGCCCTCAGGAGCAGAGACCAAGTCTGTTGGGCTTCTTGATCTGTTCTCAGCCCCCAGCACTGCCCCTGGCTTAGAGGAGGTGCTCATAAATATGTGTTGAACAAAGGAGTAGAGAGGATGCCCACACATCCTGTCTGCTTCTCAGGATCCCGCAGCGTGATGAACGCACACACTCTCCTGTGGGACGGGACACCAGGTGAAGACTTATCGCCATTAATGATGAGAAGCAGCCAGGTGCTGCCAATCCCTCCGCCGCAGAAAAAGCTGGCATGTAAAGGCATCTGGATCTTACTCAGATCTTCAAACTCTCCACAGCTTGGATGAAATGGTGGCTCCCCTGCAGATGCAGCTGGGGTTCTAGAGACGGAAAACGGTGACACGCTGGCTCCTGAACGCTGTAGAAAATCTTCCCGGGAAAGATACGAGGGAGAATCACAGTGGACTCGTTCACCCAGCTTTACCTTTGTGCTTCCGTTAGGAGGAAGATGCCAAACTCGGCCGGGGACACGGGCGTGGTGTCTGGGGAGGGCGGGGGCCGTGCTCTGTAGGGGACATACGGCATCAGGTCCAGGAACAAGCAGGAAGTTGTGTTCCCCCAGCAGGGACTGCCGATCAAGGCTGATTGTGTAGTTTTTCAGGAGGTAAAGGAGGAAAAAGTGGCCATGTTGGGGGTGAGTTGGGTGAGGACAGCGGTAAACTGCAAACTTCCTAGGTTACGTCCGTGTGGCCGGCTTTCTGTGGCTTCGAGGACACCAGAGCCCTTGGAATCACCTTGAGGATGCCTTGAGGTCACTTTCTGCAAGGGGCAAGCTGCCCCTCCCCCAACCCACCCTAGGCCCCAACTCTATAAACTTTCTCCTAGTAAAACCCTAGGGCATAATCGGGTATGGAAGGGAGAATCAAGTGTGGGTATTACACTGTGAAAACCTCTAACTGCCTGGCCTGGCAAATGAATTAACTTGTTAAACAGAATGCATACATCTGCATACATTTGAATACATGAATAAGATCAGTGCACACCCTGCCCAGGTCCAACTTCTCCCAGAGGGAAAAGGAGGGGGGTTAAAAAAGGAGGACTGTCCTGGGAAAAGAGGCCTGGACCCCTCCAAGGCTGCACCTTCAAGAGCCCATGCCCTCACCGACTCTATTTATAGATTAAACACAAAAAGCATCTCCTTGCTGCATTAAAAACTACCCATCAAGGCTGAGGACTCAAAGGAGCAGTAAAATCAATCTCATTGCATAAAGACAACAGCAAGCAATTGGCATGACATTTTAAGTAAATGCTACAGCCATTTGTAAATGTTCATTTTCCAGGAGACCCCATCTATTATATGACAGCTATTTTCTTAGCATCCCAGTGTGAATTCAGTCGGTTTACAGATAAGCCCGTTGAGGAGAATGGATATCAAGATGTAAAGTGCTATAATACAGACTATTTGTTACCTCTGCACCAAGTCGCGCTGTCATTATGTATCTGCCTCTTGCAGGGGTTGGAAGCCAGGGGGCTATTTTTGCGGGTTGGCATTCATGAGCAAGGGAGTCTGAGTTGGGTGGAGGGGAAGCGGGTGGGGACGAAGGAGGCAGCTTTGTCCCCGAGGTGTATACCACAGCCTACAAACTCAGAGGCAAACAGGTGAGTTGGTGTGATCCTTGGGGTGGGGACCTGCCCTTTCCAGATGCTTCTTCCCCAGAGAGGCCCAGGTGGGAGAAATGGTTCCCACTCCGAGCCTGGTTCTCAGCAAGGTCCCACTTCCAAGAGCCGAGAGGAGCGTGCCTGATTGCCAAGTTGTTTTAGTCGTGTCTGACTCTCTGCGACCCCATGGACTGCAGCCCACTAGGATCCTCTGTCAATGGGATTCTCCAGGCAAGAATACTGGAGTGGGTTGCCATGCCCTCCACCAGGGGATCTTCCCGACCCAGAGAACAAACCCATGTCTCCTGCGTTGGCAGGTACGTTCTTTACCACTAGCGCCACCTGGGAAGCCCCCGAGAGGAGCAGGTCCATCAAAAGCCAGAATCATTTATTACGGGGTTGACCACTCTGCCTCGCAGATGCCCATGCTTTCCAGGCATGTGGCAAAGACAGGCTCCTGGGACTGGACTCGGGAGAGGACGCCTTCCCAGTTCCATCCCCAGCTCCCTGGGCTTCCTGGCGGACGTGGCCCCCTGAGGCTGGGGAGTATCGTAGCAGCTGCGTGGCAACCTGCTGCAGAGCTGCCCAGGTTGAAATACGGCCCAGGTTGAAACTGAGGGTCTCCCAGTCTCATAACTCACCTCTAACTCCAGCAATCCAGACGTTTCCAGGGAGGAAATAAATGACCCATCGGTAAATGTGGAGTTGAGCTGGAGAGGTGCCGAGAGGGGCAGGTGACAGATCATCCCTGGTCCTCAGTAGGATGGTTGATGGGAGGAACCCAGCTCTCAGGTGGTGAGAAAAGCAAATGCCTGAAGATTCAAGTTCAGTCTCAAGAAGGGCGGGAGTGCCAAGAGATGGACCGCTGCCAAGAGATGGAAGTCTGCTGAAGGCACAGACTTCCAGGGACCTAGTTACAGGCAGGACCCTCCCAGATTTTATTGGCCCCTGGGGGTCCAGCTGGTTTTCTTTAGCTGTGTATTGGTTCTTTCGTTTATTCAACAAACGCCTGGGGCCACCAAGTCTTTCCCCGGGCAGTTCTGACCCTCCCTGGGCTGTTCTTTTAGCCTGGGGCAGGCGGGGGTTGGGGGTGCGGGTGGTCATTTAGCCTGTTAACCTTCTGGGGCCCAAGCTCTACCCTCTGTGCCTGTGGCCATCTGGCACAGGGCAGAACACAAAAGAGTGTTGAACAAATGACTGAATGAATGGATAAAAGAACGAACGAATGCAGGAAGGAATGTATGAATAAATGCAAGCATCTGCTCTTCAGGGGCCTCAGTAGGGCCTCCTCTTGGGGTCGAAGGATCTGCCTTTCAGCATGGTTGGTCTGGACACAGTTCCTCAACAGGCACGTCCCATGGCCTGAGTGTTTTGTTTTTTTTTGTTTTTGCACTCAATGACATCAGTTTATTTCATATTGGGGTGTAGCCAATTAAAGCTGTTATGGTAGCTTTAGGTGAACAGCAGAGCAGCTCAGCCATACATATACATGCATCCATTCTCCTCCAAACTCCTTTCTCATCCAGGCTGCCACATAACATCGAGCGGAGTTCCCTGTGCTATACAGTAGGTCCTTGTTGGTTATCCATTTTAAATATAGCAGTGTGCGCATGTCCATCCCAAACTCCCTAATTATCTCTTCTGCCCGTTCTTACCCCCGGCAGCCGTAAGTTGCTTCTCTAAGTCTGTGAATTTGTTTCTGTTTTGTAAGTAAGTTCATGTGTATCATTTCTTTTTCAATTCCACACGTAAATGCTGTCAAATAGTGTCTCTCCTCTGACTTACTTCACTCAGTATAGCAATTTCTAGATCCATCCACGGTGCCGCAAAGGGCATGTTCATGTTCTTTCTGATGGCTGAGTAGTGCTGTGCTCAGTCATTCCGTCGTGTCTGCCTCTTTGCGACCCCATGGGCTGTAGCCCACCAAGCTCCTCTGTCCATGGGATTCTCCAGGCCAGAATACTGCAGTGGGTGGCCATGCCTTCCTCCAGGGGATCTTCCCAACCCAGGGATTGAACCCAGGTCTCCTGCATTGCAGGCGGATTGTTTACCATCTGAGTCAGCAGGAAAGCCCAAGAATACTGGAGTGGGTAGCCTACCCCTTCTCCAGGGACTCTGCCATTGTTTATGTGTACCAGTCATGGCCTGAGTTTTAACCCAGAGAGCCCTTCCAGCAATCCTATCCTGCGGTTCCAGCAGAGACGAGGAGAGGAGAGCAGGAACGGGTGGGAAGCTTGTCCCTTCAGGGTCAGGAGCACTGGAAGGCCTGGCCGTGTCTGGCCCAGGGCGTCTTCAGTGATGGCAGTTGGAGTCTCCAACACTCAGTACCCAGGCTGCCAATCCAGGAGGGCTGTGCGTCTCCCCAGAAATGCCCATCTGGACTCCAGCCAGGCCTCTACAAGCAGTAGACTCAGAGCTTTCCTGGCCCTATTGTACCCCACATTCCAGCAAGAGTGAGGGCCCACTTGGCCTCACCCCAGGAAACTCCTTGAGGAGTTGAAGGCCCTGGAGGTTGGGGAGCCCAGCCACCTTGCTACCTTGGCAGTGGCCTCCCTGAGCCCACCCTGTGGCTTCTGGGGTGGTCGGCCAGTGAGGAGGGCACGTGTCTATGGAAGGGGGACAATGACCACGTCACAGGTGGGGCAGCTTTCCCAGCACAGGGGAGCGGCAATCTCGGGGTTGGGCAGTCATTTGAAGGTGATGGAACGTCACGTCCCTGGGGCGGCTGTGTCCAGGCCAGACTGAGCTGGGAAGCATCTGGAGTTTATGAAGAAGTGGGTAGCTGCAAACATCAGTTCTTCTCCTGAGATAAACAGATGAGCAATTGCCAGCTGAGGTGCCACCGCAAGCACTTAGCTTAATCAAGCAGTGTCAGCCCCGAGGTAATGCAGGCTCCGTTCATCACGGCTCCTTCATCCAAGCTGTGTCCCTGCTGCTAATAGCTCTCTCACGAAGACAGAAAGTTGCCAAGCAAACTTTGAGTCACATCCTCACACCCACCCAACCAGCTCTCGCATCAGAGATGGGGGAGATATTCTGGGGAGCTGACAGTTAGCAAGGCCCAGGGACTGACCCGTCAGAAAGGCCACTGGCCACTCTCACCAGCTAGCCAAACATCAGACTGGGCAGAAGGGAGGTGGGGAGGGGGCCCTGCCTTCCCCGTGGCTGGAAGCCCTTAAAGGCTGTGAATTCTCATTTTCACAGCAAACTTCAGAAGGAGAACTGAAGAGAACCTCCTTCTCCCTATTTCATAGCTGGGCAAACTGAGGCAGGAGAGAATGGAAGTCATCTGATCCACTCTTTTTTGTTTATTTACTATTTTTTAATTTTTATTTTATATCTGAATATAGTTGAGTAACAGCACGGTGTTAGTTCGGGCGTACAGCAAAGTGATTTACCTATACATACCTGTGTATCTATTCTTTATCAAGTCTGTTTCCATTTAGGTTATTAAAGAGTATTAAGCACACTTCTTTGTGACCCATTTTTCATGGATGAAGGAGGGTTTTGAAAGCTCTCAGGCTGGATTTAAACCATGGCTCAGCCTCTCAGGAGCTGTGTGACCTTACGGAAGATCCTGACCTCTCTGTCCCTCCTTTTTCACGCCTATAAAATGGGGCTGATGACACTACCTCCTCCAACATGAGAAGATGAGACGAGAACCCCTGAGCTTGGACAGAACAGATATTTAAAAATTGGGAGCTGAGAGATGTCAGCAAGCTGGCGGGATAAGAAGTCCTGGACCCTTTCTCTGCCCGGGATCACACCAACTCACCTACAATCCACAGACTAGTTCCTGCTGTAAGGAGTTGGGGGTGAGCTACCGACAAGTGGGCTGACTTTGCCTCGAGTCACATGGTGGGTCAGAGGGGGAACGGGGTCCAGATCCCAGTCTCGGCTCTCCGGCCAGTGGTTTCCATAGCAACAGATCTCAACCCGGTGATGAGTCGGTGGGATTTTGTGACATCCCGGAGTGTGTAAAATTATCCGAAGGCCATCACAAAATTATCAGATTGTGTGCTCTGTTGTGCTTTCTCTTGGTGGGGTTGTCATGAAGATTTGACAACGATGACAAAATGTCAGTTTGGTTCCTAAGGAGTCAGACACCCCAGGTTCAGCCCGTTGAGATGACTTTTGCCTTGAATTCTGATATGGGGAAAGTTCGAATCAGATGCAATGATTTGTGCCTGTCTCATTAATCCCCAGACGCCCAACTCCAGTTGCCCCAGGTCCGTCATCCCTAAAGGTCCCGTGGGCTTTGCCATCATCTCGCAGCTCCAGTCCCCACCTCCACCCTCACAAGCTCGGCCCTGCCTTCTGTCCACTAGACCTGAGCAGAGCGGTGAAGACGCTAAAGCAGTGCTTCTTCAGCTTTAATGGGTGAAAGAGCACCTGGGGAGCTTGCAGAAATGCTGATTCTGAATCAGTAGATCCTGGGGGAATCTTACGCTCGAGTGTCTTCCTAACAAGCTCCTAGTTAGATGCTGTTTGTTGTTGCTGTTCAGTCACTAAGTCGGGTCCCACTCTTTGTCACCCCATGGACTGCTGCACATCAGGCTCCTCTGTCCTCCGAGAGTTTATCTTGGAGGAATAAACTATCTTTGAGAGTTTATTCAAACTCACGTCCATTGAGTCAGTGATGCTATCCAACCATCTCATCCTCCGCTGCCCCCTCCTCCTTGTGCCTTCAGTCTTTCCCACCATCAGGGTCTTTTCTAATGAGCTGGCTCTTAGCATCAGGTGGCCAGAGTATTGGGGCTTCAGCTTCAGCACCAGTCCTTCCAGTGAATATTCAGGGTTGATCTTTTAGGATGGACTGGTTTGGAGGCCCTTTGAATCCACTGTGCTCACCCAGTGACTCTCCCACTCTGCGCTGCGCTGGAACCACCTGGAGGACTTATTCAAACAGACCCCCGGACTTTACTCCCAGAGCTTCGTGACTTGGTTGGTCTGGAGTGGAGCCTGAGAGTTTGCATTTCCAACAAGTGCCCAGGTGGTGCTGATGTTGCTGGTCCAGGGACCACATTTTGAGCACCATTGCACCAAAGGATGGATGTGGCCAGGTGATGCAGAAAGCCTCTCACTCCCAGCTCGCTAACCTGTTAACACTGTGTACAGACCAGGCAACTCTCCACGGGCCCCCCCGTTCCTTCCCTACATCTCCCCCTGGATGAGGCTGAGACCACCTCCGACCTCCAGGCAGAACCATCCCTCTGTCCTTGCATCATGTCGGTCCACAGAACGAGAAGGAGAGAGACTATTTTTGCAAAATCTGCACAAAAATCGGCCGAATTTATGTTTCTCCTGCGAGAGAAATGCTGCCGAGTGGAAATAAAATGCAGGATTCCTGGGCACTTCGATTACCTCTTCTTGTCACTGGCGGTGACTGATGGCGAAAAGTAAGACTGCAAACGGAATCGCTTTCGCTTTGCCCAGAACAAACCCCACCCGGTGATGGAGCCTCCTGCAAACCCGTGCTTCTCCCAGGTGTCACCAGCCGCCGTGAAGGGAACCGCCAGGAGGGCTGCCAACGAGGAGGACAGAGCCTGCACCCAGCCCAGGCCGGGGGCCGTCCTTCACCTAAAGGCAGGGGCCCCTGCAGGCAAGAATCCGGTTTGATTTAATACGGTTCATTTTTCTTCCTTGTTTTAATCACAGAGTAATAATAATCATAAACTTGCCTTTATGGAGTGTCCTTCATTGCCAGTGTATCACCGAACACTTTACAGATTTAATAATAGAGTTTCAGAAATAAATAATGGGGAATAATAATAGGAAGGATAAATAACATATTTATGGAATTGTATTGTGGTTTATGGTGGTAAACAATTCCTCAGACAGCCGGCAACAGGGAAATGAAGGGACTTGGCAAGGAGAAGGGAGAGGAAAGAGAGATGGATTCAGGTGAGATGTGAGCTGAGCTGGGGGGTTGGAGGTGCTGAGAGTGGAGGGAGCTTTCCTGCCAGGGGTGGGGCTGAGAGGGATGCTCAGTGACACGCCTGGAGAGGGGAGGCTGGCCTAGGTCAGAGTCTCCGGGAATGAACACTGAGGGCCAAGGTACCCAGTGTTTACTAGGGATCAGCCCTGCAAAGGGACGGGAGGAAGCAGGACAGGCAGAGGTAGCGCTGGGCCCGAGTGACCAGGCCTTAGACTCCACCCCGTGGGTCACTGGGAGCACAGCTGCCCCAGACAGTAGTGGCCTCAGGGTGTCAGCTCTCTGAGACTGAGGCTGCCTGCACTTTCTGCTCCCCTTTTGGGGGGCACAGCTGGGGCATCTTTGCATCTCTTCCAGCTACAGCCAGGGGATGTGTTCTGAAATCCAGCCTTGGAAGGAGGTCCTTGAAAAGAAGGGAAATTGACCGGCAGTTTCTCTTAACACACTGACCACTCCTCCGAGGCCTCCAGCTGGAGTCTGCTGGAGGGATGAGGAGAGTCATGTGGGGAGGATGGATGGAAATAAGGCCCAGGCACCTGGCCCAAGAGCCAGGACTTTCCTGTTATCCCCTTGTCCATGATACTGGCTGAGAATTAATCTGTGATAATGTCAGCAGGCTGCATCTCTTGACTGATTGCTTCTTGCCTGGCAATATTTTAAGGGTGTTACATACAGAGTTGACCCATCAACAATGGAGGGGATAAGATGCAGACCCCCACACCATCAAAAATCCTCACCCTGCTATTTCTGCCTCAAAAAACAAAGGAATTGATAAAAGACTCGCCCAAGGGTAGGAAGCTCAAAGAGTTTGGATAGAATCAGGATTCATACCTTCGTTCTTTTGATTTCACATACCATGATCTCTGACTGAACACAAATGTTGACAGCTTTAAAGATCTGTAAAGTGAAAATTGGGCTTCCCAGGTGGCTCTGTGGTAAAGAATCCACCTGTCAATGTAGGAGATACAGGTTCAATCCCTGAGTTGGGAAGATACCCTAGAGGAGGAAATAGCAACCCACTCCAGTATTCTTGCCTGGGAAACCTCATGGACAGAGGAGCCTGGAGGGCTACAGTCCATGGCAGTCACAAAGAGTCAGATACAACTTAGCGACTGAGCACTCACACAAAAATGAAAATACAGGTACTATCAGTTCAGTTCAGTCGCTCAGTCATGTCCAACTCTGCGACCCCATGAATCACAGCACGTGCTGTGATTCAAGGGGTCGCAAAGAGTCGGACACGACTGAGCAACTGAACTGAACTGAACTGAACTGAATCACAGCACTCCAGGCCTCCCTGTCCATCACCAACTCCCAGGGTTTACTCAGACTCATGTCCATCGAGTCAGTGATGCCATCCAGCCATCTCATCCTCTGTCGTCCCCTTCTCTTCCTGCTCCCAATCCCTCCCTGCATTAGGGTCTTTTCCAATGAGTCAACTCTTCGCATGAGGCGGCCAAAGTATTGGAGTTTCAGCTTTAGCATCAGTCCTTTCAAAGAACACCCAGGACTGGTCTCCTTTAGGATGGACTGGTTGGATCTCCTTGCAGTCCAAAGGACTCTCAAGAGTCTTCTCCAACACCACAGTTCAAAAGCATCAATTCTTCAGCGCTCAGCTTTCTTCATAGTCCAACTCTCACATCCATACATGACCACAGGAAAAACCATAGTCTTGACTACATGGACCTTTGTTGGCAAAGTAACGTCTCTGCTTCTGAATATGCTGTCTGGGTTGGTCATAACTTTCCTTCCAAGGAGTAAGCATCTTTTAATTTCATGGCTGCAGTCACCATCTACAGTGATTTTGGAGCCCAAGAAAATAAAGTCTGACAATGTTTCCACTGTTTCCCCATCTATTTCCCATGAAGTGATGGGACCAGATGCCATGATCTTCATTTTCTGAATGTTGAGCTTTAAGCCAACTTTTTCACTCTCTTCTTTCACTTTCGTCGAGAGGCTTTTGAGTTCCTCTTCACTTTCTGCCATAAGGGTGGTGTCGTCTGCATATCTGAGGTTCTTGATATTCCTCCCGGCAATCTTGATTCCAGCTTGTGCTTCTTCCAGTCCAGCGCTTCTCATGATGTTCTCTGCATATAAGTTAAATAAGCAGGGTGATAATATACAGCCTTGACATACTCTTTTTCCTATTTGGAACCAGTCTGTTGTTCCATGTCCAGTTCTAACTGTTGCTTCCTGAACTGCATATAGGTTTCTCAAGAAGCAGGTCAGGTGGTCTGGTATTCCCATCTCTTTCAGAATTTTCCACAGTTTATTGTGATCCACACAGTCAAAGGCTTTGGCATAGTCAATAAAGCAGAAATAGATGTTTTTATGGAACTCTTTTGCTTTTCCAATGATCCAGAAGATGTTTGCAATTTGATCTCTAGTTCCTCTGCCTTTTCTAAAACCAGCTTGAACATCTGGAATTCACGGGTCATGTATTGCTGAAGCCTGGCTTGGAGAATTTTGAGCATTACTTTACTAGTGTGTGAGATGAGTGCAATTGTGCGGTAGTTTGAGCATTCTTTGGCATTGCCTTTCTTTGGGATTGGAATGAAAACTGACCTTTTCCAGTCCTGTGGCCACTGATGAGTTTTCCAAATTTGCTAGCGTATTGAGTGAAGCACTTTCATAGCATCATCTTTCAGGATTTGAAATAGCTCAACTGGAATGCCATCACCTCCACTAACTTTGTTCGTAGTAATGCTTCCTAAGGCCCACTTGACTTCACAATCCAGGATGTCTGGTTCGAGGTGAGTGATCACACCATCGTGATTATCTGGGTCGTGAAGATCTTTTTTGTACAGTTCTTTTGTGTATTCTTGCCACCTCTTCTTAATATCTTCTGCTTCTGTTAGGTCCATACCATTTCTGTCCTTTATCGACACACCATTTCTGTCCTATACAGGTACTATAGTTACTGAAAAAAAATCTGTACCAGTAGACCTACCTAGTTCAAACCTGTGTTGTTCAAGGGTTGACTGCATTGTCTGTTTTTGCAGATGAGAAAATGACAACTTGGACGCTGCATAACTTGCCGGGGGACTGCGAGTAAGGTGTAGGGTTGGCCAAGTCGGGACTGATCCCAGCCTCACGTGAAATCCACATCCTTCTGCAAGCTAAAGACAAAATGAAGCCAACGTCAAGTGCTCAGGGTGGTCAGTGCAGGTTGGCCTTCCTGGACCGCTTTCTAGGGGCTGTGGACCTCTGAGAGATGCCAGCCCCAATCTGCAGATAAAGCAGCAGGCTCAGCTGCCGATGGCACAGGGCTTGGGACCTGGAGGCCCATGTTTGCTCTTGGGTGGCCCTGCAGTGCTGTGTTCTGGCCAAATGGCTCTTCCCAGGGAGACCGATTCAAGCCGTGTGTCCTGTTTGGGGGTGGCAGGGGCAGCTGAGTGTTGGTGGCCTCCCCTCCCTGACCCCAGTCACTACCAATTCATCCAGTACACGTTTCTTTCTTTCTTTTTTAAAGAAATCTTTTGGCTGTGCCGCACTGCACGTGGGATCTAAGTTTCCGACTGGGGATTGAACCCACGCCCCCTGCGTCGGCAGCACAGTGTGTCAACCACCAGGGAAGTTCCAGCCGTGCCCATTTCTTGAGCACCTACGATGTGCCAGACGTTACACTACAGCCTCAGGATACAGCCTGGAACAGACAGACAGAACCCCGCCCCTTCGAGTAATCATAGAACTAGCTCTGTGTTTCTAATCACGCCAAGAGGGCCAGGAGCCCAGGTAGATGCCTGGCCTACTGACCTTGGCCGAGCCTCAAAGTCCGCATCTACAGTGACAGGTGATCACCCACATTCGCTGGCTCGGGAGCATCCAGCCTCCCCCAGGAGAACAAAGTAGACGCCGCAATGCCGAGCCCCAGTCTCGCCTTCCGATGTGGCGCTGGGACGGCGTGGCGGTGGCATTTGTCACCATTTCCTCGCTGTCAGCGCTGGCAGGTTGCGCTGGGATCTCCCGCCGGGAGTGTTGGAGTCAGACAACCGATTTGCATGTTATTCTTTTAAAAAGCAAAGCTTTCGCTGCTTCCATCCCTGAGAGGTGGGGGCTTCCTGATGGGGACTAAGGCCACCGACTTGGGGGCTCTCAGTCCACTCCCAGGGCCTGGGGAGCTCGGAGAGGCGGCTTCCCGGCACTAACCTTCCCTGTTTGGTCAGCCAGGCCCCCCAGGGGGACAGGGAGTAGGTGTCCCCAACCTCAAGGAGCATCAGGTACACCTCGGGAGAGAGAGCAGGCGAGCCTGGAGTCAGGGCTGGAGGGAATCTTCCAAGGAGGCAGGTCCCCAGGACACCCCCCACCCCGGGCAGCCCTTGCCCTAATGCCTCCCAAACGGGGGGTGGGGGACGCCCACCCGAGTGCAGCCCCCTCCAGCTTGGATGGTCTCCTTGTTGGGTCCCCTTCTCATCACATGCCCAACAACAGCACTAACATGGCTCTTGAGACCCCATGGATGTGGGTCCAACCAAAATGTCATCACCAGTGTGAACTCAGGGCCAAGGGCAGAGGCTGGGTCTCCATTTGCTCATCTGTGAAATGGGGGTAATCCAACTGACCCCGCTGTAGGGAGACTGACGAGGCGGGTGAGCCATCCTCCAGGTGCAAGCTGAATTCCCGGAGCCCCCATCTCTCACCCTCCCTGTCCGCTGAGCTCAAGGACCCAGATGTTGATTGGAGTGACCGGCTTATCAATGGAGGCCCGATGACCCTACAGCAGATGGACAGACTCCTGTTCACAGGCTGCCTGACTGCTGCCTGTTTCTGTAATAACGTAAAGGAACTCAGTCGCGCCCACTCATTTCCTATCATCTGTGGCACTCCTGTGCTCCAATGACCAAGCTGAGTCATCGCTGCGGAGACACTGTTTGGGGCAGGAAGCGGAAAGTGTTACTCTCTGGACTTTGATGGGAACATTTGCAGGCCCTGCTCAGAGCCCAGGGCTCCTGAGAAGATGCTCCCGGGGCTGAGATGAGGGCTCCCTATTCCAAGTCCAGGTCTCAGACTCTGCCCGGGGGAGACCTCAACTGCTCAAGCAGGGTCCCTGCCCTCCTGGCAGACCCCAGCATGAGTGGAAGGGAGAACTGGTTCCAAGAGGCTGAGCGTGGTGGCTGCCGGCAGATGAGGGAGGCCAGGCCTCGGGCCAGCCCTGAGCGTGGTGGCCAGATGGGGCAGGAAACCAAGCCAGAGCCTGTCCTTCTCATCGGGCTCTTGCTGGGAGGTGCCAGGGTGCGGAAGGAGCCCGTGCCCTCATGGTGGACATGGCCCAGCTGATGTGAGGTGCTTCCAGTCAGACCTTTAGGGAGAAGTGAAGCTTGCTTCCCCAACCCGTCCCCTTTGGAAGTTCTTATCTTCAGACCAAGGTGGGAACAATGGAAGGAGAACAATCCATATGCTTGAAACACTCTAAGTGCTCAGGAACGCCAGCTTTTACTATTGTTAACCATTACAATTATAAATCCAAATGTCTCCTTGCTAATTCTACTTACTGGTCCTCAGATAACCTTCTCACAATTTAGACTATGTCTACTTCCTTTTCAGCAGGAAAACTTTAGCAAAGAGTTGAAGATCTTTGCCTCCTGCCACCGAGAGGCGGGTGGCATTTAACCCCACGTGAGTTCTGGCCTTTTTCCATTGGGTGGAGTCACCTCCCTATAAAATGACCCATTGCATTGTCTCACAGCTGAGCAGATCTACAGTTGAAATGTATAAATACATCTAGAGTCTGTGCAACCTTTCATTAAAACAACCTGCTTGCAGAACTTTCCGGATACATGGAGACTTATGGCACCCCATAGAGAGCTTGACTTCTCAGCTGATGCTCCTCACTTGGAATGAAAAAGGAAGCGGGCCAAGGTAGGCATCAGAGGTTTAATCTGGCTGTTGCCTTTCTCTAGCTGTAATTATACACTTACTCACGCAACTTAAGGGAGCCACTTACGTCTTTGCGGCTCCGGTGTGAAGTGGAAATACGAGCACCTACCTGTGGGGCCACAGGGAAACGTCTGTTCACGATTGCTGGCCTCCGCCCCGTGTGCATGGTGGAGGCGGTGGGCGTTGCAGGCGGCCGCATCCGGGTCTGCCAGCCCACTCTCCCCGCGGTGCAGCCGTGTGTTGCTGTCTGTGTACCTTTGATAAATGGCTGCACTTTTATATTCTAATTGGTAACAGGAACAACACCCCAGAGGCCCTGGAGAGGCCCCAAGTCCCAGCCCAAACGGGAGATGAAAGGGTTTCCAATGAGAGGGAAAGACAGTTACAAGGAACAAAATGCAGGAAGTGGTTGGGAGAAGTCTCAGAATGTGGGGATCCAAGGGAAGCCTGTTCTTGGAGACGGGAGACCGGGCTCCCCAGGGTCTCGAAAGCAGACGAAACAACTGCATTCTCAGGGGTCAGGGGAAGGGTCAGGGATCCGAGGAGGGGGATTTCTCAAGTAGGAAACCAGCCCTTTTGAATATCCAGAGAGAGAGAGGTCAGGATGGCACCGGACACAGGGGTGTCCAGCCTGGGAGTTTGGCCTGGGAAATACTCCATAAGCCGAACCATACTGGCCCAGGCACACTCCGAGTCCACCCAGTTCCCCTGGGTTTCTTAACACCTCGTAAGCATCCTCTGCCTCCTCCTCCCACCCCAGCCCCAGCCCCAACCTCCCAGAAAGCTGCCCCTGTGTCAGGACAGAGACCAGAGAGCGCGGAGCAGTCGGAACACACGGCTGGGTCCCCAGGGTCTTTGCAGGGTGAGTGCAGTTTGCCAGTCAGTGGGAGGGGCCAGCTGGGACTCCGCCTATCTAATCAGCTTCCGGGTAACGCTGGGTGTGAGGACCACCTTGAGGGGCAACGGATACTGGAGAGCAGGGCTGCTGCTAGGAGGATGCTTTGTGGAGTCAGTCAAGGGACCCTGATGCTGGGAAACACTGAAGGCAGGAGGAGAAGGGGTCGACAGAGGATGAGATGGTTGGATGCATCACTGACTCAACGAACATGAGTTTGAGTAAGCTCTGGGAGTTGGTGATGGACAGGGAGGCCTGGCATGCTGCAGTCCATGGGGTCACAAAGCATCGGACACGACTGAGCGACTGAACTGAACTGAAGGGTTCAAGTCCTGAGTGCCTGGCTTGCTTACTGGCTCTGTGACCCTGAGCCAGTGACTCACCCTCTCTGGGCTGCAGTTTCTTCATTAGTCAAATGGGGATCACAGACCATCTCGGGATGCCCGAGAAGACTGAGTGACGTAGCTGTGTGGAGCTCAGAGGCTGGGATGGAATGAACACTCAGTACCTAAAGGGGATAAGTTATTACTAGCAGACATTATGTCAATGTCAAAACCTAATATTAGGAAGCTCAGGGCAAGCAGAGAGGAGTGTGGTCCCGAGGCTGCTGCCTTTCAAGGAGGTCACCCCAAGCTCTGGGCAGGGACCCCAAAGGCAGGAACTCTGCTCTTCCAATAGCTTCGGTGTCAGGGAGGGTTGAAGCCCATCAGTAGTACGAAGGGAGACATCATAAATCAGCTCATCCCGTGGGGCCTGCTGACCATGAGCCAGTCCCAGAACGAGGTCTGGTCCAGAGTGAAGCCAGTGGGCAGGGGTGGTGGGCAGAGCAAAGGATGCCCGAGACCGCCCCCTGACCCCTGCCACTGCCACCAAATCCCTGCTTATAAGGTGGATTTCCCGGGACTAAACAAGAAATCTGACCAGCAAGAAACAGTGGGAAATCCTCTCGTGCATTTATTTATTTACTACCTACCAATTCCTTAAATCACACGATGGCTGGGGCAGCGTGAAGGCTGAGGGCCGTCATCACAGTAAGTACACCAGACGCCACAGCCCTGACCCAGGTAAGCATCCTGCCCGCGTCAGTCTCCAGCCCTGTCCTGACCCACTTAGGGCCACACTGTCTGGTACACGCGTGAGCCCTTGTGCATGCGCGTGGTATGGGAGGAGCTGGGCAGAGAGTGAACGTGCTGATATGAGGACTGGATGCAGATGGAAAAAGCCCTGTGAACCCACCCACAGACGGTCAGCCTGGAGGCACCTGGCTCGTCGTCAAGAGCTGGATTCCTCAGGCCGTGCTCTACGGACGCTGATCTATGGGATCGTCCTGCGTGGCAGGGCCTGCCCTGTGCAATGAAAGCTTTTATCTGCATCGCTGGCCTCTGCCGCTAGGAGCAGGGAGCATCCTCCCTGAGTCACGACCACCAGCCATGTCTCCAGATACAGCCGGATGTACCCAGGGGGCTGTCACCCCGCTCGAGAACCACAGCTGTAGAGTCTTGAGATGTCTTCTCATGGCACCCTGATATCTCCAGAGGAAACGGGGGTGTTACCGAGGGGCCAGGGGTTCGGTGGATACATCAGCCCCGTTTCTTCTCTGCAAGCTACTGGAAGACGGGGCGGGGGGGTGCCGACGGCATCTGTGATGCCAACCACGCTGAGGACTCAGCGATCCACATGTGGGTCCCCTTGCTTCCCAGCCTCCACTGGCTCTGCGTGGAGAGAGGAGCCGGGCGGTGCGGAGGAGGCCGAGGGACAGGGGGCCCTGTGGAGGGCGGGGGGACGGGCTCAACAGGCAGCAGCCTCCACCCCACTCCCACCACGTGCCTCTCCGGGGGCCCTGAGGTTCCCAGGAAAGCATGTTGTGAAAGGGCAGGGCTGGAGCAGCGCGGGGCACTCTCGTTGGAGGAGCTGCGGGCTGCGGAGGCTGAGTGGGGGAAAGGCAATGTGATCACAGAAACCTGATTTCTCTACACACTCTATCAGCTCCCCATCTGTTCCTTGATTAAATGTATTACCGCGCTCCCTCCCCACAAGCCCGCTGCCAGGACGTCTCTGGAGCCCTGATTACATCTGTGAAGAGAGAGCCTCAAACCTCGCAGATGAGCGGGCCTATCGATCAGCCTGGCAGCTGACGTTTGTTTTAAAATCTGGACGAGGGTGGGGAGCGGGAGCAGAGCTGGTTGGGGTGGGGAGGTCTGGGGGGCCCTCGTACCTCAAAAGGAAAGCACGCCCCCATCCTTCTTTCTCACTTTGACAAGCCAGGGCCCGCTGCTAAGGTTAGCATCAGTATTGATTCACAGCTCCGTGACCTTGGACAAGCCACAGCCCCTTCTCAGCCTCCGTTTCCTTCTCTTCGTCCCGGGGGTGTCGGAGCAGGTGATTTTAGCATCTCTTCCAGAAGCAACCAACAATTCACAGCTTGCGACTCCAAGGCTGGTGCGGGGACTCCAGCAGCCCTGACGCCCTCTGGGAGCTTGTTAGGAATGCAGGCTCCCAGGCCCAGCCCAGGCCCGCGGCATCTGAACCCGCCTTTTAACAAGACCCTCAGGGGCTCCATGGGCACATTAAAGTGTGTGAAGCCCTTTCAGCAGCTCTGTTCGCTGGGTGACTTCAGAGATGAACGTGTACAAGGACTCTCTCAAAGGGAATGCTTCACTACATTCTCTGGCCTCAGAAAACTTCTGTAGAAATATTCTTCCCACTCAAGAGCCTTCACCTTGAAAAGGAACCAGCTCTGAAGTCCCAGCCACTTCCTGTGCATGGGTCCCCAAGATGCCGTGTTCATCTGATCAACCATTTAATAAAACCCTGAGGGGTAAAAAGACAAGCAGGACCCACTCCCAGCCCTCAGGGAAGTACTCTCTGGTGGGAACATCACTGACTCGATGGGCATAAGTTTGAGCAAGTTCCCTGAGCGAAACACTAGTCCCGTGTGATAGCGACCAAGCATCTTGGTGTCCTGTCGGGGGTCTGACCAGATCCCCTGGCTCACCCTCAGCCTCTATGGGTCTCTGTGTTAGTTCCCTGGTGCTGCTGTGGTCAAGTACCAGAAATATGGTGGCTAAAACCAACAGGGACCGACTTTCTCACAGTTCTGGAAAATGGAGTCTGAAATCCAGCTGTTGGCGGACCTGTGCTCCTTTGGGAAGCTCTAGGGAAGCTCTGCATTGGAAAAGACCCTGATGCTGGGAAAGATTGAAGGCAGGAGAAGGGGACAACAGAGGATGAGATGGTTGGATGGCATCACTGACTCAATGGACATGAGGTTGAGCAAGCTCTGGGAGTTGGTGATGGACGGGTAGGCCTTGCGTCCTGTAGTCCATGGGATTGCAAAGAGTCAGACACGACTGAGCGACTGAACTGAAAGGAGGGAAGCTCTCTGTTGGCCTCTTCCAGGTTCTGGTTGCTCCTGACACTCCTTGGCTTGTGGCCGCGTCACTAAAATTGCTCCTTCATCTTCACACTACCTTCTTCTCTCTGGGAATGCCAAAGCTCCTTCTGCCTGTTTATTATAAGGCCAGTTACGATGGCATGTAGGGCTCACCTGGATAATCCAGGATAATCCTTCTTCAAAATTCTCAACTTAGTTAACACCTGCAAAGGCTCTTTTTCCAAACCAGATCACAAATTCAGGAGGTCCAAATTTGATGTGGCTAATTTTTAGCCTGTCCCATGTTCCAATCAAGATGTGGCTTCCTTGTGGGACCCTCAAGGATCCCTCTACATGGCTGAGCCTCAGTTTACCCTCCTGCAAATTGGGACAGTGGTTCCTATATGGGGGCTATGTGCTTGAGTGTGCACTGGCATTCCCTGGAGTACTTGTTAAACACAGCCGCTGTGCACCACCCTTAGAGCCTTCTGTTTAGTGGATCTGGAAAAGTGTTAAGAAATAGAATTTCCAACAGGTTCCCAGGTGATGCTATGAATCACTGGATTAACAAAGTGGTGATTGACAAAGTCCCCACCAAAACAGGTACTGAAGAAATCTATGTTGGTGCTGCTGCTAAGGTGCTTCAGTCGTGTCCGACTCTGTACGACCCCATAGACGGCAGCTCACCAGGCTCCCCCATCCCTGGGATTCTCCAGGCAAGAACACTGGAGTGAGTTTCCATTTCCTTCTCCAATGCATGAAAGTGAAAAGTGAAAGTGAAGTCGCTCAGTCGAGTCCTCCTCCACCAACAAAAATGAAACCCACCAGGTCCACTTGGTGAATTGGGAAGACAGGCAGCAGAAGGCCTCTGCTCCCAGGAGAAGCGAGACCCCTTAGGAGCAGGGCTGTGTCTGTCCATCTCCATGCATAGCTGCTGCTTGTGGTTCAACACTACATCCAGTCATCAGCCGTCAGCCAGGCCCTGTGTCAGGAAGGGCCTTGCTAATATCAGTCAGCCCTTGTTGGGGGCTTATCACGTGGCACTTAAATGCAAATTAATGCAGACCTACGTGGACCAGATATATGGGAAGTAATAGAAATTGTATGGAGGAGCAAGTGATTGTCCTTTTGGAAGGAGGCCCCAAGGAAGCGGCGATGCCCACAGGGTTTGGGGAGGAAAGTAAATTTGGCAGAAGCTCTGGAGCGAGCAGTACTCCAGGCAGAGGGAACAGCCTGTGTGATCATAGGAGACACAGAGTGGCTCGATCACCACACCCAAGAACTGGGGAGTCATTACAGGAGATGCGCTGGGGACCTCAGCCATGCCGAAGGAGGAGAGCTTTCCTGCCTCACTGGGAGCAAGGATCTGTATCCTGCAAGCACTGTGGGGACATTCCAGGGCTTTCTTTGGGAGGGTGATTTGCTTTGCCTCCCCAAGATTGACCTGTGCCAGTGTGTGGGGGGTGGACTGGATACAAAGAGAAAGATCTTTCAGGCAGCTGGTAAAACAATTCAGGCAACAGATGATCAGGGTCTAGACTAAACCACACACTGGGCACACGTCTGGCGTGATGGATGAAGGCGTGAGCGAACAAAAGAGCAAGTCGTCAGCTGAGCCAGTTTTACCGCGTCTCAGAAGAGGCCGATTCAGAGGCCAGTGCCAGGGATACCCAGGTGTCCTCAGGCAGTTTATACGGAAGCAGCAGCAGCTCTGCCTCCCTGCCCGAGGAGGGCCAAACTTCCCGGGCACCTCTACACTTCTGTGCTCCTCCCGAGAAAAGGGGTACATCCTCTGTAATTGTGCAGCCTGGGTTCTACCGAGCATCCTGCAAAAGTTAAACTAGTTAATTTCTGCAGGGATTTTCCTTTAAGCCAGCATGACACAGGCTTTAAATTAACTTGAAATCTGTTGTCTACAGATCCACGCAGAGAGGGTCCACGGAGGATGGGCACAATTAATCTCATCAGTCAGTGGGCACTGGAGAAGCTGTCACGGGTTTGGGCTATGGTGGGGAGATTCCAGTTTCCATTCTGAGGCAAGGTTAGATACCTGAGGCCACACCAGGAAGTCACAATGCTGAGTGCATGAGGACCTGCCTAAGACGCAGGGAAAGGGCCCCCAAGGCAGGGTTGAGTGGCAGAAGGAAAGTTTTTTAAAAGGGCTGGGCAAAGTCTGGGGATGCTGAGGTCCCCACCACGTTCGGGGACTTTGGCCCTGGCTCTCCGTGTCACTTTCCCTAGGATTCTCTTCACTAAATCCATCAAGTTGACAGAGTCGAGAAGAAAGTGGCAAGGTCTGGTTGGGGCAGTGGCAGAGGTGGTGGGCAGCGGGAAGGTCGAAGTGACTCATTAGCAGCCATTAGCAGTCTGCTTTGGTGTTCAAGATCACCAGGAATATTTATGAACAAAATCAATCTTTCCCCCGATACAAGGAGACAAGCCAAATTCACCAGCTCCGTCTTCCCATCCAAATGGCTCTCTTGTTCAGAATTCAGTTCAATTCAGGGGCTGTAGTCTTTGCAACCCCATGGACTGCAGCTCACCAGGCTTCCCTGTCCATCACCAACTTCTATAATAGAACCCATCCTGCTGATTGTGCCCCACCCCCACCCCAGGGAGGTTTCCAACTTGTTTGCCCCTAAGTGAAGGACTTAGGACATTGCTAATATGGCCCTGACCCTGGCCAGACAGACAGGTCAACTGGGGAGGAGGTAGAGGAAAAGCTTCAAGGATGGGAAGCCCACTTTATAAGTCTGGGGTAGCCCCCACTGCCCACAAGGTTGCAAGATAAAGCTCTGCTCCATCCACTCCTCAGCCCAAGAAAGGGAACCCCTGTCTTCTCCATAACAACCAAGGTCAGTCAGGTGACCCGGCTTAGCCAATTCTGACAGCAAGGGGGTCCAGTCAGGTGACTTCGCTTGATCAGTCCTGACAGCTGTGGCTCAGTCAGGTGATCTGACTTGGCCAATCCTAAAAGCCAGAGCCCAGTAAGGTGACCTAGCTTAGCCAGTCCTGACAGCAAGGGGGTCCAGTCAGGTGAGTTGGCTTGACCTATCCCAATAGTTAGGGCTCAGTCAGGTGACCTGTCTTGGCCAATCATACGTTCGGTTCCACTTTGACTTTGGGGTGTGTAGTAGAAAGGCAGAGGGGCAGTTAGAAGTTATTTGCCATGGTCTTGTGGGACAGGAGCCGTGTCACTTGACCTTGGTGACAAAGTGTTACAACCAGCCAGATCCTGCTGCCCAGCCTCCAGGACCTCCCTTGCTCCCTACTTGCTATATATCTCTTCATCCAAGTGATGCTGTGCACCCCAGGACCCTCCAAGAGCATCCCTTTAGTCTAGGTTTCTGTTGCTTGCAAGCAGAATCCCGATGGATTCAGAGGAAAGTGCTCCAAAGTCTGTGAAAGACAGAAAAAAATGCCTTCCCATGGAGGATGGAATGAAGTGTCCTTCATCTGCCCAAGACTAGAATATAGAGCTGAGAATCCTTCCTGCTCCTTCTTGCATTTCCTGCTGCAATGATTCCTTCCTGGAGGATGGATAGCAGAGAGCTGACTCTGATCCTCATTACCTCCCCTAAAGAACACGAAGCTCACACCCAGTTCTTACTTGCAGTCATGATGCCACCAAGATACAGGCAGGGGAAGCTAAGGGTCCAGCCTGCCTCTGACAGCAACTCAAAGGAGTCACTACCAACTCGATGGACATGAGTCTGAGCAAGCCCCGGGAGCTGGTGGTGGACAGGGAAGCCTGGCGTGCTGCAGTCCATGGGGTCGTGAAGAGTCGGGTGCGACTGAGTGACAGAACGGAAGACCAATGACAAAACATTGTCTTCTCACTCAAGGGCAGCAGCCTGGCCTTATCTGGGGCAGGGGTGGTCTCTGAGAGGTCGGTGGGGATGAATTGTAACACCCCACCAGTCCAGGGCTCTATGCTGGGTATGAGCCCAAGCACTTTCCATAAATGAATTTCATCTTCTCCTCAGGGCTGTGCAGCAGGTGGGCTGCTGTCCCCGTCTTGGTGGTGCTGCTGCTGCTAAGTCACTTCAGTCGTGTCCATCCCCATCTTAGGGATGAGAAAACTGAGGCTTAAAGAGGTTAAGTAACCTGCCCAGGGTAACCCAGGGGTGGGAGAGAACGTGGAGGGATTTTGAGCAGCTGGCTCTGGAGTTCAGGAGCTGGAAGGAAGACCGAGGAGGGAACACAGAGAGGATGAGTCCTCGCGGAGCAGCACCGCCTGCCTTGGGTGTCGGGGGAGACGAGGTCTCCTGGCCATTCCTCTGATCCTCCTCAGACCACAGTGGGTCACGCCAGGTCCCCAGGGCACCTCCCTGCTGGCCAGAGCCCAGCACTCCTTGAATGAGTTGACAAGTTTAATGACTTATCCACATCTAATTTGGAAGTGGCTGTGCGGTTGGTACTCTCATCTTCTGTTAGAGGGAACAGCAGCAGGCTTTCCCTTCCAGGCCCGAGTTTTCTGCTTAACTGACTCCTGAATGGCTCTGGGCTCGGGGTCATGGACCCCAGGCAGCTGGCTCTCTGAGGTCAGCCTCCCCACCTCTGCCCCATCTCTGGCCTAATTCACGGTCAGATGCGCTGTCCCCAGAAGGGCATTCCGGTCTGTGTCTGGGACCATTTTCACTGAATTTCAGGGAGGAAAGGGGGCTGAGTCAGCACCTGGGAGCCCACAGGGGTCAAGCAGAGCCGACCAAGGAGCCGACGTCAGATGGGGTCTCCCTGTCCCGTGAAATCTAAAGGAAGTGGCCACGCCCCTTTTACCTCCCAGGGAGACCACAGTCATGCCCCTCTGGGTCCTTCCGGCCCTGGAATCCTGTGTCCGTGGGTCTGACTTCACTTCTGGACTGAACACCCACACACATCTGCTCCGGGCCCAGGCAGGCCCTTTCTTGATCCCCATCAGATCAAGAAAGATCAAACAAAATCATCCCTCCTCCCCTTCCTTCAAGTGTTCAAAGCCATCGGGGGTGTTGAAAGAAATTGAGCAGCGTGGTGCACAGCTCTGCGACTTCCTGGTCGCAGCGTCCTGGGGCCGGCGTGACAGCATCAGTCTCCATCCGTCACTTTGTCCCCGCTGGTGCTCAGGCCTCCTCTCTCCATCCTGCTGGCTCATCTTCTTTCTCTCTGCCCCATCTCTCCCTTGTCCCCATCCCTCTGATCACAAAAGCCCTATAGTTTCAGTGCAGGGAAGTGCCACTTTCCCTGGCCCGTCTCTGTGTCTCCTGACCCATCAGGGCAGAGGGGACGTGAAGGCCTGGGTGGCTCAAGGTCTGCTCCTTAGAACGCAGTTCTGATGACCCATGGGGAAATAAATCTCTCCCCTGAACACGGTTCACCTGACCTCATGACAGCCCCGCGATGGCTGCCCCTCGCCTCCCCGTCCCCGATGTCTGGGCTCAGAGGATCTGCGCGACCTGCCTGTTTGCTGTTACTCGGGCTTCCCTGGTGGCTCAGCTGGTAAAGAATTTGCCTGCAATGTGGGAGACCCGGGTGCGATCCCTGAATTGGGAAGAGCCCCTGGAGAAGGAAACAGCAAACCACTCTGGGTTTCTTGCCTGGGAAATCTCATGGACAGAGGAGCCTGGCAGGCTACAGTCTATGGGGGTCACAAAGGGTTGGACACAACTGAGCGAGTAACAGCATTCATAGCAGGGATCAAACGTGTGCTCAGGCTGGATTCTGAAGTGCCTCCTTGCAGGAGAGGGGGGGCGGGGTCGGAGGGGTGGTGTGGGGGTAGGGAGAGGCAGAGGCAGCTGCAGGGCTTGCTCAGGAGGGGCGGGCGGCAGCGGGTCTCCGTGGAGGACTTCCCTTGACCAGAGAGGAGGCATCCGCCAGAAGGACCATCTGGCTGTGGCCAGTGGCAGCGAGGAGGGCAGAGGCGGGGACAGAGGCTGGCAGGCAGGAGAGGGCGGTGGGGAGGCAAAGCCAGGGGCAGACCGGCGGGGCTCAGGAGGCCCAATCCCAGACACCAAGTGTGCTGATGTGCTGACATCAGTCCTGTAGCTTCGGCTCCAGCCACGTGGGGCCATAGTTGGGCCCACGGCCTCCGCATTCCTGCATCTCCCTGGGCTCCAGTGATCCTGCAAAACTAACACACCAGGCACCCAGCTGCCCCCAACTTGACCACACAGCCCCCTGAACCCATGCCCTGCGTTTCTGCACCTCGCCGACTCGGCTTCCCGGGGCAATGTCAGGGAAAGGCCTTCCAAATTCATTTTGCTCGCGCCTCTCTCTGGCCTCTCCCGGCAACGCGCCTGGCAAATGAAAAACCCAAGGATCAATGCCAGAAAATTGACTCTCGCTGCTCACCTTTGCCAGAGAAGAAGCTTTCAACTCCCCCACCTTAGGTCTGAGGAGGAAGGTGGGCCGGGGTGGGGGAGCAGCTCTGATCCCACTCTGAGAAGTGAAGTGAAGTGAAGTTGCTCAGTCCTGTCTGACCCTTTGCGACCCCGTGGACTGTAGCCTACCAGGCTCCTCTGTCCATGGGATTTTCCAGGCAATAGTACTGGAGTAGATTGGCATTTCCTTCTCCATGGGATCTTCCTGACCCAGGGATCGGAATCAGGTCTCCCTCATTGTAGACAGACGCTTAACCGTCTGAGCCACCAGGGAAGTCCCTATCGCTTGGGGCTGACTCGTTTTTTTATGTCACCAGTCGCTGGGGCCACTGATGTGGCCACTGGGGTGGAAGGGCGCACGTTTTATTGCATGGAGATTTGGGGTTCGCTGCCAGCGCCCCAGCACTGATGCAACCCCGCGCTGAAGCTGGGGTGCAGATGCTGTGTGGACCGCCCATCTTGGCTGAATGGCCGGGCCCCCTGCAGCTTCTTCTCTCTGGCTTGTGAATGTGCATAAGGACTGCATTCTGGTCACAAATGGAGTTCAAGAGTTGCAGACACCTTCTCAAAGGCTTGTAGGAAACCAGCTCAGAAACAGTTTGACTCCTAGTCTGGCTTCCCTGGTAGCTCAGCGGTAAAGAATCCGCCTGCAATGCAGGAGTTGCAGGAGACACAGGTTCAATCCCTGAGTCGGGAAGATCCCCTGAAGGAGGGCGTGGCAACCCTCTCCAGTACTCTTGCCTGGAGCATCCCATGGACAGAGGACCCTAGCGGGCTATAGTGCATAGGATCATAAAGAGTCGAACACGACTTAGTGACTGAGCACCCACCTCCACGCAGTGGATTTCCTCCTCATTTGCTCGTAGGTGTAATTAAGGCAGCGGGGAAAGAATCGAGGCAGGAAAGGCTGTTTTCACCTGGGTGTTTATGTCCTGGGTCAGCTCTGATCGGTCCAGCCTAGGCCGGTGTGAAGTCACTGCAGGTAGACCTTGAGCTGCTCTTTCCTGCCGCGCGTCTCCAGGGCAGGAGTCCCACTGATGTGAACAGCGGCGATATCGCCAAGGAAGCTGAGCCTTTTGGTGCTCCTGAGGCAGAGCACAATCCCACTGTGTGAGGTGTGATTCTCAGAGAGACAGAACCAACGGCATATATGTGTGTGTGCACACACGCGCACACCTGCTTGTGTGTGCACAAAGAGACCTGTTATAAGGGGTTGGCTCCCGTGACTACAGAGGCTGAGAGGCTGAGGCAAACCCATGATGTGCTTGCAGCAGGTCCTGAGGCCTGAGGACCAGGAGACCCACGGCTGTGAGTTCCGGCCCAGAGCCAGCAGGCTCCAGACCCCGGAAGAGCCACATTTCGGGTGAGTCCATGGCAGGAGGACTTCCCTCTGACTCAGCCTTTTTGTTCTATTTAGATCTCCCAGGGATTTGGTAAGGCCCACCCACGTTAGAGCAGGTTATGTTTCGCTCGGTCTACTGACTCCAATGTTAATCCTGTCCAGAAAATTCTCACACACTCACCCGGAAAAAGGTTTGACCAGAAGTCCAGGCATCCTGTGACCAGGTCAAGCTGGAACGAAATTAACCATCATACCACAGTCGAAGCAGAGAGAAGAAAGGAGGAGGGGCGAGGTCAATTTCCAGGACTGATTGCAAGGGCGTTTACAGTGGTGGGTATGTGCTCTGGATCCGGCCTGCCTGAGTTCAGACCCTGTCTCTGCCGTGACTCGTGACTCCGAGTGCTTATTTCCTTGTCCACTAGGCAGGGATCTCACCACCACCTTCCTCATGTATTGCTTTGAGGACTGAAGCATTAATGTCTGTAAAATGCTCACAACATGGCTGAGCAAACTCTAAGCACACAAGAAATGTGAGTTATTCATATTCTCCTACAGGAAGTAGGAGATTAGCATGTCGGATACCAGCTGCTGTGTTGAGACTGCACGGAAGTGTCGGGGAGCTGAGACTGGGGGGTAGCTCCTGCTTGCCACCCCTATGCCCCACTGGGGTAGGGGTCTCCTGGGCTCTCGGAGATTTCAGGATGAGAAGGTCTAAGGGTGGGAGGGTTTCTGCCTGGTGATTCGGCACAGCTCTAGCTGCCTTGGGAAATGAATTCCTGATTGGCTCCTGCCTTGTCTTCCCCGAAGTGTCCCCATGGGCACAGGGTTCCAGCAAAACCTTGTGAGTTGTTGAAAATGCTTCCTAGAGTCAGCTTGAGTCTGGTGGCCCAAGCGTGCTTTCTCATCTCCTCGAACTGGCCCTTGACCGTGGACTCTGCAGCCCTCCTAAGTTCTGTCTTCCCAGCTGCAGTTCCAGTTCCTTGCCGGTGCTGACCCCAGATAGTCTGCTCTCATCCTCTGCCCCTTCTCAGAATGCTCACTGTCCTGACAGCCACGTTAAGATAGAATCTTGTAGTTCTGGTTCCTGGTCCCGTTGTACTATGGAACAGGCTGGCGCGTCTATTCCCCACGGCGCCTGAATCCCATGTCAGCTCTTACTGAGAGCTTCGGAGAGGCCAGGGTCATGAGGACCCCCCATCCTAGCTGTGCGTGCCGGAGGGACCCTCGCGTGTGGATCCAGGGGTGGGAGGGAGGGAGATAGTCCCAGGGATACTAACATCTGTGGCTTCTAGAATTCAGGTCCCCAGACTTTTCCCCCTACTTTTGGAAAAAGGGACGCTGCCTCTCTAGAACTTTGTAGCTGATGGGCCTGGAGCTCCTAGACCATCCAAATCATCCCTCTTGATTCAGAGAATGCCCGCTTCCAAACAGAGGTCGGTGACCTCACAGCACTCCGAGTGAGCCACGGGGGAGGGGGCCTCAAGCCTGAGCTCCCCGCAAAGCAGACTCTGAGATGAGGGTCTGGGTGCAGGTCGTTTACTTGGGGCCAATCCAAGAAGTGTGTGATGAGGGGTGGGGAGAGTGAGACCGGAGGAAGGAAAGCTGTGAAGAGCGTCAGCGAGTGAGTTACCGCCACTGCAGGCAGTTCACCCTGAGGGGCCCGGGGTTGGGGTGTGTCTCCACTGATCCATCCCACTTGGGTTGAGAGGATGGGAAGGAACCTCTGAACCTGCAGGCTGCTCCATCCTGGAAACCCCTTTCATCCCAGGAGGCACAGAAACCCGGGCCAGGGTGGGCTCCACCTGTGGGGGCCTCTGCAGCAGACTAAGGGGCCACAGATGAGGTCTCCCTCTGCTGGGAGAGGGGCTCTGGAAGCTAAGGCACATTCAGACAGGTGGGCAGGGGTCACTCAGGACCAGTTCCAAGCAGGCCAAGAAGCAAGTGCCAGGGAAGAGTCTTCCTCGGGTTTCTCTCCATCACCACCTCCCGCCTTGGGTGGCCTCTCTGTGTCACTAGGCCAGGGTCACTTTGTGTCCCGGGAGAGGCAGAGAAGATAAGCACGTGGCAGGAATCCAGCCTCCTCAGGCCAAGGGGAAGGAGAGAACAGTAAAGGAAGAGCCTTAAAATACCCCTCAACTGTTTAAGGATTGGAGATTTGCACTAAATCTCAGGAAAAAGGAGTAATTACGCTGTCAGCAAAGGTGATATAATTTTTAAGACTCAGTTCCGCAGCTGTAATTTTTCCTCATCCTCCCCGTGTCTCCCCAGGGGATTTAGGGGCCAATTACCTGTCAGTTTGCTGAGAGGTGCTGTTCCCAAGCAGGAAGGCATCACCTGCTATGGCTTCTAGAAGCCCAACTTGACAGCAAGGGTGGCTGAAAGCTGGGAGGGGCACCCTGTCTACTGCTGGAGGCGAGGGTTTGGAGTTTCAGGGAGGAGCCCGGGAGAAAAAGAACGGCTGGATCCCGATCAGCCCTGACTCAGGGAACACCATCCCCATGTTTTCCTAATAAATGAAACCTGCCAGAGGCCTGGGGTGAGGGCTGGGGGAGGAAGTGGCAAGGGGCTGGGGTCTCTGGGCAGTAGAGGGTCTTCTAGCAAAACCCAAGCTTGTCAGGGCAGGCCATGCCCTTTGAGCCCAGTATGAGGCAGCCATACAGAGGGAGTGGCTAGAACGGCTCTAAACGCCTGGGTTCTGCAGTGGGATTCGACCCTCAGGGAGTCCTGGCCCTGAGTGACCCTGGGCAGTCACTTAACCTCTCTGCTCCTTAGGGAAAATGGGTGAATGGAATCTGCCTTATCAGGTTGTTGGTTATCACGATGTGGTCCAGGGGGTTACCCAGCCTCTCTTACATACCATGGTGGACAGACAGCTCCCTAGGTGGAGGGGCAGCCCAGGTCCACTTGGGCCCACTCAGCCAATCCTGACCCGGTCAGAGGCTCTCCTATGCTGTTTACTAGTTGTTCGGTCTCTCGGTTATATCCAGCTCTTTGCAACCCCATGGACTGTTGCCCTCCAGGCTCCTCCATCTACGGGATTCCCCAGGCAAGAATACTGAAATGGATTGCCATTTCCTCCTCTAGGGGATTCTAGGGATTGAATTTGCATCTCCTTCATCGCAGGCAGATTCTTTACCACTGGGCTACCAGGGAAGCCCCACTCACCCACTGATGTCATTTAAACCCTCAACGGTCACTTGTGTGGCTCTCACCAAGCTCTAGGGGTCAACTGTCAACACCAGCAACCCCCTCCCCACTCCATTCAGTGGAGTGGCAGTGGAGGTCACCTTGGTCCTCATGCTTGAGAAACAGTTAAGAAGGTCCACCGACCCCTGGCCTGGGTGAACTGACTCCCAGAGACCCCCCAGGGCTGTCAGTTGTGAACTTAGGGTACATCTTTGCTGATCAGTGGGATCATCTCATCTTTATCCTTTCTCCCACTTTCTCCTTGTTCCTGAAGCTCCAGGAATTCTTGCAGCATCTCTCTAACAGACATCACTCCAGAGGGCCAGTCAGCTTGGGCTTCCTTCTGGCTTGGGCTCTCCTAGGGTGTGTTCCTATTCCGTCCAGCAGAGGACGCTGTGCTCCATGTCATCCTGTGTCCCCAGACAGCTAGGGTGCTGCTGGGAGCACAGTACTCTGGGATGGTCCAGACCTACCAGGAGCTCACTTCTCTCGGGACCCCTCATCCCCAGGAGCATCTCGTGGGAGGGGAGTAGGCTCTGATGAAGGCGTGTGGGCACCTTGGCAGATACCAGCCTGTATTAACACAGTACAAAGCCAATATTTTGCCGTGAGAGCCCCCTTCACTGCCTTTTCCCAAGCAAGGCTCAGCTTCCTCAATAAGATACAGCAGAGCCTAGTGGTAAAGATCAGGGGACCCTGGAGCCAGACCATCTAGTTCAAATCCTGACTCACCCGCTCCCAGGCTGGATGCCTCAATTTGCCCATCTATACAATGGGGGTGATATCTGGGTTGTTGTAAAATTAAACGAGTTAATATACATAGAGCATTTAAGGAATGAATGTCAGCCCGTATCATGAGTGTCTGTGGTGACTTGTAAGTTGGGGTCAACATGTAAGTCTGACCCCAGACTACATGCCCCTCAGGGATGCAGAAGTCCTGCAGGTAACTTCACCGCCCTCCTTACACAGCAGTCTCATGGTTGTTGCAGCTCAACCGTGCCCACCCTCTTCAAGCTGCTTATCAAAGGACTTCTCCCACCCTCCCCGGACTTCTCTCTTGGCGACATTCCGGTCAATTGACTGAGCCTTGTGAACTGGAGGTTTGGACACCCGCCCTGCTCACTCAGCTGGCCCTGACTTGGAGGGGTCTCACGCTTTGGAAGCTTTCCTAGGTCTGTAGGATGAGAGGAATGGGCTTCATCCATGGGACCTCCTCCAGACTCCGCAGGGCATCCCGGTGGGACTTTCTCATCTTAAGCTATTCACCATTTGAATCCTTGTAACTTACAGACCTTGGATTTGAGCCCATGGCATGAATAACTAGCACCCACTCTTCTAACCTATAACTGTTTTGCTTCTACCCATCCTCTTCACGCCCATATAATTATATGGGTTCAGATACACAGGGTCATGGAAATCACTCATTTCTTTAAATTTTGTGACCTGAGTGCTTTAAAGTATGAGCTTCCCACCTCAGAATGTAGGTACTATTTGAATTGCTCACTGTGATGACCGGAAGGTTCTTTACATCCATGTCAGCAATGGAGGAATTGTCTAAACCATACTCCTTACCTTGCAGGTGGGAAAACACTCGCCCTATAACAATCACACCGTTGGCCGGGGTAGAGCCAAGACCCTGACCCCTCACTTGTTCTGGGCTCCTTTAGCCACGCCAGCCTGACTTCGCGGTGGGCCTCATGAGCCAGGTGGGTGTTTCGTCCCTCCTGTGGGTCTGAGGACTCATGGTCTGTCTTCTCTTGGTCTCCCAGCTCTGGATCTTCCATTGGAGGCAGCTCTGCTTGGCTTAGGCAGTCCCTCAGACCCGAAAGAAAGCCGCAGAGAACGGGAAGGGGCATGCAACCTTGCACTGTTCTCAGACCACCTCTTCGACATCATTGCATCCTCCAGGTGCTGCCCAAGAGGAAGAAGTAGTGAGGGATGGAATGACTGGAGCAGGATAAAGAGGCTAGAAAAGCCATGTGTTGGATAATGAAAAATGTCAGCACTAGGAACTGGGAGGGGTTTTTCCTTCCTTCCTCCCACCCACCCACTGTGGACTGATAAGAGACACCGGGATCCAATGGGCTCTATTAGGTCAGCAAGTCTGGGGGAGAATTTGGGCTTAGACAGTCCTGGCCATCACCTACCTAGGACTCTTCCTTAATCAGAGCCAGTCTCTCCACCCTCGAGGATGCTGGTTGAACCTGCCATCGTAATTAAAGGTGTGGGTTTTGAGTCAGGACACCTTGGGTTTACTCCCCAAGCTGGTGGCTTTCGACCTACGAGACAGACGTCATGACCCAGGTTGTACATCAGTTAAATGGAGATGAACGGTATCAGTTCCGATGATGATGGAGAGATTTAAACCTGATAAGGCGCACCAAGCAGCTGGTGCACAGAAATGCTTAATAAACGTATGGTTTCTGTTTTTACTGGAAAGCGGAAGGAGAGGACAGCTGCCCCTATTTCTCTACCCCACACAGCTTAGGATGTCTGATTGCAACCAGGCAGGGACACTCAGGTTTCTGGAACACATCAGGGACCACCCCCCACCGGCCCCAGTACCTGAGGACCAGCACGACTCCTAAGAACCATGGGAACTGGGTCCCTTAACATCACGCATGATTGAGGCAGTTGGGAAAATAATTAAGTGCTAACTTGTCATTTTTTAAATGAAGTTCTGGAGTTAGAGATTTATAATTGCTAATGAGCCAGGCTAATAATTAGTTGCTTTATAATAAGGGCGATGATCACTCAGACAGAGGCAGAGAGAGCCAGGCTCTGGCCTAATTTTTCTCCTGTAATTATGTGACATGCCCAACTGCCTGGAACTCCTCTCACCCTTCCCTCCTTCTGCTCCAGTGCGGTGCCAAGCAGCCCTGGCACTGTCCCCGTTTCCCACCATGCTCCATCCGCTAGACTCTGGTGTCCAGCACCTCCTGCTGGGCAGCCATTCCTTAAGAAGGTTGGGATTGAGACGATACCTGTCTCTGCACTTCTCCCACATTCCTACACCCGCCTTCTACCTCGGAGAGGGGTTTGGAGCTCCTGTCCTCCCGCTGGGGGAGCTCAGAACCAGAGGCTGACCGGCAGGAGGTCTCTCCCACAGCGGGCCATGTGCTGACCATTCCAGGTGATGAGACAGGATTTCACCAGGAGAGAAAGCCAGTTCAGAGACGAGGCTGCCCATCCTCCAGCCTCAGCTTCTCAAAGGCAGAATGGATAGGAAAGCGCAAAACGTAGTGTGGAGCCTATGTCCGCCAGCGCCTGGCTGACCACCCTGGGCAGCCTGCTCAACATCTCGGAGCCGTTTGTCTGAGCGTGAAGTGACACAGCGGGACAAAAGAGACTGAGTTCTCCTCCAGCCCTGAGCCTCTGAGGGGTTGAGGGCTCTGTGTCATAGCTGTGGCTTTAAGAAGGATGCAGGGGGACACAAGGGGATCCCCCTGAATGGTGGAAACCTTCAGCAGCTCTTGGGGCATGAGGGGGCTCGAGGAAGGGAGGATCCCAGGGGAGCCGAGGAAGGAGCTGATAGAGACAGGCACAGAGAGACCCCCTCTCTCTCTGTTGGCTTGTTACCTTGGACTCAGAAGAACAGGTATTTCTACGGCTTGGGGGTAGACCAGAGCTCCAAGCAGCCTGTGTCTTTGTCTTCAAGCACTTGGTATCTATTTTGAATCAAGTAGGTAAACCATAACGTGGAGTGTTGGTTCATTCCACAATGAATGGGAATGGTTATCACCCCTGCCTCCACCCACACCTCCTGGGGCCTCCAAAGGCTAAGGGGGGCTCTCTGCGACATGACTAGGGAAGGGGCTTCCCTGGTGGCTCAGATGGTGAAGAACCCCCCTGCAATGCAGGAGACCCGGGTTCGATCCCTAGGCTGGGAAGATCCCCTAGAGAAGGAAATGGCAACCCACTCCTATATTCTTGCCTGGAGAACTCCATGGACAGAGGAGCCTAGTGCACTACAGTTCGAGGGGTCGCAAAGAGTCAGACACGACTGGGGGTGGGGGGTGGGGGGTAAATTAACAGATGCTGTGTATAAACCCAGAAAGACACACTGACCTGATGGGGCTTGTGTTCTGGGGTCCATGATAGAGTTCAGGGGCTCAGTGAACTTGAGTGGGGAAACATACATCCTTATTGTCATTAACCTTAAATAAAAGTGATCATTTCCCTTAACTATGAATATAGATGGCAAACCACAGAAATAGTAGCAGCCCTTGAAACTTTCGCACCAACAGAAAACACAGACAGATATGTTCATATCATACTCCAGCTCTGGCAGGTATCTCAAAATATTATTTATGCTCATCGCCACTTTGAAATTACAGTAGTTATTAGACCTGCAGCTACAGCGATATTAAAATACAAGATTAATATATTAATGAAAGAGCACATGAATTACCATACATTTGTTTTTCAAACTATAAATTGCTACAGGTTTGGTGTGTTTTTTTTAAAAAATAATATTTTGATAATCATGTTCCAATATAATTGCTTTTTAGAATAATCCTATGTGTTTTGTGCTCTCTGCTCCCCCTCCCCACCCCACCCTGTATTCCAGATCCATCCCTTCCCCTCTGCCCATCCCTTTTCAACATGGGGCAGGTTGGAGCATCACCGTTGATGGATACCAACAGCTCACGCAGGAGGTGAGATGCAGAGGAGGCCAGAAGCAGGGAGCAAGGGTGTTAATGCGACCCAAGGATGGGAAGCAGACCCAGGGAGAAGGCTGGGGCTGAGCGCGCTGACTGCCGGGTCCCTGCTGACTGCTGTGGGGCAGTGTGGAGTGAGCTTGTCGAATCCTCGTCCCCACCACATTTTGGATTCTGTATATGTTGGGCTATGTTGCTGGAACCAGGAAAGGAAACAGATGGAGTCTGAGCACATGGTGCCGTGGGATCTGGGGTGGGTGCTAAGTGCACCCCAACTGCAATTCAGCACGGTTGGTGGTTCCTCCAACGTGGTGGCATTTGCCAAGGGAGCCATCATGAACCCAATGGGACAAGAAGGTTTCTCGGTACTGACTCTCCTGCCTACTTCCTTCCAAGATGAAGAGCACGTTCCAGGGATAAACATGTGTTCATCCATTCAGCAAATCTATTGAGACTTTACTAAGAGTGTGACACTGAATAGCTCTTGCTATCAGGAGCTCAGGATAGGGGCTTCCCTGGTGGTCCAGTGGTTAAGAATCCACCTTACAATGCAGGAGACATGGGTTCCATCCCTGGTCCAGAACCAAGATCCCACATGTTCCCGGGCACGAAGCCCATGAGCCATGGTCACTGAGCCTGCACTCCAGGGCCTGGGAGCCGCAGCTATGAGCCTGAGTGCTGCAGTTACTGAAGCCCATGGGCTAGAACCTGTGCTTCCCGACAGGAGAAGCCACTGCAGCTGAAGAGGAGCCCCTGCTCTCCCGGCAGCTAGAGAAAGCCCGTGCCCATGCAGCAGTGAAGACCCAGCACAGCCAAAAATAGATAAATAAATATTAAACAACAAAAAAAGGAGCTCAGGATAAAGCTGGGGAGATATCCATCAGGCAAATAGTATGCCAATAGTTAATGACAATTTATAAATAATAACACCTAATCATTGATATCCAGGGCAGTGAGGACTCTGATAGAGAACTAACTATACAAGCCTAACTCTCAGTGGGCCCCCAGAGATTCCCAACGTTATGTGTTACTTGCTTCTGATTTTCTGTTTTGCGGCAAATTGAAAAATTCAGCGTTAGATTCCCTGGACCTGAAATGGTAACCACGCACCCTGGATTTTTTAGAACAGCTCTGATTTCAAGAACACTATTTCTTTGTGCCCATAAACCATTGAAACACCAATATTTCAGCAACCGAACAATGTCTCTTAGATTGCCACCTCCTGAATACACTCACATGCAAACCCTCTCGGGCTGTGGGTCCTGATTTGGGGTTTGGAAAGTTAATTGTTGGGGTGTGTTGTACGGCTCTCCCGCCCTGGCTTCCTCCTGCCCACCTCCAATCTACCTCAGACCTGCGCTATTGCAAGGAAACAAAAAGTCATTCTGAAATTGAAGTAGAATGGAAAGAGGAGCTGAGGCTGCAACAGAAAGAGGTCAGAGAATTCATTCTTGAGTCACATGGGGAAGGAGCGTTTCTCCCCTGTTCTGTGTATCGATCATCGAGCATTTTGTGCTCCCTCAGCCAGTACAGTCCCTCTTTAAAGTCTCTGTGTGTGTTGGAAGAGCCCAAGTTGTGGAGTGATTGGGCAAATTAAGCCTGGATGTAAAACTCTTTCTGCTTGGAAGGTGCGAGGCTCTGCCAAGGAGGCAGCCAGCGCCTTTGCTGGGGTGGGCTTCAGCAGCAGTGGTTTGATTTTGCTTTTCAAATAAAGACAAAGATGTCTTTATCGAGGGCAGTAGTGGAATAGCCTTCTCATCCTCTGGGAAACAGCCCTCACTCATGGTCATGGGTCATAGCGATGGGGGCTGACAGCTGTCTTTTACTGAACACGTACTAAGCGCCCGGCCCCCAGGACAGCATTTTGTACGGGCCACCTCATTTAACCCTGAAGGTCCTAGGAAGCATGTTGCTGTTGTTTAGTCGTGTCCGATGCTTTTGTGACCCCATGGACTACTGTAGCCTGCCAGGCTCCTCTGTCTGTGGGATTCTCCAGGCAAGACTAATGGAGTGGGTTGCCATATTCTTCTCCAGGGCATCTTCCCGACCCAGGGATTGAACCTGCGTCTCCTGCCTTGGCAGGCAGATTCTTTGACGTGGAGCCACAAGGGAAGCCCTGGGAAGTATGTACTATGACTTTAATGAGAAACCGAGACTTGCAGGGTTAAATATCCTGTTCAATTTCATACAACCTGTGAGTCATGGGGCCAGGAAAGTCTGATCCCAGCCCTCATTCTGAGACACCACTCTGTGCCATTTAGGGCAGGGCCACTCCAAATGCTATTAAGGGCAGTTCAGTTCAATTCAGTCGCTCAGTCATGTCCGACTCTTTGTGACCCCATGAATCGCAGCACGCCAGGCCTCCCTGTCCATCACCAACTCCCGGAGTTCACTCAAACTCATGTCCATCGAGTTGGTGATGCCATCCAGCCATCTCATCTTCTGTCGTCCCCTTCTCCTCCTGCCCCCAATCCCTCCCAGCATCAGAGTCTTTTCCAATGAGTCAACTCTTCGCGTGAGGTGGCCAAAGTATTGGAGTTTCAGCTTCAGTATCAGTCCTTCCAATGAACACCCAGGACTGGTCTCCTTTAGGATGGACTGGTTGGATCTCCTTGCAGTCCAAAGGACTCTCAAGAGTCTTCTCCAACACCACAGTTCAAAAGCATCAATTCTTCGGCACTCAGCTTTCTTCACAGTCCAACTCTCACACCCATACATGACCACAGGAAAAACAATAGTCTTGACTAGACGGACCTTTGTTGGCAAAGTGATGTCTCTGCTTTTTAATATGCTATCTAGAATGGTCATAACCTTCCTTCCAAAGAGTAAGCGTCTTTTAATTTCATGGCTGCAGTCACCATCTGCAGTGATTTTGGAGCCCCAAGAAAATAAAGTCTGACACTGTTTCCCCATCCATTTCCCATGAAGTGACGAGACCAGATGCCATGATCTTCGTTTTCTGAATGTTGAGCTTTAAGCCAACTTTTTCACTCTCCTCTTCCACTTTCATCAAGAGGCTTTTTAGTTCCTCTTCACTTTCTGCCATAAGGGTGGTGTCATCTGCATATCTGAGGTTATTGATATTTCCCCCCGGCAATCTTGATTCCAGCTTGTGCTTCTTCCAGCCCAGCGTTTCTCATGATGTACTCTGCATATATGTTAAATAAGCAGGGTGACGATATACAGCCTTGACGTACTCCTTTTCCTATTTGGAACCAGTCTGTTGTTCCATGTCCAGTTCTAACTGTTGCTTCCTGAACTGCATATAGGTTTCTCAAGAGGCAGGTCAGGTGGTCTGGTATTCCCATCTCTTTCAGAATTTTCCACAGTTTATTGTGATCCACACAAAGGCTTTAGCATAGTCAATAAGCAGAAATAGATGTTTTTCTGGAACTCTCTTGCTTTTCCGATGATCCAGCGGATGTTGGCAATTAAGGGCAGAGCCACCCCTAATTCAGCAACTTTTAGGCGGAAGTAAGCTTTCTGGAAGGAACACACTCCTGGGCAGATTTTAGCGAGCAGTGTAGCCTGGCAAAGGTCGATTGGGAAGAGAGGGGAAACTGACCCTTGTGTTTATCTCACATGTGCTTGGTATTGTGCCGGAAGATCTACTCACATTTTTCTTTAATTCTGCAGATGATCACTGGAGTTGTGTATAATGATTCCCATTTTGTAGATGGGAAAACTAAGCCTATACAATAACCCGAGATTACAGTCAGTAAACAGAGGAAACGACTTCCTGGCACTAATTCCATACTCTATTCATTCCTTCATTTAACAAGTCACAAGTTCAGGGGAAGAGGGGAGGAGGATGCTAAGGAACAATTGGCAGAAGTGTTACAAATTAGGTTAAGTATTGCCTCCAAAAGCCTCTTCCAGGAAGCCCACAAAGATCGGCATCTGCTTTGGTTTAATACCAATGTGAGAGCCTTGAGCGCAGCAGATCCCTTAACAAAATCACTTGTTGAATGAAATTGGTGGATAAGTGATTGAATGAACACACACCTGTTTTAATATCACTTTAAAAAGAGCAGGTACTCTCTCTTGATTGGGGTCATCCCACCCATCTCTTTGACCCTGATTCTGTCTTGTCTCTTTCTGCATGTCTCTAATCTATCACTCCAAATTTTCCCATCTTCAATCATTAAGAACTGGGAGGGAAAGACACGGCTCCAATTCTCCAGCTGCCTCCTCACTGCTGTTGAGCTTGAGAGCACGGTATTTAAATCCTGTTAAATAACCTGTTTTCACGGGCAATCGCAGCTGGGTTAGTAAATTACCTGCTCGCTCACTCTTTAGGCAAAACCGACATCCCAGGTCCACAGAAAATTGGCCATTGTCCTTTAATGGTGGAGTTGAACAGAGCAAATGGTTGCACTTTAAAAGAAAGTTGTTCCCATTCAGACAAAAAGTTCAGCCTACTGCGCTGGAAATTTCCAGTTCACGGCCCATTTCTCTCCAGGTATAAAGGAGAAAATAAATGCCCTTGCAAGGCAAGTGATTAATTTCAGCCGGCATGTTCAAGGTTCCCGCTGATGTCTGGCTCTTGGGCTCTTAATCGGTGGCCCCAGCCAGATGGGGGGTTCCATCTCTGGGATTTCACACTGGCAGCCTCTCTGTGTCCACGTGACTTTGGGGCATGGAAGGATTAGACCTTTCCTGAGAGGCTGGTGGGCGATGAATAATTTCTTTCTCCTGAATCTAGGTGCCTCTGACCCTGGTTTTTGCTATGATCACCACGGTCACCTCCATACCTTGAATAGGCATCACCACGTGCATGGCTCCACATTCAGCGAACTGCAGGGGGATGCTGCGAGGTACGCGGTGTGAATGCACTGGTGGATTCAGTAACATCAGTTACCGTTTCTGAGGGTGGCTCAGAAGATGTCCAGGTCGCCAGGTCACTAGTGGTTGGTCCAGATCTTAAGCCACCAGTTTTTGTTACACTCAGCAGCCCCCAGAAATGGTATCACCTTCCCCACCTTGACCTAGAACCAATCACATCTTGGGACTCAGTCACCTGTTGCTGTATAACCAATAACCTCAAACTTGGTGGCTTAAAACAATAACTATGTATTTAGTCTTGATTTTGCAGGGCTGGGTTCAGCTGGTCTGGAGTCTTCACTGATGTGGACCAGACATCTGTGAGCTCAGGAGGTCAGCTGGGTAGCTGAGCCAGGAGCTGTCTGGCTCAGAGTGTCCTCAGCCCGGCCACTGGGATGGCTTGACGGGGACCCCCTCACCATGCTGTTTCATCTTCCATGAGCTTGTCCTCAGGTGGTCTCAAGGTTCAGAGGGCAAGAGCAAAAGCTTTACAGCCTTACATATAAACATTGTCACTTCCATCATGTTCTACCAGCCAGAGCAAAAGGGCAGATCAGACTCAAGGGGTGGTTGGATAACATTCCTCCAAAATTCACGTCCTCTTGGAACTTCAGAGTGTGACCTTATGTAAAAGTAGGATTTCATTCGGGTGTAATTAAAGCTACAGATAAGATCATCTTGAATTTGGGGTGAGCGCTCAATCCAGTGGGGCTTCCTTGGGTGGCTCATATGGTAAAGAGCTTACCTGCAATGCTGGAGACCTGGGTTCCATCCCTGGGTTGGGAAGATCCCCTGGAGGAGGAAATGGCAACCCACTCCAGTATTCTTGCCTGGAGAATCTCATGGACAGAGGAGCCTGGCGGGCTACAGTCCATGGGGTTGCAAAGAGTCAGACACGACCGAGTGACTAACACACTCAATCCAATGACTGGAGTTCTTATTAGAAGAAGAAAAGACACAGAGACAGACCCGGTGGGAAAGACCTGTAAAGTTGGAGGCAGAGGTCAGAGTGAGGCAGCTATAAGCAAGGAAACCAAAGGCTGATGGCATCCACCTGAAGCAAGGAATGAATTGTCCCCTAGAGCTTTCGGAGGGAGCGTGGACTTGCTGATACCTTGACTGTGGACTTCCAGTCTCCAGAACCACAAGAGAATAAATTCTGTTGTTTAAGCTACCCAGTCTATGATCTAATTTTTTTTTTTTTTTTAAACAGCAGCCCTGGGAAACCAATGCAGGTGGGAGGTATACTTCATCTCTTGATAGGAGCTGCAAAGCGTGAGGATACAGGAAGGCAGGAGAAATGGAGGCGCGGTTGCAATCTTGCACCTTCTCAGCTCACCAGTCCTCACTCTGTTCCTGGCAGGCACCTTGAAGCCAAGGAACAGCCATAGCGCGCCAGACGCCAGACATTCACGACGCCGCGAGGCTCTACTCTGCCCAAGCTCCAGAGGGAGTGCGTGTCTTCGAGCTGACGCGGAGTCATCGCTGACAGATGCCTCTCCTCATCCCACTCCAAGTCGCCCCCCGAGGAAGGCAGGGAGCCAGGAAGTCGAGGTTATCAGGGTGCTGGGCACTGCACCTCTGGGGCATCTTCAGTGGCTCAGGTCCAGGTGGCCTGAGCTGACCAGACCGGACCTTCCCGCCCCCCGCCAAGCCCTCCCCAGTGCACAGGAAGGACCCCCTCCTTTGGATTTTCTCAGACATCCTGCCAGAAAAGGAGGTTTGGCAGAGACTTGGTTTCATTCCACCAACACCTCAGAGAGAAGTTGCTGTCTTGGGGGTTCAGACTGTAACTCCCGAGGTGTGAGAGCACGTGTTTTCTGAATACCCATCTGGCGTCCATGCTCAGCATTGTGGGCAGGGGGAGGGCTGGACCACTGAGCCCTGCCCCTGAGAGGTACAGGCACCAAGGCTGTCGAGATGGGCTGGGGTTCGGGGCACTGCCCAGTGCCCAGGGGTGGGTGCCTGGGGTGGAGGGCGTCACCACCCAGGCTTCCTCCCACAGGACGAGTCTTCTCTTCCTCCTTCCAACCTCCTGATGAGTTGCACACGATGTAGAAAGACGCAGAGTCACCAGCTGAGACTGAAGAAGGGGCTGGGGTGGCAGGCTGGGGGAGAAAGATGGTGTGAGACGCCATGAGAGGCTCAGGTCCATCACGGAGGGGAGGTTACTTGTGCCCAGAGTCACTTCTTTATTGGTGTATTAAGGTGAGAACGGCCTTATGCATCTCAAAGAAGAGACTGTTCTTGCATCTGGAAACCACTCCCTTCCCCCAACTCAGAGTAGCCTTCAGCAGAAGGGGAGGGGCAAAAGGGCCCCCTCCCCCAGGGCATGTAAGGAGGCACTTATTGTCAAGGTCATGCAAGGAAAATGCAGCCCCTAAGAGGGAGTAAAGTAGTTCAGTCACTCAGGTGTGTCCAGCTCTTTGCAACCCCATGGACTGCAGCACACCAGGCTTCCCTGTCCTTCACCATCATTGAGTTGATGATGTCATCCAAACTTCTCATCCTCTGTCACCTCCTTAAATGCTGTGCCCTCTGTACCTCGTCTCAGCCTCCATCCCCAAAGGGAGCCTCCCTAGGTATCCAGAGGGGAGGACCTGCATTTGAGGCAGGGGCTCTTGTCTTCCCTGTTGGCCATTGATTGCTTTTGAACCTGGAGGCTCCCGAGGATCGGGCTCTTGTTTCTCTTCCCTCCAGATGTGCGGGCAGGGAGGCAGGACCAGCTCCCGTGTACAGATCATCAGTAAAATGTCCTCCAGCCCCCTTCACTGCAGGGCTCAGGGTCTGGCAGCTATTAAATATTTTTCTAACCAACTACAGGCAAATCATCGACCCCCTGGACCCCTCATTTATCCTCCTCTGGGTCATGGGAAAATAGCTGATTCACCCAGAGGGGCAGAGGGAGCTGGGGGAGAAGGTGGCGAATGCAGGCGATTGCGGAAGTTGCTGATTGTTTAGTCGCTCAGTCGTGTCCGACTCTTTTGTGACTCCATAGACTGTAGCCCGCCAGGCTCCTCTGTTCATGGGATTTCCCAGGCAAGAATACTGGAGTTTGAAATGGCAAAAAAAAAAAAAGAATACTGGAGTGAGTTGCCCTTTCCTCCTCCAGGGGACCTTCCTGACCCAGGGATCAAACCCATCTCTTCTGCATTGCAGGCAGATTCTTTACCACTGGGCCACCTGGGAAGCCCCGGTTTAGTAGAGGTGGGTCTAAAAGAAGGACCTTTTCTGGCTTTCGTGAGTAATTAAAAGCTGTGTATGGTCTCCCAAGGCACTGCGGTGAAAGAGCTGTCACAAAATTAGCTTCAAAGGTGGTGGCTTTCCCCAGATGTTTGCTTCAGATGCTTGGCTTCTAGCATTTAAATTCCCATTAAGGAGCTGCCGTGGCTGCGGGCAGGCCAAGCCCACTCTTTACTTGAAAGGGATCAAATCCTTGGCCAGAAATTTGACTTGAATTGTGATTGTTCTTATTCATCTTGAAATTCATTGAAGGCCATAAATCCACTCATCCTGCCTCATTCTCTTAACTCTATGAAGATTAAATTGATGGGGAAAAAAAAGTCATACTTCGGAAGGTTTAGAATTTGGGCACAAGTTGGCTCAGGTGGGAGAGGGCCTGGAAACCAGGTGGTGAGGGTTCCAGCTGTGCTTGCAAATTCAGTTATGAGCTCTGCTAAGATGGGCTCAGCCCTTTCAGATGGCTGCTGGAAATCTAAAAGAAGCCCTTGAGGACTTTACAATATAAAGGTTTTAAGGAATAGGTACTGACCAGTTCTCCAACCCCACAGAGAGCAAAGCAGGAGAGAATCTTCCAGAGAGAGAAGCAAGTTGGACAGGAGAAACTTTGTTCCTACAGGTTGCAGAACTAGCAGGGTCCTTTCTGAAATGTCTTTTATTGGCTCATGCCCACCCACTCCTTCACGTTCAAGAATGACTCCTCTTTATTCTTCAAAACCCCAAGGAAGGGACACCTCTTCTGGGAAGCCTTCCAGGAATACCCCCAAAGCTTGCGTTAATCTCCCCCTCTATCCTGCACTTACTCCTAGGCACTTATGTCTGTTGCCGTATTCATTTAGGAGTCCCTTAATGACGGGAGTTTTCATCTCCATTGTGCCCTTGGCCTTTATCTGGCAATTGAATTTATCGAGCTGCTTAGAGATGGGAACCTGGACCAATGGCTTCTGGAGGTCTTTGCATCCTCTTTGCGTCTCAGAATTGCTCTTTCTTCACAAGATGAGTACATTGGCCATTTAGTGAGGAAATCAAAAGGATAATTTCCTGACCTTAATATGCAAACTGAGATTTTTCTCAGCGGCTAATGATCTACAGGCTGCCCTGGCCTCCCTGGACACAGGAGTAGGAAGGCTCTGTAGCTCCCAGGCTTTGTAAATGGCTTTAAACATTGTGATAGCCCAGCTTCCGTAATTAAATGTTACAAGTTCATCTGGGAGGGCTCTATCTGAAGTGTTCCCTCTGAGCCCCGCAGGGCTAATTCAGTGAAGCCAGCCAGGGCACTGCCTCTGAGATAAAGGAAATTGAATGGCCACCCCCAGCAGGTCGGGCATTGAAAGGGGCCATGTTTTAATGAGGGCAGTGGACCCTGGAGGGCCTGGTGGGAACATCCTGTGTCCCACCAGTGGGCCGTCACCCCTCGGGAGCTGTCACCGATCAGCCCCCTTTGCCAGGACCATGGGCTGCTCTGTCACAACTGGTTCAGGCTGAATCAATGACTCACCCCGCCCGAGTATCAGAGTCGGTGGGAGTAACTTGGGTGAGCTCCCTGACTCCAGTGCCTGGAAGTATTGACGAGGTTGAGTCTGCTGAGTGCGGCTGTCCAAAGTACCCAGCACGACTAAATCAAGTCTACCTCTGCTTATGGTGTGGAACCCCATAATTCTAGACCTTTCCTTGGTTCCACTCTCAGCTTACAACTCCTTCCTAGAAACTTACAAGAGTGAAAACCTCAGCCCCAGGGCCAGGGTCTTCGAAGTTGGTTTTAGACTGTTCCTTAAGGAAATCTGGGGCTTCCCTGGTGACTCAGACGGTAAAGGATCTACCTGCAATGTGGGAGATCTGGGTTCCATCCCTGGGTCTGGAAGATCTGGAGGAGGAAATGGCAACCCACTCCGTTATTCTTGCCTGGAGAATCCCATGGACAGAGGAGCCTGGTGGGCTACAGACCACGAGATCACAAAGAGTCAGAGAGGACTCAGTGACTAGGACGTTAAGGAAATCTAGATGGGTTATGCTTTGCCTAAGAAGCTCTTGTTTTGTTAAGGAGCTCTGTCGGGGGACTGGGTAAAAAGAACTACCATTTGTGGCACACCAAGCCAGCCCTTCTCAGACTTGCAAATGTGGGTAAATGAGTTGCCTGGCATCCTGTGAGATGTAATTGACCCAAATCAGTAGGTCAGGGACAGAGTGAGGCTCTGTATTTCTAGCAAGCTCTCTGGATCAGGTGCCATGCTTGAGAAGCAAATGTTTACGAATGTCATCTCCACCCTCGCTGCAATCTTACACAGAGGAAATGGGACCAGCATTTCACAAGAACCTGTTATGTGCTGAGTAGGGTGATCAAGCCTTATTGGTGACTCCACAGGACAAAAATGCAGTGTTTTTCTTATCATTTAGCCAACGGGGAAAGTGAAGTCTACAGAGGTTAAGAGGAGGGAAGCCCGAGGTTGGAGAGGGTCATGACCTCAGGAAGATGCCACACCACGGATCTGGCAAGGCTTTGAAGCTCTGGGTGATAGAGGATACCCTTGCCCCGATGGACAATGTTGAGCCTCATCCTGCAATCCAAAATTCAGTGCACAGAAAGATCTCTGCAGGGAGCTGGTTCACACCCAGATGCCCAGACTCTGAGGAGGAACTGGAGATCTGGATGTCAGGCTTGACTGTAATCCTCAGGTGACCCTGGTCACATGGCTCCCTCTTGGGGAAACCCTGCTCTGCGGGTCCAGATGAAGAGAGACGGATGTCTAACGCAGCCTCGTGGACCTGAGTGACCTCAGAAATCCTGCTCACCAAAAAGCGGAGCCTTTATTGAGTTTTTCATTATAAATGACATCGTGCAGCTGAGACATTCACTCTGTCTTCCAAAACACTTGGACAACAACTCACATTTTCAGACGGAGCAGGACAAAATGATTACAACCATTTAGGGGAAGAGGAAAGTAAGTTTCCTCAAGCGTCTTACCTAGAGTGGACTAGATGCCTGGTCTGTGAAATCTCATTTATTCCTCCATCAACCCAAATAGCTGGACATTGCCATTACTCCCTTCTGAGAGCTGAGAAAATGCAAACTCAGCAAGGTTAATGAGCTTATTCGAAGTTGCACATGTAACAACCTGGCAAGAACGGAAATCCATCTAGCCCAGGTTCTTTGCATTGTGTCTCTTTGCCTCTAAAACACCGCCGTATGGACTGTAAACACTTTGACATGTTGAGTCCAGGCTGGTTGAATCCAGCCCCGACAGGAGTGCTCTCACTGGGTGGGTGATGAGCGACCATGATTGCACACATTCACTTTCCCATCCATCAGATATTGCTACTGGGCACCACGCTAGGCAGAGGTGACACCCCCAGTTTCCCCTGCCCTCCCCCAGGACCCTCACTTCCTGTTCCTGCAATGAACTACGAACTCCCACGAGGCACCAAGGACTTGCCCAAACACTGTGCTTAAGAAACTGGACCAAACTTGAGCCTGGCTTCCCCAGCAGCCACGCCCAGATTCCCCCAGAAAATGCAATATGGCCCAAATCCGTATTCAAAATGGCCCTTCCCGCTTCCCCATTGTGTCCCCTCTCTGTTCTCCTTTAGACCCTCAATCATCTTTGTCGGAGTTGAGCTCAGTATCTACCAAGAAGTTGTCTGAATCGTCGGTCTTGCGCCTTTAACAAGAGTTATTCATGCAGTATTCCCTTGACACTGGCTTCCTTTGGAACCCAGAGATGAGATCAGGGAAGGCTCTGGAAAGCGGAAGCAGGTCTTCGACTGCACGTCAAGGAATTCGGACCTCAAGCTGTGGCCAGTTAGGGAATCATTTTGCCTGGGAAGCCATGCAGAACTAGTTAACATTCTCTTGCCTGAGGAGTCTGAATATTAACACGAGGCAGCTGGTGCGTCCAGTCTTCTCTGCTCCTTGTTAAACATCCTGGTTTCCAACAGTTCTTCAAAGGACATGGTTCTGAGCCCTCCCCCACTTCCCTGTCCTCTTAAATGGTCTTGTTGAACAGGCTTTCTGTGTGGTGATATAGCTTAAAGCTTTGGGAAGCTTGACCTTTATAAGGAAGCGTCTGTCTGCATAGGAAAACACATGTATTGACTCAACTATGCAAAACAGATCGACCTAAAAGGGGTTAAAGGTTTTACTGACCTATAACAGCTTTGGGTGTGTCTTCCAGCGCACCTTCTCTATAACCTGGTCACGGACCAGCTCCTCGGAGTGAGCCAGTCCTGGCTTTTTAGCCGTGTTGAATCCATGAGAAGACTTCCCGGGGATCTTCCACACTACGACCTGGTGACAGGCACCCTCTCTCCTCTTGGGTCTCTATGAAAATGCTGCTGCTGCTAAGTCGCTTCAGTCGTGTCCGACTCTGTGCGACCCCATAGATGGCAGTCCATCAGGCTCCGCCGTCCCTGGGATTCTCCAGGCAAGAACACTGGAGTGGGTTGCCATTTCCTTCTCCAATGCATGAAAGTGAAAAGTGAAAGTGAAGTCGCTCAGTCGTGTCCAACTCTTCTCGACCCCATGGACTGCAGCCTACCAGGCTCCTCCATCCATGGGATTTTCCAGGCAAGAGTACTGGAGAGGGTTGCCATTGCCTTCTCCGCTATGAAAATGAGGAAATCTTAAAGCTGCCTGCAGCTGTGTTCCCCCAGTAGGGAAACAGAACTCATTTGCACGACAGAAAAATGTGCCAATGAGCAGGCAAGATCCTGAATTGGGATGGAGAAGGATCTTGGCATTAAACAATAACATCTGCTTTTAACCCAAGCAACATCTGGCTCTTCTGATTGCCAGTGATTCAGGCTAGAGGAGGGGAGGAGGGCGTGCTTGCAAAATGGACCATGAAAACTTGTCTTTAGAGAAAGCAAAGATCGGTTACCAGGAATTCCACGCTGGGAAGGAGGTACATGGAAACTTTCTGCTACTGCTCACAGCTGCTGTTTCCCTGGATGGGTTGGGTTTTCCTTTGCTGAGAAGAATCAGTTTAGCAGGAAAGAGCTTGTCAAAGGTAGGGAGAATCTCAGAGACACTTTCAAAAATCTCAAGGTAGTAGAGGCAAGCATCTACTCACAAAAGGGAGCTAAGAGATGAGCATGAGTTAAGACTCCTTTTACATAACATGGGCTCCATCTTTGTCCCTTGGCCCTGGCTATACATGAGTCACCTAGGAAAATTTAACAAGAAAAAGCCTCTTCCCTCAATAGGCAGATTTAATTGGTTTGGGGTGAGGTCCAGGCGCTGAATAGTTTAAAAGCGCCTCAGGTGATTCTCAAGGGAGTCAAGTTCACGATGAAGCCAGCAGTTCTCAGAGTTCAGCAAAAATAAAATTCACCTGGAGGCCTTGTTAAACCACACCTCCGGAGCTTCACTTCTGAGCGTCTGATTTGCCCGGTTTGGGGAGGGAACCAAGAATTTGCATTTCTAACAAGTTCCAGGCTGTTTGGAGAACCGTGGGCCTTCACTGTGATTGATAAGGGAAGAGTCAGTTAAGAAGGTAGACAGGTGTCTTGATTTCTCTAAATATTGCTTTCATCGAGCATCACTATAGGCAAACGGTAATTCATAATTCTGGGGCTTCCCAGGTGGCTCAGTAGTAAAGAATCCGCATGCCATTGCAGGAGATACCTGGGTTGGGAAGACCCCCTGGAGAAAAAAATGGCAACCCACTCCAATATTCTTGCCTGAGAAATCCCGTGGACAGAGGAGCCTAGGGGCTACAGTCCATGGGGTCACAAAAGAGTCAGACACAACTTAGCAACAAAACAACAATTCCTAATTCTAGATGACCTTTTTTTGTAGCTTTGTTATTGGAGTGCAATTGCTTTGCAATCTTGTGTTAGTTTCTGGTGTACAACAGAACACATCGGCTCCATATCCCCGCTCTTGGACCTCCCTCCCACCCAGCTAGGTCATCACAGGGACCACGCTGAGTTCCCTGTGCTATAGAGCAGCTTCCCACTAGCTATCCAGTTCACACGTGGTAATGCGCACTCATCAGTTCTAATCCCCCAGTTCATCCCAGCCTCCCCTTCCCACTTCCATCCACAGGTCCCTCCTGTACACTGTGTCTCTATTCCTACCCCGCAGATAGGTTCATCTGTACTATTTTTCTAGATTCCACATATATGCACTGACATATGATACTTGTTTTTCTCTTTCTGACTTACTTCACTCTGTGTGCTCAGTCATGTCCAACTCTTTGCAACCCCGTGGACTATAGCCCGCCAGGCTCCTCTGCCCATGGAATTTTCCAGGCAAGAATACTGGAGCGCGGTGCCATTTCCTCCTCCAGGACTTCACCCTATGTAACAGAATAAAACACCATAGCTTCTACTTTTTCAGGAAGGGTAACTAGGGGGAGCAGAGGACCTATTTCTCTGCTAGCCCTAAGTATGGAAAGGAGCTCCTTAACACACCAGGCTGGACTGTAAGAAGCTTTTCCTCCCCAGGGGGAATTAACTTGCCTGAATTGCAGACAAAATACCAAACTGGAAACGTTTCTGAGTGTTGGGCATCTGAGTCAGTCCCTAGTGATGAAAACACGAGCATTCCTGGAAACAAATGGAGTGAGCGCTGGCCATTTGTTAACTGTCTGGAGCACCTGTAGCCCCTTCCTAAGCAACAGGAATCCCCCACTGCGAGTCTTGGGAGGTGTGGCAGGTGACCAGCGTTTCCATTTTCCACCCTGGAAGTTGGGCAAGCTCACACAACTGGAGTCAAGCCATTCATTACTCTCAGAGGGAACTTGAGTGTGGAGGAAGTGATGGATGCAGGCTCGTGGGGAAGGTGGGAAGTCACTGCAACAGCAGTTGGCCCTGGGGCTGGAGGGTGGGTAGGGTAAGGCGGCCACACAGGAACACCCTGTCTGTTTGGTTCCGTCTGCCTTTTTGTGATTCCTCTTCATTTTCTCAGCATAGTTCTCCATCCTTCCCATCAACTCTGTGAGCTCCTGCTTTCTTTCCAAGGCAATCACTTTCTGCAGAAGTTAGCCTCAGGTTGTTACTGAGAACCCATTGAATGTACTAGAAAGGTTCATGATGGGTAAATGTCGCAACACTGGCATCAGAATTTTCAGATGGCCATGACATCTGAGAGGGGACAGAGCCAATGGATAAAAACCACCCCAGGGACATTCATGATTTGTTGTTCCAAAGGAAAGCCTGTAGGCGGGGAAGCTTAAGAGGCTGATGGAGGTTGCTTGACCAAAGAGCAAGGGACCAGCTTTGGCCATCCAAGGCCAAGGTCGCAAATATCCAGAAAGTGGTACCTAGGAAGTTCCTTGGCAGCTGAGCCTTCCCCAAAGTGACAGCTGAGCCAGATGGAACACTATTGTTGGGGTACTGGCGGTGATGATTTAATTAAATCATTCCTGCTTTTTCTCTTTCTCCCTCAGCTGGGAAGAGGATTAGCTTTTCTCCCTGTTTCTAATGTTGCTTAAATATCCACAGAGCCTCACAGGAAAGCCACAGGCAAAATGCTATCACCATATTTCCTATAATCTAAGACACCAGTGATTATAAGATGCACCGTTATTTTATAGACCAAGAAAGAAAAAAAAAAAACACTCCCAAATAAATTGCGACAGTGATTGTAAAACGAGCCCAATTCCGGAAATATTAAAGTATGAAAAAACTGTCTTAAAAATCAATAAAATATGGTAATAATAATAAAACACAAACCTCAGCTCTTATTTATTAGACTCTGGGCCATGTTCATTGCTTCTGTTTTCTCACAGAATCCCTCAGGGGGGCTCTGTGGCAGATGCTATTATGAGCCAGCAAAAGCGAGGTTTAAAATTTGAGTCAGTTGGTCCCCCAGCTAGTTAATGATGGGTGTCAAAGACTGGCTCTCTGGCTTCTTTGAGGGTGAGCTGAAGGAAGGGCTGAAACCAAGAACAGAAGAACCCTGTCTCATCGTATGTTTCCAGAAACACAGGTGCTCAATAAATAATTGGAGGGAATAGCTGATCCAAACAGGTCAAAGATATTCAAGTGACTTTTGATGGTGGAACAAACTCTGCTCAGCTCTGCTCGTCATGCTTCCTGAAAATCTAAGTGTCAGGGAATACGAGTGGACATTCTCCTTTTGAAAAATTAAAGCCCCGTAGTTAAGGCTGAAGTCCCTCTGACCACTTACCTCAATCACAGTCCTTTCCCCTTACCTCTAACCAGAGGTCAGCAATACAGGCATTGTGGTGTGTATCTTTCTGGATATTTCTTTGCATTTATGCGCTCGTGGAAATATGCATATTCCCACATACTTGGAAATTATATAGTTAGTGCACTATGTCCCATTCACTTTCAAAAATTATCTTTATGGAGATATGATTTACATGCAGCAAAATATATTCAGCTTGCTTGGCTAATGGGGAAGGAATGAAAATGGCTGGGAGCACTTGCCAGGGCAGCAAGGCTTCCTTTAGGAGCTCGTACAACCCAGGGGCATGAGACCCAGCTCCTCAAACAAAGGCCACTTGTGAAAGGAAAATAGGGTCCCGCCACCTTCAGCTCACCAGCCCAGAGAGCCAAGCTGGGCTTCTAATACAGCTCCCCCGGAAGCTGGGGCACAAGTTGCCCTGTGCTTGCTCTCTCAGTTGCCTCCAACTCTCTATGACCTCATGGACTGTAGCGCTCTGACGCTCCTGTCCATGGGACTTCCCAGACAAGAAAACTGGAGTGGGTGGCCATTTCCTTCTCCAGGGGATCTTCTTGACCCAGGGATGGAAGCCATGCCTCCTGAATCTCCTGCACCATTCTCTACCTCTGAGCCACCTGGGAATCCCAATTTGCTCTTTGACAAATATATACAACCATGCAACCACAACTCCAAAAGCCAAAGGACAATATGAAGTATCCTCATGAGTATTTGCAGGCCAATTCCACACCCACTGCTAGCTCCAGGCAACCTCTGGCCTTCTTTCTGTCACCGTAGTTTTGCCTTTTCTAGAATTTCATGTAAGTGGAATCCTACAGCAAGCACTCTCCGGTACCTGGGGTCCTTCACTCAGTGTGTGTGTGTGTGGTTTTTTTAAATAATTTTTTCGTCTGTACCAGGTCTTAGGTTGCAGCACTCGGCATCTTCTCTCTTTCTGCAGCAGCCAGGGTCTGTAGCTGTAGCACGCGAGCTCATGCTGTTAGCTGTGCCATGCGAACTCATAGTTGCAGCACATGGGATCTAGTTCCCCACCAGGCATTGACCCCGGGCCCCCTGCATTGGGAACGTGGGGCCTTAGCCACCGGACCACCAGGGAGGTCCCTCAGCATGTTTTTGAGGGTCAGGTGTTGCACGTATCAGCAAGTCATCCCAAGGAGCGCTGAATAGAGCTCCTTTGTGTGCATATGCCACAATTTCTTTATCCGTTCTGCTGGTGACTGAGTGAGTTATTTCTAGTTTGGGGCTTCTATGAATCATACCGCCTCCTGCAAAACCTGTATGCAATCAAGAAGCAACAGTTAGAACCAGACATGGAACAACAGACTGGTTCAAAATAGGGAAAAGAGTACATCAAGGCAGTATATTGTCACCCTGCTTATTTAACTTACAGGCAGAATACATCATGCAAAATGCCAGGCTGGTTGAAGCACAAACTGGAACAAAGATTGCCAAGAGAAATATCAATAACCTCAGATATGCAGATGACACTGCCCTTATGGCAGAAAGCGAAGAGGAATTAAAGAGCCTCTTGATGACAGTGAAAGAGGAGAGTGAAAAAGCTGGCTTAAAATTCAGCATTCAAAGGCTAAGATCATGGCATCTAGTCCCATCACTTCATGGCGAATAGATGGGGAAACAGTGGGAACAGTGACAGACTTTATTTTCTTGGGCCCCAAAATCACTGCAGAAGGTGACTGAAGCCATGAAATTAAAAGAAACTTGCTCCTTGGAAGAAAAGCTCTGACAAACCTAATTCAGTTCAATTCAGTCACTCAGTTGTGTCCGACTCTTTGCAACCCTGTGGACTGCAGCACACCAGGCTTCCCTGTCCATCACCAACTCCCAGAGCTTGCACAAACTCATGTCCATCGAGTTGGTGATGCCATCCAACCATTACATCCTCTGTCATCCCCTTCTCCCGCCTTCAATCTTTCCCAGAATCAGAGTCTTTTCAAACGAGTCAGTTCTTCACATCAGGTGGCCAAAATATTGGAGTTTCAGCTTCAGCATCAGTCCTTTCAATGAATATTCAGGACTGATTTTCTTTAGGATGGACTGGTTGGATCCCCTTGCGGTCCAAGGGACTCTCAAGAGTCCTTCTCCAACACCACAGTTCAAAAGCATCAATTCTTCAGTGCTCAGCTTTCTTTATAGTCCAACTCTCACATCCATACGTGACTACTGGATAAACCATAGCCTTGACTAGACGGACCTTTGTTGGCAAAGTAATGTCTCTGCTTTTCAATATGCTCTCTAGGTTGGTCATAACTTTTCTGCCAAGGAGCAAGCATCTTTTAATTTCATGGCTGCAGTCACCATCTGCAGTGATTTGGGAGCCCCAAAAAATAAAGTCTGTCAGTGTTTCCATTATTTCCGCATCTATTTTGCCATGAAGTGATGGAACCGGATGCCATGATCTTGGTTTTCTGAATGTTGAGTTTTAAACCAACTTTTTCACTCTCCTCCTTCACTTTCATCAAGAGGCTTTTTAGTTCTTCTTCACTTTCTGCCATAAGGGCAGTGTCATTTGCATATCTGAGGTTATTAATATTTCTCCCGGCAATCTTGATTCCAGCTTGTGCTTCATCCAGCCCAGCGTTTCTCATGATGTACTCTGAGTATAAGTTTAAATAAGCAGGGTGACAATATAGAGCCTTGACATACTCCTTTCCTGATTTGGAACCAGTCTGTTGTTCCATGTCCAGTTCTAACTGTGGCTTCTTGACCTGCAGGTCATGACAAACCTAGACAGCCTATTAAAAAGCAGAGACATTACTTTGCCAACAAATGTCCATATAGCCAAAGCTATGGTTTTTCTAGTAGTCATGTATGGATGTGAGAGTTGGATCATAAAGAAGGCTGAATGCTGAAGAACTGATGCTTTTGAACGATGGTGTTAGAATAGACTCTTGAGAGTCCCTTGGACAGCAAGGAGATCCAACCAGTCAATCCAAAAGGAATTCAATCCTGAATATTCATTGGAAGGACTGATGCTGAAGCTGAAGCTCCAATACTTTGGCCACCTGATGCGAAGAACTGACTCATTAGAAAAGACCCTGATGCTGGGAAAGACTGAAGGCAGGAGGAGAAGGGGACGACAGAGGATGAGATGGTTGGATGGCATCACCGACTCAATGGACATGAGTTTGAGCAAGCTCTGGGAGATGGTGATGGACAGGGAAGCCTGGCGTGCTGCAGTCCATGGGGCTGCAAAGAGTTGGACACGACTGAGCGACTGAAAAACGACAACAGTGTCTTTGGGTGTGTCTTCACTTTCCTTAGGCAAATAAATGCATGGAATTGACATTGTTGGGTCGTGTAATAAGTGTGCATTTGGCTTTATTAAAAGCTGCTAGATTTTTTCCCCAAAGTGGTCAGGCTATTTCACCAGCGGTGCATGAGAATTCCATTTGCTCCCCATCCTCACCAGCACTTGGTGGTAAGGATATCTTTTTAATTTTCACCGTCTGCGTAGGTTTGTATAGTGGTATCTTATTATGGTTTTAATTTGCATTTCCTTGATGACTAATAATGTTGAGCATCTTTTCATGTACTCCTTTATTTTGGTAACGTTTCTGTTTAAATGTTTCCTTTTTTTCTATCAAACTGTCTTATTGTAAGGATTATTCATGCATTCTGGATACAGGTCTTTTTTCAGATATATGTTTTGTAAAATTTTTCCCCCAGTTTGTGGTCTACCTTTTCATTTTCTTAATGGTATTTTTGAAGAGCAGAATTTAAAAATTTGTTTGTGTTTTGTGACTTATAATATCCTTTTTTAAAAATGCTTTTTGTATCCTGAGGAATCTTGATCTCTCCTAAGGTTACAAAAGTTTCTTTTATGTTTTATTCCAGAACTTTTATAGTTCTAGGTTTGACATTGAGATCTATGATCCATTTTTTAGTTACACTGGAGGTAAAAAGATGACAAGATTCTATCTCTGGATTCAAGGAGTTCACAGCTTAACGTGGGAGATAAAAAAGTCAACTAGCAATTATAATGCAGTGTAGAAAGTGCTAGATAGACGTGTCCACACTAACCCCACTTCCTTTAACTTAATTGCATAACTGTAAGTGACTGCACATAAAAAGCTATAGTGCAGGGTGTGGTCACCTCCGCTTGGTAATGACTAAGGTGTGTACCGTGTGAGGCAAGGGTCAAGGTGCTCATGTTTGTGTGGTGCTCCCCCTGCTGCCTCTGTTCACTTTTCAACCCCTCCCAACTGGCTTCTGAACCCGCTGAGACCAGGTTTGTAGGACCCTCTGCGTTGACATGTTGGCCACTCTTCAGTCCTCGTTTTCCTTGGTCTCTGCAGGATTCCATCCCATGCAGCATCCTTTTCTGAACCATCTCTTCCTCCACTTCCAGTGCATCAAAGTCCTCTGTCTTTCCCCTACCTCCGTTTTCTTTGCTGGTGACCTGCCCCCACCCGAGTGCCACAGCGTGCCCAATTCCTCTCTGTATCTGTTTCGGTCCGTCTGTCTGTCTCTCTGTGTTCCCCACCCCACCCCACCTCTCTCTCTCTCTCAATCTCTCTTTCTCTCCAGATGTCTCCTCCAGTCTCATTGTCTTACATATCATCCATAAGCCAAAAACACCCCCATTATTTCAGCACCAGCCCTATATTACTCCTAAACTCCCAATTGTCTACCCAAATCCATCCACCTCCACCCGCACCTCTGACAGTATGTCTAAAGACTCCACCTGTTCTCTTCCATGCTGCCCCCTGACCTGTGTCTCAGTAAGTGGGACACATGTCCTGGTTAATCAGGCTTCTTTGGTCTGTGCACCCTGGCTGGGGAACATTAATCAGGCAAGTTGACTCTGGGCATGCACAGTGCAAGGGAAGGGGGTGGGGTATCCAAGACTTTGCCCCATCTCCTTCTTCATCATTATTGTGGGGCATCTTGAATCCCCTGGCTATGCTCATGATGCTAATCTACCTCCCCCATGGCATAGGTGAGCTGGATGCTCTTGGCTGGAGATAAAAAGCAGTGAGCACTCTGGGTACTGACTTTCCTAGTTCGAGGTGGGAAAGAACTCACCTCTTCTCTCCCTAGTCCTACTCCCACCTGTTCTTCACTGTTTTTTAAATTCCCACCCATCCGTCAGAGCCTGCCTTTCTAGTGAATCCACCAGAGCCACAGTGTGCTGTGACGGGCTTGCTCATCTTGGAGTGGTTCTAGCCTTTACTGCCTGCACCATTCAGTCGGCACTAGGCAGACTACACTGTAGTATCTCTTTATGTGCAATCACTTACATTTATGTGATTAAAGAAGGTGATGTGTGTGTGCCCATCCCTATCTAGTGTTTTCCATACCGTATCCTAATCGCCAGTTGGCTTGTGCATCTGTCTCCCCTTTTAAGCTGGGAGTTCCTTGCCTACAAAGGTGTTTGTATCCTTCATCTGCAGTACCCAGCACCCAGTACGTGCCGAAGAACATTTGAATGCATGACTGTTGAAACGGTAGAACACGTAATACTTGGAGTAAGGTGATGGCGAGTTTTGATGATGCTGTTTCCCTCCCTAACGAGGACTCCATTGTCTTTTCCCATGAGCTCATCCCAAGACACAGCCGGATTCCCACGCACCTAGTAGGCAAACCTATACCTGCCTATTCTCCTTAAGGAGACTCTGGTTGCCCCCACATGTCTTGGCGTATCTCCTGGAATGTGCAGCCAGAGCTCTAGGCCAGAATCAGACCAGAAGGGTCCTGCCCTGCTCTGCCACTTAGCAGCTGGGTAACCCAGGCAGGTCTCCCATCCCGGTCCCCCATCCTCTCGAGTCAGCTTTCCCATTTGAAACATGAGAGCTGGACAGTTTGATGCTGAGGTGCCCTGGACAACCTCGCATCTCAACACAAGGCTGTGTCCCTGGCAGGGATCGGTGGTGGGGAGGCGGGCTGGGGTCTCCTACGGTTGCTCACGAATGCTGCCTCTTCTGCAAGAAGCCGGGGGAGAGGGAGGGCAGAGCGAGGGATCCGTCCTCAAGAGCAGCACGGTGGTGAGTGGCGGAGGCGGGGAAGCTCACAGCCGAATCAATCTCTCTTTAAAATTCCAGGCCGGCGGTGTGTGCCTTGGATAAAGTGCAGGTAATTGCGCCTCCAGCTCGCCTCCCCCGGGCCCCCGCCTCCACCCTGCTCTGCGCTGACAGAGTTATAATAATTGGGTGCTGCAACTTAAACTCATCAGCGCCGGCTTCCTGAAAGGAACGTCGCAATTAGGCGTCCTTACCCTGTAATAAAGTCTTTAATATCCACTTTCATGGTTCATATTACAGTCATTCAGGCCTGTCCCCTCGCAAGCAGCCTGTCAGACAGCAGGGCTGGGTGCCCACGAGGGAGCTGCCCTGCTGAACAGCTCGGCCAACAACCACTCCGGAGGCCCAGCATCAGGGGCCAGGCAGCTGGGGAATGGAGCCGGCAAATGAGAAGGGGGACTTTCTGTCCTCCAGGGACCCAGAGAGTGGATGTCAGGGACAGGGGGGCAAAGGACGGGTCAGCCCTCCAAGCTTCCCAGTGGGGAACTTTTCTCCCTCTTCAGTGGGACCAGCATTCATTCACTGCTGGAAATTTTAAAAGAGAAGCAAGATGGCGGAGGCGGTACTGGGGTTGAATAGAAGATTCTGGATGCAGCATCTATACACATGCCCACCTGTCTGGGCAGATCATGGACCTTGAGTGGGGAAGACCATCTGTCTCTGATTGGTGCAGTGGGGGCAAGGATGTGCTGGGGTGCAGACAGCTTCCTCTGGGGCCTCTGACCACTCTCACCCGAGGGGCAGTCATCCTGGGAGGCACCTGGCCTGCTCAGGAAAAAATTCCCCCCCCCACCCCACCGCCCCCCCCCCACCCCACCCCGACAACTGGATTGACCAATCGTGGAGCTCAGAAGACAGGGGCGGGCATTTAGTACAGATACAGATGTGGCTGTGCCATCAAGCCACAGGAGGGCCGGAAGATGGGAAGGGAGGAAACCCAAGGGCAAAATCCTAGAAAAGGCCAGTGTTTAAGGACGTGCAGAGGAAGAGACGAGGAAAAGCAGTGGGGCAGATGGGATGTGGCCAGATGCCAAGGACGGAGCGTGCACAGGAGGGAGGGGCTGGGAGGCCATGCCTGTGGCGGCTTCTGTTTCCACTGCCGATTGGGGGGGTGGGCAGGGCGCCCGCGGGAGCTGGGGGAGGACACAGCCTTCCTCTCCAGGGAAAGAGTAGCTTGGTCATTTATCTGTTAAGGTGTGCATCCCTGCCCCCAGAGGAAAAGACCTGGACGTAGTGACAAGACCACCTCTGGTCCGAAGTGACTGGTGTGACCCTGGAAGCCAGGAACCCCAGCTGCCAGGAACCCCAGCTGCCAGGTACCCCGCTGCCAGGAACCCCAGCTGCATGGGCACCACATGACAGATGAGGAAACTGAGATCCAGAGAGGCAAAGTGACTTTGGGTCTTTGGTTCAAATGAGCTAGGAGGACCAGAACCCGAGGTCCCAGCATCCCAGGCCAGTGTTCCCACCCACCATCACCGGAAGCCCCAAGAGCACCCACGGCGCTGAGTTTTCTATTACTAGGGTGGTTCTGGCCTTGCGCTGATGGCTCTGGCTCTGGTTCCCCTTCCCCTACCCAGCCATCTGGCTTCCTCTGCTACTTCCTCTCAGCCTTCTTGTACCATGAGGGTGGGGGCAGGGCTCCCAGGCTCCACCCTTGCCCCTCCAGCCCACACCAGCTCACAGAAGCACCCAGAAGTGGGTGGTGATGGGTTCAGAGAGGCAGCAAAGGGAATCAAAGGTAGAGGACCGAGCTGGGCTTGGCTGGGGAGAGGCAGAGGATGGCGGCGGGGGCATCAGGCTGGTAAAGCAGTGCTCCCCAGGGACGCCCCCTCCGCCCACCCACCACACCCCGCCAGCCGCCTCCTACCTGCCCTCCCCAGCATCCTGGAACCAAACTGCATTCAGGGGAGCCGGGCAGGTGCTTAACGCCTCTAATGGGTTCCATTACCAATGCTCCACAATAAGGTAATTATGTTAGAAAATAATAAACGTGTCAGTCTTTCTGGAAATATTTTTACTTCGAGCGAGGGAGAACCAGCCCTATTGTTTTCAAGTGCATCTCCACGCCTGTACATATTAATTAACTGCGCTCCGGCTTCACCACCTCTCGGCATTTGTATTATTCATAAATGTCTCGGGGCTGCGGTAACTTATGTACTCCCCTCCTTGGCTTGGAGTCATTTTTTAATTTCAAGTTCTTTTTTTGAATAATTGCAATTGCGGTTTGTGCCTCGGGTACCAGAGAACCGGTCCCTGGCTGTTGTCTCCCGCTATGTTCTTTTCTCTTGCGTCTCACCCTGCTTCTTGCAGGATCTCTGACTTAACAAAATCCTTGCCAGGTCCAAGAAAGAGGCAGATCTGGGCTTTGAGTGGGCAGGAGCGTCCTTAAGAAATTCTGGGAAGTCGAGGCGGTCTCCCAGGCCTTCCTGCTCCTCCTTCCGGTCACCCTCTTCCGCGCTGCAACTCATCCTTTTCAAGGAAACTTCCCAGAATTCTCCCACTCCTCCTTGCACTCAAAGAATCTAATAGACTGTATTATTTTGAGCAGTTTTAGGTTTACAGAAATATGGGGTGGAGGGACTTCCCTGGTGGTCCAGTGGTTAAGACTCCACACTTCCACTGCCAGGGGCTCAGGTTCAGTTCTTGGTTGGGGAACTGAGATCCCACCAGCAGTGCAGCCAAAGAAAAATACAGATTTCCCATCTCCATTTCTTGTACTGTTAACACCTGGCCTCAGTGCAGCATGTTTGTTACAACCGATGACCCGACAGTGACGCAGAATTATTCAGTAAAGCCCACAGTTTTCACTAGGACTCACTCTTTGTGTTGTACATCGTATGGGTTTTGAAACAAGCATAACGTCCAGTATCCACATTCCAGGAACATACAGAATAATTTCCTTGCCCCCAAAGTCCCTCGTCATCTACCTGTTCACCTCTTCCCCCTACCCAGAAACCCTGGCCACTACTGATTTTTTCTTCAATGTCTCTAGTTTTGCCTTTTCTAGAATGTCCTACGGTGGGGGTGATACAGTCTATAGCCATTTAAGATCCCCAGCACTTTTTTTGTTCAAGTACATATGGAACATTTACTTATTACTCCTTTCTTTAAAAAAATGTTCATTTCATATTAGAGTTTAGTCGATTAACAAACAATGTTGTGATGGTCAGGTATAACAGTCTAGGGACTCAGCCATACTTATACATGTATCCATTCTCCCCCAAACTCCCCTCCCATCCAGGCCGCCACATAACACTGAGCAGAGACCCAGCTCCTATGGATTTGAGTCTTAGTTTTTGAGTTGGTGGCATGTGGCGTCTGCCCTTCACCCGGGTTGCAGACTTCTAAGGAGCAGGGACCACGTCATCTTGATGGATCTTCCGGGTTCTCCCTGGAAACATGTAGGTGCACACTGGGATGCCGCAGGCAGGAGTGTCTGGGGGGAGAACCCCACCCTGCCCTGGATGGATGGGCCAGATGGCTTTTACGATCTAAGGTTCTGAAGCTAAGCCAGGTGTCTGGAAACAGCTGTGCACCCCTTGATGCTCATCAAGTCCACCTGGAGCTGGCAATGCAGGGTCCAGGAGAGTGGTCACGGCTCAGGATGACTTCCAGATGTCCTTCCGATCCTCGTCAGTCGGAGGGGGTAAGCAGTGTTAAGCCTCTGAGAGGAATTAGCTGTGACATAGTTAGTTTACAGGGGAGCAAGTGGGTTGGTGATTACAGCTGAACTGTGTTCTGTGCGATCCAACGACAGCACACGGTTCTCCAGCTCTGGGTGAAAATCACCACTGTTTCCCATCCTCTGTCTCCATCCCCCTGACCATTGCCTGTATTGACAACATCTCTGGAAAGGGGTGATATTTCTGACTGAGCCAGATCTCTGCTCCAGGATCCCAGGAAGCAAGGAGAACACTGTCCTAGAAGCAGATGCCATTCCTCCACATTTTGTTTTAAGCCAAAGATGAGGGCTCTAAGGAACCTAAGGGCCAAGAAGCATGGATACATCATTGATTCCATGGTCTCCCCAGATAAAGACAAATCCTTAGGAGTTTAAACATCTCTGAAGTCCACGTGCAATACTCTTGACTGTCCATTTCAGGACCTCCTCGTTGATAAGTTCTTCCTGATTGAAGTCTATATCCACCGTGCAAACACCAAAGTGTATTATTTGTTGCTCTGCTCTCTCTGGAGCAGAAAAATGACAGAGTCATAGCTGATAAGACTCCGGGAGAACTCTAAGTCCAAGAATCCAACTAAACGGGTGAATCTGAGATACTCAGAGCCTGCAAGTGTAGAGGGACCAGCTAAGAGACGTTTACCTGCAGTAGGACCTGGGAGAGTAAGTCCAGGTTGGAAGAGTTCTAATGAATGAGATGGGGAGGTCTGGCCCCAGGACACATGTGATTCTCTCCTACTCTGATCAACCCTCAGAGTCTCCTGGGCCAACACCATTGGCTACAAAGGTGTTGCAATTCTGCCTTACTGACTTTGGGATTTTAAAGCCCTTCCATTCCGGGCAACATCTCCCACCACCGTTTGTGTTTTCACGTAAGACATTAAGTTCTGAATGATGGTTGAGACAGCTAGAGTGGAAGCAAAGTCTTTGGACCAAGTGGACTTGGCCAGTGTCCCCAGAGTTCCCATATGAAAAGACACATGGAGGGCAAATAAGGTCCTTCTGCCCCCCGAGCATGTCTGGATGAGGCTTCTTCCCACCTGTGAAGACTGGATTATGAGTGGCAAGAATCCACCACGGACAGCTTCTAGCCAAGCAGCTGCTGCAGCTGGGTGGGAAGAAGACCACCCCCGGCCTGGTGTGCACAGCTCCAGCTGCCTCGTTGAAGCAGGGCCCCAGCTGGTACCCGCCCCTCTGGGCCCCTGGCCAGGCCGAGCCTGACAACCTCCAGCTCATCCTGGCTGGCTCCTCTGCAGCCGGTTCTGGGAGGAGGTGTGGATGGAGGCTGGGGGAGTAGGAACGGGAGAACTCAGCAATCTGACTCTACTCTCCTGGCAGGCGAGCACTCAAAGTCCCAAGGTTTTACAGGATGATTTGAGTCTGGCTTCTTTTCAAAGCGAGAGTTACCAGGTCCTCTCCAGGGCCATAAATAAATCTCCTATGAAGATCATGATTTTATTCTATTATTCTACATGTGTGCTCAGTCATGTCTGACTCTTTGCAACCCCATGGACTATAGCCTGCCAGGCTCCTCTGTCCATGGGATTTTTCCAGGCAAGAATACTGAAGTGGGTTGCCATTTCTCTCTCCAGAGGATCTTCCTGACCCAAGGATCGAACTTGCATCTCTTGTGTCTCCCACATTGGTAGGTAGATTCTTTACCTCTGGCACCACCTGGGAAGCCCTCTGATTTTAAGGGTGGAGGAAAAATATAAATTCTGCAGGGCAATTACAACTTGCTTCCTTAGTTAACACAAGAAATTGATTTGGAATACAGAATTACTGGGCTCAAAACCCACTGTGTTGGATGGGGGGTAGGCACGTCTACCCAACACAAGTTGCTTTGTTTTAGACTAGTTTTTCTTTTTAAAAACTATTTATTTGACTGCAGAAGATCTTAGCTGCGGCACATGGGATCTAGTCCCCTGATCAGAGATCAAACCCAGGCCCCCAGCATTGGGAGTGCAAAGACTTAGCCACTAGACCACCAGGGAAGTCCCTAGACCAGTTATTCTTAAGCCAGTCATTCTGAAAGTACTTAAGTAATAGAAGCTGCTGTCGGTTGGGGTCACTTCTGTCCTGTGGAAATGAAGTCATAACAAAGCAAAAAGGAAGCTCTTCACCCTTTTTTTCTATTTTCTATAATAAGAGGGCATGAATTGAGATAATCCGAAAGGAGTCTCGCCTCGTTAAGATATGTTTTCCAAAGGAAGAGGCCAGAGCATGATCTTCTTTTATCCTGCTCAGAATTGTACCCAGATCTGCTGAATGACTGTTCACACCTTGTCTGACACTTAGAATATGACGGAGCCGCCTACATTTAGCTCATAACTGTTGGCTACTAACCAACTTCCATGAAGTCAGAAGTCACAGCAGGTCAATAACAGTGCCAAACAATCTGAGCTTCTTCTTATGAGATTTCCCGTCAAGGTGAAGATGGGCGTCAAAAAGTGGCCCGGTGGTTTATCAACAAACTATTGAAGGTTATTTATTGATCAATAACCCGTTGACACTCCTGCCCCTCTGGGCCAATTACTAGTTTGAGAAACCCAGATTTATAGTGTGTCTAGCAACCTACTGGGCTTCCAGGTAGCACGAGTAGTAAAGAACCCATATGCCAATGGGAAACATAAGAGATGCAGGTTTGATCCCTGGGCCTGGAAGACCCCCTGGAGGAGGGCATGGCAACCCACTAGAGTATTCTTGCCTGGAGAATCCCATGGACAGAGGAGCCTAGTGGACTACAGTCCATAGGGTCATGAAGAATCGGACACAACTGAAGTGACTTAGCATGCACACACGCATGCAGCAACCTGTTAAACCTTTAGTTTTAGGGAGAGTAGTAAATAGATATTTTTTAAATGGTAGAGATAGCATTTCTACATCCACTCGTATCCCAGCAATAACGAAGACAAACTGATGGGCGCCAAGTCCCTGACCAAATCCAATTCAAAGTAACAGATCTCCCTGATCCACCCTGTTATTTCTTAGTTATAACGCCAACTGGAGACACAACCAAATTAGGTCATTTGGGGAGGGTCTACGTACAAAGGGATTATTTGCCAAGGCGAGGGCAGATGGGAGCCAGGAACCCAGGGATGGAGGCAGTGGAGTTTTGATGACCCCAAGCCAAGAGGACAAGGGAGGGACCAGTCCACAGCTCAGGAGGGAAGCCCGAGGGCAGAGGCTCTCACAAGAGGAGCCCTGGACTTTGGTGGAAGGACTCGGGCACCAGAGCTGGCACTCCAGGGTGATGGCCAGAGCAACAAACACCTGGCCTCCTTCCTCTCCCTCCCTGTGATCTGTAGCCAGGGCTCCACTGGCTGAACCCAGCTGGAAGCCGTGGAGCACGTAAGCCCATGGGTGTGGTTCATTCGGGTCAACCTCTGGGGGCCCGGAGCAGGATGGACAAGAGCCCTGAGGGGAGTGGACCACAGGAGACCTCAGGTGCCACCTGTCCCCATGGATTGTCCTGGTGGCTTCCATCTTGGCCCCTTCTGTTATCCATTCTTCGGGATGTCTCGTGTGTGTGTGTGTGTGTGCGTGTGTGCGCACATCTGTGTGTCTTTGGCTCACTGACTCTGCAATGGCAAGGTCCTTATGGCCCCAGATGTGAAACTGAGGACATCAGCCTCCCTTATTCATTGATCCATGAACAGGGGAGGAGAGCAGAAGCCACACCCTGAGTTCCTCAGAACAGTATCTGGTGTTTGAGTGATCCCTGAGCATGAGACTCTCACACTGAAAGTCAACAGGCCCTCACTTCGTTTAGGACTTGAAATCCTAAGCGATCAGGTCCAGTGATTAATACCATCCTTGGTAGATCTTTCCTGATCAGGCTCTGCTACAACCCGCAGGATGGGGAGGGGCCACCTGGGGTTCCCCTCTGCCTTCAGATCAGAACTCTAAGACGTCATAGTTGTTCAGTCACTCAGTCGTGTCCAGTTCTTTGCGACCCCGTGGACTGCAGCACACCAGGCTTCCCTGTCCTTCACTATCCCCTGGAGTTTGCTCAAACTCATTGTGTCAATGATGCCACTCAACCGTCTCATCCTCTGTCGCCCCCTTCTTTCCCAGCATCAGGGTCTTTCAGCCTCCCAGACACAAGATCCTAAGCTTCCACAAACCCAGGCAACCCTGGTATTTAGCCAGCTCCTCTGGCTGAAGCTCTGGGCAAACACGAATTACTTCCTCCTCCTAAGAAGCTATGCTGCAGCTGGAGGAAGCCCCTCAAGGGTAGACCCTCTTCAGAGCCACCAAGGTTTGGGGAGGGGCACTGGAGTCTCTGTGCGCCTCCCTGGCTGGGCTCAATATCCAGAATTTGTCACAGGATCATGGTGGTGGCGCACTTGTGTCCCTCAGTGACCCCGATTTGGAGGTGAAAACCTGGCTCCGTGGGGCAATGTCTTCACCAACACCTGTATGTGTCTGGGAGAGAAGAGGAAATACGGTGGAGAGGAAGAGCTGATGGCAGGGTGGGAAGGAGGGAGAGAGCGCAAGCAGGGTGAGAAAGAGAGAGATCTCACGGGTTTTAAATATAGGAGTATAAATATTTGAAAATCTGGGAGCTGGAAGTGAGAGGAAGATGCAGATTGGGGTTATGAAGTCAGATACCAGAAGCAGAAATGTTCATTCTCTTGAAATACTGTGAAGGGAAGACTGTCTATTAACAAATTACACACACACACACATATGCACACGCACACTCAGTTAGATACAGTATAAAAAACGACACAGATACAGAAGTATGTGCACTGATGCCCAAACACAGAGACATAGAAATACATTAAAACACATACAAGGATCTGCCTTTTGCCCCAAGGCACACATCCATCCATTCATTCACAAGTATTTATTGGGCAACCTGCTGTGTTCCAGGGATGATGCTGGGTTATAAGGATACAGTGGTGAACAAGGCCACGGGTCTTCTCCCAAGTGAGCTCATAGTCTACTGATGTGCGGAGACATACACAGAGGCACTGAGCAAGAAGCTGCTGAGGAGGTGGACCAGGGATTCTAGACCACACTGGACTCACATATACTCTGAGGTCTTTGAAAGAAGGTGAAAAGTTTGCATATTTGTCACTGTCTCATTACCATGGTCCCCTCAACTCCTGAGCTCTGAAGATATGAATGAATGAGTTCAATGATGAATAAATAAGTGAATGAATGAATGAACAATCCTGCCAACTAGCAACAAGGTCGACCCGGCCTTGGACTACCCAGAACTCCAATGTTCTATTCCATTCCTGGAGAAGAGGTGCCCCCAAGGCACACAGGCTTTGAAAGAATCAACCAAGGAAGGTGACTGGTCTTTCCAACTCAGCCAGGCTACTTGCCGGCCTTTCAGTCTCCAGGGCCTGTGATTGTGGGTGGGGCAGGGAGAACAGTCAGGTTGCAGCTCGAAAGCCAGACTCTCTGATGAGCTTTGCAAACCTGAGGTCCCTTCCTCTGGACCCAAAGCAATGGAGGAGCTTATTCCTTCCTTCATCCTGGAGCAACTCCACCCCCAGGCGATCTTGTCTGGGGTCGTATACTCTTTGCAAAGCCTGGTGGGAAACTCTCCAGCTTTGGAAGTAAAAGAGGTAGGTAAAAGGTGGATTAAACGCCTTGCTGCTGCTTCTCATCACTATGGAAAGGTGAGACCTGATTACTGTCAGGAGGAGGAGAGCCCGGGGATGGAGGATTATGCTCTGTGGAGGCTGCATTCCCATCCTACTCGCTGTGTGTGTGTGTGTGTGTGTACATGTGCTTGTGTATGCACATGTGTATACATGCATGCAGGAGTTAGAACAGGGCTAGGCTACAGGAGAAGGCAATGGCACCCCACTCCAGTACTCTTGCCTGGAAAATCCCATGGATGGAGGAGCCTGGTAGGCTTCAGTCCATGGGGTCGCTAAGAGTTGGACACGACTGAGCAACTTCACTTTCACTTTCACTTTTCACTTTCATGCATTGAAGAAGGAAATGGCAACCCACTCCAGTGTTCTTGCCTGGAGAATCCCAGGGATGGGGGAGCCTGGTGGGCTGCTGTCTATGGGGTCGCACAGAGTCAGACACGACTGAAGTGACTTGGCTGCAGCAGCAGCAGGCTACCGGAGATGCCTCGGATACCCACCTGTAACCCTCAGATCAGACCGTTTCATGATCCCTCACCAACTCCCAAATGCCAGTATCTTCATTTTTCTGCTGGAGGGATTTTCCCAAGACGACATAAGACCGCTCTGCCTGCAGGGGCATGGCAGCCAGGCGAGCTGAGGAATGGCTGTCTCTGGGAGCAGCCCTTAGCCAAGGACTTTTAGGGGCTGATGCTGAAACACCTGGGCCACCTCACCCTCAGGGCTGGGTAACCCTGAGGTGTCTTTCCAGTGTCTCCTGGAATTGACCTACATCAGGGAGAGCCGGTCTTCTGCCAGGGCGCTGGCTTCCTGCTCACCTTCCCTTCCCTGCATCCCTTCCCCACACGCTCCCCACCCCACCGGGGCTCCCTTGTATCTCCAACCAATCTCCGAGCACATGAGTCCTTCTCCAGATGGACACATACACAGACCTCACTTCCTGCAAAGTCAGATGGACGCTAGGCTGCTGCTGACAAGACCCTCCATGGACAAGATCAGCCCTCACAGGAAGGACTGATGAGAGACTACTTTAGGGGGATGGGATTGTCCGAGGGGAGATGGCGAGGGCTGCTCTCTGTCATAAGAGGTGAGGCTTGAGTCCAGGCAGGAAGAAGCTTTCCGGGGTCCCAGTCCTTAAGGCCATCATCACAGATCTAAGAGCTGCTTCCTGGGACCAGGCGCTGAAGGCAGGGACGCAGTCACCTGAGCGGCCCCTGGCCCTTCTGAGGTTCTTCTCGGTGGTCTCTGGGCAGAAGGAGGAGCAAAAAACCAACCCGGGGAGTATCAGTGAGAAGCCACAGGGGTTGCTTTCTGTTTTTTGGCAACTCTTAACCTTCTCAGTGACCCAAAGAAGTCATCAATTTACAAATGAATATAAATATACTCTGATATGTAACGGAGAGGGAAGAAAAGGTTTGGCTTTTTTAGAAAGAGACTTTGCTAGAAGGCAGTTGGTTAGGGTTGAGAAGGAGGATGGGAAGACGGAGGGTGGTAACGAGAGTGGATAGGGTTTCTTTTGGATGTGATGGAAATGTTCTAAAATTGACTGTGGTGACGGAAGCACACATATCTGAGAATAGACTAAAGCCACTGTGTTGTTTAAATGAGTGAATTGTATGCTATGCGAATTACATCTCAAGAAAATTGTTTACCTAAAGGGCACCTGGGGAAGCAGGGAGGGAAAGCGGAGCTTTGGGGCTGGACAGACATAGCTCTGAGTTCCAGCTTTACCACTTCCTTGGTCGGATGACAAAACATTTAACCTCCTGGAAAACCCATCTTCTTCGAGTGAAAACACTTAGGGTTGTTGAGTCGATTTAAGATCCTTTATAAAGCACTTTAAAAGCGCCTGCCACATAAATAGTAGTTAGTTTTAATAATTTTAATAATAATAATTAGCAGCTGAAAATTATAATGAAGATGCTACTAGAAATTACTGTCGCATATTAAATTCTCATTCATTAGACGAGAAGGTGTGCATGTGGGCATGCTAAGTCACTTCAGCCCTGTCTGACTCTTTGTGACCCTGTGGACTAGTCTGCCGGGCTCTTCAGTTCATGGGGTTCTCCAGGCAAGAATCCTGGAGTGGGTTGCCATACCCTCCTCCAGAAGAGAAGGTAATAAGTATGAAAGGAAGTGATGCTTTCGAAAGGACACTTACCTAATAACTGAGTTGGTTTAAGTTAAGAACTGAGAAAAAAGGGCTGAGGAAGAGACTCAGTCTCGTTATAAACTATCTTTTAAAGATTCAGACCTCAGAGAGAAATGGTCACCAATGAAAGGGCCAGTAGTGTTAATACAAGAGGAAAAATCATCTCTCTCCAGTTTGGAATACGGTGAGTAATAAGGGGTGATCGACATCTGACAGCAACAGGATGAGTGGGTTTAGGTGCTGAGGCAAAGCTAGGACCCAGACGTGCTTATCACGCCTAGAGGCTGTTTTGATAGAATCAATTGAAATGTTCTCAGAGAGAAAAAAAGAGATAGCTTGATGGAGTTTAAAATCAAGTGGAATTTGGAACCACCAGGGTACTGTTATATACCCAAGGTTTACATCTCTTGTAACTTTTTTCTAAAGCCCTGGATCTATTTAAGGAATTGAATTCACTAGATATCTGTTTATTTACTTGGTCGTGCTATGCAGCACGTGGGATCTTAGTTCCCCAACCAGGGATCAAACCCAGGTCCCCTGCATTGGGAGTATGGAGTCTTAACCGCTGGACCACCAGGGAAATCCCTTCTTTTAATTCATGTTGCAGATTGAATTTGTTTATTCAGCTCATAAAAAAGATGAATGAATGAAACAGGAACTGATTTGTGTTGTTATTTTCTATCTAGGGGAAAAGCAATCATTGATCTGGAATATGTATTTTGCTTTGTTTTAATATCACCTCTGGCTTATCCATCTCCTAAGTGTACAGGTTTTCAAAACAGATGTAAATTAAGGTGCCCAGTCCACCACAAGTTAAGAAGTTAGCCTGCCCTGACATAGTTTCCTTGATGTTAGCAGAAGGCATGAAACTTACCCAGTCAGACATACGGGACTCTTTATCACAGCATCCAGAGTAACCAGAGTGGTGTTGTTTTTGCAACTGTTCCTTAAGCCACAGTTCCCACCAGGCATTGCAAAGAGGGCCAGGTGATACCTGGGCTTACATTGTAGGGTGTGTAAGGGAAAAAAAAACCCCGAGATAAGGGAGCCTGAATCTTTTAAAAATGGACAGCATGCCTACCCTTGACTGCAGAGGGTGGCATTATGCCATTCAATGCTATTCACCACGACAAAGGTGCCTGCAAGTCTGTTCACAAGAGAACATAACGTGAGAGGTCCAAGGATAACTGTCTCCTAACACTCAGCAGTTGTGTCTTCATCTCCGAGCCTCAGTTTCTTCTGTCAAATGGGGATAATATCCATCTGGTACCTGGCTAGAAAGAATAAATGAAATGTTACTGTAGTCTCTTAAGTACAGGTCCTGGGCTTCCCAGGTGGCTCAGTGGTAAAGAATCCACCTGCCAAGCAGAAGACACATGTTTAACCCCTGGGTCGAGGAGATCTCCTGGTGAAGGAAATGGCAACCCATTCCCTTTTCCATGCCCGGAGAATCCCATGGATGTAGGAGCCTGGCAGGCTACAGTCCACAGGGTCACAGAGTCAGACACAACTTAAGCAACTTAGCACACACTCATGCAAACTAACATCCAAAAGAAAACTTTGCCATCGTTATTTTGTTTCATGATGGCAGCCTACCAGGTAAATAGAACATGAAGCGTGCCTTCCCTTTAGCAGAATATCAAATTTGATCAATTTCAGCCCAAAGACTCACCATTCAATAATTCAAAACTCCCAAATCCTCCAGCTCAGCAGTTCTTAGACTTTGATACACGTTTAAGTCATGTGGGAGCTTTCAAAAACTGCCACTGTCTCCAATACCAGTGAAATCACGTTCCCTGGGGACAGAACTCGGGCACCGGTAGTTTCAAAAATTCTCTAGATGATTCCAGTACGGGGTGGCTCTGGCTCTTACTCAGATCAACTAGAAGAGTTGGCATGGGCTGCTTTGCATTTCTTAAGCTGTTGCACTGGAGTGTAATTGGTCTGACTCTGAAAAGGTCACCAGGCTTTTGCAGGGGCTTCACTGAGCCCAGTGGGGAGCTGTGGCCTGGGTGAGGGGAACTGGCGCACCCAAGAAACTAAAAGGGGGTGATCCTTTCTTTAATAGAAGATAGCAGAACGCCCCTGGGAACTTCGGAATTCCAAGGAGCCTTGAGAACAGGGCTCCATACATTCTGAGCACCCAATGGATGCTTTCAAACAGCATCAGGATCCTGGGCTCCACCCCCAGGCAATCAAGCATTCTGCACGCACGATTCAGCTTGAAAATAGTTTTAGTCCTTCCTCCTCCCTGGCAGACTAGATTATAGGATTAACTCTTCATCTCCTGGCTGGGCTACAGGGAATTCTCCCTCCTCTCTTTCCTTAGGTGTAAACAATCAATAATAAAGATTTCCCTCGCTTTCTTCTCCCACTTTTCTTTGGAGTTGTTCTTATGCCGTTGCTTTAGGTTTCTGACAGATCCTGGAGGAGAAACTAAGGTAAGGTCACGCCCTGAGATGGCTTGAGACTCCTCAGTCGCCTGCTCTGTGGTTTTGCAAGGCTGTGGGCTTCCCCGTCCTTCATCCTGCCGTTGATGAGCAAAGGTGCACAGGAGGGCTTCCGGGGCCTCCAAAGTCAGAAATTTCCATTTGCTTTGAGCTGGTGTTCAATCCCCCTCACTCATAAACATGCAAATTACTCAGGTAATTGGGACACCTGAAGTCCAACAGAGCCTGATTTGTCTACATAATGCAGGCTGCAAGCAAATTACCTGATACTCGGGTGGAAGTGGGCTTTTCAGACCGCGCAGAGCCTGCTGGCCAGAGCTGTTGTTTCCACAGGGAGGCTGTATTATCCTCTTGGGAGCTGGCAGAAACAGACGAGACCAGAAACAGGAGAGCTGGGGGAGGCGCTTTCCCATCACTGAACTTGTGTCCATGGTCCTAGCTGAGGCCAGCTGCGAGAGCCACTTGGCACAGGGGCTTCCTGCAGACCCCAGACTCTGAGAAGGGGACCCTGGAGCCTGATTCTGCTGGAGGCAGGCCCACCAGCTGAGCAGGGCAGTCTCTCTCTATGTCACACCATCAGAAGGCGTGGGGCAGGCTGTAGGAATTGACTCATTGGAGAAACTGAGTTCCTCCAGGACTCAAGAAGATTTTAAATCGTTGCTGCCAGGCAGGAGTGTGGGGGAAGGGGGTTGGGAAGCCTCTGCCTTCCCTAGGGAGCTGGGGCTACATCAGGGCAGGGGAGGTTAGGCAGGGCTGCAACCTTCTACTTGCCCCTCCTCTATCTCCACTGCCCCCTCCCCGATTTCCAGGTACTGGGTGATGGCACAGACTTTAGAGCTTTGTTCCTTCCCTCTTCCTGGGCAGCTGCTGGGCCCGTCCTACCCCCCTGAAGGCTCGCAGGCCTCCACGACTCACATCACAGGCCTGTCGCGGGGGAAACGGGCAATGAGGTCAGGCAGCGAGGGACATGATGGCTTCACGAAGAGGAGGGGAGCCTAGATAGAGGGGCAGAGTTTCGGGAATGGAAACCAAGGAAGGATTAGGATTGACGCCTGACACTTGTAAAGCTAAAAAGGTAGCCTGAAGAAGTCCCCAAAGAGGGACTGCCCCCGGGAAGCGTGGCCTTCAGTGAGAGGCGTGGCTGCCACTTGGAGGCGTGGCCTTTGGTGGGAGGTGTGGCCCTCAGTGGGAAGCGTGGCTGCCACTGGGAGGCGGGGCCTTCGGTGGGAGGCGTGGGCCTCACTGGTAGGCAAAGATGATTGGTCACTCCACATGGCCCCTGCCCTTGGGCCAAGCTCCAGAGCCTGATTGCCCATTGCTAACCGGTTCTACCTCTCGTTTGTTGTCTCAAAGGTCAGAATAGACTTCTTAGACAAATAGCCTCTGGCTAGTCCTTGGGGACTGAACTCTCAAAATTAGTTGGCCCAAATCTCAGCCCAGTTTGGGCTTTATATTGCTACTGGGTGGGCGTGTCTCACGGGGGAAGGGTTAAAAAGAGCAGCCGGAGACCTGGCCCGGGGGACTGTGTTGGGGGCAGCCTGTGCCGGAGACGGGAGGAACAGGGTCCCTGATGGAGCCCCAGGAGGCAAAGAGAGACGGAACTTTATAAATCACCAGCTCCCTTTAAAAAATGGAGTTTAACCTCCCTCAGCTTTCCTTCTGAATTTATTAGCAGTTTCATTTCCTTGGGTAATAATTCATTATCTCCTTCCCAAGCCTGGGGGAGCAGTGTTGGCCTAGAAGTGGCATTTACCTTCCACAACTTTAAGTGATGCTTTTTTAGCTGTCATCTTCAGATCACTTTCAGCCCCGGCCCTGTACTTCTCATCCCCACGGACAACATCGACGTGTCTGACACAGACTTGGAGGGGTGGTCCTCTCCTCACTTCCACTTCCCTCTCCTCCCCTCCCCGCCCCAGCACTGCAACCCATCTGTATTCTGATGCTGTTTGCACCGGAGCCTTTCTCTATTGTGAAGTAAGACAGCCGTGAGCTGCAGGGAGATAGAGCCGTTCTGTTGGAGCCGAGATAAGTGCTGCTGGGAGGGAACCCAGTGGAGGGTTGGAGGGGGCCACATGTGTCAGCTTAACGGGAGGATCTGAAAAAGTTATTTCAATCCCGTCTCTATGTGGGAAACTGGCAGATGCCCTTCTGTGGAGTGAAAGTTTTTCTCTTCCTCTCCATCCTCTCTGCCAAGGAAGGGAGCTTGATTATCAAGGGGCGTGAGGATGCTTTTTCACTGGGGAAAAAAAAGTCCTTTTCCCAAATCCAGTCTCTGCTCTAATGCCAGAAACACTGCATTCTAACGCCCAATATGGCAGGCTGGGGAGGAGGATGGGCAGTCAATCCCATCAGCCAGCGTGCGTTCCTCCACGTGTTGGTGCACTGCTGTCCCCTGTCAGCACCTACTGTGTCCAGACACTGGACACTGCACGAAGCAATACAAAAGCCAATGTGGTCACTACCCGTGGAGCTACGGTCAAGTGGCATGTTTTTGCTACTTGGTAATTGACCTGGCGGCTTCCCCAGAGGTGCACTAGTAAAGAATCCACCTGTAATGCAAGAGAGGTTCGATCCCTGGGTCAGGAAGATCCCCTGGGAAGGGAAATGGCAACCCACTCCAGTACTCTTGCCTGGAAAATCCCATAGACAGAGGAGCCTGGTGGCCTACAGTCCAAGGGCTTGCAAAGAGTCGGACATGACTGAGCAACTAACACTTTCACTTCACTTTCAACCCCACAGAGAAAGGGAGGGAAAAGGGTGGCATGCAGATCATATGCAAATCACATGCAAATCAGCACCCTGGAAGCTTTTGGATTCAGGGCTGGGGAGAGTCATGCAACTCTGCAGGCGAGATTAAAAGCTGGTGGTAAAAGTGAGGTCTTTCACTGTTGTGCAGTCTCCTCCTGGCCGTCAGCTCCCATGGGCCCAGGCCTGACTCATGAAGCAAACCCAGGCTCCTTGCAGAGGAAAGACCGGCAGAGTGACACCTGGAGGGGCCCCCTGTGCTGGGCTTCTCTTGGCCAAAACCCCCATTCCCTCTCTTCCTTACTCAGGCCAGCAGCTGGGACTGGACTGGGGGCCCTTGGCACCTTGGGCACTTGTGTCCTATTTGTCAAAATTGTAACATGATGTCACAGCCTTAACGGCTGAGTGGTTCCTTTGGAGTGATGCTGCTCTCCTGTTAATGGACAACACCTGTTTTCTGGGCTGCTGGGAGGAAGGGCAGGGGTGGAAGAGAGGCTGGGCAACAGCCTACCTTGTTCAGCTCAGCTGGGGGTGTGTCGCCACTCCTGAATCACGGGGAGTCACCCAGCCCAGAGTTCCAGGTCTCTAACCTCCAAGAGCTGCCAGGGAAACTCTTGGCGGATTCCACTCCAAATCTGCAATCAGCTGGCTGAGCCTGTCTGGACCTCTTAGTTGGGTGCATTTCTCTCATCTCCACAAGAAGCATCACACATTTATGGTCTCATCTGCCTGTAGGACACCTTTCCCAGACAGTTCCCTCCTCCTCGTCAGATTCCTCCTCCTCATCAGATTCCTCCTGGTACACTTTCTGTCCCCCAATCAGCTTCCAAAAGCCATGGAGAGCAGAACATTGAAAAGGACACCCAGAGGCCAGAACTCAAGATCAGCTCCGTCACTTCCAAGTCACATGGTCTTGGGCAAGTCATGGACCTTGTCTGAGCGCTGGTAACTTCATCTTTCAATAATGAGAAGATGAAGCAGGCTTTGCTGAGCTGTGCAAATAAAGGGAGGTGTATGTGAAAGCACCTAGCACAGGTGCAGGCACATTGTGGGTGCTCAACTATGGATCTGGGAGAAGGCAATGGCACCCCACTCCAGTACTCTTGCCTGGAAAATCCCATGGATGGAGGAGCCTAGTAGGCTGCAGTCCATGGGGTCGCTAAGAGTCGGACACGACTGAGCGACTTCACTTTCACTTTTCACTTTCATGCATTGGAGGAGGAAATGGCAACCCACTCCAGTGTTCTTGCCTGGAGAATCCCAGGGACAGAGGAGCCTGGTGGGCTGCCGTCTACGGGGTCACACAGAGTCGGACACGACTGAATCGACTTAGCAGCAACAACTATGGATCTATTTATAGGCTTATACAAATAAAGTCTGCGTTTGAGTGGTCCTCTAAGTGTGGTCCCCAGATCATGACTAGCTGCATCACCACCAGGGAGCTTGCTAGAAGTAAGCATCCCTAGGCCCTGCCCTGGACCTGAACATCCACTCAGCCATGTCCGGCTCTGTGCGGCCCCATGGACTGCAGCCTTCCAGGCTCCTCTGCGTGGGATTCTCCAGGCAAGAATACTGGAGTAAGTAGCCATGCCCTCCTCCAGGGGATCTTCCTGACCCAGGAATCAACCCCAGGTCTCCTATATTGCAGGCAGATTCTTTACCACCTGAACCACCGGGGAAGCCCTGGACCTAAGGAGTCTGGAAATGCTGGGTGAGGTACAGCAATCTGTTCTATTAATAACAAGCCCTCCAGGTGGCTTGGCTGCATGCTCCAGGGTGAGACCCAGGGGTGGGACCACTAAATGCTCTGTCCGATAAGCCATAAATCACTGTGTGCTAACTTCTGAGTCACATGGCTTCGGAGGAGAAATCATAAGCAGTAGGGTTCTCAGAGTAACAGAACCAACAGGAGAAATAGACAGATAGGAAGATAGGTTGCTTAGAATTCGCTCATATGATCATGGAGGCTGATTATGAGACTTCCCATGATCTGCTGTCTGTGAGCCAGAGATCCCAGGAGCCAGCGGTGTAGTTTGAAGGTCTGGGAGCCAGAGAGCTGATGATGAAGGTTGCAGTCAGAATCTGAGGCCCCGAGGACCAGCAGTGCCGAGGGTGAGGCAAGATTGATGTCTCCGTGCTAACCAGGCAGACAGTAAATTCAAGCTCTCCGCCTTTTTGTTCCCTTCAGGCCCTCTGTGGATTGGAGGAGACCCACCCACACTGGAGAGGACCATCTGCTCTGCTCAGTTCACCAATTCAAATGCTAATCTCTTTCAGAAACACTTTGGCGGACACACCCAGACAGAATGTTTAGCCAGCAAGCTGAGCATCCCGTGGCCCAGTGCAGTGGACACATGAAATTAACCATCTCGCAAAACAAATAGTGGGAAGAGCAGCTTCCAGCCCACGGACCATGTGTGAGGCACGCTTCCATTGGTCCGCTGAACCCACACAACCACCCTTGGTACTGGCACGGATATTCTCCCCATTGTATGGAGGAGAAAACCGAGGCACCTGGAGGTAACTTGGCAGGCTCTGAAACCGAGCTTTCCAGCTCCAGAGGCTGCAGGCCATGCCCATCCCACCAGCAGGCAGCCAGGATCTGGGGGATCAGAGGGATCCAGAGTCAGGGCCTGGTGAAGAAGGAGGGTGTGTGTACACACAGCAGACTGAGGCGAGGACAGGCAGAGGATCCTAGGGAAGCCTGTTTGGGGAAATTATCTAAGCTCACAAGCTCTCCTCCATTATACTCAGAACTTCCTGCCTGTCTTTTTGTTTTTTTTACTGCACCACGTGGCAGGCATGTGGGATCTTCCAGGGATGGAAGCCTCACCCCCTGCATCAGAAGCGCAGAGTCTTAACCACTGAACCACAAGGAAGTCCCCCTGCATGTCTTTTAATGTGTTTATCACAAAAGAAAATCAGAGATGTATTGTGTTTGTATCTGTTCAATGTCCACATTGCCTGGGCTTCCCCGATGACTCATCGGTCAAGAATCCACCTGCAATTCAGGAGCTGCAGGAGACGTGAGTTTGATCCCTGGGTGGGGAGGATCCCCTGGAGGAGGAAATGGCAACACACTCCAGGATTCTTGCCTGGAGAATCCCATGAACTGAGCCTGGCGGGCTGCAGTCCATAGGGTCGCAAAGAGTCAAACACAAGACTGAAGCAACTTAGCCTGCACACACTACGTTGCCTGCTGGGCGATAAGCTACTTGAGGGCAGGGACCACATCCGTGTGACACGTGGAATCCCCAATATAGTGCAATGCCCGCACACCGCAGACCACAGCTGCTGAGGGAATAAATGAATGAGCAGTATGCCTGCCCCTCCCTCCCCACTGTAATTATTTTCAGGTCTGTGCTCCTTCTAGACCGAGACCCCCTTGACCACACAGACTGTCTTATCCAGCTCCGTACACACAGTCCCCTGAACAATGGCTGGCGTCATATTTGCCTTTTGAGTTGAACCCAATCTCACTTTGAGGTCCAGTGGACCCTGTCACTAATACAATCATCCATTGTTCCTGTTCGGGGAAGAAAGGAAGGCTGAAGCTGGAGACTCCAAAAAGCTGGACCAGATTTTTACAATTTTCCTTTATCGTGAAGTGCCCACAGATTATAATTCCCTGAGGGTAGGACCCAGCATCCCAGTTCCTGGGTACCAAGATGGAGCTGGAGGAAGATTCAGCCCTCCCTGGCAGCTTCTTCGGCCTGGTGGAAAGGCTGGAGCTTCAGGGTAAGTAACTGCTACGAAAGGGCTCCACTTAACCCTCTTTTTTTGCAAACCTGAGACTGTGAGTCAACCCTCAATTAACCTATTCTCCCAGATTCCGCTCAATGCAAAAGGTTTTATTCGGAAGACAGGAAAGCTATTTTAGGATTGCCAATGTGATGGAGTTGATACCAAACCGGAATAGGTCAATGCTTTTCCTGTTCCCCCAGAGATGCGTGGCCCCAGCTGCCAACTGGGTATAAAACGCCGGGCTGCAGGGGAGGACTGTCCCTCCATACACCCCTCCCCAGCCCCCGAGCCCCCACTCTCCCTCATCCACTAGAGCAACTGCAAGGAGGCACCCTAGTATTTTGCTTAGAAATCCTGTTAAAATAACGAGCCTCGCTTCTCCCTCCGCTTCTGTTGACCCCTGACAGTTCCGGTCCAACCCATACACCATCTTTGTTGGCCAAATGGCAGCTTCTTCTACAAAAGGACAGACCACAAAGCCTAGGAAGGTCTATTTTTGGAAAATTATTTAAGCTCTTATACCAACCCTATTTTTAGCCCAAACTTATTTTTTCAGAAAGTAATGGGTAAGTTGGCTCTGTTCAGGGTATGTGCCAGGAACTGGGGGGCCAGGGGAGACATAAAGGCCCGAGTGAGATCATGCATAGTGCTGAGAGGAGGTCACGATTCTGGGGGAGCCTGCTCCTTCCAGGAGGATGCGTCACGGAGACATTCATTTGTTTTGGTCTGTGCCCTCTTTATATTAATGAAGCAGCGACTTCGATATTCACTGAAATGTTCCAGATATACAGCCATTGACTGGAGACCGTGAAAGCCACCATTTCTCATCCAAGTAGTTAAGGTATTAAGCAGTGGTGGAGAGGAGGGTGAGGAGGGCAACCGATGGGAGGGTGGATAAATAAGTGATGGCATAGCCGTGAAGGAATATTATGCAGCCATTAAAAATGCATATGCAAAGGATATTTAATGGCCTGGAAGATGCTCACAGTTTAAGAGTAAGTTAAAAAAAATGAGAACTTAGAATTTCATATTCAGGACAGGCCACGTGTGTTGAAAGAGAACTAGGAAGAAATGTATCAAAAGTTTCCTTCTTTATGCATGTATGGATTTTCCATCTTCCCTGCAATTTGCCTTTATTCAATGTAGTTTAAAATCTTTCTTGACGTTAAAACCTTTTTCAAGTACAAAATAAAACATTCTCTGTGTAGAAATAAATTTGAATTATATTATAAATGAAAGCTGTTTTCTGCCATAGCTTTTGATAATCATTTGGTATATAGTCTATAGAATTTGTGTGTGGTGTATATATATCTATATATATACATATATATATAATACTTATATTGTTGCTGTTGTTTAGTCACTAAGTTGTCTCCTACTCTTTTGTGACCCCATGGACGGTAGCCGCCAGGTTTCCCTGTCCATGGGATTTCCCAGGCAAGAATACTGGAGTGGACAGCCATTTCCTTCTCCAGGAAGGATCTCTCCCGACTCAGAAATCAAACCGGCATCTCCCGCATTAGCTGGTGGGTTTTTTTTACCACTGAGCCACCAGTATGCACACACATGTGCATACATGTATACACACATGTGTAGATATTACACATATGGTAACATATATAGGTATCTATACATGGGCTTCCCTGGTGGCTCAGAGGTTAAAGCATCTGCCTGCAATGTGGGAGACCTGGGTTCGATCCCTGGGTCGGGAAGATCCCCTGGAGGAGGAAATGGCACCCACTCCAGTCTTCTTGCCTGGAGAATCCCATGGACAGAGGAGCCTGGTGGGCTACAGTCCACGGGGTCGCAAAGAGTCAGACACAACTGAGCGACTAAACCACCACCATCCATATATACAGGCTTCCCAGGTGGTGCTAGTGGTCAAGAACCCGCCTGCCAATGCAGGAGATTTATGAGACCTGGGTTCGATCCCTGGGTCAGGAAGATCCCCTGGAGGAGGACATGGCAACCCACTCCAGTGTTCTTTCTGGGAAACCCCATGGGCAGAGGAGCCTGGCCCATGAGGTCACGAAGAGTCAGATACGACTTAGCAACTAAACAGCAACCAACAGCATGGGCTCCACAGATGAGGTTAAGGGGAGATCTGGAGGTGCAGAGTGCGTCCTGAGTGATTCAGGTGGGCCGTGTAATCACAGGGTCCTTATGAGAGGGCGGCAGGAGGGTCAGAGAAGGCGTGAGGAGGGCAGCAGAGCTCAGAGCGACAGATTGCTGGCTGGAAGGGAGCCACAGCCAGGAAGACAGGCAGCCTTAGAAACTGGAAAAAGCAAGGAGCAGATCCTGCCCTGGAGCCTCTTGAAAGGCAGGCCCTGTGTTTTCCTCGATTTTGCCCGCCTAAGACTCATTTTGGGCTTCTGATCTCTGAAACTGTAAGATAAAAGACTTGTGTTGTTTTTCGCCACTAGCCTTGTGATAAGTTGTTCAACCACTGCAGGAAACTCGCACACCTTATCTCAGGGTCAGCTTTGGCGGACCCCATCCCAAGATGTAGAATTTCAGCTGATTCCCTTCTGTTCAGTATGGCATCTCCAACAGCTTCCCACCGTGGGAGCTTTTCTGTATATCTTCCTTATATAATCAGAAAAGCATTCTTTTAAAAAGTCTGTAAAATGATCATAGGGCTTCCCAGTTGGTGCTAGTGGTAAAGAACCCCCCTGCCAATTCAGGAGACATGAGTTTGATCCCTGGGTCAGAAAGATCCCCTGGAGGAGGGCATGGCAACCCACTCCAGTATTCTTGCTGGGAGAATCCCACGGACAGAGGAGCCTGGCGGGCTATGGTCCATAGGGTCATCAAGAGCTTCAAGTCATGCTTCAAGTTGCTTCATGACTGAAGCAACTCAGCGCGCACACAAAATGGTTATAATGGGAGGGGGTGTGAAGGAATGTAGTTGTTCACTCCACAAATACTTTGCTGAATGCCTCCTGTAGTCCTAGGCACATCAGTGAGAAAAACCAAGATTTCTGCCTGCTAGGAGCTTATGTTGTAGCCATTTTGTTCCAGGGAGACAGATAAAAAAATTGTAAATGTAAGAACTAAGCAGATCTTGTAGGAAGTTAGAGGTCACACATACAATGGAATGAAAGTACAAAAGAGCGAGCTTGGGTGAGGGCTGACTGCGTGTTTAAATACTGCGGTCCGGGGGACTTTGCTGCTGGTTCAGGGGCTGAGATTCCACGCTTCCAATGCAGGGGACCCAGGTTTGATCCCTGGTCATGGAACTAGATCCTGCAGGCTGCAACTGAGAATTCGCGTGCCACGACTGAAGACCCTGCCTGTCGAAACTAAGACCCGGTGCAACGAAATAAATGAGCAAATAAACATTTAAAAAATACTGCGGTCCATGTCAGCCTCACTTGATTTATTCCTTTAAGCGATCACTTATATCATACTTACTCAACTTCAGTTTCTAAGCACTTTACAAACATCACATTACTTCATCTTCATTACAGCCTTGTGAATGAATGCCCTTATTATCTCCATTTTACAGATGAGAAAACTGAGGCACAGCAAGGTGAAATAACACTGGGAGCATCCGATGGCTGGCAGGTGGGAGGAAAGGGTTGTGAGCTCAGGCCACGTGGCTCCAGTCTGGCCTCCCATCCTCTATACAATGCCGCCTGAAGTCTGAGAAAAAACCTCAAGGCCATAAAGGAGTCGGCCATGCAGATCTCTGTGGGAGAAGCATTCCCAGGGAAAGGAGGGCCAGTGCAAAGGCCCTGAGGCAGAAGCATGTCTGGGTTATGTGGCTGCCCTGGCAAGGCTCCCGCTGTGGCCAACAGGGATGGGCAGGGAGGTGGTGGTCAGTGCTGTCACTCCGGCCATGGTGAGGACTTGACCTCTGCTTCGGGGAGAGGGGAGACGAGAGGGATTCTGAGCTTCAGCTGCTGTTTGAGAGTGGGCTACCCAGGCAGAAGTGGATCGGGAAAGCCAGCTGGAGATGCTGGTGGCCCGGACAGGATGGCAGCAGTAGAAACAAAGAGGAGCAGTGGTGGGATTCTGGACGACCTGAGGTAGAACCCACAGGACTTTCCGATGCAGGGGACATGGAACACGGGAGAAACAGGAGCACCCCAGACGACATGGAGCCACAGCTGGGAGACAGCGTTGCTCTCCGCTGAGATGCAGGGGACGCTTGTTTTCTAACAAGAGCGGCAACTCCCTCTGAAGACAAGATCTCAGCATAACACGTTGGGATGACAATAACTGTCTTGCTACAAAGGTGTTATATCCCAAGGAGCTATCTTTCAAAGGAATCTGTAGTAGAAATGATAACGCTTGCTTGACACTTTCATATCCACTGGAATGTGAGCGTGTGAGCACGTCGAGAGGAACATCAAAAAACCCAAAAGGGCCCAAGGTCAAGACCCACGTTGAACTTCTGGAAGTCAGCCTCAGGAGTTAGAAGGAAACCTCTCCTAACTGTCCCCTGGCTGGGAGCTGGGCAAATGGTACAATGCCATAGGGCCCCAAGCTCAACCCCAGCCTCCACTGTTGACCACAGCTAGCTTCTGCTCGTGATCCATCCACATGACTGTATGTGGATTATTCCAGCAGTCATGAGGAGGAAATGACAACTCACTCCAGCACTCACGCCGGGAAAATCCCGTGGACAGAGGAGCCTGGTGGGTCACAGTCTGTGGGGTCACAGAGACTCGAACACGACTGAGCAACTGATCACACACGCACACACAGAAGCCTCTGAGCTGCTACTCTCAGGGAAAGGGTGGGAACTGTCCATGATTTTTTAATCGATTTCACACAGCATTACTTTCTTTGCAAAGAGGGCAGGAAAAGACTCTTCATGCCTAAGACACTTAAAACTTTCCTCCCATCATCATCAAGCTCCAAGAATTCTGACTGGCAGAAAAAAACACAGCCAATAAAGACAGTCCAAAATTGGACAAAAATATGACCTAAGGATAGTGAGACAGCTGTAAGGTTTCACGGTCACCACCGACGTTTACAGAACAAGCGGCAGGGAGACAGAGCCTGCCAAGGAAATGAATCCCCTAAGGAAGTCAGTAACTCAGAGATCAGACACTCTAAGTCCATGCTGCTGCTGCTGCTGCTAAGTCCCTTCAGTCGTGTCCGACTCTGTGAGACCCCATAGACAGAAGCCCACCAGGCTCCCCCGTCCCTGGGACTCTGCAGCCAAGAACACTGGAGTGGGTTGCCATTTCCTCCCCAGTGCATGAAAGTGAAAAGTGAAAGGGAAGTCGCTCAATCATGTCCGACTCTTAGCGACCCCATGGACTGAAGCCTACCAGGCTCCTCCGTCCATGGGATTTTCCAGGCAAGAGTACTGGAGTGGGGTGCCATCGCCTTCTCCGATAAACAGGGACAAAGACCTACTAATGATGGCTTCAGTGTGGGACAGAAGGCACAGCTCAGACCTTGTACAATCAAATAACATGAGAGTCTCGATGGAGGATCTCACCAGCCAGCTCATCACGGCCCTGTTGGCTGTAGTTATCTTCTCATTGGCTGCACTTAACACCCCATTGGCTGTGGGCATCACCCCACTGGTTTTTGTCATCACCCCATTGGCTGTGGGCATCACCCCATTGGCTGTGGTTGTCCATATGTGAGAACTGGACCATAAAGAAGGCTGAGCACCGAAGAATTGATGCTTTCGAAATTTGGTGCTGGAGAAGACTCTTGAGAGTCCCTTGGACCGAATAGACATCTAACCAGTCCATCCTAAAGGAAATCAACTCTAAACATTCATTGGAAGGACTGATGCTGAAGCTGAAGCTTCAATACTTTGGCCACCTGATGCGAAGAGCCGACTCATTGGCAAAGATTCTGATGCTGGGAAAGATTGAAGGCGGCAGAGGATGAGATGGTCGGATGGCATCATGGATTTAATGGACATGAATTTGGGCAAACTGCAGGAGAGAGTGGAGGACAGAGGAGCCTGGTGTGCTGCAGTCCATGGGGTTGCAAAGATTGGACACGACTTAGCAACTGAACATGAGCAACAATCCCTCTTGACTTTGCCCTTTTTGGAGTAATTCTAATCTTTCTCTAGAGGAGGGGCTTCAGTGAAGGGGCTTGGCTGATCTTGCCCTAATATCTGATTCCCTCTTTCTACTCCCCATTACTGCTGATGAGAACAATGTGGGTTTGGGGGAGAGACGGGCATCTTGAAAGCTTTCTGTTTATCAGTCAGTCTGTGAACAGCTATCTATCTCTGGCTTACTTTGTGCCAGGCATGTGCTAAGCATTGTTGTATAATAGGCTCTCAATAAATATTTGTAAGCCTTATGAAGGGATATAAATTTTAAGAGCCTACCTGAGCAGAAAGCCAGCTTCAAACTCCAAGTATTTCCAGACCTCTTCCCTTGAAGTGTTGTCTTGGGAGAGAGGGCAGTGGGGCATGGGCCAGGAACCCAGGACAGGGCGGGATGGGACCCTGGCTTCTCTGCACCGTGTCCCCGCCCTGGATGCTTGTCAGGCTTGCTGTGGCCATGACATCCCTCCCCGCTGTCAGTTTCCCATCTCTCTGGGAGAAGCCAAGGGTCTTAGTAAACATCATCTGGCAACCTCCAGCCTTCACCCCTAAACCTGACTCCTCTCCAGCACTCAGGCCTGCCTGCTCAAGTGAACTTGATCTGGGTGTCTGACTGGCCCGTCTCATGGGTCCCTCAAGTCTCATGCTTTAGATCTGATGGATCACATCTTGGCCGGACAGGTGCCCACAGCCGGGCAGACCCATATACATGCAGTCATATTCAGTTATAAATATCTATAGAGTGCAATACCAAATAATTGTGGGGTATATTTCACCCTGCCTGTTGAACACATTGCAAGAAAGGAATTGATCCCTGCTGTTTCATTTATTAGATGGTGTAATACCACAAAAATCGCTTCCACAATATCCCAAACTAAATCATTTATTCTTGACAAAAATCCAATAAAGAGCTCAATCCTTCTCCATAGGCAGATAAAGCACAGATTAATGGGGCTGCCTAGATCAAAAAATGCTGGGAAAATGAAAGCGAGATAGAGAGAGAAGTCCCTTCCTCCTCCTCACTTCCCCCAAGGCTGCCTGGGCTCAGGGTTTTATTACAAAAAGCCGCCTAAGTATTACAGGCTAATCCGTAAATCCCAGCCCAGTAAAATATGTGATGGATTTGTAAATTGTGCCCTTTACAAATCTGATTGAACTTCCTTTTTGCTGGGAGTTTTGCCTTCCTCCTCTTCTTCTCACCTTTTCCCCACAACCCGTGCTCACCAGCAGCCTGGGGTCTGCACTGGGCAGTAAGGGACCCCACACACTGCTTCCCAGTGAGCTCAGTCCCCTCTGTGACTTGACCTGTGGAGGGCAGAGACAGCTGGCGGTACAAGAGGCTGAAACGATCCTCAGTCTCTTTCCACTTACCGTCTTCGGGGATCTGGTGTGGTCGGGGTGAGAGCCAGCGAGGCGGGTATCAGAGGTGTGGGGCATATTTCAGCCAGCGCAGACCTAGTAAAAGGCTGGTCCAGGGGCCACTTCGCTGGTGGTGCAGAGGCTAAGACTCCGAGCTCCCACAGCAGAGAGCCCGGGTTCAATTCCTGGGCAGAGAACTGGATCCCACAGGCTACAACTAAAGATCCTGCATGCCTCACCTAAGACCTGGTGCAGCCAAATAAATAATTAAAAAAAAAAAAAAAAGACTTCAGGGGCAGGGGGTATACATCATTTCTAGTGGAGAAAGGACAGGATCAAGCTGGTGGTCCTCAGAGCCTCAGATGAGCTGTCCACAAGACCCCTTGCAAGCATCTCTCATCCTGCCCGTGAACTTAAGCCTTAAACAGCCTTAAACCCCCACGGCAGGTGGGTGTCCAACACCCATCAAGGCAGGAGTCCAACCCCAGGTCCAAGGACCAGTACCAGTCCTGGCCTGCTAGGACTCCAGCCGCACAGTAGGAGGTGAGCCTCAGGTGCTCGAGTGAAGCTCCACCTGTATTTGCAGCCACGTCCCATTGCTCCGATTACTGCCCGAGCTCCACTTCCGGTCCGAGCAGCGGTGGCATTAGATTCTCAAAGGAGCTCAAACCCTCCTGCTCTTGAATCATCCTGAAACCATCCCCCTACCCCCAATCCGTGGAAAAATTGTCTTCCATGAAACTGGTCCCTGGTGCCAGAAAGGCTGGGGCTGCCGCATCAAGGTACCTATCCTACACGGTCCTCTGTGTACGCCCTTCTCGGGGGGCGCGGAACAATTGTCTGCACGTGCCCAGGACTAGGAGGCTCTCTCAGATACAGGGCTTTCAGCGAGAAGACTCAAGAAGTCCCAGGCACCCTGGGATGAGTCACCTGCTCTGTGTCCTCTGCCAGATAGTTCAGGTCCTTCGGCCCCGAGAAGAGCTAACTGCTCAGGCTGGCTTTTCGATTTCTCCGCCACTTTCCTCTCAGGGATCGGGCCCAGCAGAGTTCACTTACTACTGGTACCTGTTGGCAAGTCCCACAGCTTCCCCAGCCTCAGTTTCCCCGCGTGAAGCTTTGTAGTGTGTCAAGTGTGGTCATCGCTCAGTCGTGTCCGGCTCTTTGTGACCCCATGGATGGTAGCCCACCAGGCTCCTCTGTCCATGAGATTCTCCAGGCAAGACTACTGGAGTGGGTTGCCGTTCCCTTCTCCAGGGATCTTGCCGACCCAGGGATCAAACCCAGGTCTCCTGCACTGCAGGCAGATTCTTTACCGTCTGAGCCCCCAGGGAAGCCACACTCTGTAGCATGGTTGTACGACTTAAAGAGAAAATACAAGTGAAGGGCTGAACGGCCGCCCGGCAGACAGTGAGTCCAGGGTGACGTCACATTGTCGTTGTCACCCTAATCATCATTTGGACTCATCTCCTTAAGCAAAGCCACGAGAAAAGGAAGAGACTGGTGAAAGATCCTCCTGGAAGAAGTGACATTCTTGCCTCGCCAGCTCACAACAAGCACAGCCCCTCCACCCTGGATCAGAGGGTTGGCTGAAGCCCAGATGTTCAGTCTTTAAAGAAGCCCGTAAAGCAGGCAGCTGGGATGCAGATGGCGGGCTGGGGAGCAGGGCTTGCCGTGTGGCACGGGGCCTTTCGTGGTTCTGATGCTGTGGGGCCGCACTCCAGCACCCCAGGAACATGACTCCTTCCTTTCCTTGAAGATTTCCGCTGGCAGAGGAAAGAGGGTGTTGGGACGGTTGCCCTGGCAACTTTGCTCACGGCCCCTCCCCACACTTAGCCTGGAAACAGGGCTGGGGGAGGGTAGGTTCCTAGGGGGCCAGCCATCTGGAAGGGCATTCATTTGCAGGTTTATGAAAAGTATGACCAAACAGTAACGTTCCGGAGAACGAGGCACCCCCCAAAACTCTGTCCCGGCTCAGCCCCATCTCCGTCCCTGGATGCAGATGTCCCGAAAATTCCAGAGTGACAGCTGGTGGGAAGTTCTTCCTGCCTTTCCACCCACATCTTTTCAAAGGAGAAAAGGATGCCTTTGGAGTAAGAGGCTCGTCTCAGCTGCCAACCGGGTACTTTTACCAGGTCACACGACCCTACTGACATTGCTTCTTGCACGGGTCACAAGATGGACCTCCTGCAGTCCCCAGGATGCGTGAGAAAATGGAGATGCAAGGCAGGGACTGAGTTAGGTTCAGAGGAGACGAGAGCCTCCTGCCCAGTCCCACATGCATGCGTGCTAAGTCATTTCAGTCGTGTCTGGCTCTTTGCAACCCCATGAACCAGAGTCCACCAGGCACCTCTGTCCATGGGATTCTCCAGGCAGGAATGCTTGAGTGGGTTGCCATGCCCTCCTCCAGAGGATCTTCCCTAACCCAGGGATCGAACCCTTGTCTCTTACATCTCCCGCATTGGCAGGTGAGTTCTTTACCACTAGCCCCACCTGGGTCCCACAAGAACTATAAGAAAATCCAAGTTCTTGGGGGAACAGGAAATAAGAACAGAAACCGTGATGAGGCAGGTGATCCAGGCAGCCAAAGAGCAACTTGTTGATAGGGCTTTTGCATTCCAAGAACTTTGCACTTTCTAGAGGAAGTGGGGCTCCCATCTGCTGGGTCTGTAAAAGCAGAAGGGTGGACCACGTGACCTGAGGCTGCTCCCACAGAGCCGAGGCGCTGTCCTTTTGTCCTTGGGAGCAGCCAGCCTCTGTGCACTCCCCGCTTCCCTCATTAACCTTTATCCCTCTGTTTCCTGCTGAGGTTTAATCCTATTTCCTGCATTCCAGGTATTTAGTCTGGCGACCCAGAGAGCCACTCAGCTGCGCCTTTCCCATGCCCCTGTCTCAGCCGAGAGGGCTCAGAGAATGGCCTCCTGTGGCAGCTGCCCTGGACGGAGTCCCCTGCCCTTTCGGCTCCTGACATCAGGGTGCAGTGATGCAGGTTAGGTAACGAGCAGGCGGTGGTCCAGGGATGAGAAACCACATGATGAGCAGCGGGGTGCGGGGCGGTGCCCCGAGCTGTGTGAGGCTGGGGAGGGGGAGGCAGAAGCCACTGCCCGTTGTGGAATTGGAGGTGGACTGATCAGTACAGACCTCCTTGTCTGCGGGCTCATGTTTTAGGAGGATTTGAAAATTACTGTGTGAAGATACATCTCCTTTTCTGGCATGAAGGAGGGGGTGGTGTGAATGGGGGGGCACAGAAGTATTAGAGGGTGGGTTCCCCATTTGGTGGATGTGCCGAGATGTCTATCCACCCACCCACCGCTCAAAAGGCCAAATTGTCAAGACACGGGCTTGGGTCAGGGGGTGGGTTCTCAATAGATGGCACAGCCTGGGATCTGGGTGCAGGAGCCCTGTTAGGCACTCCCTGGCCCCCCTTTCAGCCCCTCCTGCTCCCCACTGGGGCCCGTAGAATGACCCCCAAGCCCCATGGGGAGCTCCTGAGTCCAGTTCCTTCGTGGAGGATTTTAAAGGGAAGGAGGGTGGTTTGCAAGCCCCAGCAGCGCCACGAGGAGGGCCCCATGCCGCTCTCTCACCAAAGCTCATCTGCACCGGGCTTGGCAAGCTGGTCTCCGTGACCCCTGGCATCCTGCCCCAGGGCCTATTGTCAGAAGCCCAGGGATGCAGGCAGTGCCTATAGGACCACTGGACGTGATGGGCGGAGGCACCTGCTGGAGCAAACCCCGTCGACTCAGGGTGAGCACGGCAGTAACCCCTTATTTATTGGACTCCTCCAGCCCCACAATTGCTGGTTCTGCTCAATATTTCATTCTTGTTGCTCCTGCCTGGGCAGCAGAGCTACAGGCATGTTTGATAAATGGATTGAAAGGTTTGTCTAGTTTTGCTGAAGCTTCAGTAGGTGCTTCTGTGTCTTCCACAGAAATTATATTTCCCAGCTTCCTCCAAGGATGCCTCTCCTCTAGGGACGCCTCTCCCACTGTCTGCCGCTTCTCACTCACCCTCTCCCCTTCTCCTTTCCTTGTGCACGCACACACGCACACACACGCACAGTATTCAGAGATGTGTGTATCCGCACACTCACAAACTGACTTGTACACAGGTGTCCATCGGCATCCAAGGAGCCAGGGAGCGAACCTTCCCCATTGATAAAGAAGCACACACACCAGCCATGCACGCAAGCACACGCCCTCACGCGCACCAAGGCAGAGCCACTGAAATCCCTCGGTTGCCTTTTCTGAGCCCATCTGGTCTCTGAGTTGTGAATGTGTGACCCGGCCTTCCTCCACCCTGAGTCGGGGGGCTGCAGAGACCCAAGGCTCACCCAGAGCAAGGGTGGACAGGGGTGGGCGGACTCCAGGAAGGAGGAGCCCAGGGACCCCTGCCTGTCCTCCTCTCGGGGAGGCTCCGAGGAGCCCTCCCGCCCCGCCAGTTGGCAGCTTCCTCCAGCCGTCCTGCCCCCTTGTCCACCTGCCCGGGCCTGGCAGCCCCACTGGGCCAGCTGGAGGCTTTATCCCCACCACATCTGAGCCGGCTCAGGGGCTGCTGCGCCTGGCTGCCAGCCTTTTCCATAAATAACTCGCCGGGCCTGGCTCCTGGCCCTCCTGGTGATGTCATTGGCCGTTGGCCCGACCGGTGAGGTCACAGGCTTCCCTTCCCTCTGTGCTCCCCCCGCCTCCCTCCCTCCCAGGCGGGGCGGAGACCCTCATCACGGAGCCTGTCTGTGCTCAGGTCCGTTCCAGCCCTGCCACGTGGTTGATGCAGTTCTCCGCCATCTGGGACCGACCGGCTGCGTGGCAGTGCCAGACACAGCCGTCCCCCTCCTTGTCACCAGCTACAGCCTCCCCGCTTTCCACCTCTCTCGTCATGATGCAGGTTCCAGATGACAGCGGACCCGCAAAGGGCAGGGGTGAATGGCTGGCACCTCCGTGGAGTCCGACTCAGGTTCAAATCCCGGGCACTGCTCCCCCACCCCCAACCCTGACTAGCTGTGTGACTTCAGACAAGCAGCTTAACCTCTCTGGGCCCCACTTTCCTCATCTTTAAAATGGAAATAATAGAACCAGTCTTAAGGGAAAAGACTCTGATGGTGGGAAAGATTGAAGGTGGGAGGAGAAGGGGGTGACAGAAGATGAGACGGTTGGATGGCATTACTGACTCAGAGGACGTGAGTGTGAGCAAACTGGGAGATGGTGACGGACAGGGAAGCCTGGCATGCTGCAGTCCACAGGGTCGCAAAGAATCGGACACGACTGAGCGACTGAACAATGACAGCACTCTCAAGGTGGTTGAGAGGCTTACTTGGGCCCATGCATGTAAAACAGTGTGTCTCACACATTAACAAGCAGTGAATAAACGGATGGGTTCTGTGATCACAGCTCAGGTCCGCAGATGGTAGGGAGTGTCCACGTGCTGGGGAGAAGGGGCGGCTTTAGCTTTGGGTCTTTTCAAACGTGTGACAGGCGGAAGTACAGGAGATCTCTCCACCACCACGGAAGCTGGAGCTCTCCCAAGGCTCCTCCCTCGAGACCAGTGGCTTCCTCTGATCATTCCTAGAACCATGACCTTGGTTCCGGAAGTGGGAAGCTTAGGGTTATTAGAGGCCCTTCAGGAGCAGCTTCTGTAGGGGATGCCCTGAAACCCCACCTTCTGCGGCTGGTCTACTCCCCACCCCACCCCACAATCACCTCCAGAAGCTCCCCTTCCTGGTCAACACTAAAGGAATCAATACACACCAGCACATAAGACACAGCTCAGCCAGCCAGGAAGCCCTTATTTCCAGATGTGTGTCTTTGGAGAGCCATAGGGAGGTGGACCATATGTGGATCCAGCAGAGGAAGGGCTTCACTCAGTGATCCTCTATTCCAGTGCTGTCTGACGGGGTAGCCTAGGCCACAGGTGGCTACTGAGCGGTTGACCTTGAGCTGGGGATGTACCCCCATAGGGTCACAAAGAGTCAGACACGGCTGAAGTGACTTAGCACAGGGATGCACGCTACGTGTCAATTACACACCAGATTTCCATCACAGTCTAAAGCAGAGAATGCAAAAGAGCTCATGAATAATGCCTTCATAGTTATTACGCATCGGCACGATACTATGGTGCATATGTTCGGTAAAATAAAGCGTGCTATTAGACTTAATCTCACCTGCTTGTTTGTTGTTCACTTTTTCCATGCGGCTGGTGGGAAATTTTCAGCCACGTCGTTCTCCCCATCCCGAGTTTCTGACTTGATTAACGTTGTCCCTTCAGAAGCTGGGGACAGCTGGCTTCAGCAAAAATGACAGTGACATCGGTAAAGTCGTTCAGTCGTGTCCGACTCTTTGTGACCCGTGGATTGTAGCCCTCCAGGCTCCTCTGTCCGTGGGATTCTCCAGGCAAGAATACTGGACTGGGTTGCCATTCCCTTCTCCAGGGGATCTTCTTGGCCCACGGATTGAACCCGGGCCTCCTGCATTAGAGGCGGATTCTTTACTGTCTGAGTGACCAGGGAAGCCCTCAACTGAAATAGTTCCCCGCATTTAGCGATCCCACGGACAAGGCAGCTGAGCAGACGTTCTTGCCTGCCCACTGCTCAGGATCCAGGGTTCAGCCTTGCATATTTATAGGAGTCTCCCCAAAGTTGGCCAGAACTCCCCAGGACACCATGCCTCCAGTGCCAGACAGCCCCCTCCAGTCTTACTGTCACACTTCCGTGGTTCTGCTTAACCTGGAGCCCCTACCGAGAAGTTTTGCCCCTTATCTCCTCTCATGTGTGTCTTATTTCACCCTTGAAAATCTAGGTCAGAAGTCACCTCCTCCATGAAGCCTTCCCAGACTGCTTCAATGAATGAATCACACTGGACCATCGTAGAACCTTAGATAGAAAGCCCTATGTGGCAGGCCCACTTCTATCCATATCAATTCCCAGAAAAACCTTAGGAGGTAGCTACTCTGTTTTCTTTGTTAGGAAACTGAGGCACAGAGAGATGAGCATCTTGCCCCAGATGGCAGAGTTTATAGTAAAAGAAGCAGAATTCCAACCTAATTCCCTGGTTACACTCTGTCTAACATGCTTGATGGTCCTTATCACCATGAGCATAATTGCTGGTACCCCGAAAGACAGAGGGCCTTAAGAGCCAGAACCCCAGTTTATCCAACACTGTAATCTCCATGGCAACAAGCCAGGTCCTGATACGCAGTAGATGCCCGATAAATGTGGGCTGAATGAGATCAGCCTTGAGTTTAGCCTTTAAAGTCCCTGCCTAACTCGCTTTGAAATGGGGCTCCAGCTCCCACAGCTGCCGGGACCAGCCCACTGCCTCCCACCCCTCACCCCACCCCGCTCTGCCCCTCCCCAGCCCTGGCTGCCTCTTCCCTGCTTCCCTAGGGTCTTCTCCACCTGTTTAAAACTCAGCGACTGTCGCGTGACCTCTGTCAGCCGGGAATTAATTCCCCAGGTTACCACTGCATAAAAACTAAACTCTCCTTTTATGGTCTCTACACGCTGTGCCCTTTCCTTTTATACAGGTCCCTCTGCACTTCTGGGGAATAAATAAATACAGTGGAGCTTTTCTCAGCCTTGATCCGCTGTAACCCTCAGGGCTGGGTGAGGTCTGAGCTGCCTGGATCCCCAGACTCAGGCAGACGGAGGCTGGAAAGGTAGGTGCATCGGGACCACTCCGTGCCCGTGTTGTTCAGTCGCTCAGTCGTGTCCGACTCTTTGCAAGCCCATGGCCTTCAGCAGTCAGGCTCCCCTGTCCTTCACCATCTCCCAGAGCTTGCTCAAACTCATGTCCATTGAGTCAGTGATGCCACCCAGCCATTTCATCCTCTGTCGCCCCCTTCTCCTCCTGCCCTCCATCTTTCCCAGCATCACGGTCTTGTCCAGTGAGTTGACCCTTCGCATCAGGTGACCAAAGTACTGGAACTTCAGTATCAGTCCTTCCAACGAATATTCAGGTTGATTTCCCTTAGGATTGACTGCTCTTGATCTCCGTGCAGTCCAAGGGACTCTCAAGAGTCTTCCCCCGCACTAATTCAATTCAATCATCTGCAGCACCAATTCAAAAGCATCAGTTGAACCTGATGCATTTCACTCTGGGCTCCCTGGGTCTTCACCCCCAAGGCATGGCCCCCCTTGGTGGTCCTCAGCTTCCCCGCCTGCCACATGCTCCACTGGGAAGTGACTGGGGATCCACAACCATACCCTTCCTCGCAATCCTCCAACAAACCCCTCAACTGTGAAGCAGCAAGGAGCGGCTCAAAGGAACGCCTGCTACATCTCCGTCGTCGGTCGAGCCCAGTGCCAATGCAGGCCAGGCCAACGGTACCGGGTCTGTGGTCACCCTGGAGGATGAGGGTCCCTCCCGAGTTCAAGCCGGCACTAGGCAGACCCAGCACAATCTCCATCATGCTCATGCCCGCCAACCTGGGCGTCCCCAGGCAGGACCTGACTGGACTCCTGCGCCTGATAGCTTGGAACCAAAGGCCTGTAGTCACTGGTGATGCTCTTCCACTGGAAAAACAAAGTCTCTGCTTTCTTGTTTCCCGTGGAAAGATCTGTATGAGGGTCCAGTCAATAATCTGTTGGAAGGGGAGATGGGTCCTGTCCACCCTGTTTCTCAAAGAAACACCTCTCTCAACAGTAGACTTAAAAAAATTTTTTTTCAACTATAGTAAATGATTTGGAGAAGGAAATGGCAACCCACTCCAGTATTCTTACCTGGGCAATCCCATGGAGAGAGATGCCTGGCGGGCTACAGTCCATGGGGTTGCAAAGAGATGGATATGACTAAGCAACTGAGCATGCGTGCAAATGATTACCCTTCCCCCAAAAAGCAAAGGCCTTTCCCCCCTTCATTTCTGGCTTTCTTCTATCTCTGTGTGTCTGTTAGTTGCTCATTCATGTCCTACACTTTGCGACCACGTTGACTGTAGCCCGCCAGGCTCCTCTGTCCATGGAATTCTCCAGGCAAGAATATTGCAGTGGGTTGCCATGGCCTCCTCCAGGGGACCTTCCTGACCCAGAGATCCTGGGTTGTGTGGAGGAGTATGGTGTGGGGGTCCCCAGTTGATCCCCAGGGGTCGAACCCAGATCTCCTGCATCTCAGGCAGATTTTTCACTATCTGAGCCACCAGGGAAGCCCTCTTCTATCTTACTCCAAGGCAAAAAGCCACTTTAATGGGTTGCCTAGCACACACACCCACCTCAACCTGATGAACAAGGAACTCTCTGGTTTTCTGTACCTCCCTCAGAGCTAGAAATTTCTAGATCTCCAGCCTGGATCCCTTGGGTTGTCTGGGTTGGATCTGGTGACTGACAGGGGACAAATGATCATTTGCTTACATGGAAATTGTGGGGAGAAGGTAGTTAGAGCATGGACCCTGGACAAAGAGGCCAGATTAGGCAAATAAAACTAGTCATGTCTGACTCTTTGCGACCCCATGGACTGTAGCCCACCAGGCTCCTCTGTCAATGGGATTTTCCAGGCAATAGTACTGGCTGCTGCTGCTGCTAAGTTGCTTCAGTCGTGTCCGACTCTGTGCAACCCCAGAGACGGCAGCCCACCAGGCTTCCCCATCCCTGGGATTCTGATTTCCTTTAGGATGGACTGGTTGGATCCCCTTGCAGTCCAAGGAACCCTCAAGTGTGGGTTGCCATTTCCTTCTCCAATGCATGAAAGTGAAAAGTGAAAGTGAAGTCGCTCAGTTGTGTCTGACTCTTAGCGACCCCATGGACTGCAGCCTACGAGGCTCCTCCGTCCATGGGATTCTCCAGGCAAGAGTACTGGAGTGGGGTGCCATTGCCTTCTCCAGTGGATCTTCCCGACCCAGGGATCAAACCCAGGTCTCCTGCATTGTAGACAGACACTTTACCATCTGAGCCATCAGGGAAGTCCTAATAAAACTACAGAATGGAAAAAAAGAAAGCAAACTACAGAATGCCTTGTTAGATGAAACAACACAACTGAATTAAACAACAAACAGGCCTTTGGCTTAAGTATTTTGTTGTTATTGTTGTTTAGTCACTCAGTTGTATCTGACCCTTTGTGACCCCATAGGCTATAGCCCACCAGGCTCCTCTGTCCATGGGATTTCCCAGGCAAGAATACTGGAGTGGGGAGTCATTTCCTCCTCCAGGGGATCTTCCTGACCCAGGGATTGAATCTGTGTCTCCTGCTTTGGCAGGCGACTTCTTTACCACTGAGCCACCAGGAAATCAGGAAAGGAGTACATCAAGGCTGTATATTGTCACCCTGCTTATTTAACTTATATGCAGAGTGCATCATGAGAAATGCTAGACAGGATGAAGCACAAACTGGAATCAAGATTGCTGGGAGAAATATCATTAACCTCATATATGCAGATGATGCCACACTTACGGCAGAAAGTAAAGAAGAACTAAAGAGCCTCTTGATGAAAGTGAAAGCGGAGAGTGAAAAAACTGGCTTAAAACTCAACATTCAGAAAACTAAGATCATGGGATCTGGTTCCATCCCTTCATGGCAAATAGATAGGGAAACAGTGGAAACAGTGGCTGACTTTATTTTGGGGGTCTCCAAAATCACTGCAGATGGTGACTACAGCCATGAAATTAAAAGATGCTTGCTCCGTGGAACAAAACCTATGACCAACCTAGACAGCATATTAAAAAGCAGAGACATTACTTTGCCAACAAAGGTCAAAGCTTTGGTTTTTCCAGTGGTCACATATGGATGTGAGAGTTGGACTATAAAGAAAACAAAGTGCTGAAGAATTGATGCTTTTGAACTGTGGTGTTGGAGAAGATGCTTGAGGGTTCCTTGGACTGCAAGGGGATCCAACCAGTCCATCCTAAAGGAAATCAGTCCTAAATATTCATTGGAAGGACTGATGCTGAAGCTGAAACTCCAATACTTTGGCCACCTGATGCGAAGAACTGACTCATTTGAAAAGACCCTGATGCTGGGAAAGATGCAAGGCAAAAGGAGAAGAGGGCGGCAGAGGATTAGATGGTTGGATGGCATCACCGACTCGATGGACATGAGTGTGAGTAAGCTCCGGGAGTTGGTGATGGACAGGGAAGCCTGGCGTGCTGCAGTCCATGGGGTCACAGAATCAGACATGACTGAGCAATGGGACTGAACGGAACTGAAGTGAGCCACCAGGGAAGCCCCCTTGGAATAAGTATGCTGGAACCTCCTTCCATTACGCCCTTTTCCATCCTTTATGTGAAAGTCCAGTGCACTGGGGCATCCTGTCTTTGGGGCCATCCTAGCCTTAGCCTGCAGGCTCAGCTTCCAGAGTTGGTTGGGGGAATCTATGGATTGTCTGCCTGGAGGAGTGTTGAGCCCATAACTACTCCCGCCTGTGACTGTGTGAAGTCTTTGCAGGAAGACAGGGTAGCCTCATGTTCCAGGACTGGCTCTTCTGGGTGGTCCAACCTGCCCTCCCAACATAAGGATAGAGCCCCCCCACCACCCCCGCAACTCCCCCTTTCTGGCCTCTAAGCCTGCATGCTCGCCCTTGCCAACTTAAAAGGAGCTGTCCCCGCCCTAAATCCAGCTCTTCTTTCCCAGAGACCTTGGTGGGCTCAGATCTCCTGTGAAGAGTTAGTTGCCATGTGTGTGCTTGGCTTGGGCTGGCAGCGCTTGGGGAGGGTCGGCGTGTCACTTTCCAGCCTTTGAAGTCCGCTCCGCTCTCCCTCCACCGCCATCTCCATCAGCTCTGCTCGGCATGGCAGCTCACAGTCAGGGCATTTCTATATCTGGGTCTTCCCAAATGCTACACCTCCATCTCGCTCCTCCCCACCCTCCACAAAAAAAGTTCCTCGAGATGGGAGCAGCTTTATCCCAGATAATTGCTTAATTAGGAGAAAATGACTTAAATGGGTGTGGCGGCGGCGGCGGCAGCAGCAGCAGCCGCGGTTCCATTCCAACTATAAAAGCCTGTAACCCGGCTCCCTTGGAGAGGAGCTCGCTGCCCACACAGCACCCACGCCCGCTCTTCCGGCGCTGGGTGTCACCGACGCCGTCGGGGCCACGCGCACACTCATGGGCACGCATGCACGCCTACATACACATCGCTCTCAGCATCGTCTCAGCTGGGCTCTGCGAGACTCAGGCAGCTGGTGGTTTCATCGAAGGTGGAGGGCTGACACACCCTTCTGCCCAGGGTCACAGAGTAAAGCTTGCAGGTATGATGGGCCATATGGTCCCTGTTGCAACGTTTCAAGCCGGCCTTGGAGGGAGGAAGCAGGCAGGGGTCGTGCCTAAATGAATGGGTGGAAGCCCATATTCCAGTACAACTTCATACAAAAACAGGCGGCAAGGCAGATTTGGCTGTAGGCCAGCCCGCCAAAGGCTAACTGTTGGGGACACAGCTGGTGTGACAGGCTTAGGTGATGCTTGGTGCTGCGGGGCAAGGAGCCCACACCTCCCAGCCACCTGGGGCGCATTGAGTTCGATTCGGCTCAGCTGCTGGGCTGGCAGAGTCGCTCATGTGGGTTTTGAGACGGGACACCCCCATCTCCAGTCTTTGCTGGGTGATCGTGGGTCAGATACTTAGCTCTGAGTTTCCATTTTCTCATCTCCAGGATGATAACGATAACGATTTTTCCTCCCAGGGTCATGAGAACTCGGATGATGCATGTGAATCCGAGTTAGGTCTGGAGTAAGTGCTGAGTGGGTGTCAGCTTCTAGGGGTGGTGATCGTAGGGTGAGTTTCCGCCTTGGTGTTTTGGCTCTCAGAGGAGAGTCCTTGCCGGAGAGTTTTGGGATTTTTGTCCCTTTCCCCTGCAAAAAACCTTGTCATCTTTCTACCTTCCCTTCTAATTGTGTTTCTAGGGGCCCACTGAGCTCTTTGAAAGCTTCAAAGATGGACTTCCCTGGCGGTCCAGTGGTTAGGACTCAGCATTTCCTCTGCAGGAGGCCCAGGTTTGATCCCTGGTCAGGGAACTAAATAAGATCCCGCATGCCGCACGGTGCAGCCAATAACATAAAAAAAAATGTTAAAGAGAAACAAGTAGGAAGGCACAGGGTGGGCTCTGCAGAATGGCAGCCCCTCTACCCACTGCCAGCGGGACAGTGGGCTTCTAGAGCTCACTGCCACCCCCTGACGGCTTCCCTTGCCTTGCTGACCTGCCCCACTGGCCCCACACCTGTAACAGGCATCGTCCCATCAGTGGGGCTCCCCCCGTGGCTCAGCAGTAGAGAATCTGCCTGCATTGCAGGAGAGGCAGGACATGCGGGTTCAATCTCTGGATTGGGAAGGTCCCCTGGAGAAGAAAATGGCAACCCGCTCCACTATTCTTGTCGGGATAATTCCATGGACAGAGGAGGCTGGCAGGCTACAGTCCGTGGGGTCACAGAGAGTCAGACACAACTCGGGACAGAGGCCTGGGAACCAGACAGTTGGTGGAGCTGTGTGCTTGGGCCCCCTCAGCTGATGACTGCGAGCCACACCTTCCTGGGGTCTGTCTGCCCACCCACTCCCCGATGCAGCCCTCTTGTCTGCCCTGGGGCTGCTGGCAAAGACAATGGGAGGGACTGTGTGCTGCTCTGCCTGGCCCAGATTCCCCACCGGCCCCAGGAGACGCTTCCTCTTTGGCGCTGGGTCTGAGCAGGGCCCGTGTCCCTGGGGCTCTGGTCTCAGATGGAGGCTGTGTGCTTTGATGTTCTTGGGTCAGGGCTGCAGGTCAGGGCCCAGCAGCAGGAGCTTTCCCTGGGCTGCAGCCTCAGGGCATGCAGGCAATCAGGTTTTCTCCCACCTGTGCTATTTCTGGAGAAAGAACAGCAACCCACTCCAGTATTCTTGCCTGGAGAATCCCAGGGGCAGAGGAGCCTGGTGGGCTGCCATCTATGGGGTCGCACAGAGTCAGACACGACTGAAGCGACTTGGCAGCAGCAGCAGCGGCAGCAGTGCTATTTCCAGGCCTGATCTGCTTGGTCCTCTGCCCTTGCATCCTCCTGACCTTCAAATCCAGGCTCACCTGCAGCTGCAGCTACCTCCCAGACCCGAAGTCTGCCTGAAGGCAGAGGGGTTGAATGAGGCCCCCACTCAGTAATCTGGGCTGGCACTCTGACCTCGGCCCCTGTACCTGGCTTCTGCCGGGCACCAAGCCTCACATCCCGCCCCTGGCTTCCCTGCTCTGTATGTCTTTGCCTTTGTCCATCACCTGCTGCTTCAGCCAATTCAAGACTGTATCGCTATTCCGCCACCCACTCTCCACATCTGGGCCCTGCGTCTCCCTCCCCAGCGGGTAAGGCTACCCACCAATCCCTTCATCACCTTTCATTTGGTTACCATCTCTTTCCCCGGCCTCCTGGCTCTCTCTACCACAGAGCTTCTCCCAACATACCTCCTGGGCCAGCAGCACTGCCATCACTCCTTAGAAATGCAAATTCTCCAGACCCGTTGGACAGGGAGGGGAGCTCTGGGGGCATGGCCCGGCATCCTCTGTTCAGCAAGCCCCCAGATGATTCCCAGGGGCTCAGGTGGGAACCCCCGTGTCTAGCACGTCCTCCCTGCAGCTTCCAGGGTGTTCTTTCTGAAATCCAGACCACGTCCTCTCATTTTGCTGCTCAGCACCAGTGGCTAAGCTGTCCCGCGCCTTCAGAATTAATTTCCAATTAACTTGTTAAACACAGATTTCGAGACCCCTCGCCATCTTCCCCAAATTTCCCTTTCCATCCTTCCCCGCCCCTCAGCCCAGGCCTTACAGTACTGCTGCTCCCTTCGAGGGAGCCTTCTCAGGTGCTTCAGTGGGTAAAGAATCCACCTGCAATGCAGGAGACGCAGGAAAATGCAGGTTCGATTCCTGGCTCAGGAAGATCCCCTGGAGGGGGACATGGCAACCCACTCCAGGATTCTTGCCTGGAGAATCCTATAAACACAGGAGCCTAGCAGGCTACAGTCCACGGGGTCGCAAAGAGTCGAATGCAACTGAAGCGACTGAGCACAACACGGTCCTTTGAGGACCGAAAGGCTCAGATGCCGCCTCGGTGAAGCTCTGCCTGCCCTCCTCGTCCTCCTCAGTGCTCTGAGGCCCTGCCCACCGCTCTATCCTGGTGATAGCTCTCACGCGCTCTAAGTTCCTGGGGATGCTCGCTCTTCCCTACACACTGTGAGCCTCTGGGAGCATCAGTTACAGTCTCTTTCGACACCGTATTTCCAATGCCAGGCACCGGGCTGGAGATACATATGTATGGATGCCCGGTATGAATCTAACCCCTCCTGGGGTCTACCAGAGCCCCACCCACCACCCCCAGCCAGTCCCACCCACCCCACCATCTTGATCCATTGCCCACCCACCTGGACTCTCTGACCTCCTGGGACCTCGCCTGATCCCTCCTGTTCTCCTATGGGTCCATCTGGGTCAAGTCACTTCCAACCCAGTCATCCTGCCACCAATCAGGATGTAGGAAGAGCGAAGCCTCTTCCGGCGAGGGGAGGGGCCGTTGGACTACTATGGAGTCTGTTTCCCATCCTGGTGGGTGGGATGGAGGGGCGTCCACCTGCTGCTGCTGCTCAGGTCCTCAGTTGCATTTGCGACCCAGTGGTCTGTACCCCTCCAGGCTCCTCTGTTCGTGGGATTCTCCAGGCAAGAGTACTGGAGTGGGTTGCCATGCCCTCCACCAGGGGATCTTGCCGACCCAGGGATCGAACCTGGGTCTCCTACATTGCAGGCAGATTCTTTACCACTGAGCCATCAGGGAAGCCCCTTATCTATCTGAGATCACTTCACACGGTACAGTCAACCCTAACAGATGGAGGAATGTCAAGTCATGGGTGTCCCAGACCCGCAGCCCACCCTCTTGTTACTTGATGGAAGGACGGGGTTGGAGTGGTATTTATTTATTTAGCCTGAGTGTATTTTTCCACTAGATTTACCTTCCTAATTATGCCCGCTTACACCAATATTAAAATGTGCTTATAGTCCCTGTACACACAGCAACTCACATAATGGCTGGGAGGTCCAGAGGAAGGGTGGGTGGTTGAAAAATATGGAAATTAAGGCTCTGCCTCAACCTGCAAAATGAACAGTCCCCAGGTAGGCAGTGTGTGTAGTTGCAGTGGTTTTTCCTGTGGGGCCTCCTGGGGGAGATTTCCACCTGTCAGCGGAGACTCCGTCTTTACGTGCCTTTGGTGAATGGATGGGGTCAGACACCACGCGGGGGACTCTTGCCGGGGGCTCAGGCCCGGGTTGGGAGCCCCAGTGCATTTATGGTGGGGAAACTGCGGGCTACCTGGTTCCCTGGGCGGACCTGCCGTTTCAGAACTTGGTCCAGGCCCCGCTGAGCCCCAAAGCCCCTCCCGGGAGCATCACAGCCTGGCAGTCCCTCTCGCGCCCTTCAGAGCCCCGCATCCAGGATCCTTGGAGAAGAGAAGGTCCTGTCCTCTCTCTGTGACCTCCTTGGCTCAGTTGTGTTGCATTAAATCTCCATTATGATTAAGCACAGCCATGCCAAACCCAGGATGATAAACAGGAAAACAGAGCCGGCCTGGGTCCCCTCTGTAGGTGAGAGCAGTCTGTCTGGACTCAGAGTCCATTGCACGGACCTTGGGACACACCCAGGCTGCCTTCTCTGAGGTGGTGGAGACACCCCAGACCCCTTCCACTATGATGTGATGGAGACTAGCTGGGTCCTCTCTCCCTGAACCTGCACTCAGGTCGCCTAGCAACCTAGATGGGTGGTCAGCCTGGCCAATCACCTGTGGCTGCTGACATCCACCTGCTTCCCGAGGCTGGAGCAGCTGGAAACCAAGCATACGCCAGCCCCGCCCCCCCAGCCCCGTCCACTACCTCTCAAGGCCACCCACCCCTTCGAGGCCCCTCGAGAGGCAAGCACGGTGACCAGTCTTTCTCACCTCACCCTCTGCTCTTCACCCGAGGCCCATTCTGCGGCTTAATCTGTGACATTTAACATAAATAGTTTTCTATTCCCAGCTGACCTTTAATGGCTTTTATCATCAGCTGTGGTTCCTGGCAGCCGTACAAGCGCTGCCGCCTCGGCCTATTCTAGCAGAATGCCCGAGGAGGCCCCACAGTTTTCTCCATGTGAAGCCGGGGGGCCCCTCTAGATGTCCGCCCAGACTTGAGCCTGCCACTCTCTGCCTGGAAATACGGTCCCGTGTTTCAATTAGAATTAGCGGGGAAGTCAGTTATTAAGTGGTTAGTTATTATGATAATGGAGATGCCCCACATTAGTTGTGCAGGCCTCTCGTGTGCTTTCCCCTCGTGGCCACTTTTTAACCCCCAGCCCTGCCCTGATGCTCCTCCCTGGGAGGGAGGAGGCCAGGCAAGGCAGGGACTACATCCTGCCCACCCCTACACCCCTACTTACCCCCACCCCCTGCAACAGACGCCATCCCCAGGAAGTGACACGGGCAGTGACATTAATAAAACTGCCCCTCCCCCCAAATCACAAGTCACATCCTCAGGCCACCAGAAGCAGAGGCCATGGTCAAAACCAGTGTCCACCACCCACCACCACCCCGCCCTCAGCATCTTTCCTTCTGCTCATAAATGGATGTGCCGTCATCAGAGGACCCCTTCAGTAGAGGGCTGGGTTTGAGCCAAGGCCCCACAGACACTGAGGGTTCAGAGGAATGCCAAACGAGCCTTAGGCTGGAGGGCAGGGCAGCCGGATTCTAGTCTCATCCAGGTGATCCTGAGCAAGTCACAAGATTCGTCAGACCCCACCCCTCCATGTGTAATGAAAGTATGGGTCAGGAGTTTCTGACCATTGCCCTGCTCCAGCATACCTGAAAGATGTGCCATTCCCTGATCAGGGGTGATGGTCTGCTATGGACTGAATTGTGTCCCCCAAGATTCATGTTGAACTCCTAACCCTCAGTGTGACAGGATTTGGAGATGGGGCCTTTGGGAGGTAAGGGCTTCCCTGGTGGCTTAATGGTAAAGAATCTGCTTGTATTGCAGGAGGCCCAGATTTGATCCCTGGGTTGAGAAGATGCCCTGGAGAAGGAAGGGGCAACCAACTCCAGTATTCTTGCCTGGAGAATCCCACAGACAGAGGAACCTGGTGGGTTACAGTCCATGGAGTTACAGAAGAGTCAGACACAGCTAAACAACAGACAACAATCACCTTTAGGAGGTAACTGAGTTAGATGAGATCATGGGGGTGGGGCCTCCATGATGAGATTAGTGCCCTTTCGTGAAGAGATCCCAGGTCTCTCTTCCCTCAAAATGCTCCCTATCCCCACACATGGCTTCACAAATAAGAGGTCATGTGAGCACACAGTAAGAGGGTGGCCACCTGCACGCCCAGAGAAGAGGCCTCAGTAGGAAACTATGTTGCTGTCACCTTGATAATGGACTTCCAGCCTCCAGAACAGTGGAAAATAAATGTCTATCATTCAAGCTGCCAGTCTATGGTATTTTCTGACGGTAGCCTGAGCTGGCTAAGCTAGGACCCATTGCAGCAGAAATTCTCTACATCAGGCAGGCATATATGAGAGCTTGGCGGGGAGTAGGGGGACAGAGTCCTGCCACCCTGGCCCTTCCTCCTCTCCTGATGCCTGGTCCTCTCTGTCTGGAGAAGATGCTCTCAGAGTTGTCTTCCAGGCTTGCTCCCAAAATTCTTTCCTAACCATGTCTTCCTCCTCCATTCCCCAGGGAAGAGTATGGGCGGCAGGTCTGTAGCCAACTTTGCAGTCAGCAACTGAGCTCATAATCCTGGTCCCCGCCCTTCCCATCCGTGTGACCTGTGGCAAGTCACCACCGAGCCACCGAGCATCAGTTTTCTTATCTGATAACATCTGGTGAGGATAAACTAGCTCACACGAGAGAAGAGCTCCATGCGGGGACTTACAAGATGTGAGTGCTCAGGAAGAGGTCGTTATTATCAGTGTTATGCTTCCAAAAACCGGGGGACCGGTGGGGGGAGTCAGGGAGAAAAAAAGGAAAAACAAAAAGCACACAATGGTTTCTTTTTCTCCTTGAGATCTGGTGGGTATTTAAGGAGGGAGAAGAAAAGAAAGTCGGGGACCAAACAGGAGATGAGAAGGGGCAGAATGAAGTGAAGATAGAGAGAAAGGAACGTGGGGAAGAACCTCAAATAATGGGAGAAAACGAACTGGAGGAGAGAAAGTTTTCTGATCAGGAAGGGCTGTGCACAGCGAGGTCGGGAGGCAGTGGAGGGTGGTGGGGCATGGTGGGGTGATGGGGTCGTGGAGGCAGGGGTGCTTAAAGTGTTTTCTTCTGCTCAGCTGTGCCAACAAGAAAGAAAATGAATCTGAGGAGCCCAGGCAAGGCTGCCCAGATGCAGTACTGACACACAGCTGGTGAAGGCGGCCGCGGCAGGCACGGGCCCCTTGAAAATTCTCTTGCTAACCACTACCTTGGTATCCTGAGCGCCTCCACACAACGTCTGTCTTGTTCTTGGGGGAGGGACTGCTGAAGAGCCACTTGGCTTGATTTCTTTAATCTTCTGACACTGCCTGTCGCAGAGGAGAGTGTAATTGGGACGCACTGTACCTTCCCAGCAGCCAAGCCACGGAGAGCCTTGCAAGATGAGAGCCGGTGATGCCCCGGCTGCCGGAATGGGCCAGGCTCTTAATTGGCTTATTTGCTTTTCTTGGAATCTGCCTTGTTTTTTTTTTCTAGGGATGCAGCTAATGCCTGGATCTCTGTTGGGATTCTCTCTCTAGAAAGGACTAGGGACCCTGGAGCCGTGATGCTGCTCTGGGGGTAGGGTTGCAGGTGAAACCATCAGCAGCCCAAAACCTCAGCTGGAGAACTGTCTACTTGCCAAGAATGCACCCACCTGCTCCTTAGAGCTCCATCCTTGACCTCAAAGACCTGGCCTCTTGCAAGTCTGAGCTCCCATCCCAGGACCTGCCACTTGCTATAAAGAGTCGATTGAGGAGCGAGGTTCTATTTTTTTAAGAGGGAGGCGGGAGTCAGCCTCTTGCTTCCCATGCTAGGCTGGCCAAAGGGATGCAGCAGGGAGGGTAGGAGGATTTGGGAAGGGAGAGGGGCTTGGGGGTACATGTCTGCAGAGAGGAGGCAGAGAGAAACAGGGCTGTCTTTCTTTGGGTTGCGGCCACAGAATGCCATAGGCTGGGAGATGAAACTACAAACGTTGGCTCCTCACAGTTTTGGAGGCTGGGAAGCCCAAGGTCAAGGCCCAGACAGAGCCGGTGTCTGGTGAAGGGCCACTTCCTCGATTGCAGAAGGCTCTCTTCTTGCTGTGTCCTCACAGAGCAGGGAGCAGAGAAGGGAACAAGCTCTCTGTCTCTTCTTACAAGGGCACTAATCCCCACATGAGGACAGCACCCATGTGACCTAATGACCCCAAAGGTCCCCACCTCCTAATACCATAATACCACCACACTGAGGTTTAGGGTTCCAACACACGAAGCGTGAAGAGGACACAGTCAGTTCATAACACCTGCCCTGCCTCTCCCAGGGTCTGGAGGCCCCAGGGGCTCCTTGGCTTGTAGTTGCATCACTCCAGTCTCTGCCTGAAACTTCACACGGCCTCCTTCTCTGTGTCTGAATCTCAAAGCTGCCTCTCTTACAACATCTGTCATGGGATTTAGGGCCTGCCCTGAATCCTAATTTTGAGATCTCATTTTGAGATCTTTAGCTTAGTTATACCTTCAAAGGGGATTCCCAGGTGGTGCTAGTGGTAAAGATCCTGTCTGCCAATGCAGGAGACATAAGGAGATGCGGGTTCGATCCCTGGGTTGGGAAGATTGGCTGGAGGAGGAAATGACAACCCACTGAAGTATTCTTATCTGGAGAATCCCATGGACAAAGGAGCCTGGTGGGCTATAGCCCATGGAGTCACGAAGAGTTGGAAATGACTGAAGAAACTTAGCACATAGCTTCAAAGACCCTTTTCCAAATAAGATCTACAGATTCCAGGAGTTAGGATGTGAGTGAATCTTTTGAGGGCTATCATTCAAGCCATTAGTCTTTCCTGGTAGCTCAGAGGTTAAAGTGTCTGCCTGAAATGCGGAGACCTAGGTTTGATCCCTGGGTTGGGAAGATTCCCTGGAGAAGGAAATGGCAACCCACTCCAGTACTCTTGCCTGGAGAATTCCATGGACGGAGGAGCCTGGTGGGCTACAGTCCGCAGTGTCGAAAAGAGTCGGACACGACGAAGCGACTTCACTTTCACTTTCTTTCTTTCATTCAAGCCATTGCAATATCCGCTCAAATATTTAAAGACATGGTCTCGATGCATCTCCTCTTCTCCAGGTAAGATCTCATCCTGGCGTCCTCCAACATGTCTTCAGTGTAACCTGCCCGAAGCCCAGGTGACCCCACTGGGCAGAGGTCAGTCTTCTCCTGGGCAGCTTCTACCTCCCCTTCAATCGGACCTTCACAGTGACCTTGACATTCACTCTTTAGCCCCATTTAAGACGATGACCTTGGGACTGGCCTCGCAGTCCAGTGGTTAAGACTGCACTTTCAGGCAGTGTGGATTTGATATCAGGTCAGAGAACTAAGGTGCCACTTGGCCAGTAAAAAATAATAAAATAAAATGGTGAGCTTGTGGTTCAGGGAAAGTCCACCTGCCCAGGCTCCTCAGCTCAGAACTGGGGGCTCGGCCTAGAATTCCCGTCTATGCCTCCAAACAACCCTGCGCCTCCTTTGTCAAGCATGTTGGACTAATGTCCCCAGCCAGCGTGCCTGGTGAGTTGGTGGGGGTGGGGACAGTGAGCCACGAGCACTTTGTCCAGGTACCAGGAAGAAGAATCAATGAAAAACAGGCCTGGCGGGAAACTTGCCAAGAGGCTCGAGGAGACAAATAGCAGGTTCGCTGGCCACGACGGGCCAGGACAGCACGAGTCTGCTGGCTCCCGGGCGCTGCTAAATCACCGCCCTCCCCTGCGGCACACCTGCCATCTCCCTGCTCCCACCCCCTGAGTTTCTCTTTCCTGGGGGATGCTAACCATAGGTGCCCCATGTCTCAGTCTCCATGAACTCAGGCCTGGTGTAGCTCTGTGTTCTGTCTTCTCTAACCTGGTCTGGTCCATGCAACAGCCAAGAACTCTCTGGCTTACTCTTCCTGGCGGGCTCCCGGCTCTAATGGCTAGGTGCCTAGAGCATCCGGCAGGACAGGCTCATCTGAAACCCCTTGAGAAGCTCCAGGACAGCTCTCCATCCAAGCTGGCAAAGAGAATGTGGACCCCAGCATGTGCCAGCCTCATCAAAATTAATGCCACCTATGGTGCTTCCCAGGTGAGGCCAGTGGTAAAGAACCGGCCTGCCAATGCAGGAGATGCAAGAGACACAGCTTCGATTCCTGGGTGGGGAAGATTCCCTTGGAGGAGAGCTTGGCAACCCCTCCAGTATTCTTGCCTGGAGAATCCCACGGACAGAAGGGCCTTTCAGGCTACAGTCCATGCGGTCACACGGAGTCGGACATGCCTGAAACGACTTATCACGCACGTGGGTGCTCGGGCTCAGGGGTGGCAGGGCCTCTGAGCTGCTCTGAGATGGCGCTTGCCTCTGCTGCTAGCTGCAGCCATATCCATCTCAGGGCACAGGGGAGACCCAGCTGACCCTGGTCCTCACATCTGGTTCTTTAAGCCCATCTGGGCTCCTCCACTCCACTGTTTTCTGGCTGACCTCAAACCAGTGACAGAACCTCTGTGAGCACAGATGTCTTCTTCTGTTCAGTGGTAATAATAATGGGACCTCCATCCAGGCTTCCCTGGTGGCTCAGATGGTAAAGAATCTGCCTGCAATGCGGGAGACCCACGTTCGATTCCTAAGTTGGGAAGATCCCCTGGAGAAGGGAATGGCTACCCACTCCAGTATTCTTGCCTGGAGAATGCTATGGACAGAGGAGCCTGGTGGGTTACAGTCCATGGGGTCGCGAAGAGTCAGACACGACTGAGTGACTAACACTCTCCCTTTCTTAAAGGACAGTGTATCTGTTAGTGCCTCACACAAGCAGCTACTGTCAACGTCACTGCTGTGTGTTAGAAGGCGTAAGTGGGATGGCACCAGTCCCTTCTGCCAGGGCACCCACCTCTCTCCCCTACCCCCTTCAGTATTCCATCAATGACCAAGTTTCTGGTCCTAATGCCGAGATCCATTGCCATTGTTATGAGATGAATGGTGCCCCCCAACTTTGCATGGTGGAGTCCTAACCCCCAGGACCCCAGAATGTCACTGCATCTGGAGATAGGACCTTCAAGAGGTAACTGAGTCAAAACAAGGTCATACGGATGGGCCCTGACCCAGTAGGACTAGGGTCCTTTTCAGAAGAGGACATACCGACACACTCACACGGGGACAGACAGAAGGCGATCATCCACAAGCCAAGTGACAGACCTCTGAGAAGGAGGCAACTCTGCCTTCATCTTGGTCTCAGTTGTCCGGCCTCCAGAATTGTAAGAAAATACGTTTCTGCTGCCTAAGCTGCCCATCCCGGGGTTCTGGGAGCTACTGGACTGGCCACAAAGCTTGTCTGGGTTTTTCTGTGTCATCTCATATCCTGTGAAAAGCCCAAACGAGCTTTTTGGCCAACCCAATAATAAGGCTGGGGCTTCCCTGGTGGCTGAATGGTAAAGAATCTCCCTGCCAATGTAGGACATGCCGGTTCAATCCCTGGATCAGGAAGATCCCCTGGAGGAGGAAAAGGCAATCCGCTTCAGTATTCTTGCCTGGAGAATCCCATTAACAGAGGAGCCTGGTGGGCTACAGTCCATGGGGTCACAAAGAGGCAGATACAACGTAGCGACTGAACAACAACCACGATACGGCTGTGACCGCTGTGGGTTCCGGGAACGCTGATTCCGCAGAATGTCCTTTGGGGGCTGTGTCAACACGGGGCTCATTGTCAAACACATTGGGAACCATTGGGTTGAGTCAAACTACGTGTTTTTTGTTTTTTTTGTTTTTTTAAATGAGAGACTCCTTGCAGCTCTGACCATGCTCGGAGCCGCTGTGACTCTGTGTCACACAGGGGACAGGTTAGGTGGCATTTCCTAACTTACAGGACTGTCTTGAACATGAAACTCTCTCCTGCAAAGCAGCCAGGAGATCTGTGTTCTGTAGACCATCCGGACATTCTGTAAACTTCTGTCTTCAAGGATTATTCTGCATCAAGGGCTCTACTCGCTGCTCCCTCCTTCCCCTCCCCACCTTCACCCGCTGGGGGTTTGTCGGGGGGAAAGTCTCAAAGCCTGGACCAGCAGGGTAGGGGGTGGGGTAGGAGACCCTGGCCCCACACTCTCTGCCTGCTGCTGAGAGAGTCGCTTTCCAGATCAGACAAGCGACAGGGCCAGCCAGAGCTCCGTGTTTTATGACCCTATCGTGTGTGAGATCTTGCCCATTAGGGAGAAGCTGTCAACGCAAAACATGGATTTCAAGACATACTTTCTACTCCAGGATTATGAATAACCCCTCCGATCATTACAACCGGAACATTTTTTAAAAATCCAATTTGTTTCCCGCCTCAAAAACCATTTACTTTGCTCCCTGCTTTCCGTGTCCAGAAGGGAGGCTGGATCCTGGAGCTTCCCAGAATCCTGGCTCTGAAAACCTTGTACCCCCAGAAAGAGTGCAAGCCCCTCATCTGAAACCTGCATCTCCCCTAGAATTATCTGCCATCTATTTCCCGCAGCGCAGCTGTGTGTTTCCAAGGGAAGGCATCCTCTCTATAATCAGACAGAGCTGGCGAGAGCCCTGTGTGTGGATGGGGCCAGCATCCTCGAGGAAGGATGGAGTGGGACCCGGGGGGGCAAGAGTGGGACCACAGCATTGGGGAGAGGACATTCCCTCTTCCCAAAAGGGAGATTGGGAAAGGGGCTGATTTTGATTTGGCAAGTCCCAAAGCGAGGCATAAATCCAAGATTAGAAGAAAGTGAAAATATTAAGCAGGCAGAAGGGCATGAAAAATCTCCGTTTCTGGCTCTCCCTCCTCACCAGCCACTCCAGCCGGGGCTTCCAGAAGAAATGATGCCTCCTCCGCCTCCCCTGCTTCGCACGGCCTCACTGCTCTGCAGTAAAATCTGACACGAGAGATTCATCGGAACATGTGCCCCCGTCCGCCTCCCATCAGCCCGCCGTAGGGACAGGAGCTGTTCATCTTCCTTCAGGCTCAGCCTGCAGCATGGTGAGGGGCACCTTGCCCAGCTCTGTGATCAGAGGGGGCACTGAGGTCCCTCCCCACAGCTGGGCACCCTCCAGAGTCGTGGTTTGTCCACTGTCTCAGTCCAGGCTGGAGTGGTGTCTTCTCAGCAGGTCAGACAAACCTCCTGGGAGGCTGGAAATGGGGGTGGGGTCTGGACCATCCGGCTCATCACTCCCCAGACCTTCTTCCTGCCTGCCTAGCCCTGCAGCGTGCTCTGGAAATGGCCCTGCCCTGGAGAGAGTCAGTGTCTTGGGGGGAGAGGGACATGGCAGTAGCTGTTTACAAGGCCACTAGAGCGATCAGAGTGGGGACAGGCATGGCCGGGGGCCTAGAGGAGGTGGGGACTGACCACTGGAGGCCTCAGGGAAACATCCCAATAGAGGGCCCTTGAGCTGGACCCACAAGGATTGCAAGGAGATCAACCAGCAAGAAAGGACTGGCTTTCCCTGCGGGACTCACTGCTCCCTGAAAGGACCTCATTTGCGCCCTCTGACTTGTGGGTTGTCCTTCCATCCCCCTGGGTGTGTGTGCATGTTGAGGCTCTCCAGTCGTGTCCAGCTCTTTGCAACCCTACGGACTGTAGCCCTTCAGGCTCCTCTGTCCATGGGATTCTCCAGGCAAAAATGCTGGAGTGGGTGGTCATGCCTTTCTCCAGGGGATATTCCCGACCCAGGGATCGCACTCACATCTCTTACATCTCCTGCATTGGCAGGTGGGTTCTTTACTAAAATGCCTGAAATCTCCATCCTCGTAAAATAAACCCAGTGGAACCAAGGCCTTTGTCTATTTGGTTCCTCTGTGTGTGTGTGCTTAGCTCAGGGCCTGGCACATAGCAAGCCTTCAACAAATGTATCAATTGCTCTGGAACTCAGGCAGAGGAGACCTAAGGTGCTTGGCGAGGGGGCAGGCTGAAAGAGTCTGGTGGGGTGCCAAGTCCCCGCTCTGCGCCCCACCCCCCGTCCCCATCGATGCAGGTACCAGGTGGGCGTTGCCAAGGACTGTCTCCCTTCATGACTCCCAGACACACTGGTGCTGCCACGAGGGCCCCAGGCGAGGTCTGCCTTCCCGGCCAGATCGGGGCGGGGAGGGGGAACCCTGACTACCCCCACCCGCACCCTCTCCAACACCCATGTCATCCAGCCCAGCATCTCGGGTGCCTCTGGGCTTCCATTTCTGCCTCTATTGAGCCGCGGTCCCATTTAGCTCTCATTTGTAAGTGGGCCTCAGCCCAAGCAAAAGATTCAGCAGGAATCCGGCCGGGTTCCCAGACGCTTAATTGGAGCCGGGCTCTTCATTACCTGCACACCTGTTTCCCAGCGCCATATGGTCTGAGGTAAATAGACTGTAATTGTTTATCCAGAGTCGGTTCTGCCGCGAGGGAGGGAGCGGGTGCGGGGCCCGCAGCCCCCAGCCCTCCCGCCTCACCATCCTTCCCGCTGCCACCCCCTCCCTGGGCCGCTGAAGGACAGAGCCCCCCCAGCACAAGGTGAGATGTCTGCAGCCCTGGGAGCAGAGCCCCGTCCACATCCTGGCCCACTCGGGAGGGGCTTCTCCTCCGACTCCCAGGGCAGGGCCCCGCCCGGCCGCGTCAGCTGCCAGGAGCTTGGCCGCCGTGCCTCTCTGCCCTTGCCACGAGGCTGGGCAGGCGGGCACCTCTCAAGGCCTGGGCTCATTTATCTCTTTTCCCCGCGGAGGCTGAAGGATGTCTGAGAGGCCTGGGCCGGATCTCAGCCTGCCAGCCTTTAACTCAATGGCCTTGTGAGAGCCTGAATATTTCAGAGCCCCGGCTACCTTCAGCAGGAATAAAGGCAGTGAGTTCTACATCACAGGGGTGCTGATAACGGATGGAGCTCCCATTTAAGGGGTGTGTCCACGTGTCGGGACAGCTGCCAGGAGCTTTAGACATAGGACCTCGTTTAATCTTTGGAGCGGGGAATGTTATTAGTCACCCTTTACAGATGAACACGGGCTTCCCAGGTGGCTCAGTGCTGAAGAACCTGCCTGCCAATGCAGGAGACGCAGGTTCGATCCCAGGGTCGGGAAGATCCCCTGGAGAAGGAAATGGCAACCCACGCCAGTATTCTTGCCTGGGAAATCCCATGGACAGAGGAGCCTGGCAGGAGTCTGAAAGTCAGACACGACTTAGTGACTAAACAATAGCCGCAGGTGAGCACATTGCGGCTTAGGTGGGGTAAACCACTAACCCAGGGCCGCCCAGGCAGAGACCAGGGAGCTAGAATTCTACCCCAGCTCTGTCGACTCACCAGCTCCAGCCCCTGAGCATGAGGAGATGCTAGACTCACATGAGGAGATGACGCATGAAAGGGGCCTGGCCTGGAGGCGGGAGCACAGAGGGGCATCCACAAATGCCCACTCCCTCCTCTCTGCCCTTCCTTTCCTGAGCAGAGCTCTCCCCCAGCCCCGCTCCGCCTGCCCAGTGCAGCGCCCAGCTTCAGGCTGCTCACATGCCCTCCTCCAAAGAACGGTGTACGTAGGGTATCCCTGCCTCCTCCTCCCCAGCCAGCCCGCCAGGGAGAGGTGGTCCTCCCCCAAGGTACAGCTGAGCCCTGGTTGCTGGTGATGTGGGAAGGGCAGACGAAGGAGGCAGATGGCTGACAGGGCCCCAGACGGAGCCCGGCTCCGGACCTTGGAAGGAGTAGGAAGTTGATCTTAAGAAAGAACCGGGGCTGGCACTTCCCTGGCGGTCCAGCGGCTGGAACTCAGCATTCCCGATGCAGAGGGGCCCAGGTTCCATCCCTGGTCTGGGAACTGGATCCCACATGCCACAGCGAATTGTTTGTGCACTGCAGCGAAGACTGGAGGTCCCGTGTGCCGCAACTTAAGATGAAAGAACCAGGGCCCCTGAGCATCTGAGGGACTCTGGCTGAGGAGATGGCCTCAGGCAGGAAACCCGGTGCTGAGCATCTGGCAGGGGACCAGAGCAGAGCCACACCCACCGGGCCTCATTTCCAGGCACAACCCCACGAGGCTCCCTGAGTCCTTTCCCTTCCCTGCCCAGAGCTCCACCACTTGCCCCCCGCCCAGAGGCTCCAGGAGGATGGATGGTTTCCCCAAGCCCAAGAGAAAGGATGCTGTGTCCTCTTAATCTGCACTGAATTGCTCTTTAATATGATGAAGGGCTGCCAGCCCCTTCAGCCCTGATGGATCCCTTCTGCTTCAGAGACACCGGCTCCTGCCTGGAGCCTGCCTGGAGCCTGCCTGGGCTGGGGAGGCAGCTTCGTGGTGGGCTCAGATTCGGCTTCACCCGCCTGGTCAGTGGGCAGCAGCGGCCCCTGCCCCCAGGCCTTGGATCCATCGGGTCCCGCAGGAGGATCAGAGGAAGCATGGGGCCCGATTCCCGTCCTCCAAGACCCTCTCATCTCTCTGGAGAGATAGATGTCAATTTCCCCACTACACACACACTTTTCAGACCTTAAAAGCAACCCCCCCACCCCCGCAAGTCAAACATATGGCCGCCAGAAGCCTGCAAACCAGAGAGGCAGAAGAGAAGGCAGAGAAGGGATGCTGGAGGCGGGGAGATAATTAGGGAAGACTTCCTGCAGGAGGTGCCCCCAGGCAGCAGGAGATGTCTGGTTCCCTGAGGCTCCCTGATTGCTCTGTGGAAGCTAGGGGTTGAGACAGCAGCAAGAATTCTGTGAAGGAGAAAAAATATGTAAGAAAAAAATAAAAAGCTTTTCCTAGCAAGTTTTCCACCTGCCTATGGGGGATGCCCTTTGAAGAAGAACCTCAAGCCCCGAGCAGTAGTGCCTGACTCCCACATCTGCAGGAAAGGGAAGGAGTTTTAGAAAGATATTTACATTTTTGCATCCATTGGCCCCTCAGGGGATGCCCTGCGGCTCTGCCCTGGCCTGGTGAGTACAGGGATGTTTTCAACCACAGGCATCAGGCAGGAGGCTGTCTGAGGATCCAGTAAGGGGGGTGTCCTGCCTTCTGCATGGAAAGCGTGGAAAGTGTCCTGGAGGTGGGGAGTCCTTCACCCACTCCAGCAAATGTGAGCATCGGAAGAAATTCTTGTAAGTCATAATATTCCAAACAGGAAGTGAGGTCCTGGGTGGGGATGGGGGCAAGCGGTCAAGAGGGAGGGAAATGGACTTGTGCTGGTCTTCCCAGGTGGCGAGAGTGGCAAATGAACCCTCCTGCCAATGCAGGAGACATAAGAGATTCGAGTTTGATCCCTGGGTTGGGAAGATCCCCTGGAGGAGGGCATGGCAACCCATTCCAGTATTCTTGCCTGGAGAATCCCATGGACAGAGGAGCCTGGCGGGCTGAAGTCTATGGGGTCACGAAGAACTGGACACGACTGAAGTGACTTAGCATGCATGCATGCAACCCTTTGGAGAAGGAAATGGCAACCCACTCCAGTATTCTTGCCTGGGAAATCCCACAGATAGAGGAGTCTGGTGGGCTGCATTCCACGGGGTCACAAAGAATCGGACAGGACTGAGGCAACTTAGAACGCATGGAGTCTTGTGGCGGGAATAGGACCAGGCGCTCTGTGGACAGTACCTTATTCATCCTCAAAAATAATCATGCAGGGAGGTGCTGCCCCCACCTCATAGGTCAGGACACCGAGGGTCGCAGACAGTAAGCCACTTGCCAGGGTTTTACCTCCAGAGGCGCCAGGACTGGCATTTGAACCTAAACCACTCTCTACCTTTGCTTGAACCCGCCACTTGTGGCAGGATCCGGAAAGGGGCAGCAGCTGGGTGGGGGCCCTGGTATAGCACCGGCTACCACGATATCGGGTCAGGATCAACCTATAGCCTCACGGGGACCGTCACGGCTGGCAGGAGAGGAGGAGGGAAGAAGGCCCCTCTCCTGGGCCTTCGATCAAACTCCTTTCTCCAGACCCCGAAGCCCATCCATCAAGCCCTGCCAGCACCCTGCCATCTCCTGGGTACCCACTGGACCAGCATCTTTGAGTCCGCAGCTGGGGATTCTCTTAGCACACGCAGGATCCAAGGTCAAACGGCTGGGAGCTAATGCCCTTGGGAGTAGCCCAGCCAATATCAGCTCGGAATCCGAGGACAGAAGTTCTAGCTCCCTCGATCCTTGGGGCGGAATGACTTTGGGGTGCTCCTCACCATCTCCTCACTTCCGCCGTGGAGTTGAACGCCCTTTGTTCATGGCAGTGACCTTCCCGACAGCATAGCACCCAGTATCGGCTCCCGCCCCTCCTGGTCCTGGGGTCACCTCCCAGAGACGCTCCTCGAACTGAGTGTCCTGTCCCAGGCCAGCTTCTGGGCGACCCGCGCTAAGATCTCCCCTGAGTGTGTCCTTCCCCACCCCCAGCCTCCCGCCCACCCGGCTCCCATTTATCAGGAGAAAGAGGATTGGTTTTCTCCTTGAGGAGACATAACTAATAACCAGACACACAGACCAAAGACACAGGCATCAAATATTACACAGGCCCGAGCGAGATCCTTATCTGTATCGAAGCCCCGTGCTTTATCGTTCCGGCTACGGCCGCCCGGCCCTCTCATTGATGAAGTGCGTTATAAGTGCTAAGTAATAATAATACCGTAAAATGCCTGGGTGCTCAAGCATGGGCTCTGGGCTCCAGATAAAATGCCAGACAGATAGATTAGCAGGCGGAGGAAATGCTCTGGGAGCCGTCTCCCCACAGCTCCCCGGGCCTAATAGATGGGTCCAATCAGACCACTTCAATTACCACTTGGGGACTAATAGCCGAGAGTCTGATTGCATCCCCTGTCCGGGCGCGGTGTGACTGTGCCGAGCCGGTGACGGCGGGTGGTGGGGGGTTGTGGGGAGAGCCTGAGCGCCTGGAGGCTGGGAGGTGTGCTACCCTGTGGGCCGGGGGCGGAGTGGGAGCATCCTCTGGTTTGATCCGGGAGCACCCTCTTCCCAGATCCCGAAGCCCCCATCTGGTCCTTTCTGAGGACCCAAGGCCAGAGCACCACCAGCATCCTCTGCTGGCCTCCCTGGTCTCCTCCTCTCCGTGGGGCTCCGGGGGGAAAGGCAGGAAACCCTTTCAACCTCTTTGAAACTTTCCGTCAAGGGAGATGGGAGTTTCTGTCACCTCTAATGAAGGGAGAAGGCAGGGGCCTGGCCAGGGTCAGGCAGAACCAGGAGGACAAGCGGTTTGCTTCCCTGGGGAGGACAGTTTAGGAGAAGGTGGTGGCTTTGTCTCTGTGGAGAGCCACTGGAGCCACATCCAGGTGGAGGGGCACCCAGGGGGTGAGCTCGGAGCTGAGTCAGGAGGAGGGGGTGTGTGCCAGCAGGGTCAGAGGTCAGAGAAGGGCCCAGTGGGGTTTGGGCTCCAGGGGCCAGGACCTGGGCCCGGGCCGCGGGCTATGAATGGGCGGGAGGGCTCTGACTCGCGGGGACAGAGGGACAAGTGGAGATGCCCTAGGGAGTCCAGGGGGCCCAGGGCCTGGGTCCGAGCTCCTCCACCACCCTCTTCCTCTGCCCTGCCCCCTTCCCTGCAGGAAACATCGGAATGACCGCAACTGCACGTGTTTGAGAAACAGATGGGAACCTATAGTCTGTTTGTTGAACTGGAGACTCTCTTTTCCATATGAGGCCACTGACCTTCAGAATATCAGAAAAGAGAAGGAGCAGGAGGAGGAGAGGAAGGAAGACGGGGAGGCTCAGGGAGAGAAGGGAGGGGAGAAGGAGGACGAGGAGGAGGAAGCGGCGAAAACAATTTACACAAAATTTATGTTCGAGAGAGAAAATAAGAAAATGTTTGATTCCTTCCCAGTCCTGCAGAGAACAGAGCGGGGAATGTTGCTGAACACGTTTTTTTGTTGTTTTTTTTTTAAATAAATGAGAAACAGAATCGAAAATCTCATCCAGTCCACATAAGGACTAATATTGAAGTGCTCCCAACTGGGTTGTTGATCCTAAGAGACAGGCCGGGAGGAGACAGGAGTAGGAGGAGACGGGAAGGGTGCCCCATAGACCCCATCAAGGAGCACCAGGCTCCACGCACAACCGAGCCGGAAGAACTCGCCCCGAGTCCCCACGTGCAGGAGGAAGACGGGCACATTCCCCTGGAAGGAGACAGAACTCCTACACTCGCTTGTGAGTCAGAGATGAACCGATGGGAGACAGACTCACCAGGGGACCAGGGGACGTGACATGTCAGGGATGTGGATGGTGTGGAAGGTGTGGATGAGCTGGACGGGCTGGACGAGATGAGGGGACAGGCTCGAGCTGGAAGAGGACGCTGAGGGAAGGAGGAACCAGAGCTGGGTTGGCAAAGGCCAGGGGTACGGATGGAGAACGGGCATCTGGAGGAGGCGCTGTCTAGGAAAGAGACCGGCAGAGCCAGACAGCTAGCCCCTCAAGATGGACATGGAAGAAACGGGAAGGAAAGGTTTTACTCCCTCCTCCTTCCAGAGGGTCTGAGAGAGGGGAAGGGAGGTGTGGTGGGCTGGGCTGAGCAGACCCTTCCTGGCAGGGTGAACCTAGGCAGGGTGCGGGCTCTGGCATCACACGACAGTTTTCCAGCTCCTGCAGACCCTGCCCAAGTCCTAATTCCCCACCAGTCCTCTTCCGGTTTTCATTCCGACCCCAGGAGGAACCAAACTGGCATCTTGCTAGGAGGGCGGGCCGTCCCCTCTCCCCACCTGCCCTACTCTTCTCTCTCCACCCACTTGTTGCAGCCCACCAGCCCAGCCAGCTGTTGAGACGCTGGGGTTGATAACGGCTGCCCTGACAAAGCACCACGGGCTGGGCCACCTAAGACACCCTTCCTGTCCCCTCCTACTCCTGTCTCCTCCCAGCCTGTCTCTTAGGATCAACAACCCAGTTGGGAGCGCTTCAATATTAGTCCTTATGTGGACTGGATGAGATTTTCAATTCTCTGTTTCTCATTTATTTAAAAAAAAATGCATTGTAAGAAATGCATTTTCTCACAGTTCTGGAGGCTGGATGTCTAAGATCAAGGCGTCAGCAGCGCTGGTTTCCTCGAGGTCTCTGTCCTTGGCTTCTCCTTGTGTTTTCACAAGGTCTTCCCTAGCCCGCCAGGCTTCTCTGTCCATGGAACTGCCCAGGCAAGAATACTGGAGTGGGCTGCCGTTCCCTTTTCCAGGGGATCTTCCTGACCGCCCAGGGATTGAACCCATGTCCCTCGTGTTGGCAGGTGGGTTCTTTCCCACTGAGCCGCCTGGAAAGCCTCAAGGAGCCAGGACTGGGTGCAAACTCAGGCCACTCAGCCCTGACCTGGGGAGCCACTGCCCTCGGAAGCGATGCCCTGTGGGATGGCTGGGAACAAAGTTCTTAAATCGGAACCAGGATGTGACTGGGGTCTGCCAGGGTCTCTTGCCTCCTCTAGAAGGGGCTCCCAGGGCGCTGCTGGCTGGGGGAGCACTCACAGGGGCCCATCTGCATCCAGGGTAATGGTCATGACGGGAGGACCTGAGCCAGATGTCTGGTTCACTGTGTGACCTTCACCATGGGACTCAACTCACCTGTGGCTTGGTTTTCTCCTCTGCAAAATGGGGCAAGGAGAGCGCCGTGTCACCGAGAGGACCAAATGGGTCCCTACGTGAAAATCCCGCACAACCGCGCCTGGCCGGCGGCAGGACAGCTGCCTGCATGTTAACTATTAGATTGTACGGCAAGAGGGGTGCTGTCTCATTCTCTGAGCAGTTGGCGGAAGAGTCCTCTTAGAGACCTGCCTCTGTCAGGCTGCTCGAGATAGAAGCTGGGTCCTGGGAGCCTGGTGGGGGAATGGCCGCCTCGTAGAGACACAGGAGGAGCAGTCGGCTGCAAGGATGGAGGAGAAAGGCAGAGCCGGGGTCAGCGGGGTGGCATGACCGTGGGAGCCTGGAAGCTCAAGAGGCGCCCCTACAACCCCTCAAGTCTCACTAAACTCACAAGATGCCTGACGCCAGTGGATTGGGTTTAATATCCATTTCTGCGCAGATTATGTCCCCAGGGATGGCTGCAGGCACAACACTGAAGGTTTGAGCCAGCGTTTTCAGAATCTCTGAGGGGTTGGGGGTGAGGTATTCACCGTGGCGGCTTCCCCGGGACCTGTCCCCCGAGGGATGGCTCACATCTCAATTACACAGAAGAGACTCCAGCCCTGAGGGCCTGGCCTCCTGGGCTACTGCAAGGCCCACCGAAATTGCAAATGGAAAAGACAATTGGGTGTCAGAGATGGTTTGAGTCTCTGCTCAGACCCAGACAGGTGACTTTTACGGAATTCTGGTGCGAGAACCCCCGGGCTCCAGGACCGTTTCCCCAGAGGCAGTGCACTCCTCCCTACATGCCCCTCGCCTCCCCAGTCTGCCAGGCGATTGAAACCAGCCTGTGTCTCCGGGGCCCGGAATGGAATTTTATCAGGGATCCCTGGAACTGGAAAGCTTATTTGCAGCCTCCCGCCGGCGGCTCCAGATAAAGAATGCAGCCTCTGTGCTGCGGTGTCGAAAGCCGTGCCTGGTCCCCATCCATCATGCTGTCACAGCATCACCCCGGACAGCTCTGCTTCAAGCAGAATCAGGTGGAGGACTTTCTGCCCAAGAATAACAAACAGCAGCAAAGTCAGGTGAGGCAGTCTTTGCTCCCACCATCCCTGCACTACAGGGGAACGAACGTTATGGTTTCCCCGTGTCATCCCCCCAGCACCCCCCTCGCTCCACATCCCCAGAGGCTGGGTGGCAGGAGTCATCAACCCTCATCTGGTTCTAGAAGCCTCTAAATATCACTGTGGGTTTCTATCTTAGCGGGTAGGAGACAGAGATTGGGACAATGGAAATGCTTTGCATGCAGAGAGCTTTTGTAAAATTCATCCACGTGCCTTCTCCCATTGATCTTTTATGGCCACCCTTAATGGGGAGGTATTTTTTTTTAATCCTTTCACTTTCAGTGGCATAGCATGTGGGATCTTCCCCAGCCAAGAATTGAACCCATGCCTCCTACAGTGGAAGCATGGAGCCTTAACCACGGGACCTCCAGGGAAGTCCCTCAGGGAGGCACTGTGATTTGCCAGTTGACAGATGAGGCAAATGAAGCTCAGAGAAGATAAGTGACTTTTCCAAGGTCACACAGAGAGTCCCCAGGTGGGGAGGGGAGAGGTGGAGCTTGAATCCCATCCTTTTGACTTCAGATCACGTGCTCTTTACACTCTTTATGCTACAGCTGTCCTTTCCTCAATCCCGGTCTCTCTCATGCTGCCCTTGTTGCTGTTTGTCCTGCCAAACCTAGTCCCCAGACGTGGAGTGAGGTTCGCCCTCCCGGGTAGGGACACTAATCTGCAGCCCACCTGCCCTCCCTGCTCTGAGGCACACCTGGCTGGAACCAGGGAGGCAGGGGCCACGGAGCCAGCGGGGTAGGGGACAGTGGTCCAGTAACTCTCTTTGATCTGATGGATCCAGGAGCCCAAGCCAGCACTGTTTCCTTCTTGATGAACAGGCAGGGAGACTAGGAGGCTGGGACCTGGCTCCCGGCCCTCTTCCCACAGCGGGGATGTCATCACCCCCGACCAGGAGACTCAACACCTGAGGAAACTGTGACTCATCCATTTGAAATGGTACCAGCTGCTCCAATGGGAATCCTTTTGGTGGAGTGATGGGATGGACCCGGTTCCACACTTCATTCCAATGACAAGGAGCATCGTTTTTAAACCCAGATGGTACCATGGACCCCAACATGAGGGAGAAGAGGAGGAAAGAAGGAAACAGGAGCACCCCAGCATCCATCTATCATCACTGAGCAAGAGAGGGTACCAGACACATCACCTCCGAGAAGCACCCGTCTCATAACATCCGTACGGGGCCAAAGGGGCAACGGCAGGCAGCTGGAGCATGGAAAGGGAGGGAAGGACGGCAGAGAGGGAGGCCTGGAGCCCCTGGAGGAGAGTTAAAACACAGAGAGAAGCCACCTAGGAGTAAGAATAAGGAGCCTACACAGTGGCAGCTGCCTGGAACAGAAGAGTTAGTCTGTCGAGGAGGAGATGAGCACACAGAAGCTGAGCAGCTCCTGGGCACTTGGTGCCAGGCTGCAATGGTGGAGCCTGAGCCAGTTGGGAAATGGAGACACAGCGCAGAGAAGCCTTTCATTCACTCACTCACTCATTTATTCATGCATCCAGTGAAACAGTCGCAGAGTCCGACTCTGAAAGACGTGGGGCTGAACTCTGGAGATGTGCAGCTTAAGAGGTTCCATGGGGAACTGGGCCAGGGAGCAATGAGGGGTAGATCCTGATGCCATCAGCCTGCACGCTATTGCAGAGGAAGAGGATGTGGCTGAGGTTCCCCAGGGGCAGGTGTCGTTCAGTTACTCAGGTGTGTCCGACTCTCTGCGACCCCATGGACTACAGGACGCCAGGCTTCCATGCCCCTCAGTATCTCTCAGAGTTTGCTCTAACTCATGTCCATTGAGTCGGTGATGCCACCCAACCATCTGATCCTCTGTTGTCCTGCCTTCAATCTTTCCCAGCATCAGGATCTTTTCCAATCAATCAGCTCTTCACATCTGGTGGCCAAAGTATTGGAGCTTCAGCATCAGTCCTTCCAATAAATATTCAGGGTTGATTTCCTTTAGGATTGACTGGTTTGATCTCCTTGCAGTCCAAGGGACTCTCAAGAGTCTTCTGTAGCACCACAGTTCAAAAGCATCAAATCTTTGGGGCTCAGGTGGACTATGAGAAAAATAGAGAGCTCAGGCAGAATCCCAAGGAAATGCCACTTAAGGACAAGCATGAAAAGATGTCTTCCAAAAGGCGACCATCCACTTCCAAAAGGCGACATCATGAATGAATGAGCGAATGGAGAAACTAGGGCCAGACTGTATCCCAGGACCTGTGGAAGGAGAAAATAAAATCCAGCAAAAACCCAAAAACCCCTCTCATCCCAGACTGGCCCTGTATGAGGCTGGGCTCCTGGGGGAGCCCAAGGGGCATAATCATGGTATCCACCTCCAAGGAGATCACAAGAGGGCAGGAAGCCACAGGGTAAACAAGCAAAATTTAAATGACCCCCAAAGAGTTAGGGGCTTCCCTGGTGGTTCAGACTAGGTAAGGAATCCACCTGCAATGTGGGAGACCTGGGTTTGATCCCTGGGTTGGAAAGATTCCCCTGGACGAGGGCATGGCAACCCACTCCAGTATTCTTGCCTGGAGAATCCCTGTGGACAGAGGAGCCTGGCGGGCTGCAGTCCATGGGGTCGCAAAAAGTCAGACATGACTGAGTGACTAAGCCCAGCACACACAGCAAAGAGTTAACTCTCAGTGCAAGGCTAGAAGAGAGAAAAAAAAAAAAACAATGTCTCAAGGCTGCACAGTGCATGATTAATTAACAAATGAACTGCACAGGCTAAAATTGCATCAAAGTTCAGAGGAAAGAGGACGTGCTTAGGGCTTCAAATGTCAAGGTTGGATTTGCTGAGAGGTCAGATTTGACCTGGGTTTTGAAGGAGGGGTGGAATTTGTGCAAGAAAGGATGCCAGCTGAGGGCTGGTGAGGATCTCCCAGGCCACACGGGAAGTGTGGGAGAAGACCAGAGCTCAGCGTGCGCTTGAGGGGGTCACGGGGTGAGCGGTGGTGCTCAGGGGTATGGGCCTCACAGGCTGTGGTTGAAAGGGCTGCTCAAGGGCCTGGGGTCTGGCCAACACTCTTGGACTTGGGGTTCCTACTGGTGCTTTTGGACAAATGGAAAATTTCTAACCAAGAAGTGATCTAGGGAGGCAAGATCCATCATAAATCCACTGAGATCACTGGAAGGGGAGGTGAGGCGCTGTATGCAAATGGGGTGCTGGCAGCAGGAATGCAAAAGACGGGGGTGGATGGAAAGAAGATTCTGGGGGAGACGTGGATGCAGAGAAGGACCAGCAGTGCCCGCTGGATTCTGCTGGCTCTAGAACTAAGGCTGTCATAGAGAGCACCCCAAACGCTGCCCACACCTGTGGGGCACTTTGTTTGCTTTTATTTCATTTCATTTTACCTTATCTTTGATTTTTGGGCTTCCCCGGTGGCTCAGCGATAAAGAATCTGCCTGCCAGTGTAGGAGACGTCGGTTCAATCACTGGGTCGGAAGATCCCCTAGAGAAGGAAATGGCAACCCACTCCAGTATTCTTGCCTGGAGAATCCCACGGACAGAGGAGCCTGGCAGGCTACAGACAATGGGGTCGCAAAATGTCAAACATGACTTAGTGACTAAACAACAAAAACAAATCTTTGATTTCTGCCCCGGTGTGAACCATCAGGGCTGGTTCAGAGTTCTGCTCAGTAGCTGGGATCCGGGATGCTCTGGGGAGAGGCTCCAAGCCTCAGGAGCTTCATGAAGAAGGCTGGCACCCAGGGCCAGGTGGTTCCCATCCCCAACCTCTCCAGGTGACCCCCACGGAACCACCTCCGCTCAGAGCCCGCAGGGCACGAGCCTCCCACTCCTTATCACCACAGCACTTTTTGCACTAACCATACCGGAGCAGGGACGGAAAGAAATTTCATTCTCGTTTTCTCTCCCCACTCAAAGCAGTATCTTGCCCACAGCCCGATTTCCCAATCTCTCTTCTGGTGCCTTTTAATATTTATAGCTATGTGGACAGAATGTGGAGTGAGAGCCAGCTGGCCCCGGGAGCAGAGATTTAGGAGAGCCATCCCCCACCCGAGGACCCACAAATCCCCAGAAGCTGCCCTCAGGGCCGTTCCTAGGGGCCCACGTGAGAGGGTGCCTGGCAGGATCCAATCATTCATCCAAGGTCCCCCTCCATTCTCTCCACTTCCTGCAACTCCACCAGCCTACTCACTGCACTGCTTGATTGCCAGGACCAATTTGCCTTCCTTCATTAATCTTTTTCCCCTGTGGAAATATTGTTCAGTTGCTAAGTCATGTCTGACTCTTTGCAACCCCATGGACTGCAGCATGCCAGGCTTCCCTATCCTCTACTATCTCCTAGAATTTGCTTAAATTCATATCCATTGAGTCAGTGATGCCATCCAACCTCTTCATCCTCTGTCATCCCCTTTTCCTCCTGCCCTCAATCTTTCCCAGAATCAGGGTCTTTTCCAATGAGTCAGCTCTTCACATCAGGTGGCCAAAGCATCCGAGTTTCAGGAATGAATTCCAATGAATATTCAGGACTGATTTCCTTCAGGATTGACTGGTTTGATCTCCTTGCAGTCCAGGGGAAATCTCATGAGTATTCTCCAACATCACAGCTGGAGAAGGCTTCAACTGTGGCGCTTGAGTCTTCATGGACGATAAAGATGGACATATTCATTATCTATTGATGCATTTTACAAATGCCCCCAACTTAATTTTTAAACCAGCGCATTTCTCTGGGTCAGGGTGCGACTTAACTGGATCCTCTGTCTCTGGGTCTCACAAGGCTGTGGTCAAAGTGTCAGCCAGGGCTGGGGTCTTGGCTGGAGCAGGAGCCACCTCCAAGCTCACTCTGTGGCTGGCAGCAGGAATCAGCGGATGCAAGTTCTCAGGTTCTGAGAAGGGGCGTCTTGCACGGCCGCCCAGCCCCCAGCCCCACACATGCCCTCCTCCTGGTAAAGCCCCCACACCGTCTGACTGTCTCACTAGCAAACGAATGGATCACTGGGCTTGGGGTCCAAAACCCAACTGTAGGTCTGGCTGCTGCCCCTCAATCCAGCTTCCAGGTCTTACTCTAGTAGACGGGGTGGGGAAGCTCGGTGTGGGGTGGGGTTTGAGCTAAATGACTTCTAAATGCCCCCTGTGTTTCTCACCATAACTAACTCCAGCTTTGACTTTGCACCAGATGTTCTTCTGCAGCTGCTTCCTGAAGCCTCTGCTTCCCTCCCCCATGCTCTCACCCCCCACCCCGTCCCAAGTTCCCACACATTTGTCACTTGCACGTTGGCCATACATGCCACCCTCCCTGCCACCCAGAGAGGGAAGCTGCCATTCAGTGAGAGCAGGGCTGGGTGGGGCACCCATCACCTGCGGCCACCCAATGACCACTGCGCCCACACTGCCCCGTAGAATGTTCCATGATGATGGAACTGTTCACTCTGCAATCGCCACTGGCCACCTGTGGCTGCTGACCACTGAGACCCCTGAGACATGCCTTTGTCACTGAGTCACTGTATTTTGTCTCCACTGGTTTGTGCTGTTGCTGTTCAGTCACTCAGTCGCGTCCGACTCTTTGCAACCCTGTGGACTGCAGCATGCCAGGCTTCCCTGTCCTTCACCACCTGGTTTGTATTTAACTTTGAAAAATTTTTTTTCTTTCTGTATTTTTTTGGTTGCACTGGGTCTCACCGCTGGGCGTGGTCTTTCTCTAGTTGTGGCGAGCAGGGGCCATTCTACAGTTGGCATGTGCGGGCTTCTCACTGTGATGGCTTCTCTTGTTGCGGAGCGGAGGTTCTAGGGTCACAGGCTTCAGTAGCTGTGGCTCACGGGCTTAGCTGCTCTGCAGTGTGTGGGATCTTCCCAGACCAGGAACCCGCATTCCCTGCACTGGCAGGCAGATTCTTAATCTCTGGACCACCAGGGAAGTCCAGCCTTTAGCTTTAATGTTAATAGCCCTGGGCAGCTAGTGGCTGCTGCCTGCATGGGACAACGCAGCCCTCAAAGGTGGGGGCTAGAGCTTAGCCATCTGACTTGCACCTGAGATTCTGTCTCTCTTGAGTTCTGAAACCTCCATAGAAACTCTACACAGCCAGAGGAAACCGGAACCTCCCCAGGCCGAAGAGGACCAGGCCAAAGCAGCTTCTCAAACATGAATGTGGAAATGATCCATTAAAGCAGATTCCGATACATAGTCTGGGGCAGGCCTGGGGGGTCTGCGTTCCTAACAAGGTTTCCCGAATTGGATAGCCAAGCTCGAAGGTCTCCCCCTTTACAGCAGTCAAACAACCCACCTCCTTCAATCAGTCCACCTGCCAAACCACCTCCTTCTGCATTTTCCCGTGTCTCCCTTTTAAAGAAGAGAAGCCCAAACCCTCAGCACTCCACCCCTGGAGGCCTTGACCCAGGCGGAAACAGCTGGAGAAAGACCTCCAGGTCATGTATCCCTGGCTTGGCTCAGATTGGCAGCGTCAGCCGGGCTGTTTAATAACAGTGCCGGGTGGCCTCACCAGCTCAGCGTCAGCCAGGTGGTCCCACGGGGTCTCTGTCTTGCTTGCAGTCCTGGCTGTGAGAAGGAGTGTTCACAGGAGAGTGCTAGAGATTTCCATGGAAAGGTTTATCCAAAGTTTCCCAGCACACGGCTGTGGGCTCTGGAAACCACTGGCCTGGCTGCTGGATTGAATCCAACGGTCCCAGAGGCCAACCCCAGATCTTCCTGCAGCACACCAAGTGGCCACCTCTAGCATGTCACCAACATGTCTCAGCCTCACCACACCCTGTGCTTTGGGCACCGCCATCAGCTCCTCTTACAAACACAGAAGCCAAGGCACAGAGAGGCTGAGCGTCTGGCCTGAAGTCACACAGCAGAGCCCTGCTTCCATCCCACGCAGCTTGGCCCCAGAGGAGGCCAGTGTACCTGCTATGTGGTACCTCACCTGTTGAAAGGAGATCCGCAGGGTAACAGCCTGACTGCTGCCCAGGAAGATGGGGAAGATCCAAGGACACGCGACATGGAAAGCCTTGTGGTGTAGAAGCACTAAGGAAATCCTGGTACTGCTGGGCAGGCCTTGTTAGGCTCTGCAGGTTAGATGTTCCCAGGGAACAAGGGGACTCCCATCCCCCGACACCCACTGCCTCCCATATGATGCCCTCCAGAGGCGGCACCGCTGTGCTCTCTCTGAACAAATCCTCCAGCGTCTGCCTGTCCACACCTGTGTATTCCCCTCCCTCCCTCGGCCCCGGGGGCACCAGCGTCCAGACACACCTCTGTCCAAGAACTGCCCACGCTCTCCCTCCGGGTTCACCCGGTCCCAGTTGACGTGCAGGAATGGTTCCTTGGGCCACCCACATCCAATCTTGGGTCTTGGGCACCATCACCCTTCCCCCATCCCGTCTCACACAGGACTGATCCCACCTCCAGCTTCAGGAAGTTGCACACAGTGGACACAGGCTTTCTTCCTGAGTCACCATGTAACTCAATTCAGGCCAAAGACAATCAGGCTCGGAACTTGTCTTTTCTTGGTGGAGGAGAAAAAACTTTTTTCCCAAGGTGGGGAGCTGGGAGCCACCATCTTGCCTCAATTCCCTGAGCCAACACAGAAAGAAACAGAGCTAAGAAACGGGGACACACCAGCATGATATCATCCTGGTGACAGCATCCAGGTTCAGGTCTGGGTGTTTTAGTGAGAGGAACCAGGAAAAGACATCCCGTTCCCTCTCTTCTGGTTTCTCTTAAGTCCCAGTTTGGACCATAAAGTTGGACCATAAAGAAGGTTGGATCATAAAGAAGGCTGAGTGCAAAGAATGGATGCCTTTGAATTGTCCCTTGGACTGCAAGGAGATCCAACCAGTCCATCCTAAAGGAAACCAACCCTGAATATTCATTGGAAGGACTGATGCTGAAGCTGAAGCTCCGATACTTTGGCCACCTGATGTGAAGAGCTGACTCACTGGAAAAGAGCCTGATGCTGGGAAAGATTGAGGGCAGGAGGGGAAGATGGTGGCAGAGGATGAGATAGCTGGATGGTATCACAGACTCAATGGACATGAGTCTGAGCAAACTCTGGGAGATAGTGAAGGACAGGGAGGGCTTGGTGTGCTGCAGTTCATGGGGTCGGAAAGAGCTGGACATGACATAGCGACTGAACAAGTCCCAGGCAGCGCAGTGGTAAAGAACCCACCTACCAATGCAGGAGATGCAGGAGACAGGGGTTTGATTCCTGCGTAGGAAATGGCTCCCCACTCCAGTATTCTTGCCTGGGAAACTCCACGGACAGAGGAGCTTGGCAGGCTACAGTTCATGGAGTTGCAAAGAGTCGGACAGGACCGAGCAGCGCAGAACAACAAGCCATTACTAGGAGGGTTTCCTGTCACGTCTGATCAAGTTGTCTGATAGAACCTCTTTCTCCTCTCCCTGCTCTTCTGCCAGCTCCCACTCCCAGCCCCATGCCCAGCCGCCCACCCGCTTCTGCTGACCGGGGCTCCGTGGAGGGAGGCCTGAGCCAGCAGAGTTTGCCATAGTTCAACGGGCACTGAAAACGTGGGGCCCCAGGAGCTGCCCGCTGCCCTGCTGCTGTCCACTTGCTCTAGCCAGGTTCAGCCACTCGCCACCAGAAAGCTGATTTTGCACTTCTCTGCGGAAAAAAAAGCATGATGCCTGCCCTCTGCACAGATGCATGCCGCCCACCTGGCCAGCTCCCTTGTGCCCAATGCCCTGGCCTGCTGCATCTGGTCAGAGAGCAGTAACCCCAGAGGCCCTGGGCACCAAGCAGGTTAGTTCTTTCCTCTTGCTGGGACCTTAATGAAGGCAGAGCTGCTATACTGATCCAGCGATTGGACAGCTACCAAAAACCCTCGGGCTGGGAGTCAGGAGCCTGCTGTGTTCTGTGTCCGCGTGGTCGGAAAGACAAAGACCTGCCATGCTGCCGTGTACCCCAAGGCCCACCCTGCCTCCTCTCGACCTGGAAAATGAAGAACAGCCCCGGGTAAGGAAATCCACCCTCGCAGCAGCTTTCTTAGCTTCTTCAGTGCCGAAAACCCACTCATCAGGAAGTTTGTCTCTGCCCAAGGGTAACAGGTCCGGGGAGCCCCAAAGGCAGACAGTAGCCTTCAATCTTCATGTGTTACTTACCCACTGAGGACCTTATGAATTAACCTCTCTGTCCTCAGTGTTCGCATCTATAGAATGGGGCCATAGTAGCAGCTGCTCAGTAGGAGTGACTGCAAGACAGACCAAGGGGAAGGAAGGCAGCGTTGGGCCTCCTCCACGGGCAGGAGGAAGACGAGGGCTGTAATTTGTACGGTTATCAGGCATCCTCGTCTTCACGGTTGTCACTGGGCTGGACCTCCGTTTCACCCGCCTCCCATCTGAGTGCACGTGACTGTGGAGCCAGGCGGGTTTGGGAGGGAAAATCTGTTGAAAATTGGAATCCTAACGCGTTCCAGAGTATTGGCCGTCTGGGCAGAACAGCACGACCGCCGCCCGGCGCGGGTCAGGGCAGACTGGGGCACAGGTGTTCCGTGTTGGACGCTGGCTGCACGTGGATCTGTTGCAGAATCAGCACCCAGCGTCTCAGTTAAGAGGCAGCTTTAAGGGTACTGAGTTACCGGGGGCTCCTCCGGGGGCTGCCTGAGGGCGGCCTGACCCCCACCCAGTGCCTGAGCCCTGCCCCCCCGAGGGCTTTCCAGTGATCAGTTTCCATGCAGTGGCCCCCAGATTCCATGGGCTACACTCACTTGGTTCTGAGAGTCTTGGCTTTTCAACACGGCTTTAAGCTCTGCCATTGCTGGTGGAGCCCGTCCCTCTGTCCTGGATCTGGCCCTCTGTCCTGGGGGCCCCCTGCCAGCAGCAACAGCATCTGGGTCTCTTCTATCCGTGGTGACATTTTCCAGGATCAGAGCTGGAGCTGACCAGAGGGCTGCCCTTCTACCTCCCCTCACAGGAAACCTTCTCCCCTAGGAACTTCAGTTGAGCTCAAAGCTCTCCAGAGTCCCTTCCATTTGCAGCTGTTTGAATTTCATTAGCGCAGAAGATCTGAAAGTGGGCATATCCGGGAAGAAGCCGCTGGACGGAAGCGTCCCTGGGGATGGCTCAGAATCGGGGACTTTTGCTGAATGGACCAGCATTAGCAACTTGCCAGCCCTCCTCTCCCAGTGCTGAGCAGAATCTTGACTTTGAGAGAAGAAATAGAGCTACTCACTCAAGTGGCAATTGAAAAGCCCTTAAAGAGGCCCGAGGTTGTGCTCAGAGCCGGGCAAGGCTCAGTTAACTGCTCCAGCCTCCGGGAGCCTTGTCAGTTCAGCCAGGGTTTGCATCCATCTGTATCCATCCATCTGTCTCACACCTGAGAGCTGGCAAGAGGAGCCAGAGGGCACAGGGCAGCTGGGGGAGGCTGGGCTTTCTCTTATTGCCCCGGGGCACATGCAGCTATCTGGAGTAGGAACCTGCAACCCACTCCAGTATTCTTGCCTGGAAAATTCCAGGGACAGAGGAATCTGGTAGGCTGCAAAGAGTCGGACGTGACTGAGCGCTCATGCACATCCATGCATCACACACACACACACACACACACACACACACACAAATATGCATTTCCATACAATAGTATAGGACCTAAGGGCATGGCCGTCTCTGTTTGCTGGGACACCTTGCCTTTATAGCTTTCATTCACTGATGACTATGTGTCTTGGTGTGTGGTTCTGGTGCGATTATTAATAGTGGTCCCTCCCAGTCTGGATTTCCTGGTGGCTCAGATGATAAAAAGTCTGCCCACAATGCGGGAGACCTGAGTTCGATCCCTGGGTCCGGAAGATCCCCTGGAGAAGGAAACGGCAACCCACTCCATTATTCTTGCCTGGAAAATCCCATGGAGACAGAGGAGCCTGGTGAGCTATAGTCCACGGGGTCACAAAGAATCAAACATGACTAAGCGACTTCACTTTCACTCCCCGTTCAGATGACAACTTACAGGGTCACTCTCCAAAGTGGAGCTCAGGAGAGAAATAGAAGGAGGAGGAGCAGACTGGAGAGATGCTACTGAGAACCGAGACACGGGTCTCATCTTCTTCACTCTCTTTCCAGAACTTATAAGCTGGGTGGGGAGCCCAGGACCCCTTGGGGCGGGGCTGGCAAAACTTGCTTCTAGACCCTCCCAGCTGACTCAAGGATGGGGACGTCCCTGCCGGCCCAGTGGCTAAAGAATCCGCCTGCCGGTGCAGGGGACACGGGTTCAGTCTCTTGTCTGAGGAGATTCCACGTGCCAAGCTGCAGGGCATCTAAGGCCGTGTGCCGCAACTGCCGAAGTCCGTGCCCTAGAGCCCAGGGTCGGCGGAGGAGAAGCCGCTGCAGTGAGAAGCCGCTCACCGCAAAAGAGTAGCGCCCCTCGCCACAACTAGCGAAGGCCCGCGTGCAGCCATAAGACCCCGCTCAGCCAAAAATAAAAAAGGAAGAATGGACCTCGGGTCAGATTTGAGGTGGATCATGTGCTACTCTGACATAAAGCCTCGTGGTGTGGCGCAAACCCTCACCTTTTAAGCAAGCTGAGCGATCGATTCTGCTTTTATGATCATTAAGCATTTCTTATCAAAGTATCTGCATACCTTTATAAGTTCATCTGAGTCAGCAAACGGGTTTTTTTTTTTTTTAAGGGTAAGGATTTATTTATTTATTCTTGTTTCTTTACAGCTGCACAGTTTATTCTGCTGAATGAGTTTTAAACTGACACGGAAAATGAGTTTCATCTTCAGTGCCAGCTCTGGGCCTTAGCGTTAGTCCTGGCCCAGGTCGTAGTGTGAAGAAGAATTCTGAGGTCACATCCCAGGTGAAGGTCGGAATACCACAAGCTACACCCACTCGGGACACGGGAGATGGAGTGGCGACATCCCGTCTGCTATCAGCCACTCCTGTCTCAGAGAGTGTCAGGGGTCTCGGGGGCTCTTTCTGTACAGACGCTGAAGGATAATGGAGATTCTTTGAAAGGCCTACAGGAAGGCCTTCCTCCCCTCTTCTCTCTCCAACCTCAGTAAAGCCTTATTGCAAACAGACCGCGATGTCAGCTGCTTCTCCTGGGGAAGAAAACCGGACAAGTCCGGGACCAGGAGACCACTGCGTTAGGCAAGACGCTTTCTCAGATCAGCGTCAGGCCTTGGAGAAACTTCCTCCCTGAGCCCATCGCCATCGTGGCAGCGAGGCATCCTGGGCCTGGACATCTTGCGCATCCCTGTTTCCTCTAGGTCCCTCCAGACCTCCGCTGCCGCGCCCCTAAGGCAGGTCCCCAGGGAGCCTGGCAGGGGGCGGGGCTTCCCTCTCAGGGACTCTTACAGGCGGCCCACTCCTTAAAGGAACCGCACCCTTAGACAAAGAGGCAGCCACGCACGCCAATGCTTTCTGGGCTCTGCACACGGAGGTTGCTGCTCTTATGACAGGTGTTCTTGGAGGTCTGTTCGGCCCCTTGTGTCACAGCCACCCACCCAAGACAGGATGTTGTGTGTTTAGGGGGGAATCTAAGGAAGTATATTTGCCAACAGGCCCATCTGCTCAAACGAGAACCAGGCTCCCCTCCATGCCTTTCAAGGCCGGAGGCCCAAGGGATCAAAAGCGGATTCTAAACGGTTTCTCATGTGTCCTTTCAACCAGCTGCACGCGCGTCTCAGATGGGTTTGCACTATTGTGAGCCCTCTTTTGGATCACGGGGGTCCTGTCACTTGGCCTGGAATGGGGTGGCCCTCCGTGTTGGCGTGAGACAGAGTATTTCCTGCTGTGTCAGTAAACAAGCATGTCACAGCCCTCAGGGATTCCGGCCCTCCACATGTGAATTTCAGAGCCCAGGAAGAGCAATACCTGCTTCCCGGCTGCCACTGAGCTGCTGCCATCCCCACCGGTGAGCAAGGAACTAAGGATGTGAAAAATCAAATCTCAGGATGCTGACCCCAGAGAGCTGAGGTGCGTATGAAAGGAGTGACTTCAGTTGAGCCCAGACTCGCTTTTTCCCATAGAAAAAGCACTGAATTCCTTGAGATATCTGGTCTCCCCTAATTAACAATAATCTTCTGATGTTCAGACTCCCTGCCCCTTGTTGCAAGCTTCTGTATAACCCGACTCCTCCCCACACCCCCGCCTCCTCCAAACAGTTCGCTCAGGGTCACTTGAGATGCTGTCTTCGGGGCTTGAAGTCCTAAAAATTTGCATCAAATAAAACATAACTCTCAACTTTTCGGTTGTGAGTACTTTTTGAAAGTCAGCATTGGCCATCCCTGATAAACTCCATAAAGGATGTGGAGACAGGCTGTGAGGACGGAAGTAAATTATAAATACTTGCGAAGCTCATTCATAAGGGAAAATGAGAGCAGGGTGGGCCTTGAGGGTGTAGGAGAGCGTCACTGAGGCTCAGTTCTCCTATTTGTAAAATAAAAAGATTGATTCTGGAATCACACTATGGTCAATGTCAACATTACCCAGGACGCAACCCCATCACCTGAATTATGAGGCTACGGGGTGCTGGGGGCTTTCTGGTAGCTCAGTCAGTAAAGAATCCTGCAGTGCAGGAGACCCGAGTTTGATCCCTGGGTCAGGAAGATCCCCTGGAGAAGGAAACAGCAAACCACTCCAGCATCCTTGCCTAGAAAAATCCCATGGACAGAGGGTCCTGGTGGGCTACAGTCCATGGGGTCACAAAGAGTCAGGCATGACTGAGCGACTAACCCGTTCGCTTTCTTTCATGGGGTTCTGGACATCAAAAGTCCCACTTCACTAAAGGCAGCAGCCAAAGAATGACCCCCTTGCCATCTGGCTGATATGAAACCCGTCACTTTCTCTTAATACCATGCTGTGCGTGCTAAGTCACTTCCATCGTGTCTGACTCTTTGTGACCCTCTGGACTGTGGCCCGCCAGGCTCCTCTGTCCATGGGATTCTCCAGGCAAGAATCCTGGAGTGGGTTGCCATGCCCTCCTCCAGGGGATCTTCCCGACCCAGGGATCAAACCCACATCTCTTCTGTCTCCAGCACTGGCAGGCATCACCTGGGAAGCCCCATGCAATGTTACACCATGTCAAAATGAACCAGTTAAACCCAGCCCAAACGTCTGACTCAGAGAACAGAGGTCTACATGGCTTGGAGTCTCAACAGGGAGGCATGATCATGCTTTTGTGGGAGATGGAGAAGAGGGAGGAACTCTTTCCTGCGATGGTGGAGTCATGCCATGTAAAGGGCTGGTTTTATGAGCCTGGCTGGGTTTCAATCACATCACAGCTGGGCTGAGGGAATCCTGCTTACAGTGTGCTCACCCCAGCCCCAGGGCATCTCTCCCCTCTTCTGAGGCCCCAGAACATCCACAGACTCTTGGTGCCTCTTCGAACTGTCTTAAAAACAATCTGTAGGGCTTCCCTGACGGCTCAGTGGTAAGGAATCTGCCTGCCATTGAAGGAGAAGCAGCTTCCATCCCTGGGTTGGGAAGATCCCACAAGCCTCAGGACAACTAAGCCCGTCGCCACGACTGTTGAGCCTGTGCTCTAGAGCCCGCGCTCTGCAGCAAGAGAAGCCACCGCAGTTAAAACCTGCACGCTGCACATACAGAGTAGACCTGATCGTCAAAAGCAGAGGAAAGCCCGCACAGCAATGAAGACCCAGCCAGCCAAAAATAAATAAACAAGCACTAAGGCCCCCTCCCCTAGCCCTTGGCACTCATCGGTCTACTTTAAAAACAGAAAAGAAAAACCGTAAGGCCACAGATGCTGACACTTGCCATCACTGGTCTCAGTTTGGGTTCACCCAAGAGCTGCTCCTGAGAGGCAGATCTGGTACACCTATAGGTAGAGTGGGGGGTGGGCAGAGGGAGGGGAGCAGGGAGATGATACAGGGGAGGAGGGAGGGGAGGAGAGGAGGGAGGTGATACAGGGGAGGAGGGAGGGGGAGGGAGGGGATGCAGGGGAGGAGGGAGGGGAGGAGGGAGATGATTCAGGGGAGGAGGGAGGGGAGGAGGGAGGGGAGGGGAGGCGAGGAGGGGAGGGGAGGGGAGGAGGGAGGTGATACAGGGGAGGAGGGAGGGGAGGAGAGGAGGGAGGTGATACAGGGGAGGAGGGAGGGGGAGGGAGGGGATGCAGGGGAGGAGGGAGGGGAGGAGGGAGATGATTCAGGGGAGGAGGGAGGGGAGGAGGGAGGGGAGGGGAGGCGAGGAGGGGAGGGGAGGCGAGGAGGGGAGGGGAGGGGAGGAGGGAGGTGATACAGGGGAGGAGGGAGGGGGAGGGAGGGGATGCAGGGGAGGAGGGAGGGGAGGAGGGAGATGATTCAGGGGAGGAGGGAGGGGAGGAGGGAGGGGAGGAAGGAGGAGGTGTAGGGGAGGGCAGGAGGGAGGGGAGGCAGGGGAGGAGGGAGGGAGGAGAGGAGGGAGGTGATACAGGGGAGGAGGAAGGGGATGCAGAAGAAGGGATGAGGGAGGGGAGGAGGGAGATGATTTAGGGGAGGAGGGAGAGGATGCAGAGGAGGAGGGAGGGGATGCAGGGGAGGGGAGGAGGAAGAGGAGGGAAAGGGAGGAGGGAGGGGAGGGGAAGGGAGGAGGGAGGTGATTCATGGGAGGGGAGGGAAGTGGAGGGGTTGGGAGCCCACCAGAGGAGCAGGTCATCACAATTGCTCCTCCGGGGGCAACTGGAACTTCTCCTGGGCAGATCTCCAGGAGACCTGTAAGGGTGGACGCCTCCGAGTCACCCCCGCCCAGGGGCAAGGCAACTGGTCACTTCTACATTCCCTCCTCTCGGCCGCTGCTGCTGCTGCTGCTGCTAAGTCGCTTCAGTCGTGTCCGACTCTGTGCGACCCCATAGACAGCAGCCCACCAGGCTCCCCTGTCCCTGGGATTCTCCAGGCTAGAACTGGAGTGGGTTGCCATTCCCTTCTCCAATGTGTGAAAGTGAAGTCGCTCAGTCATGTCTGACTCTTAGCGACCCCATGGACTACAGCCCACCAGGCTCCCCTGTCCATGGGATTTTCCAGGCAAGAGTACCGGAGTGGGGTGCCATTGCCTTCTTCTGGCAAAGCAAGCTTTCAGGACGTCAGGAAAAGCCTGTGAGCAAAGAGATGGCCCTCCTGGGGGACAGACGGTAGCAGGAGACCCTGGAAGCAGTGAGGCCAAGGGGTCCACTGGGCACCTGCCGTGTCACCTCACCTTCTCCCGTGGGTGTCTGTCCGTTTCCCAGGGACACCGGGGACCGAAGATTTGCTTCAGTCCTCTTGTTCCACCCTGGAGCCTCTGCACCCACTTCTTCCTGCCGCCACCTGGACCATAGAGCCCATAACCTGCCGCTAGAAACAACTTGAATGTCCTTAAATCCAGAGCCCAGAGGCGAGAGCCCCTGGGGCTGGAGACAGTTAGGAGTGATTACAAAAGGGCTGCTGTCTCCGCTTTCTGGAGGCAGATGTTTCGGTCACGCGGTCTGATGAGTCCAGATGTGTTTGCTCAGGAAGCAGAGCCAGGGTTCCCTGGGGATGGGGGATGAAAGAGCAGAGACCCAGCAGCTGGTCCACACCAGAGGCTGGTGCAGCCATGCTGGGGGCCCCGGGGGTTTCTGTGGAGGAAGAGCCCGAGCTGCAGGGCGAGGCAATAAGGCAGCAGTGCCCGCAGGTGCCCGGACCCCACCATGGGGTCCGGGCAGCAGGACCAGAAGGTCACCTCGGGCTCTGGGCTGGAGCCCACTATCCTGGGGTTCACAGCAGATGGAGGTGTCGGGAGAGGGGAGCAAGAGAATAGCGATTCAGCGTGCGTGTGCGCTCACTCGGTCATGTCCGACTCCATGCGGCCCTATGGACTGTAACCTGCCAGGCTCCTCTGCCCATGGCCTTCTCCAGAGCATTCTGCAAATGATGCCTCAACCAGGGAAGGCAGGCAGATTCAGGAGGTTGACCAAAAAGACAAAGTGATGCATCAGAGCCCTGGGTCAGGGGGCTGGCACATGGGGAGCCACTGGGACGGAGCTGTGGATTAGAAGAGACATTTCCCCAGAGGTTCTCCTCCAGCTTCCTCCACCTCAGTAAACAGCAACTGTGCCCCACCCTGCCCTCAGTACCTAAGAAAGAAACAGGGAAGCAGCCTGCACACCTCTCGTTTCCCCCCACCCCTCATCCTGAATGCTCTGCTTTCAAGGTGCCTCCATGACAACGTCCTCTGTTGTCACCCCGGTCCATGCTGCCATCAACATAGCCCCTGCTCAGTATCGCCAAATGAATGAATGAATGAGTGAATGAAGAAGATCAAAAGCAGGTGGTGGATCCCAGACCAGCCTCCTAGAACCAGCTGGGCACTCGCTACCCACCAAAGCTGGGTAGGATGGGATGATGCAGGGGAAAGACGCACCCCTGACCAGATAACAGGAGAGGCAGGCGCCCACATCGAGGATGTAGGTGGGTACTTCAAATAGCCTCATCAGAACACAGACATGACCAAGGGCAGCTTCCCAGAACCAAGAGCATCTTGGAAGCCCCGCAGGTGACAGGCACGCCAAACCCATCCAGAAGGGCTTCCTGAGCCCTGGCTGGTCCAGTGCAGACAGAGCCCTAACTCTGCTCAATTGCGATCTGTGTTTATGAGCCTATAATCAAATGGAAACTGTAAGTTTCTCATGAGAATCATCTGTCAAAATTGTGCAGTGTCCAGACCCCGAGCTGGGAGACTGGGTTATAAATACCAAGGTTTCTCCAGCTCTGCTCTCTCTCCAGGGACTCGTGGGTCATTTTTCAACCCAGCATTAATCCGAGAAACTCGATCTTCCATCAAACATTGTGTCTAACAGGCTGGGTATTTGGGATACTGATTGTCCCCCGTGGATCAGAGGTAAGAGCGATCACAGGCGATGAATCCAAAGGCCAGGCTCACCTCTCCCAGGCACACAAGCTCGCGCGGCCACCCGCATCCTGAACCCAACCGGGTGGCTGCCTCGCTCTGAAACACACATCCGCAGACAGCCAGCAAAAGCACCTCTCCCAGAACCATCTTTTTAAAATGGTCTTCCTTATGACAATGCAGTAAACGTGGAAAGCCAAAAAGCATGAGGAAAAGAAAAATTGCCCGCAAATCCATCACCTGGAGGGAAACATTTTTGGTTCACAGGCTTTTCGGACTTCTTTCTGTCTCCCCTGCCTCAACATTTTTCATTATTGGGATACATTGTACATCTTGCTTTCCGGCTGGTTCTCCCGGCCCGGCCCACTAACGGTCACATAATGACCTTCTGCCCCATCATTCTCTTTCCTCCAGCACAGCTTTTAATCACCACATTAATTTTTTCGGTCAGTCTCTTTTATTGAACACTAGTTTGCTTCCAATCTGCCCACAGTATAAAAGATGCTGTGAAGAACATATTGTACATAAATCTTTGAACAAATCACATTATTTCCTTAAGATAAATTTGTAGGAGTACAATTTTGCTGAGTCAAACATGTACATTTTTTAAAAAGGCTTTTGATACATTCTCTCTTGGGCTTCCTGGATGGCTCAGGGGTAAAGAATCCGCCTGCCAATGCAGGAGACCCAGGTTCAATCCCTGGGTCAGGAAGATCCCCTGGAGAAGGAAATGGCAACCGCTCCAGTGTTCTTGCCTGAGAATTCCCATGGATGGAAGAGCCTGGTGGGCTCCAGTCGATGGGGTCTCAAAGAGTCAGACACAGCTGAGCGACTAAACAACAACATTCTCTCTGATTGTGCTGTGTCTTTAGGACTCACCAAATAATTTTGGAATAACCTGGACCAGAATCGACTCTGGGATAACAACAGAGCAGGGGAAGTGAGTTACTGTCCGTCACAGACGTAGGGGAATGATTCATCTCTCTGCTTACACCGGCTGTTTCCAGAACCATCATTTATTTCCTTTGGCTACAGCAGAGCTGAGACACGGTGATAGTGGAGAGAGTGATTTCTCTTAGAAAATTAACTGAGCCTCCAAACTCCTTCTGACTTGCTGGAGCTTTAGAATTTATTTGAAAGGTAACATCAGACCCGCCCTTTTTCTCTCTAAACCTGTGAGCTGAACAGGATTCCTTAATTGGATGATCTAGGGAGGGCTGGTCTGGGCAAGTGTGAAGGAAGGATGAACTGGCTTTGCTGGGGGAAGAACCCCATAGAAGGGTTAAGAAGAACAATTAGATGGGCAAGGGTCTGGAATTCCCTGGGGACCACGGAAGCCTCCTTTGTGTTGCTCAGCTATGTGTAAACTTGTGTACACGTGCTGGTGACTGGAAGCTTAGGTCCTGCATGGGTGGCCCATTTAAATGCACCTAACGAGTCAAGGTTGGGAGCAGGCAAAGCAAGACTGGTGACCTCACCATGCCCTTCACTGTTTCATATCCGTCCACCCAGTCCTTGTCCAGAACTTTCCCTGGAGAGCTACACCTCTGGGCAGCCAGGAATAGGAACAACCTTCCAGAAAATCTTTAACAGGAACAGCACTGTCTTTGGGGTCCTCCCACCTCCCTTTGTTGCTGTTCTGTGGCTCCATAGCGTCCAACTCTTTGCGACCCCATGGACGGCAGCACGCCAGGCTTCCCTGTCCTTCACTATCTCCCAGAGTTTACCCAAACTCATGTCTATTGAGTCAGTGATGCCATCCAACCATCTCATCCTCTGTCGCTCCCTTCTCCTCCTGCCTTCAATCTTTCCCAGAATCAGGGTCTTTTCCAATGAGTCAGCTCTTTGCATCAGGTGGCCAAAGGATTGGAGCTTCAGTTTCAGCATCTGTCCTTCCTATGAATATTCAGGGTTGAGTGACTGGTTTGGTCAACTTGCAGTCCAAGAGACTCTCGAGTCATCTCCAGGGGACTTTCTTCCTTCCTTGACTCCCCAGCCTCCAGCCAAGCCACCAGCTACTGCCTCTGATGGGCAGCTGGCAAAGCGAAAAGAACACAGACTCTCAAGCTGGAGAGACCCGCGCCTGCAATCCCAGCTTCACTGTGCAATCTCAGGCCAGTTACTAAACCTCTCTGATCCTCAGTTTCTTCATCTCCACAAGTGGGGGGGCGGGGCAGGGGAATGCTCGCCTCAGTTCTTAAGGCTGTCTCAGGGTGAAACAAAACACCTAATAAGTGTGGAAATGTCTGCTGCGCTCCTTGGCACATAGCAGATGTTCACGGAACATTATTTAACACTTTTAAAAAATCTCCAAATCCAGGGCTGCCATTCCCAGGAGGGCTCTGAACCCGGTACCATGGCTCCAGCTCTGGCCTGTCGACTCGCATCGCCTTAGAGGTGGTCAGATCTGCTAAAAGATGCTAAAGGCTGATGATCCTTCTAGGAATCCGTCTTAAGTAAATAATCACAGATTTGCTACAAAATTGTTCTTGACAACATTGTCTGTTGAAAACCAGGCACAATGTAAATATTACAATGCAGCAGACCAAATAAAATATAAAACATCCATGTTGTCAGATACGATTTGACATAAATTTTGTTCAGTCTTTGAAGGTAAAAATGGTAATCCCGTTTTGGGTACCGATTTGTATTTCTGTAATTATTTAATGAATTTCTGGGCATTTTTCCCCTTTGTTCCTTGGTTCATTGTGTTTCTTTTCACAGACGCTGCTTGCCTATGTCCTGTATACCTCTTTTCATGTGTTACTTTAATTTTTTGTCTCATGGATTGCCCCAGCTCTCTATACGTTAATAAATTGCTCTCTTGTCCTTTGCCTTGTGCTGTAAATGTTTTCCCCTGTTTGTCCCTTGTGTTTTGACCTCAATATGTTCCCTGTTTTCTTTTCCTCACCCTAAACTTTGGCTTCTCTGTGCTACATTCATCAATCTTGTCCTAAATGACTTCGGAGCTCATGTCTTGTTTTGAAAACTGGTTTCTAACACTAAAGTTATAAATCTATTTACCCAAATTTCATCCATAACTTTCACTGTTTCTTTTTTTTCTGTAACATTGAAATCTTTGCTCCATCTGGAATATATTTTGGTGTAAAGAGGTGAGAATCCAGCTTTACTTTTCCCCCCAAAGGTTCGCTTGTTATCCCAAACCATTTATAGGATAATCCTCCTTACAGACAAATACTTTAAATAAATCCTCTTTCGAGGGGGTCACAGAAGCCTTTGAGAATCTGACGAGTGCTATGAACTTTCTCCCTAGGAAAAGAAAATGTACATAAATATGCACTGAATTTCACAAACAATTTCTACAGAGCCCATGGACCTTTCAAAGCATATTCACTGACTCCCTAGGCATCTGTAATGGCTGAAAATCCCTTACTTCAGATGAAAGAAGCAGTGTTTACATGGTGAAGGCCCCTCAGCTGATCCTCAGGGCTGGGGGACAACCCAGGATGCCACCAGTCCCTGTCCTTGGAATTCAGAACATTTCACGTTCTCTTCTTCCAGCTTAGAGCATCCATCAGATGCCATAAACACCTCCCTCTTGAACCCAAGACTGCAAGGACATTAAACCAATCTTAAAGGAAATCAGCCCTGAATATTCATTGGAAGGTCTGTTGCTGAAGCGCCAATACTTTGGCCGCCTGATGCGAAGAACTGACTCACTGGAAAAGACCCTGATGCTGGGAAAGATCGAGGGCAGAAGGAGAAGGGGGCAGCAGAGGATGAGATGCTTGGATGGCATCACTGACTCAATGGATACGAATCTGAGCAAATTCCAGGAAATAGTGGAGGACAGAGGAGCCGGGCATGCTGCAGTTCATGGGGTCACAAAGCGTCAGACACGACTTGGCTACTGAACAGCAACCTGAACCCAAGGGCGGGAACATGTAACAGGCTTCACGTGGCTCGGTTTCCCTTGATTTAACTTTAAAGTCTCAACCCATGTCAGACTCTCCTTTTTTTACCCCAAATCTGTCTTCCCCTCCCAGAGCCTGCTCTGCAGGTCACGTTTTGTCTTTGCTCACAGACACCCTAAATTCTCTCCCACCCTCCCTAGAAAGCCCATGCCATTCCTCTTTTGGCCAGAAGGGGTCGCTGCTTCTGTGTCCCCCAACCATCCTGGGCAACTGGACTTCCGTCCGTCCCACCTCCATCCAGGCAGCAGGGCACCCGCCCTTCCACACTCCACAAGCTGCCGTGCCACCTCCAGAGAGACTCAGCTCTGAACTTCCTCCCGCAAGGATGCCAAGGGGCTCCCTGCCAACAGTGTTCTCATCTTCCCAAGTCATTGCCCTCTGCGAGGTCGTGGCCACTGTCTGCAAATGGAGTTTGGCCATATTCGTGGCTATTAAAAAGCATGTTTAAATAATATTATGTGATCATCTTTTATGCCATCACAATTACCACTTAAAAGAGGCAGGGGAAATGAGCCTAGCTTGTCCTCTCTCCAACACCTTCTTCATTCTAAAGTGTTAGTCACTCAGTCGAGTCTAACTCTTTGTGACCCCATGGACTGTAGCCCTCCAGGCTCCTCTGTCCCTGGGATTCTCCAGACAAGAATACTGGTGAAGGTTCCCCTTCTTCAGGGGATCTTCCCCACCCAGGGGTAGGTCCCGAGTCTCCTGCATTGCAGGCACATTCTTTACCATCTGAGCCACCAGTTCTTCATTCAAAGAGGTACCCAAACCAAGAAGGGTTGAAACCGGCTTCTCTTCTTCTGCGGGAAGGACAGGCCTGGGTGAGGCTGTGCAGACGCACGGCAAGCACTTCAGCAATCCCAAGGCCTGTGCCTGTGGCAGGCATAACTAATGGAGCCCCTATCTTCCCCCCAACCTCTGAGTCCAGATGCAACCCCACACCCTTTCCAACAATCACTCCCAAAGTCATATGAGAATTCATGCTAGAATCTGATATGAAACTAATTTGCTGTCTGAGGTCCAGATGAACCTTTCAGAATCTGAAAGCAACTGTGCAACAATTTGTGGTTTTCAAACCACTAATTTGGGCATAAAGCACAGAATAGCAGGTAATAGTCTATGCAAAACACTGTGAACTATTGAGACATTGGATCTAGATATGTAAAGCCGTGCTAAATCATATCCTGTTTAACATGAGAGTCTGGTACTGATGATAGGATGATGTGTCAAAAGACCAAAAAGAAAACTGAGAAACAGGGTTTATAATTGAAAAAAATATATGCACAAATGCATTCTATCTACAAATCGAGAAGAGATAGTCGTTACTCTATTTGACCAATAGCACGAGCCCTTTCGTTCAGCCTGCAGCCCCCGAAACTGTTCAGAGCAGAGACTGGGAACCACAGCCACGTGGAGGATATAGCAGGGAATTATGAGTCCGTGGGTAGGATTCTGGTCCCAGTCCTGCCAAGAATACTATCTGAACTTGGGCAAGATGTTTCAGTTTCCTCATCTGTAAAATGGAGACCATAGTGTCTACCTTGCTTGGTTATTGTGAATGTTAAGAGCAACAACATACACAGAAGTGCTGAGTCCTGAATCACTGCTTTCCGGACCTGAGGCGGCACCTGACCCTGAGCTGTAGCAGCGAAGACCAGTCACCCCCTAGTGCAAACGAGGGAGCCTGGTGGGTATGTGCCAGGCTGACTGGAGCCCCCGCTGGTGTCCTCTCTCTGTCAGTGGAAGCCAGGAGCATAGCCCTGCACACCGCCCAGGGATGGGGTGTCTGCTCAGAAAGGGTCCCATTCGTCTTCTTAACCTTAACATCTTTGCAAGTCGTCTCTATCATCTCCTTTCTTTATATCAACACAGCAAGCAGGCTTGGGGGCCATTAGGAGGTGAGGACCCAAGAGTATCACAGATGCCTGGGAAATAGAGAAACATTTCTTGGGGAGCCTGTGGATCAACATTCATATGCATCTCATGTGATTCACATTCCAGCCTTCCTCACAGAGAACTTGAGTACACTCACCACCACCAGTAGCCAGTGGGACCTGAGGGGAAACTTTAGGGGCTTCTGGAAAAGGTTTCACTCCCTAATCCAATGACATGTGGGATTAGAAACTGCTGTTGGATATGGCTGTGTGCGAGGTCAAGAGGTTGGGAGCTATGGCAGCCACTTTGCAACCATGAGGGCACAAGGGCAGAGCACAAAGCTGGAAAACACCTCTGCCTCTGATCCCATCACTGTATCATGGCATAACTCTGGAACTACTTTGCCTGCAGACTTCATGTTAAGTGAGAAAATAACTGGCTTGTAGGTCACGGACAGTTGAGTCTTCTGAGGTGGAGTTGCCAGTATCTGTGCTGATGAGTTACAAGGCAGGACTTGCCATGGTGGTGGGTCATCACTGTATCCCCAGGGCCCTGCAGAATGCGTGACATGCGGTAAGTGTGTGAGTCACTGGTGGCTCAGACGGTAAAGAATCGCCTGCAGTGCAGGAGACCCAGGTTTCGGTCCTTGGGTTGGGAAGGTCCCCTGGAGGAGGGCATGGCAGCCCACTCCAGTGTTGTAGCCTGGAGAATCCCTTGGACAGAGGAGCCTGGCGGGCTACCGTCCATGGGGTCGCAAAGCGTCGGACATGTAGTAGGTGTTTGCTAAGCGCTTGTTGACAGAATCAGTAAAGATCAGAGGGACCCATTCCACGTGGGTGAATGCCTGCGTCACCCCACCTTTCTCCCTTCCCTTCTCCTGGCGGCTCTCAGAAGCTGCCTCTCCCTGCGGGGGGACCAGGTCGGGGACTGCCAGAGCCATCTTTGGGGGCGGTGAACACAGGAAGGCTGGGCTGCTTCACACATACAGATGACTCATAAAGACGGCTTTTTACCCCCTTCAAATGGTGATGTTCCTGTAATAAAGAATTTAATAACCCGCTGTGCCTGTGCAGGGAGAAAACTCATTTGTTTAATAGGCAGCAGTTTGGTTTTGTCATGTTCATTTAGTTTTTAATGACACACAGTTGTGCCAATATTGATTTTAGCTTATAGGGACTCAAAAATTTACTGTCTAGATGGATTCAGGACGCAACCGTTTTGGTTTTCTTTCTTTTTTTTTTTTTTGATCTTTGCCTGCTCTGAAGACACATGGCCCCCCTCCCACCCCGACCTGTGAGGGGCCTGGCAGGCTAGGGCCAGGGATGCTGGTTCAGATTTGATACCGTCCTCGTCTCATCCGGACGCCCTGCCTTTCCCACGTTCTGCCTGCCTCACCTCTCGCCCTCATCAGACGGGAGGGAGGCGGCGGCTGGGGGAGGTGATGTGTTTTTCATCTTGGAAAGCAGAGCAGGACTGTGTCAAGGAAACAGGAGTTAGCTTTCCAGGCACACACACACTCACACACACACACAGCCATGAGGTGTGTGTGTGTGCACGCGCGCACGTGCCCTAGCATGTGCACGTCCACCCACTCACACTCAAGCCCCAAGAGCGCATTCCCAACAAGGGCTGGGACCCTGCTGGTTATTCCACGAGTAACTCCACATGTCACTTGGAGCCACCCGGCTGGGGCATCTCTCTTTAAACATTACTTACGGCTGTGTTTCTGCTTTTATCTTTCAGCAGGGACAGGATCTAAACAGCGAGAGGGATCATGGCGAGGAGCCGAACCTACTCTGTTTTCTGAACAGTCAATTACCCATCAAGACAGACAGCAGACCCTCGGTATCTGTGGGCCTGACACTTGTCATCTCAGTTCTGTCGTAGCTCCAGTTACCCGAGAAAACAGCTCGAAGGAAGAGGGCTGGGAAAACACGGTCAGCGTTTATGCTGCACAGACCGTGCGTGGGGTACCTAGCCTATCACCGTGGACAGGGATTATCTTGTCTCATGTCCATGTCCTCCCTTTAAGGTTGAGAGCTGGGCATGTTTATCCCTATTGTAGAGGACATTGTTGCTTGCAGAGGTCAAGTGCAGGGACCAAGGTCACAGAGAGGAAATGATGCCAAACACAGGTGCCTGGCCACTCCCTGCATTTTCAACGAAACTGAGTTGGAGCTCAACCCAGTGCTGTTGACGACACTGTACACCAGTCTCTGCCTGGCAGGTGAGCCCAGCAGACCAGGCAGTCGAGCACCTCTGGGGGAGTGAGCAGGCAGGCGGGCCCGCGGCGAGCCCACAGCCACGCACACGGCGTCGGTTTTCCTGCTATGGCTTCTCACGACCAGACTCTCCCCAGGGAACCCTGGCACGTTTGCTCGGTGACTGCCTTCCTGAACCCTTGTGTTGCCATGAAAATAAGGCAGACAGTAGGGAGAAAAGAGAGAGCTCTGTATATAGCACATGCTGATAATGAATCGTATTAAATATAATTTCATGTCATTGGCCTGTTTAAGCTATTTATGTAAGTTTTAGCAAGGGCTTTCTTCGTGATGGGAAACTCATCTTAGAAGTGATTCTTAGATTCACGGCGTTTGAAAGGACCTATAAATCATCTATGCAAGGCCGGTCGCCAGAGAGGTGAAGTGACCAACCCAAGGTCGTGCGATTAAATTTGGAGTGGCGTCCTTTACCAGAAGAGGTGGGCTTTAGGGCCCTCAGCAGGAAAGCGACCCCCCCACCCAGGCACCTGGGTTCTGCCGGATGATGGGGATTTGCACGCATCGTTTCAATGGACAGCACTCACCGTGGTCACTGGCCAGCCTGTGAGCTGTCACGGGTGCTGCTTCCAGGCATGGCTGTGGCCGAATTCCCATCATGCCGAGACTCTGCCCGGGTTCCTCTCTGATGTCCCCTGCTCCCCATCCTGTAGCATCCGTGGCCTTCTTGCAGCATCTCCTTGCTGCCCCAGGGACTTTGCTCAGGCCAGAATATTCCTCCTCCTGGCCCCATGAAATCCCTCCTTCTTTTAGTTCCCAGTCAACCCTTTCCCAGGGCATCTTCCCTGCCCTCCCTAGGCCAAGGCACCCTCGGAGGTTTTCGAGGTAGCACTGACCTCAAGCATAATTTCATGCTAATTTGGAGGAGACTTTAACACCTGGACTGTAACATCTGTCTCCTACTGGGCTGTAATTTCCACGAGAGCACGTCCCAGTCAGTGAGTGCTGTGTAACAAATGGCCCTCCGGTTCCGTGGTTGAAAACAACCACTGCATTTCATCGTGACTCGTGGGTCAGAAATCTGGAGAACGCTCAGCCAGGTAGCTCGCACTTGGGTCTCTTAGGCGGCAGCAATCCCTTGTCGGCCAGGGAGCGTGGTCATGTGAAAGCTTAACTAGGTTGGACGTCCGAGGTTCGGATGCGTTCACGTGCCTCCCACTTGACTGCTGCTGGAAGCTCAGATGGGCTGTTGACCAGAGCGTCTTCACGCGGCCTCCCTGACACAGTAGGCTGAGGGCACCTGAGCTCCATGAGGCCCACAGATTGCTGTATGGCTGTTTCCAGTCCACTCTTGGAAGCCGTTCAGTGTCATTTGACTTCAGCTGCATTCTACCACTTACAAATGAGTCACTGAGACCAGATTCGAGGAGAGGGGCGTGGACCCCGCCTCTTGATGTGGGGATGGCAGGATGACACAGAAGAAGAGCTTATAGGATGGGAGAGATTTTTGCCGCCACTTTTGATAAATGCAATCTGACACACGGCCAGAACAATGCCATTTCCCCTCTTCCGTTGATGCCTGGTACTTAGCACAAGAATTCAAAAATGATTTGGTAAATAAGTGAATAGACAGATGGATGTATAAATACATATAGTACTATGGTCTGAAAATTTATGTCCCTCCAGAAATCATACATTTAAAATCTAATGCCCAAGGGGCTGGTATTGGAAGATGGGGCTTTTGGGAAGTGATTAGGGTCATGAAGGCAGAACCCTCATGAATGGGATGAGCGCCCTGATAAAAAGAGGCTCAGGAGTGATCCACAGGCCTTTCCACCAGGTGGAAATGTGTGAAGTCTGCAGCCTGGAAGATGGCCCTCACCTGCCATGCTGGCACCCTGATTTTGGACTGTTAGTCTCCAGAAGCATAAGGAATAAAGTTCTGCTCAAGTCACTGCGTGTGTAGTGTTTTGTTATAGAGGCTCCAAAGGACTAAGACATATGTATACATGAAATCAGGAAGGAAAGGATGGAAGGAGGGAAGGGAGGAGGGGAAGAGGAAGCGGGGAAAGGATACTCCAGAAGCGCAGATAAGGAAGGAGGTGTACTTAAGCACAAGAGCACGGAGACTCCTGGGCCTGAAGGAGCACTGACTCTCTGGAATGGACTTCCCATCGTCTTATTCAAGAGGAGGCTCCTCTCTGCCCCACCCACACACCCAAGGACGACTCCTTGTTGACTGCGAGTTTGAACCCAGAAAGGGAAACTCATTTCAACATCATCAGAGCAAAGAGCACAGCAGATCCGCTGTGACACAAACCCCCAACAACAGCGAGACACCCCAACAAGCTGCCAGTGCCTTTAAGGGCCCAGGAGAAGTATAAGGTGATTATCTAAGTGTCCTGAGTCTGCACCTGTCACCACTGAGAGGCGGCAGCCTTTGATGCTGCATCACGCAGCCTGAGGCCAGCGGTTCGATAACGTGGGCTTCTTTGATTTACTTGCCTTGGTGGGTGGCAGGTTAATAAAACCTCAGCCAGCTTGGTAAATGGCCCGTCCTGGTTCTCGGGACCCGGGGAGTTCATGTGGACATCTCAGAGGGCAGTTGGGGGCCGGCCATGTCTCTCCTAGAAGCTCCTGGACCCGCCTCATCGACCCAGAGTCCTCGCAGCTCCTGGGCACCATTACTCCGGCCAGAGCACTGCTCGGTTGAAGACCCGGCCTGGCCTCCCGGGTCATCAGGACGAGACAACCCCTCTGAGCCCCCAGGTCAGCAGCCCCATGGCTGTTGCTCAAGCAGGCCCAGCCTCCACTAAGCTCCCCCCAGGGCCCCCGAGTCCACTCTGCCTCCCATGGTACAAAGTGACAATTGACAGAAAATTATATTTGCAGGCCCTTATTGAATATAATTACCCACCAGGAATTTTCCTGAATCCATCAACCAGAGTAGAACTCAGCTGTGAATGTGCAGGACTCCCAACGCTCAGGAAGACGCCCTGTCGGCCGTCAAGAGTTGTTCTTTAAAAAGGCCCCCAGCCTGGAAAAGGGAACATCGGAATCACACATTTCCCATCTCATATGTGTTTTACCTACTTTTAATAGAGTATTTAAGAACCAATTCTTATCTGCTGACTATCATTATTATTATTAGGTACTATTATTTCACCTCTATTTTCAATCCTAAAAGAAATTAGTCCTGAATATTCATTGGAAGGACTGATGCTGAAGCTGAAACTCCAATACTTTGGCCACCTGATGCTAAGAACTGACTCATTGGAAAAGACCCTGATGCTGGGAAAGATTGAAGGCAGAAGGAGAAGGGGATGACAGAGGATGAGATGGTTGGATGGCATCATCAAGTCAATGGATGTGAGTTTGAGCAAGATCCAGGCATTGGCAACAGACAGGGAAGCCTGGCGTGCTGTAGTCCGTGGGGTGGCAAAGAGATGGACATGACTGAGCGACTGAACTGAACTGATTTCCTCTCTACTAGAATCTTATGAGGGGCTGAGTGTCATCTTTCATGGATAGATGAAGACACCGAGGGTCAGAGAGCTAAACGACAAACGCAACACAGCGGGCGAATGGCGGGGACGGGGCTGAAGCCCAGGTCTGTGACTCAGAAGCTGGGTCTCCTCCCACTTTATGCAGCGGCCTCCTGCCGAGAGGGTTTGCCCTGCCCCTGGGGACAGGTGTGTCCCCCGGGCACCAAGGTCGGCCGGACAATTCCCCGGCAGTGGACCAGGCTCACTGGTGGGTGAAGGGTGGTACAGGGTCCACGTTCATGCCCAGCCCATCGCCCACACTGGGGCTGTTGTCGCTGAGCCGTCCAGTCGACTGTGACCCCTGGACGGCGGCACGCCAGGCCTCCCCGTCCATCACCACCTCCTGGAGTTTGCCCACGTTCATATCCATTTTCCTCGGTGATGCCGTCCCACCGTCCTCATCCTGGGGCTCAGGGCCTCCAAATTCTGTTTCTCAGGACTGAGAGGGAAGTAGTCCTCAACCTTCCCAGAGGCCACCCAGGTCAGGACTGATCTGGGGGACAGAGAGCCTGAGCTTTCAGGACCTGCCGGTGTCTGCTGATGAGGTGGGGCTGGGGGCTGCCTGGTGCCAGGGACCATCCATTCCAGGTGCTTCGTGAGCGTCCGTGCCCCGCATCCTCGTGACCGCCAGGAGAGGTAGGTATTGACACCGGCCAGGGTTCTCGACCTTCCGTAATCAATAGCAATGGACTAGAGGCTAGACAAGAAATTTGGTCAGGGTTCTTTAGGGGCCCCAGGGGCTAATTTGTTAAAAAAAAGGGGGGGACCCAGCCCCTCCCCGGCAAGTCAGCAGTGGGTTATGAGCCCTCCTGTCTGGGCAGGACGCTGCCCAGAGGGAAAACCAAACCGAGAAACAGATAAACCAGGCTGTGCATCTTCAAAAGTCACACGGCAGCACTGACTCTGAAGCCAACTTCTTCCAGGGCTGCCCCTTCCCCGTGATTCCAGCCGCCGCCACCCTCTCCACCTGACGAGGGTCAGTGAAACAGGTGCTCCGTCTTTGCACGCCCTGGGTTGGGAGCACAGGGCATGTGGAAACTGAGAAATCCATTTCCAGCCTTGAGAACTTCCTCGGGGAACTTCCTTCTCTCTAGAAGTGTGAGTGCTGCGGAGAGAGGAGGGGCTGAGCCCTCACCGGGACCTTGGCCCTGAGCCGAGGCCACTGGGCTTGGTGATCAGCCGAACGTAAGCTCCTCTGACCTTCAAATACCCCAGAGTCCCAGGATTCACGGGGAGGGGAGACCAAGGTCCCCCAAACCCAGGACATGTGGTGTGTGTATGTGTGCACATGTTTGTGGCTGTGCGTGCCTGATGTATGTGTGACTTGTGTGTGTGTGTGTTGTGACTGTATATGTACCTATGATTGTGTGCGTGCAAGTGTGGCTGCGTGTGTGATTCTGTGTACATGTGTGTGTGGCTGTGTGCTTGTATGTGTGTGTACATATACACGATGTGTGTGCATGCATGTGCGTGTGGATGTGAGTGTGTGAGCATGTATTTGATTGTATGTGCACATATTGATACATGGTGTACATGCATACATGTATGGCTGTGTGTGTGATTGTGTGTTCATGTATGTGTGTGAGTGGCTGTGGGTCGCAGTGGGCAGCCGGGGCAGACGAGGGTCAGGCTGGTGAATCCTGAGATTCTCGGCTCCCTGGAGCATGTGGGCAGGGCTCCAAGCCTGTCTGCCTGCCTTGACCATGGGGACTACAGTAGCGGGATAGGAGCCTTGGTGGGGGGCAACAGGTGTTGGAGCAAAGACAGTCGGGGGGGCGGGGTCCTAGCCTCAGCTGCCCTCACGGGACTCTCTGATGTGTGAACTGAGCCACAGACAGGGGCTCTGGGCCACCCTGAAGGGGGTCGAGGGGAGAACAAGAATCCAGAGAGCCTCAGGGAGAGCCCTTCACATCAAGCTCCTGAGGGCACCTGAGGTCTGATGGGGAGACCCAGTTCCGACACCCACAGCTTCAGCGAGAGATGCTCATGGGTTCGTTCCGGCCGTGGGAGGGGGTCCGTGTGTCCCTCGGCTGTGAGAGGGGGCAGCAAGGAGCAGCTGGAGAACGTCTCCAGCGGTCAGGCTCCACCAGCAACCAGCCCCCTCCTCCTAGAAGGGGACTCTCCCCCAGCCCAGACCTGCTCTGGGAGCTGCACAAAATCATAGACTTAGATTAGATGACTTCAGACTTCCTCGTCCCTCCCTGGGTCCATGCTTGGACACTGGTTGGGGGTCCCGCAGACGGCGGGAAACCGGAGGGAGAGGCGGGGGTCTGCGCTGTGGACACAGCTTTGGGACCTCTCTGTTCACTAGGGGACGGAGCAGCTGCTGCGGATGGGGGCTTCTCGTCTGCCCGCCTCCTAGGGCCAGAGAGCCCTGTCGGCACACCCCAGGGGCCAGGCGCGTCCAGGTTCCACGCAGAGGGTGCCCTCCTGCATCTCCACCTCCAGAAAGAGAGGAGGAGGAGCCCAGGCTGGCTCTGCCCCTCCTCACATCCGTGGGCATCACCGGGGTTTACTGTCACCTGTCTAGCGTGGACTGCACAGCTGGCACCATACGAGATGCACAGAAGACAGAGGCCCACTCTGCGGGCTTCACCGTCCAGCCAGACAGACCAGCAGCTCCAGCAGCAAACGCTTGTGAGACTTGGGCGGAATCTGCCAGGTGGGCCCCTCGGTGTTCTTTCCACAAACTCTGTGAGAAGCTTGAAGAGAAACCCCACTCCGACACCCAGTTCTCTCCCTGCACCATCTTGAACCGAGAGCAATTTAGCGAGGGGGCAAACAACCCCTCAAGGACAGGTGGGAAAGCGGGGTCTCAGGCAGAGAAAGAATGTAATAACCAGCCGTGGCCCCCGGAAGGACAGCGTGATCCTCCACCACGGGCAGGACAGGACAAGAGAAGGAAGCGACAGGGGGCGGGGACTCAGGTCAGGCCCAGCAGAGGGCTTAAGTGGGCTTGGAACCGCACATCCTGCCACACCCAGCTCACCAGCCAGGTAAGGATTGTGTCTTCATCTTCGTTTTCCATGGTGGGATGAGGGTAGACGCTAGAACGGTCGCTCCAGACAATGAACAGACCACAGATGGATTATTGAGATGGCAGTGAGTGATGGAATAATAGTCTACATTTCCATGTTTCAGCTCTATGGCCACCCCTTCCCCTCCCTGCTCCCCAGCTTGTCAGAGGAGGGAAATCAGACAGTGACTTGAACAGGATGCCCCCAAGGGTCAGACGCTGTCCTGATGACTTTCTATGGGTGAACTCATTTGCTCCTCACAGGAAGTGCAAGAGGCAGCGGTTGTTTTGTCCTCAGGGATGGATGAGGAAAATCGAAGCATCAAGATGTTGAGTCATTCAACCAGGATGACCTACCTGGCTGTTAAGCGGAGACCGCGGAGGTTTCAGGATGTAACCTACTGGTCCTTGGGTGGAGGCTGAATGAGACCAGCTCTGTAAAGGGCGTAACCAGTGTCCCACCCTGGGGCTTGTCATGGAGCCCCAGGACAGATGGATGGGCTTGGGATTTTGTGGTCCAGGGAGCTCCTGGCTCACCTAAAGTCACTGGGGGCAGTCTCCTGTACAGCTGATCGAACAGCGGGACAGCCATGCTTCTCAGCTGACTTTCGATCCTGTGTGTGTGTGTGTGTGTGTGTGTAGTTTTGAATGAATCATTTTTCCCATGGTGGAGGGTGAGATAAGACTTGAACTGACCAGAGTGTACGTGATGGTCCCCCGGCTAATGCTCCCCAACTGCTGCTGAGGTGCGATCAGGCCCCAGCCAAGGCAGGGAGACAGACGCGTCAGCACAGGACCCAGAGGCGGCGTTGGACTCCTAGCCCTTCGTATCCCCTGGTTTCACAAAGTACAAAAATAGGCAAGCTCGAGACGGCTCAGATGCCTGGCTCAGACAGTCTCAGCCAAGGCAGAGAAGGGGAGGAGGGAGAGGCGGAACACGAGGGAAAGGAGAAAGAAAGGAAAATCCACCACTTAAGGTCAAAGCAGTGAGAATAACACGAAAGCGCTGCCAACGGAGCGGAAGCAAGACGGCTTCCAGGTTGGAAATGTGACAACTGAGCTGCTGTTGCCTCTGAGATGGTGTCACGGCCATGGCTGCTCTGAAGACTCGGACGCCGGCTAGAGGGCTCGGTGGGGGAGGTTTGCTGGGCTGGGGGGCTGGGATGGACGATGCCAGGGTCCTCCCAAGGAGGTGTGGGCTACTCGCCACGGCAGCCCCAGGACCACAGAGGATGCTGGCACTCTGGGGCCCTTCCACTCTTGAAGGCTGATGGCGCCGAGCTCTGATGGATGGCGTTGATGGGATGCATGCAAATATATGCAAATGAGGCCTCCGAGAACCCGGTGATGCTTTTCTATTTGTTTATTTAGTTGAGACGGAAGAAATATCTGCTCATTGTAAACGAATCAGGAAAGACGGAGATGCACAAAGAAGGAAATCAAAACCCCTTGTTAGCCCACCACTCAGGAAGAAAAAACAAAACCCGCTGCTAACATTTTGGTGTATATTCTCCCAGACAATCTTCTTCCCATACAAATATAGTTGAAGGGTTTTTTTTTTTTTCTATCTAAAATAGATTCTTACTTTACATACTGTTTTGAAACCTTCTTTTTGGCATCGAAAATATGTTATAAATGTGCTCATGGCACTGTAATTTAACAAACTCCCTATTGTTGGAAATACAGATTGTGTTAGACCCTGTGACTCAAGGGCTGAAGGCAGGCTGAGCGTTCAGAGATGTAGGGGAACCCTGACCTTTAGGGAACTGGGTGTGTGGCAAGGGACTGGGGTGCACAGAAGCAGCTCAGACCGTAGGGTTGGGGAAACAGAATTAGCTTTTTTTTTTCTCTTGGGGGCTCAGGGGAAAATATGCTGCCCCCAAATCAGGCCTGAAGACCAGAAGCAAGTAACCCAGACCCCTTTTGCCATCCTTGCAAGCAAGTCTGTGGGAGCACCAGGCAGCTGGAGGCCAGGCAGCTTCCCAAGGACAAGGAGAAAGGGGGCCCATCCTGGTGACTGGCCATCAAGTCAAGAGCATCAAGAATTCAGCATCCCCAGCACATAGGTCCGTCTGTCGGCTCTTTAAGGAAGGACAAGCAGAAGCAGGGGTCATCCCCAGTCAGATGGGAAGACCCACTGAAGGGCCAGAGAGCATACCCCCGGCAACTTGAGGACGAGAAGGTTCCATGTCAGCTGTCCAGATAAGAGGGTTGCCCCATTGACTTTAGTTGAGCACCCACCGTGTACCAGACCCCTCTGCATATCAGTTCAGTTCAGTCGCTCAGTCGTGTCTGACTCTTTGTGACCCCATGGACTGCAGCACACCAGGCCTCCCTGTCCATCACCAACTCCTCATTTAATCCCCAGAGCATGGGTGTGAGGAAGCTGCCCCGCGGATGGGGACCTGAGGACCAGAGAGGGGGCTCGACTGGCCCAGAGTCACACAGCTCACTGGGGGGCAGAGCTCAAGTGCAAAGTTGGCTGCTCCAGGACCCGTGCGGGGTCCGCAGGAAGGAACACACAAACCTACAAACGGAAGGAGGCAGGAGGAGAGGCTACTGGGAAGGGGCGATGGGAGGCCGGCCTCGCAAAAGAGGAAGAGGCACGGAAGAAGAGAGAAATAGGCGGATGTGAGTGAGGCAGGAGGCAGACGGGCACCGCCCCCCACCCCCGGGTAAAGCAATTGGAGATTCATGACCGGAAATCAAAGACAAAAACAGCAGGACAATTAAGGGAGGAGGCTGGGCCCTGCTCAGACCACATATTTCTCGTTCCTGAAGTCGGGAGACCTCCCCGACCACACAGGCACAGAAAAGGCTCTTTGGAGGCCAAAGGGGAGTCATGTCAAGGGATGCCTTCCCAGATACCTTTAGGGTAGGATCCATCTTGGCTAAGAGACTCGTGCGCACGCATGGGAGGATCCTGACATGCACCAAATATGAACTGTGAACCAGGCAAGTCAGAATGATCGGCCAAAGGAAACCAGGAAGAAGTGCCCCATAAAAGTTACTCAGACTGCCACGAGATTGACTCAGCAGCCCAGGGACTTGCCCTCTGAGTCTGCCGGTGTGTCTACCCACCCGTACTGCACTCTTTCTCCTCTTCATGACTACTTTACTTGCTTCACTACTTTCCATGTGAAAAGTCTTTGTGGAAAGTCTTTCTATGTGGAAAGTCTTTTCCGCAAAGCCGGAGGGCCAGGGCCCATGTCTCTGACCACTGGTCTAGTAGCTAGGATCTGGCGCTCTCACCCCGTCCCCCAGGCCACCGGAGATCCTGAGAAGAGGGAGGGGAACAGGGGTGTGAAGGCCACAAACCGCCCAGACGGGAGGGAAGGCAGTGGTGGGCGGAGCTGACGCTGAAGGAAGGGCTGAGGCTGGAGCGAGAGCACGCGTCGAGAGCTTGGAAGCAGCAGAGACAAGGCTGCCCCGGGAGCCCCAGAGGGCAGGTCAGGGTGAGATGGGAAGTAAGTGAGGGGGAGCCGTGGTGCCCGCCCTCCCCGTGGCGGGGGCCCAGGGGTCAGCACTCAGAGCAAAGGCAAAGAGTGAGCCGGCTTCCAGAGCAGGCTCCCCGCAGCCCCACCCCACCCCCAGTCACAGCTCACGGCCCCAAGTGAAAGCTACTTTGGGCAAGATTTATTAGGCTTCTCCCTTGGCTTCGTTTGTTTTGTTCGGTATTTGCTGGTGGCTCCAGCCTGGCATTAATGGCCTGTTTGGAGTCCACGGGCCTCCTGTGTCCTCTCTGTGGCCGGAGGGGGCATCAGGCTTTCCATGTGCCCACGTGGCTGGCTTTTTAATTACGCTGCGTGGGCAGAGCTGGGGCCCTGGGCAGAGCACAGAGCCACAGCCAATATTTATCATCAGAGTGAGTATTTTCACTACGCATAACCCTGGCAAATGAGAAATTGGATCCAGAGGATTGGGGTTGTTAATTGAAACATAACACTGAGCAAAGATACGATGTGGGTGGAGCCGCAAAGGGGGAGAGAAGTGCCAGCTGGCCTCCTCCTTCAGTGGGGACGGGATGTGCCCTGGGAAGCCAGAGGACACTGTGATGCTTTCTGAGTTCTGGGGATGGGGAATGGGTTTGGGCGGACTTATGGGCTGCACGGGGCTTCCCTGGTGGCTCAGTGGTAAAGAACCCACCAGCATCAATGCAGGAGATGCGGGTTCAACCCCTGGGTTGGGACGATCCCCTGGAGAAGGAAATGGCAACCCACTCCAGTATCCTTGCCTGGGAAAATAAGAGTCGGACACGACTTAGCAACTGAACACCAGCAACAACGCCTTGTCAGAGTTCAGCAGCACTGATCCGCTGAGCCAGACATTCATGATCATCATGGCGGGCAGCACCAATAAGGTCACTGGTGGTTTTCACGAGCCTCTCTGGGCATCAGGCTTCCTGTTCCCCAAGCTGTGCTTCCTTCCGAGTTCCCAGTGCTCAGCCCGGCTCCTGAGCCAGCACCAGTCATTCCCTGGGCTGTCTCCCTCCCCACTCCCAAGAAAGGGCAAGGATGAGGCCCCGTCTTGCTCCGCTTTGGGTCCCCAGGCTCAGCCGAAGGCATGGTGCCCAGTGGTGGCTTAGTCGCTCAGTTGTGTCTGAGTCTTTGCGACCCCACGCAGCCCGCCAGGCTCCACGGGATTCTCCAGGCAAGAATACTGGAGCTGGTTGCCATTTCCTCCTCCAGGGGATCCTCCCTGCCCAGGGACTGAACCCACATCTCCTGCCCAGCAGGCAGATTCTTTACCACCGAGCCACTTGGAAATGCATGCTCGTTACATAAATGAAGGCCTGCAGATCCAGCTTCACCAATCAGGCCGTGAGAGCCGGGCTCACCCATCAATGAGACAGTCCTGAGAAAAGCTGCGAGGGGTTTACAGCTGGGATGCTAAATCAACTGAGTGTTCCTAATGATCTTAATGGGTCTTTTTATTTGTAATTAACTAATTAATCTGATTTGAATGCACTCTACCACTGTAGATACCTCCTCATCATTTCATAGCTCTGATGAGTCTTATGAATCACTGCAACCACCCTGCTCAGCTGGTGTATGACTGTCATTGACGATTTGAATGCAAATGTCCAGATTCCATTACAGACACCTAGGCTTTTTAAAAACATTTCTTAGTGAAGTATAGTTGATTTACAAAGTTCTGTTAGTTTCAGGTGTATGGCACCGTGGTTCCGGTTATAGACATGTGCTTTTTCAGATTCTTTTCCATCTCGGTTATTGCAAAAGCTGAGTATAGTCCCCTGTGCTGTACAATAGGCCCTTGCTGGTTATCTATTCTGTATATAGTGCTGTATACACACTGCTGTATGTCCCGGTTTATCTCTCTCCCTCATCTTTCCCCTTTGGGAGAAGGCGATGGCACCCCACTCCAGTACTCTTGACTGAAAATCCCACGGACGGAGGAGCCTGGTGGGCTGCAGTCCATGGGGTCGCTGAGAGTTGGACACGACTGAGCGACTTCACTTTCCCTTTTCACTTTCATGCATTGGAGAAGGAAATGGCACCCCACTCCAGTGTGCTTGCCTGGAGAATCCCAGGGACAGAGGAGCCTGGTGGGCTGCCATCTATGGGGTTGCACAGAGTCGGACACGACTGACTTAGCAGCAGCAGCAGCAGCAGCAGCAACCATAAGTTTGTTTTCTGTGTCTGTGAGTCTGTTTCTGTTTTGTAAATAAGTTCATTTGTATCATTTTCGTAGATTTTCTCGTGTAGGTGATATCCTATGATATCTGTTCTTGTCTGACTGACTTCACTGAGTTTGATCATCTCTAGGTCCCTCCGAGTTGCTGCAAAGGGCGCTGTTTCAGTCTTTTCACGGCTGAGTACTATTCCATCGTGTGATTGTACCACCTCTTTGTCCGTTCATCCATCAGTGGACATCTGGGTTGCTTCCTCGTCATGTTTCGTAAATAACGCTGCAGTGAGCATTGGGGTGCGTGGATCTTTTCAAATTGCGGTTTTCTTTGGATGTATGCCCAGGAGTGGGATTGCAGGATCATATGGTAGTTCTATTTTTAGTTTTTTTTAAGGAAACTCCATACTGTTCTCCACAGTACAGATGCCTAGAATTGGCACTGATAACCTGCTAATAGCCACCGGACTACCCTAATATGAAGGTCGATATTCAAATTCCACTGTCTGGAACTTCACTGAAAAGCCACTCTCCGTGGGGTACGATGACAACGAAGGTCTGTATTTGGGGGATCCTGAGATATACCAGGTAAGTTCTCTCTGGGGTCTCTCTCCCATCTGCTTTATTCTCCACCCTCTCTGCTCAGGGTGAGGGCGAGCCTCCTCACCAATGCTGGGGCTGCTGGCATCCTCGCCAGGGGTCTCCCTGCCCCCAGCCCCCCTCCTCCTCAAACACGAGACTTGGAAGTCCAGCTTTGCTTACCCTCTTCTTTTTCTTCCCTGCCGCTCATTCCTCCAACCATGCACCCTGGCTTCAGCCAAAGTGCTCCCAAGAAAATGTCTGCTAAGTTCAAGAGTGACGGCTCTGTGCGCATCCCACGGGGGTTTCTCAGTCCTTGACGCGCTTATCTTTCCGGCAGCGCTTTAGCCTGTCGACCGTGAAAGCCTCTGCAATCGCCCACCTCACTCCTCTCTCAGTGAACTCCCGTGCATCCCTCAGGTCTCTATTCAAGCGTCACTTCCTCAGGGAAGCCCTCCTGGACTACCATTTGTAGGTCAAGTTCCACTGTACAGGCTCCCATGTGTTGAAGCATGTAAATGTCTGTGAAGTAAATAGAATGAATGGAGAGATCAGTGTGTCCCTCTCTCAGAGCCTTTCATTCACACGTTAACACATGTCTCCCCCACTTGACTGTGGGAGCCTGGAGAGCAGGACCCACAGCTGGTTTTCCTTCTGCTGTTTCTCCAGTGTGCACCCCAGGGCTTGACGCTGGGAGGAACCCCTCCAATATGTGTTGCACGGATGAAGACCTGGGATCCACACCCAGGTCGCCAGTTCCAACGCCCATGCACTCAGCAAACTGATTGACTGACGGTAGGTGACCCTAGCAGCCTATATTAAATCAGCCTTCAGAAATTTTAATGTGCACAAGAGTCATCCGGAGATCTTGTTCAAATATAGACTCTGATTGGCAGGTCTGGAGTGAGGCCTGAGAGTCTGTATTTCTAGCCGGTCCCCAGAAGATGTCTGAGATGCGGGTGCCTGAGTCCTAATCTGAGCGGCAGGGGCTGGTGCAGAGTGCTAACCTATAGGCAGGGAACTGGGGGTCTTCTCAGAATTGCGGCAAGGAGCCGGGGGCAGAGAAGCTGACTATGAATCCACAAGGTGCCAAACGTCGCCTGAATCAGAATCAATTACATGCCTCTTAGATATATGTATCAGTATTCCTCATGCTGGCGAGGATGAATAAAATACATTAAAAGCGTTACTGAATTCACGGTAAGTTTTCATTGTTATGCATTTTCTCAGCTGATAGATGCTAAACGTATGGGGGATGGTGGGAAGAAGATCTAAGAGACCTTTGAACATAAAAGAAAGGGGCGGCAGGGGGCTGGGAGGGATCTTAAGACCCGTCTGGAAGACTTGGTGGCCTTCTGTCCTGCTCTCTTGGGAGCTGGTTGGCAGGAAACAGGTGTTAAACCTAGAAAAGCATCCTGCGGGAGGGAAGGAAGGAGAGAGGGAGGGAGGCGAGGAGGAGGAGGCATGGGCACGGGCTTAGGGCCTGGAGAGAGAGGCTGAGGAGCAGCTTCTCCTGGAGCAGGGCAAAGGATGCTGTCACTTCAAGATGCTCTCCAGGTTGGCATGGCAACAGTTATCATTCATGTAAATAGCTGACCCACATTTAATTAACAAAAAGAAAACAAAGGGATGGGAAGGAGATGCAGATAGACTGGGCTGGCCCCTTGCCTAGCACAGCAAGGACTGGTGGGTCTGTGCCTGGACAGTGGATGCTGGTGAAAAACGAGACACTTGACATACAAGAGCTCCAGTCAGGGAGCCCTTTCTTTCTGGTTGGAGGAGAGCTTCCTTCTGCAGAGTCAAGCCAGGCAGGGCACAGGGCAGGGCGGGGGCTCAGTCATGAAAACACCAGCAATGCCATGGTGACAATGAACACGTGCCAGTCTATTCAGTCCTGGCCAGAACACTGAGGTACATGCTAACATTACCCGCACTTTAAAGATGAGAATACTGAGGCTGGGAGAAACTAAATGACTCATCCAGGGTCATGGGCTTGTGCAGCTGTGGTCATCTCTACATCAGACTTCCATCCCTGGATGGAGGTAGGAGCGCTGCTGCCGCTACGTCGCTTCAGTCGCGTCCGACTCTGTGCGACCCCATAGACGGAGGCCCACCAGGCTCCCCCGTCCCTGGGGTTCTCCAGGCAAGAACATTGGAGTGGGCTGCCATTGTCTTCTCCAGGAGATAGGAGTGAAGAGAGAACTAGTTAGTAGAGAACCCCAGAAGCAGTATATGGTGCGTGGAGTTAATAACAAGTGCCGTGAATGAAGCACTAAAACTGAAGAAGGAAGCTGGAGAGTGCTTCTGTTGCATGAGATGACCAGGGAGAACCTCGCTGATACGGTAACATTGGAGCAGATATCTGAAGATGAAAAAGGCGGTGGAGTGGGTGCCTAGGGCAGAGGTTGGCATGACAGATGCGGAGTGAGAACGTTTGTATGGAAGGGGTGGGGGGCGGAGCCACGGCAGGGACATGTGAAGTGTGGAGGTGGATATTACTCAGGGCTGTGTTTCTTAAACCTTTTCTCCATCATCTACTGGAAAAAACACTTGCATGCGCACGCACACACACACACACACACAGAGACACACACACACACACACACAGAGACACACACACACACACACAAGCACATACTCAAACAGAACGTTTCATGAAGCAGCACTTGCCATGTGTTACGCTGCCCAGTAGTTTTTCTTCTTTACTCTTCTGTTCCACTGTGTTCCCTTTCTCGTAATAAAAATGCTGATGGTGATCCACTAGATTGACTTCATGACCCGTTAATAGATTTCTTTGTACATGGAGAAGTTTTCGGATTCCATTCTGAGATGAAAAGCTGCTAGGGGGGTTTTCAACAGAAGAGGGGCATGACCTAAGCTCTGGTTAGTTTCTTCACTTACATTTTATTTCTTAAACATTTTTATGGAAAATTGGAAACAGACACAAAAATAGGGAGAATAACGTAAGCCATGCACACTTTTTGTTCAGGTTCAACAGTTGTCAACATTTTGCCTTCTTGCTTTCAGCTGTCCCTGCCCCCTCCCCCCCCCTACTTTTTTTTTTTTGCTGAAGCATTTTCAAGCAACTCTTACACACACGTCATTTTGTCCTTATATCCATCCATAGGTATTTCTAACAAATAACAATAATAACAGACATTATCTAGTACTTTCTATTACCTAGTTCATGATCAGTTTTTCTTGATTGTCTCAAAAACGAGTTTTTACAGTTGGTTGGTTTGAATCAGGTACCAAACAAGGTCCAAATATCACATCTGTTTTTCTTAAGTTTATATCCAGTGACTTCCGTGGTGGTCTAATGATCAAGACTTCCCTTCCGGTGTAGGTGCTGTGGGTTCAATCCCTGGTCAGGGAACTGGGATCCCACATGCCTCAGGACCAAAATATAAAACAGAAGCAATATTGTAGCAAATTTAATGAAGACTTAAAAAACAGTTTCTATGCTTCTTCCCCTCTACTCTTCTCCTTCCCCCTTCTCTGATACTGGGGTTCAAGCTACATCAGATGAAATGAACACCTTGATGGGGGTTGACAGTTGTACCCACCCATGACTGTATCATCGCCCTACACAAAATCAGCTCAGGAATGAAGGTCTCATGCCAGTCGATCCATACTATCCTCACCCAAAGCAGCTGCTCCTCTGACTTCTATGGCCCTGCGCTTGCTTTTCCTGTTCTTGAAGGCCTTAACACGTGTGGGATCATACACTGTGTTACATCTGGTCTTGTTGGTTCAGATAATGTCTCGGAGACTCACCCTGATGCTGTGTGTCTCAGGAGTTAATTTCTTCTGACGAATGAGTTGTACCCCATTGTGAACACGTATGTGTAGGTCCCTCAGTTGTGTCCAGCTCTTTTTGACTCCATGGACTCTAGCCCTCTAGGCTCCGCAATCCGTGGAATTCTCTAGGCAAGACTACTAGAGTAGGTAGCCATTCCCTTCTTCAGGGGATCTTCCTGACCCAGGGATCCAGCCCAGGTTACCTGCACTGCAGGCAGATTCTTTACCATCTGAGCCACAGAGAAGCCCATGCCACTGTATGGATATACTATAATTTGATTTGAGAGAAGTAACCAATGAAACTGTTTTCTTTGTGAAAGGGTTTATTTTTTTTTTTATTTCAATGTCTATAATTGATATAAGGTTATCTGGGTTTTCTAAGTTTGCTTAGATTGTGTTCTTCAAATAATTTGTCAATTTCACCCAAGTTGTCAAATGTATTGGCATATGACTTTTGTAATATTACCTTCTCATCCTTTTCATGTCCATGGGATTTGTATGATGGTGCCTCTTTAATTCCTAACACTGAAAATTTGTCTCTTCTCCCTTTTTCTTTCTTTTGTAAGTCTTGCTAGGCTTCTTCAATTTGATTAATCATTTCAAAGGATTGATTTTTTGCTTGATTTTTATCTATTGTTATTCTTATTGATCATCTATTATTTTTTAATTTCCTGTATTATCGATTTCTCCTTTTAACTTTACTATTTCCATTCTTGTAGTTTGGGGTTTAATGTTTTTTCCCCCTGCCTTCTTAAAGTGAACTCCAATCTTTCTTTTTTTCTATAATAAGCATTTAAGGCTGCAAATTTCCCTTAGAGACTGCATCAGCTTCATTTCATAACTTTTGATATATTACGCTTTACATGTAATTTAAAATATTTTCTGACTACTTTGAGGATTTTTTTCTTTGACCAGTGGATTACTTAGAAATACATTGTTTAATTTACAAGTATTCGCAGATTTTCTAGACTCGTCTTGCTATTCATTTCTAATTTAACTAGGCAAAGCTTAAAGAACATACTCTGCGGCATTTAAACTTTTTAATCTTTGAAAGGTGTTTTTGATCCAGCACGTGGGCCGTCTTGATGAATGTTCGTGTACATTTGGAAAGCATGTGTTCTCTACAGGTGCTGAATGTAACTGCGATCTGCTCGTGTTAGTTATCCATTGATGGTTAAGTACTGCTCAACTATAATTTGTCAGTATTTTTCCAACCCTCTACGTCTGTTACTGATGCTTTGCCTGTTTGTTATGTCAACTAATGATCAAAGGGCATGAACATACTCAATGATTATTGTGTATTTCTCTAACCCCTCTTTAGTTCTGTTGGTTGTTCACGTATTATTTATTGTTATTATTACACAGTTCAAGTGTAAGGCTGTTAGTTCTTCTTGACAAATTCATCCTTTTATCTACATGAAATGTCATGTGATGGAATGCTTTCTGTGCTCCTCATTTTGAATTCTACTCTGTCTGATCACCTCTAGACACATCCACTTTCTTATGATTGGTATTTGCACTGACACTGCTTTTACTCCTTTCAACTTATCCCTGACTTTACATTAAATTGTGTTTCTTATAAACAGCATATGGTCAGATCTTGCCTTTATCCATTCTGACAATCTCTGTCTTTACATTTCAGAGTTCAGTCCGTTTACAGTTTTAAAATTATTGATATTTAGCTGTCAATAGATAAAAGTTGAATTTATCTACTTTCAATATTCCTATTTGTCCTGTTGCTATCCTGTTCTGCACTCCTTGCTTCCTTTTTTGATTAATTACTTTGCAATGATTCATTTAATCTCCTCCAAAGTAATACCTCTTTGTGTTAAATTTTTAGTACTTACTCTGGGTTACAATACCCATCTTCAACCTAACATCATTTACCTTTAAATCATTTTGCATTGCTTTACTAACAATATAAAAATCTTGCTACTGCATAATGTGCTCTCACTGTTACATATTTTACTTCTAATAAGGTATAAACCCACATTGTTATAATTTTTGCTTTAGTCAATAGTCTTTTACAGAGATTTTAAAACATTTTTCTCATCAAATGTAAAGATAATCTGCCATTACCCTCAGGTTTACACTTTTTGGATCTTCATTTCTTCCCGCAGATATAGGCTTCAGTCTGGTATTATGTCCTTTCAGTTTGCTGTTTTTCTTACTGTAGCATAATGGTTTGCATGCCTGTCTTCTCTGCTGAACTTTGAGTTCCTTGTGGGCAAGAATCCTGTTAATAAATTACACACACACACAATATATACTAATTACTATATCAATATGGGGTTTCCTAGGTGGCTCAGTGGTAAAGAATCCACCTGCCAATGCAGGAAATGTGGGTTCAATCCCTGGGTTGGGAAGGTCCCCTGGAGCAGGAAATGACAACCCATTCCATGAATCTTGCCCGGGAAATCCCATGGACAGAGGAGCCTGATGGGCCACATTCCAAGGGGGTCTCAAAAAGTTGGACACAACTTAGGGTCTAAACCACAAAAAGGCCTCTATATGTGCTTGCTGTACCAACTAACACATGAATTTTCATCTTTTGTGTCCAGATTCCGGTTCCTAGTGCCCTGTCTGACACATGGAAAGCACATAATTCATATTTGTGGAGTTGATAAATCAATAAATGAAAAACTCCCTGCTCTCTGCTCTGAAGCCCCATCCACAGAAGACATGGTTACCACCTGCTCATGTGTGATCTAAATCCTGCTTGGTTGTGAAGGGGACTGTTGTGTGAGGACAAGTGTTGGTTTGCATATGCAAATTAGTAATTCCGCCTGAGTACTCTGAGTTTGGGGTGTCTGCTTTAAAGATGAGATTTCTGGCAGCATGAATCCAGAGACAGCAATAGGCGAAGGGCTTTGGAATCTGCCCAAAGCTGGCCTGTGGTTAGTGAAATCTACTTTGAAAGGGAAACTGGGCTTTGAGGGCTGAGGTTTGTGCCAGGAATGGCCTCAAGCAAGGCTGGCACTGCTTACTTCTATTCTTAGAATTTCAGACCCATGGCAGGATAAAGGTATCTCTTCTAACTTTTTAACCAAATCAGATGCTTAACTGTCTCCTTCCTATTTCTCCTCTGCCCCCAGAATCCTTCAAACACAACTGCTTAGTCATACATGGGATTTTCAATCAGGCAGCATGCATGCGTGCAGGCGTGCTAAGTCACTTCCATTGTATCCGATTCTTTATGACCCCATGGACCATAGTCCACCAGGCTCTCTGTCCATGGGGTTCTCCAGGCAAGAACACTGGAGTGGGTTGCCATGCCTTCCTCCAGGGGAATCTTCCCAACAAAGGAATCAAACCCATGTCTCTTATGTCTCCTGCATCGGCAGGCGGGTTCTTTACCACTAGCACCACCTGGGAAGTCCCTGGAATCAGGCAGATCTGAGTTCAAATCTCAGCTCTTAAACTCTGCAAGCCTCTGTTTCCTCATCTGTAAAATGGGGATATTGAGGCCTGTCACTCCAGATTGTTTCAAGCACCCCGTGAAGTCCTGTTTGTAAAATGCCTGCCCTGGTTACTTCTGTTTCTCGGCATCTTCCACCTGCCTCAGTCTAAGCATCTTTCCATTATCACCAGGACAACACCACACACTGGACGGGGGAGAATCAGTGCTGCCCAGTGGAACACCACTCCCTTCCCCCATCCCCGGTCCAGAGAATTCACTCCAGGCTCAACCTCGCCTTCATGGAGCCTCCAAGCCAGGACAACACACCAAGGTGGACAAATAAGTGAACTAATATCTGGAAGCATGGCCCATAAACTCAAGTAAACACATGATCTGATAGTAAGAGAGTGTTTAGTCTCAGTCACATATTCATTCTTTTTTTTTGTAATCCTCCTTTGAATGTGACACAGGAGTAGGTGAAGAGCGGAGACCATCAGAGAGCTGAGACTCCAAGTGGAGAGTGCTGGTCCCCTACCAGCCCCACTTAGCAAGTAGAATCGAAACCAAACAAGAAGAACTTGGGTTTATGAATTGCCTAGTAAGTACCAGGCACCTACTGGCATTAGAGAGATGAGGAAACTATAGCTTGTCAGTAATAAAACCTAGATTTACTGCTAGGAGGGTCAGATGCCAACACGTGAGCTCTTTGAACTGTACCAGCTTGCTTACTCCTCAATCAGGTCAGCCTGGGTGGGTGATGGGTTTGGAAGTGTGGGATGCAATGGGCTCCTAGTAGCTGTGTTAGGCACCATATTTCTCTTTCCAAAGTGTTTTGGATCTTATGAGAGTGAGTGTGACAGTATGTGTGTGTGTGACAGAGACAGAGAAGATAGAATGCACATGGGTGTTTCTCTCCTTTCATAATAATGGATAGTAATTCTGAGAAGGTTCCCTTTATAGGATTCAGGCTATGTTGGGGAGTTTGTTTTTCTACTCCCTGCAGAAAAGTTAATCGATTTCAGAACAGCCCCCTTCTGTGTGAGATGACAACAGGGAGAAAAGGGATTGGTTTTTTAGCTGCTGGGTTGGCTGGACAGCCCCCCCCCCCTCCACTTCCATGGGGCCACTTATTGACATTGAAATATCTGAACAATAAGCAGCTATTGATGGCCCCCGAGGTCAATACCGAAATTCATTGACCCAGACTGCAAATATGGAAGGCAGTGTGTCCAAGGTCACTACTTACCTGAAGGGATGAAGAATAAATCTTGATAAGAACCAAAAATAGAAATCAATGTGCATACCGTGGTATGCATTGCATTCCTTCTTTCCAGAAAGAGGCTATTTCAGGAGGTTGCAGGGCTTCTCTGCCATCAGAAACTGCAATCAGGGGCTGAAGAGGAAGTCAACAGAGAACATGATCCTTTGCTCATTGTCCTGGCCAAGGAGAACGGGCAACCTACACCACGGGTGGGGATCAGCCCCGTCTCTGCAGAGAATCTCAGCTTCTGTGACTCCAACCATTCCGGCCACATCCTTTAGAAAGAGCGGAATTTCCAAACCGCAAGAGCCATGACGGGCATGGCAAGGTGGTCATCTCCCCAAAACATATTTCATTGAGTGGTGCTAGGAGGAGCACCCATCAGAGTGATAAGCATGACCTTCACCTTTCGGGAAAACTTCTGCATCTCACCTGGTGGGCAAGGGGAAGCCAAGTTCTAACTGCTGGAGCCAGTAAAGCAGGTTGGAGGTGGCTACCTGGCCAGGATGCAGCTCTCTTTTACAAACATTCCAAAGTTTTCCATTGCTCAGCCGTGACATTTTCTCTCCTTTCAAAGCTATTTTTATTATAATTATTTGTTGAAGCTTAATTAACTTTTTTTCCCCCAATTACAAAAGAAATTCGTATTCTTTGTAGGAAATGTCAAGCCTGTTTATAATGATCCTTTTAAACTCATTCAGAATATTCAGGCTCTCCTGATTATGGGGAAAATCTGGATTTTGAATTCAGAGAGACCTGAGTTCAAGTACCATTTCTGCAACTGAGTAAGTATGTACTCTTGGGCATAGAAAGGAGTGATTTTCTGCTGCCATCTCTTGATATAGAAACCTTTTTTTGTGAAGTCGGTAGGAAGATTAAATCAGGATTTATGTAACGTCCCCATCAAGATGCTAATATAAAATAGACAAACGCCTGACAAGTTTGATCACAAAATATACAGACTTGCAAGTAAACAACTTTAGAAACAGAAGTGGAAGCATAACTACTGAAATTGAGACAATTTTTTAAAGCATAACAGTGTATATACAACTTTACTCAGCAAATTTTTAAAAATCTACATGAAATAAATGACTCCCCTCCCAAAAAGTAAATAATCAAAACTGACTGAGGGAGTATCAAGTCAATGTCTGTATGAGTCAGGAATCATTCAGAATATAGATATCATGCTACCTGTTTCAAGCCAAGGGGGTTGAACACAGGGAATTGGTTACATAGGTGAGAGAAGAGTCCAGGCACATCCCAGAGTTGCCTAGCAACAGCGGGAAGCGGGTAGGATGAGGGAGGAAGTACCACCAGCAGAGGCCAACCTGGTCTTTGAGGGAAGGGCTGAGAATGGAGACTGAAATCACACCACCAAGGGGCTGGGGCTGCTGGCAGGGATGCTACCCAAACCACGGGAGAAGGGGAGAAGGGACCCCCTTGCATATCCCAACTTCTCTTCTTTCATCTTTCCAACCAGTGCCTCCCATTGGCCAAAAAACCCAGAAGCAGAGGACAAGTGAGCCTGGAAAGATTCCTCCCTGAGACACAGCGCAAGGCAGGGAAGGACAGGAAATAAGTCTGATGACAAAGAGGGCATGTCTGGCTCAAGGTCTGGTCCCAAGGAGCCGATGGGCAAAGTCTACTAACCCTTCAAGGCACAGTTGATTCCTACGATACATAAACTATTCAGGAGCACAGAAACAAATGAAAATGTTTCAAATTAATTCTACGAAATACCAGGACTCAGATACCAAACCCAGAGTAGCACCAAAGGCAAGAAAATACCTAAAAGCTAATTTCATTGTTGAAATTTAGAGACAGAAAAAAGTTATGACTAAATCAAATTCATCAGTGTATTAAAAAATTACCGCAGTTTAATTTGCTTTAGGAATGAAAGGATGGTTTGATATTAGCAAACATATTAATGTCATTTTTCACATTAACAAATTACAGGGGGAAATGTTCTGATCATTTCAGTGGATACTAAAGAGAGATTTGATAAACATCTAACACCTTATCTCATTAAAAATGAAAAGTGTTGGCAGGTATGACAAGGTTTTATTTTGCAGAATTCAAGGCTGTGGTGGGGAGTAATTTTTTCCCTTCATTCTCAAGAGGAAAAATTAATCAGCTTTGCATCCAGCCTCATCTGGTGCTCAGACAGCCCCAGGAAGGGTAGTTTGGGGTTTATCTTCAGGCTTATCAGGCTAAGATCTCCTGTTTTCACCAAGTCTCTTGCTGATATTGAACCATCTCAATAATGAAAGATTGATGGACTAAACATTTCTCAACCTGGTAAAGTTTCCTTTACAGTATAGCAAACCACCCACTAATCTGGTACTAAATAGTTACATATTACAACCATCCCCACTAAAAACAGTTTCAGTTTAAGTTTAAATGCTACCACAGGTACCACTTACTACTGTAGGTGATGTACAGACCAGCGCATTTAGGAAATCAAACAAAATAAGGTTTTTGCTATTGTTTAGTTGCTCAGACTCTCTTGTGACCCCATGGACTGTAGCCCATCAGGCATCTCTGTCTGTGGGATTCTCCAGGCAAGAGTACTGGAGTGGGTAGGCATTTCCTCCTCCAGGGGATCTTCCCAACCCAGGGATTGAACCTGGCTCTCCCACATTGGCAGGCAGATTCTTTACCACTGAGTCACCAAAATAAGGTACAAATACAGGCAAAGAAGAGACTGGACTGTCATTACTTCCATACAGTGTGATTATCAACTGAAGGTACACAGGAGGGTCAACTGAAAAGCTATTAGAACAAATAATATTAAGTTGAATTTTAAGATGCCATTCCCAATTACAACAGAAACTTTATAGTTTATACTTTATACTCAGATAAAACTTTATACTTTACACTTTATACTCAGATGCTTCTGCTACTGCTAAGTTGCTTCAGTCGTGTCCGACTCTATGCGACCCCACAGACGGCAGCCCACCAGGCTCCCACGTCCCCGGGACTCTCCAGGCAAGAACACTGGGGTGGGTTGCCATTTCCTTCTCCAATGCATGAAAGTGAAAAGTGAAAGTGAAGACGCTCAGTCGTGTCGGACTCTTAGTGACCCCATGGACTGCAGCCTACCAGGCTCCTCGGTCCATGGGATTTTCCAGGCAAGAGTACTGGAGTGGGGTGCCATTGCCTTCTCCGTTATACTCAGATAAACCTAATAAATATGTACGTGAAAAAATGATAAAACTCACAGGACACAAAAGAGGGCTTAGAGAGAGTATTCCTCTATGGAAAGACTCAACCTTGAAGATACATTCGTTCTCTTTATGTTAATATATACGTATAATGCTATCTCAGTTAAAATCCAGACAAGAGATTTTTAAGTTGATGAGTCAATCCTAATGTTGAAAAATGTTAGGAAATTTGGAAAAAGCAATGTCCAAAAATAGCTGAAAAATTTTTGGAGAAAGCACAACATATAGGGCCTTAAACATTTAATAGGAAAACATAATACGCAGGTGTTTGTTAAGATATCTTAGTAACCATACAAGAACAGAAAAGCAGATCAAATAAGCAGAATGGAGGCCCAAAACAGATACCTTGATACAAAGTGATTTAGTTTAAGATTTAGGTGAAGGTGAGCAGGGAGGTCTGGCGTGCTGCAGTCCATGGTGTTAGAGTCGGACGTGGCTTAGCGACTGAACAACAGAACCAGGAAAAAGGGTAGCGTAGTCAGCAAATTATGTCTGCTCCCTTTTGGGCAGGGGAGTTACGCCCTTCATCACATCTTAGGCAAAAATATACTCAAAATAAAGGTCCAAATATAAACAAAATCTAACCTTTGAAAACAGTGTTAGATTAATACCATTATTTGAAAACAAAAAAAGAACATTCTTATGGTAGAGAAAGCTTTTCTAAGAAAAAATGTAGGAGTCATAAAGGGGAAAAAATGTAATCCAACAAATATTTTTTTAAAACAAAAGACACACACACACACACACAACAACCAGAACCAAAGTGACAGTCTGGGAGAAAATATTTACAACAGAATTACCCACAAAAGAACAATTCGTAAAAGAGACAGAAAGCATCTTTCCACAACTCTAGAAGAAAAGCTAAAATATTCAATTGAAGAACAGAAGAAAATATACAAGTAATTCACCATTTTAAACCATACAAAAATGGCTAATATCTATTTTTCAAACTACTTATTAACTGGTAATCAGAAATATGCAAATAAGAGTGGGAAGGTTTTGGTTTTTTTTTCGCTGATTCAGTTTCATTCAGTGAAAACTGTAACTCGCGGCGTCCGCCCGCTCACCTTCTGTAGGTCTTGAGCTTTGTGTTTATTTATCGGTCGCTCAGTCGTGTCTGACTACTCGTTTGCGACATCGTGGACTATAGCCCATCAGGCTCCTCTGTCCACGGGATTTTCCCAACAAGACTACTGGAGTGGTTGCCACTTCCTTCTCCAGGGGAATCCATCCAACCCAGGGATCGAACCTGTGTCTACTGGCATCTCCTGCATTGCAGGCGGATTCTTCATCACTGAGCCACCAGGGAAGTCCTCTGCAAGCCTTAGCTTAGGGTCACCCCACTTGTTCCCACTGGTGTCCCCAGTTGTAGGAGTTGCTGCTCTTTCCTACAGTTACTGTGACCTGAGCTCAGGTGTGCATTAATATCTGAGCTGCCTCAGTGTCCCCTTCTGCTCTTTTGAGCCTCCCAACAAGTGTGAAAACAATTCTCTCTATTGTCTTCCTTCCACTTGAAATCTTTCATGAAATCTTTTGTTTTCCCACAGGGAAGTTATCCAATAAATTGTGATACAATGCATCTGTATATACTATAGAGCCATTTCAACAACAAAAAATAGGTATTATCATGGAAAGGTTTCTGAGACATTTTGTCACATGAAACAAGTCACAGAAAAAATATGTATAAAATTATCCAATTTACTTTTAAGTATACACACAACGCACACAGAATTGCACAGCAAAGTTACAAAGTTGGTACATCATCAGATTGCTGTCAGTGAGGACCCTCAGGAAGGGCAGATGGAGTGACAGTTAGGGTCGGGGGAGTTTCACTATTTTCTGTATATTTTCCTGCTAATTGATCCTCGAGAAATATACTTTAAGAGAGAGAAGCATCTTTTATTGTATTTTCTGGAAGCAGAGCCCAAGAAAAACATTCTTGTGCAAGTGGTTTCTGTGGGAGAACTTCTGCAAGACAAGCCTGGAAGGAAACAGGGAACACGGAATAAGGAAGGGGAGGAACTCGAAGCAGAGATGTGGCTTTCACTAAAGCCCAAGCTCAGCTTGATCCCGAGAGGTTCTCTGGAGTGTGAACAGTACCACAAACTGGCCCTCCTCAAGGCAACGGGGTTAGGCTTTCGTACTCCAGTATCGGCATCGTTGGCTGCAGTGTGAAGTGTGACCAGTGTACCATGAGTGTGACATCCAGGCCCCCCTGAGCCAGAGCAGGAGAATCCACAGCGCCCTGGGCCAAGACTGTGGGCCCTTGGGAATGCACGCTGCTTCCAATCCTCCTTCTTGAGGGGTGTTGAAAAGAACGCATCCACCCGATCGGTAGCTGCACATCATAGACCAGAAGCTGTGTGGTTTCTTGTCTTAAGGATGCCGCATTTTTATTTTACAGATACTGCATGAAGCAGAGCAGCCACAGTTGGAGCGAGTCCACGGTCACCTGCCACGATCCGTCAGGCCTTCCAGGGCTCAGACGACATGAACAGGATGAAGACCAGCACCCCTGCACCTGCGAAGTCTCTGGGCCCTGCTCTCTGTCCTCACTCTCCGTAAGCAGTATCACTTTCGATTTACGACATTGGTCTAGTGGGGGTGGGTTGGTCAGTATCAAGGACTTCCACTTGGTCTCTGCCACCACGATCACTCTTTCCTACTAAATGTAATAGCACGTATTCCGTTGCTCAAGGAATGAAGGTGAGGATGCTCCAGCTTCTAAGTATATTCATCATGATCACACATTCATGAACCTGAAAAGTGACCGCCTGTTGGGTCTATGGACCTAGTGGGGCTGCTGTGAGATGACCCCAGCCCAGAACTCCATGCACTGTCTGACCCCTAGATATGCCTCTACCAGGGGAGCCGTGGTAACACTGGGTACCACTGCCAACTCAGAATTTGTTTCTGACCATTGAAGGACCTGGGTGTTCCCTTTCCATGAAGGCATAGTTGCCTTAGTTGACGGACTATCTTCTAACAATGGGGACTGGACCCCTTCTGAAGGGGCCCGAGGGTTCAAGGTCCTCCTCCAGGACTCCTAATACCAACCACATGGACATGCCATTCCTCAATCTCAGGTCCTTCCCTGTCCCACGAGGGCCCTGACTTTGGCACAGCAGACCCTCTGAGGCTGAGAATTCAAACTTCTCTGAGGATCTGCATCTCTTACTAGTAGACGCTAAACCTGGCTTTCAGCCTAATCAGTCTTTCTGCTCCAGGAAATTAGGCCCTTCCTACCAAAGCGTTCCTATGACTGCCACACTCTGCTCTGAATTGCAGATGAAACCGCCTGGACCTCTCAGGTTCTTTCTTTGATACAACAGTGGCTCTCGGACACAACCTCTTGATTCCACGGTCTTTAGCATTACGATCTCTGCTCTGTGGCTCCAGAGCCAGACATACTGTGAACGCCAGTGTATCCCCTCCCAGCTATAAGCGATCACAGAAATTGTATTTCCCACAAGCCAGAAACTAACACTTCTCCTTCAGCCACTGGGGTTGGGGTCCTCCTTGCCAGCAAGTCACCCGACTCCAAACCCCATCCCTAGTGTCTGTTTCTTTTGACATCAGCTGTCTCAGGTCAGGCCCCTAGTATGGCATGGCACGCTTCGTCGCTCAGTCGTGCCTGACTCTTTGTGACCCCATGGACTGTGGCCCGCCAGGCTCCTCTGTCCATGGAATTCTCTGGGCAAGAATACTGGAGTGGGTCGCCATTCCCTTCTCCAGGGGATCTTCCTGCCTTAGGGATCGAACCTGGGTCTCCTGCATTGCAGGCGGATTCTTTACCATCTGAGCCACCAGAAAAGCCCAGCCACATCAGAAATGCGAAAGGGGAACGTCCCTGGTGGTCCAAGGGTTAAGACTCTATGCTCCCACTGCAAAGGGGATGGCTTTGATTCCTGGTCAAGGAAATAAGATCCCACATGTTGCATGGTGCTGCCAAAAAACTGATGAGAAAACAGGCCTGCGTGTGAGCTGGGACAGAACGTGAGTCCTTCTGAGCCTTGAACTCCTCCGTCTAAAATAGGAGGGACAAGGGACCTAGAGATTGTCATCCTGGGTGAAGTCAGACAAAGAAGGAGAAATGTCTATGGCGTCCCTTACACGTGGAAACTAAAAGGAAATGGTACAAATGACCTTACTTACAGGAACAGACCTGCAGGCTTCAGGAGCAACTTAATGGTCACCTGTACACACGGCTGTATTTAAAATGGGTAACCAACAAGGACCTCCTGTACAGCACACGGAAGTCTGCTCAATGTTACCTGGCAGCCTGGGTGGGAGGGGAGTTTGGGGGAGAATGGATACATGCATATGCATGACCGAGTCCTTCACTGCTCACGTGAAACTGCCACAGCGTGGTTAATCGGCTATACCCCAGTACAAAATAAAAAATTTAAAGTTTGGAAAAGGGGCTTCCCTGGTGGTCCAGTGGTTGAGACTCCATGCTCCCAATGCAGGGGGCGTGGGTTCAATCCCCAGTCAGGGAACTAAAATCCCACATGCCACACAGCACAACCAAAATAACAAAAATAATAATTTAAAAATATGAAGCTTGGAGAAAAAGAGAGAAATATAAAGTCTGGGGCCCTCTCCTAGATCCACAGAAAGAGAAACTTGGTGGGTGAGCCATCTGTGCGTTAACACAGGCCTAAAGGCGATGGCACCCCACTCCAGTACTCTTGTCTGGAAAATCCCATGGACGGAGGAGCCTGGTAGGCTGCAGTCCACGAGGTCGCTAAGAGTCGGACATGACTGAGCAACTTCACTTTCACTTTTCACTTTCATGCATTGGAGAAGGAAACGGCAACCCACTCCAGTGTTCTTGCCTGGAGAATCCCGGGGACGGGGGAGCCTGGTGGGCTGCCGTCTATGGGGTCGCACAGAGTCGGACACGACTGGAGCGACTTAGCAGCAGCAGCAGCAGAGGTGATTCCAATGCTGCTGAGCGTTGAGAACTCCTTGCCCTGGAAGCAGAGCCTGGGATAAGATTTTGTACAAGTGATCTCTCCAAGATACGCTGTCAGGAGGAGGTGTAAGGAGTGAGGAGGCAGAATAAGGCAGAGCGAGAAACGAGGCTGAGAAGTGGGTTCAGCTGAGACGGTCTGCCTCCGTCTGCTCCCGGGGGAGCTCTGGAGCATAGACGCCAGCTGCGCACCCCCGTGTCGTGGGCCATTGGCTAAGGGACCCCCACCGAGGGCGGTGGAGGAAACTTTCCAGGCGTCTTCAAGTCCGTCCCTCCAGATGGCTGTGGGCAATTCTCTAAAGAAGGAGAAGTTGTGAGCTGGTAGCCACCAACGCTTCCAGTCCCCAGGGTGTGAGTCCAAGGCCTGGCGGAAGGCGTCTGGCTGTGGGACCAAGAGCATCTCCGACCAAGGACCTGGAGCTTGTCTGTTTTTTTCGTCGCACGAGAACACGGTGAGGCCGTGTAGGGCGGTTGTAAATGCACTGGGCAGGGACTTCCCTGGTGGCCCAGGGGTTGAGAGCCTGCCGGCCAACGCAGGAAGCATGGGTTCAATCCCCGAGCCAGGAAGACTCAACATGTCTTGCTGCAACTAAGCCCGTGCCCCACAAACGGGGAAGCCCACACACTCTAGAGCCTGTGCTCTGCAACAGGAGAAGTCGCTGCAGTGAGAAGCCCGCACAGCCCAACTGGAGAGCAGCCCCTGCTCGCTGCAGCTAGAGAAAGCCACACACGGCAACGAAGATCCAGCGCAGCCAAAATATAAACAAATAAATTATTTAAATATATATAATATACATGTAAAGAAAACACTGGGCAAAAAGTGAAACCATTGGATTTAAGCCTTGGCACCAAACTACATTTAGCTGCCCTTGTATTTAGCCCCATTTGTAATAGGGGTTATATACCACACCCTTAGGGTTTCCCAGGTGGCTCAGTGGTAAGGACTCTGCCTGCTAAGGCAGGAGGCTTGGGTTCAATCCCTGGTCCAGGAAGACCCCCTGGAGGGGGAAATGGCAACCGACTCCAGTATTCTTGTTTGGGAAATCCCATGGACAGAGGAGCCTGTAGAGTCACAAAAGAGTTGGACACTTGGCAATCGAAACAACAAAAAGAAATCCATGCTTCCACAGCTGGGAGTATCAAATTAGGTTAACACATGTGCAAATGCATTGTCAACTCTGAGGCATAGAGGATTATTACATATAGAATGCTTTCTGTTGAGTAGAAAAGAATTCCATCATTTAGCTTTGATGATAAGGATTTATTATAAAAGGAGAATTGCTGGGCTGCAAGGTTGAGTGTTTTTATCCTAACCAGGTATTGCCAACTGGCTCTCTAAAATGATCGTATCAGCTTCTGCTCTCACCAGCAGCAGCATACAAGAATGCCCATCTCCTTGTCACATGGCCAGCCCTCCATCATTTATTTTGGCCAGTCTGATGGCAAGGAGGGGGGCACCTCTGCCTAGCGAGATGCAAGTTCAAGCACATTCTTCCCAGAATTCTTGTCAGAGATGAAAGTTGGAGATGAGCCAGATGTGCCTCGTTAAGGGAATGAATAAATAAATTGCAATGTATTCATACAGTAGATGGCTGTCTAGATGTTAAAATGGATGAGCTGATACATAATATATATGCATACACACATATATATGACAACACTGAGTGAAAACCACGAGCAGTACAACATGATGTAGCAAATTATGTCATCTACACGCACTTTTAAAAACACATAAAACAATGCCATGGATTCTTTATGGATGCACACATTTGTAATAGAAATATAAAAAATATACACTGAATCCATGCCAGAATCATGATAGTAGTTACTTAGGGGAAGAAAGAGAGGGGGCTGGGTGGGAGAGGATGGGGGGAACACAGGGGGCTTTAATCTCATCTCCCAGTTTATATTCTTCAATGAAAGAGAAAGTGATCATAAAAAATGAAAAGCATACTCATCACTTTGTTAACCTGGCCCAGGAGATACCTGAATTCTTGCCTCCCAGCTACTGTATTTTCATTTTAATTATCATTTTCATGGCTGAGGCTGAGCTTCTTTGAAGGGGACTGAGGGCGTGGCGACCCCCTCATCTCATTTTGCAGCGCTGCGTCGGTGGACACCCACGTGAAAAAACAGAAGTCATGAACTGGGCCCTCAGAGAGGTCATGGCCTGGTGAGGAAAACAGACTTAAACCGCGGTAAGTGCAAAGATGGGAAATTACAGGGTGCAGGGATAGAGTGAACCGGGAGGTTAAATTTAAATTGGGGGTTGGAAAGGGCATTTCTGAAAGACTGGTTTTAAAAGAGGCCTGGCGGGAAAGGGGGGTTAGCAGCAAGTGGCCGATGGGGGTTTTGGGAGATGGGCTGGATGAGGGGTCTTGGGAATGACGGGAGAAGCTTCCAGGCCCATCAGAGAAGACTTCGTTGGAAGGAAAGGAGGACGCCACTGGGGAGGGTCACAGGGCAGAGCCTCGCAGAAGGATGCTCATGGCAAGAGACGGAGCTAAAGGCTTCATCAGGCCGCAGGCAGGCTGGAATGTGCAGGCCATGGGGAGGATGTTTTCCGGGTTAGTTTGAATTTTATGAATAATGGAGTATCTTCACAAGCAGGGTTTGTTTGTTTGTTTGTTTGTTTTGGCCTTATGAGTAACAAAATAACCTTTCAATTTGTTTGTATAACTTCATTGTAAAAATGTTCAAACACACAAAAGTAAAAGATCACAAGGAAACCCTGGGTACCCGGCTTCAACAGAACCAACCTCACCTCCCTGATCCGCGGGGTAGCACTTTGGAGAGAATCCGGCATAGCACATCATGTCACTTAGAAATATCACAGAACATACCGCTAAAAGGGGAGGACTTTCTTTTGGGAAAGAGAACCAAACCTACAATGTCCTATCTAAAAACTGAATAATAATTTCTGAATGAGTCTGTAAGCAGGAGAATCACATTGTGTGATTTACTTCTAAGAAAACATCGTGGGCGCCCTGTGCTGGAACGGAGCTGGGGGCTGGAGAAAGGGAGGCAAGGCATTAGGAGCCCACAGTAGAGGCCGAGGCGGGACCTGGTGGAGGCTGGACCAGGGCGGCGGAGGGGGACACGGAGACAGTGCGGACATTGGTGACCTGGGAGGTGGACGCAGAGACTCGGTGACGGATGGAGAGTGAGGATGAGACGGGGAGGTGCCCAGCTCTGACCCTGAGGCTCCCTCCCAAGCACCCAGGAGAGTGGAGGTGTGCCACTGAGTTGAGGACACTGGGTGCTGAGTGTGGGCAGGAGAAGGGGTGAAGAGTTCAGCTTTAAGGATCTCTGTCCGCGCCGAGGAGTAAGCTCAGAGGAGTGATGAAAGGTGCCGGTCATACACCCAGACCCCTACTTCTCTGCCTCCTCCTCCCCCACCCCAAGGTGTCACAAAAGTCAGCAGAAAGGCACGACCCAGAACAGCCACAGCCACCAGCCACGGCCAAGAAGGCCTTTCAGAAAAGTTTTTAAAGGCAGTGAGTCGACAGCCAGACTTCAAGGGGTTAAGGAAGGGAGATGCAGAAAGACACAGCAGAACTTGCTTGGCATGAATTCAGGAAATTTGGCAGGAAAAGGCAGTTGAGAAATGGGATGGTAACTGGAAGAGGCATAAGGGTCAAGGGAAGCTTTTTCTCTTTGGGAATACCTGCTTCTATTTAAAGATGTTATGAAAAGACTCCGTGAAAAGAAAAGAAAGGAAAAAAACCCCAAGCATATCAGAGAGGGACAAGCACATAAAGGAGGAGGCTCCCTTGGGAGCTAGGAAGTGTCTGACCTCAGAGAAGAGGGACACCTGACTTCTAAGCCTGGAGAGATGAGAGCACGGGGCCGGGGAGAGAGGCACTGATGAGTGATGCACTTGGGGTGTGCAGCCTCCATCGTTCCCGTCAAACGTGAACTGAGAGTGAATTAAAGCAGCGTGTCTCAAAATGTGATGCACATACACGTCACCTAAGGATCTTTCAAAAATACAAATTCTGATTTAGTATGTCTGGGGTGAGGCCTGAGAACCCGCACGTCCAGGTGGTGCCCTTGTTCCTTGTCTTTGTCGTGTGTGTGTGTGTGTGTGTGTGTGTGTGTGTGCGCACGCGCGTCCAGGTGTGTCTCACTCTTCGCAACCCTTATGGACTACAGCCCACCAGGCTCTGCTGTCCATGGGGTTTCCCAGGCAAGAATACTGCGGTAGGTTGCCATTTCCTCCTCCAGAGAATCCTTCCCTGGTGCGATCAAGCCCTCATCTCCTGCTTTGCAGGCTGATTCTTTACCACTGAGCCATCAGGGAAGACCCTTGGTCTCTGTGTACAACATCCAGCTACTAAGAGTCTTAGGATGGGGGAACAGAGAACCACATGGAATAGAGGAAATTATCAAAAACTTAACGGAAGGAAACGTCCTTGAGCTGAAGGAAGGTCTCCAAAGAAAAAGGCTCACAAAACGGGATGAATGAAACAAGACAATCCAGAGTGAAACAGGACATGCTGGAGAAATTTCAGAATGAGGACCACAAGAAATTCTCTGCAGAGATAACCAACAGGTTGTCTGCAAAGCTAGGAGAATAAAGCTAGTGTCATATGTTTCATCAGAAATGCAGGGGCTCCGATACAGACAATGTTCTAAGGGAAGATTATTCTGAACTTGCATCTTAATACACCCAGCCCAACTATCACTCCAAGAGGCTACTCAGATCAAAAGCACGACTTACTCAACAAGAACCTGTGGGTTCGGCTTCTCAGCGCTGCTTCTCATTTCATCTTTCCGTGACTCTACCGGCAAAATGGCAGCATGGAACTCAGTCAAAACAAGGCAGTGAAAGGAGTTCAGATACACGGATCTGATTTTCTTTTTCAAAGAATTACTTTTGGCTGTGAGTCGGCTTTCTCCGGTCATGATGAGCTGGCACTGTTCCTCATTGGGGTGCATGGGCTTCTCATTGCAGTGGCTTCTCTGGTTTCAGAGCACAGGCTCTTGAGCACAGGTTCAGTAGCTGTGGCACGGTGCACGGGCTTAGTTGCTCCTTGGCATGAGGGGTCTTCCTGGACCAGCGATTGAACCCAGGTCCCCTGTACTGGCAGGTGGATTCCTAACCGCTGGACAACCAGGGAAGTCTTACTGATCTCATTTCCTGAATTTACCTAGAGGAAGTCAACCGAATGAGAGAGAGTAAAAAATGAGGGACAGTCATTTAGGAACGAGGGAGTAAGTTGTGTCATCAAGAGAGGCAAGGAGAGGATGATGGCAGAAACTTGAGCCAAAGAGGTCCGTCCACTCCTCTGTTGATGGACACTAGGGTTGCTTCCATGTCTTGGCTAAGATTAACAGTGCTGCAATGAAGATTGGGGTGTGTGTGTATCTTTTCGAATTAGAGTTTTCTCCAGATATACGCCCAGGAGTGGGATTGCAGGAAATCATATAGTAACTCTTAGTTTTTTAAGGAACCTCCATACTGTTTTCCATGGTGGGCGTATCGCTGTATCAATTTACACCCCCACCAACAGCATAGGAAGGTTCCTTTTCTTCCATACCCTCTCCAGCATTTATTAATGTTATTTATAGGCTTTTTTTGATGATGGTCATCCCGACCAGGCTGAGGCGATCCCTCGTTGGAGTTCTGTTTGCATTTCATTAACAATGAGTGATGCTGTTGTCTGGCCCACTCTTTATATTGCATCAACTCCTACCAGGTGCCATTTTTAGCCAGAGAGAAGACAGGTGTAGGGAGACTAGCAGCAGACCACATCCCTGAACTGCTGCCCTCAGATAGCTTCAGACAAGGTCAGGGAGGCAGGCTGAAAGCCAGGCCTGAGAGAAGAGGGTAAGAGCAGAGATGGACACTCTCAGAACCCCCAAATATAGGACACATATGGAATGACGAATCATTTTCAAGTGAGCGTTGGCACATTTTTTCTGTAAATGGCCAGTTAGCGAATATAGCAGCTTCCCAGGTGGCCAGTGGTAAACTATCAGCCTGCAATGCAGGCAACGTGGGTTTGATCCCCAGGCTGGGGAGATTCCCCTGGAGGGGGAAACGGCAACCCACTCCAGTATTCTTGCCTGAAGAATCCCATGGACAGAGGAGCCTGGCAGGCTACAGTCCATGAGGTCGCAGAGAGCTGGACATGACTGAGCTACTGAGTACGAATGCACGCAACTAATATTGAAATTTCCAAGCCATACGGTCTGTGTCCCAACTACTCATCTCTGCTATTAAATAGTAACTGCAAGGAACCACAGACAATAGGGAAGTGAATGGGCGTGATGGTGCCAATAAAACTTTATTTACAAAAATTGCTGGCAGGTGGGATCTGGCCTGAAGGCTGTAGTTTGCCAGCCTGCCCTGGAGCAAAGTCTAGTTCTATTATCTGAGGAAGTAACTGCAGGATTGTTCCAAAACTCTAAGCAATCTGTGGAATGATTTCATTATGGATTGCACAGTAATGAGAAGCAGCCTCATGCGTAAAATCCACGCAGCTTTTCAACATAACTAGTTCAGTAAAACCTATTTCTTAGAAATTAAATGAATGAGCGTAATTGTATGGGCTTTCCTGGTGGTTGTCAGTAAAGAATCCACCTCCAATGCAGGAGACCCGGGTTCCAACCCTAGGTGGGGAAGATCCCTTGGAGAAGGGAATAGCAACCCACTCCTGTGTTCTTGCCTGGAAAATCCCATGGACAGAGGAGCCTGATGGATTGCAGTCCAGGGGGTCACAAAGAGTCAGAAATGGCTTAGCTACTAAACCACCACCACCACATGTGATTGGATAAGTTACAGGCATTAGGCGGAGATTGAGTTAATTTTCAGGCAGTAGTAATGTTTGCTGTAAATATGGGAAAATACACACTTGAGGTGTAAATAGCCCAATTTGCAAGGTCAGTGAAGGAAAGACACAGTAATGAAATTGAAAAGCTGTTCACACTTCATACACATTTTCCCGTGGTTTTGATTTCCTTGAATATATATTATCGCTGGGTCTGACTATGGTTCTTTGACATACACAGAGCAAAACTGGTGAAAATCCCTGCCTTTAAGATGCTTATATTCCAGTGGGGAAAGATGGGCGATAAAAATACTGCTGCTGCTGCTAAGTCGCGTCAGTCGAGTCCGACTCTGCGCGACCCCATAGACAGCAGCCCACCAGGCTTCCCCGTCCCTGGGATTCTCCAAGCAAGAACACTGGAGTGGGTTGCCATTTCCTTCTCCAATGCATGAAAGTGAAAAGGGAAAGTGAAGTCACTCAGTCATGTCCGACTCTAGCGACCTCATGGACTACAGCCTACCAGGCTCCTCCATCCATGGAATTTCCAGGCAAAAGTACTGGAGTGGGGTGCCACTGCCTTCTCTGAATAAAGATACTAACAACTATTTTAAATCTAAGGTATATCGGATGGTTGTTGTTATTGTTTCGCTAAGCCATGTTAGACCCCTTTGCAACCGCAGGGACTGTAGCCCTCCAGGCTTCTCTGTCCTTGGGATTTCCCAGGCAAGAATACTGGAACGGGTGGCCATTTCCTTCTCCAAGAGATCTTCCTGACCCCAGTGATCGAGCCTGAGTCTCCTGATTGGCAGGTGGATTCTTCGCCGCTAAGACACCTGGGAAGCCCGTATCAAACGGTCACACGGTGATGAAAGTGCTAAACGAAAGGAAGTGGGAGGAAGCACAGGGCGTGTGTGTGTGTGTGTGTGTGTGTGTGTGCGCACGCGCACACATGTGTGTGCAGGGCACACGTGCTGGTCATGTCGCCCTGCCAGCGACTGTGCTGACCAGTGAGTGTCTCCCCCTCACCAGTAGGGACTGTTTTTGAGCATCACCCTTCGGGTGGGTTCCTTTTTCAAAGTGGTTGGCTGGCTGGGTACCATTTAAACAGAGACACCATGAAGGCGGAGGGGTGAGCCCTGCGCACATGTGGAGGAAGGGCGTTTCAGGCTCAGGGATGGGCAGCCCCAGCCTTAAGGCAGCCATGCCCTGTATAGCATGGCTTCGAAACAGTCAAGAGGTGAGTGTTCCTGATGCCGACGGTGCCCAATCAAAGGCACTCACCCTTTAAGTTGGGAGAGCTCGACTTTGATGGCTCTGAAAGGCAGAGTCACAGTTTCCTCTCGTACTAAGCAGATGAAATAAACCCCGCTCAAGTTCGAGTTCATTGCTCTGTGATTTTGAATGGCCTTAAACGATTCTAAATCCTTGTCTAATTTAAAGATCAATGTCCCGGCCACCCAGAGGCGGGCATCTCTGTGGTGCTCTACACTGCATTGTAGACATGTTAAGGACATTCTTGAGTACAATATATGCTGGTTTTGTTCCTGAAACGACCACAAAGTGCACACTTGACCTCAACCCACTTCCTCCTTCCTGGGCCTGCCAGCAGTGTGTGTTTATAGCGCCCTCTCCTGTCCAGTGTGAGCACTGCTTCTCCACCAGACGTGACTGCACCTCCCAACATGCTGAGCTGGGGGCTCAGAGTGACTGAAAATGGCCTAGATACAGCAGATGCCTGTGCTTCCTCATGCGTTCACTTCCTTCCCCAGCCTAGCCTACATTTAGCAGTTTTATTGTTTAAAAACGCTGTCTCCTATGGTCTGTTAACCTCCGTCTCTCTGGCTCGCATCTGGCTCCGGACCAGCAGGCCACGTGCATCTCATTTCTGCACTGGTGTTGCTGGGTTTCTCCTCCATCTCTCTGTGTCTCTTTCCATCCTCCTGGAGGGCGTGGAAGAGGAAACCCCAGACCATTTAGGTATATTCGCAGCCAGTCAGATCCTGGGTTTGGGAGACGAGTAGCTACCCCCACGGTGGTTCTGGCCTTGGCACGGGAAAGCCAGAGAAGCAGGCTGCCCCAGCCCAGCCATGAACATGTGCTGTTTTCTTAGGCCCGTTCCCCTAAGGGAGTGACAGTAAGTTACAGCACGTAATTGAGGATGGGGTGGATCTTGGGTTAGGGGACTGTAGCGGTGTAAACTGTCTTCTCCCCCAGTTTTCAACCTTCACAAATGTGACAATATTTGGAAATGGGGTCTCTTGGAGACATGAATAATTGGGTTTAGATGGGCACACATGGATGGGACACCAAAGGTGGGATTGGTGTCCTTATAAAAAGAGGAAGTGGGGGACTTCCCTGAGGGCCCAGCGGTTAAGAATCTGTCTTCCAGTGCAGAGGATTCAGGTTCGATCCCACGTTGGGGAGCCAGGATCCACGTGTCTCAGAGCAACTAAGCCCGTGCGCAGCAGGTACTGAGCCTACAGGCCTCAGCTAAGGCCCAGCACAGCCAAAAACAAACCACAAATACTGTTTAAAAGAAAGGGGACGTGAGCCCAGAGCTCTGTCCCTTCCTCCAGCCTCCCCCTCCCCGGCCCCCTCTCTCTCCCACATGAGGACACAGCAAGAAAGTGGCCGCCTACAAGCCAGGGGGAGAGCCTTCCCCAAGAGTTGACTACACCAGCCGTTTGACCTTGGACTTCCCAACCCGCAGCCTGTGGCATTTGGTCAGGGAAGCCCCAGCTGCCTGAGACAGGACCCCAGAGCATCCCTCTTTTCCGATGGAGACTAATAAACCTCTCGATCAACTTGACTCCATCCCTTTCTCCGTCCTCCAAACAGAACAAACAAAAAAAAGAATGCCATTAATTATTTACCAGGAGCCGTGTTTCAAGGCAATTAGTTGTCTGAGTTCCCTTCAGGTAGAGCAGAGATGACTCTGCTGAGGGGCCCTGCTCTGGGGGACCTTTCCCAGCTGTGCCCATGGCAACCCCAAGAACAGCAGGGAATGAGATGCTGTGGAGGAGGGGAAGGGGGGGGAAGGAGTGGGGAGGAAGGGGGAGTGGGGAGAGGGAAGGATGGGCCTGGGAAGTATTTCTGCCCTGAAACCTGTAGTCTAAGGACCACTTCAGGGACTTCCTAATGGTCCAGTGGTTGAGAATCTGCACTGCAGCCACAGGGGGTGAGGGTTCAATCCCGGGTTAGGGAAGTAAGATCCCACGTGCCACAGGGTGCTGCCAAAAATAAACGAAAACCATTTCAACCCTAACTCTCTTCTGGTCTCTCTTTCTTCTTCCTTCTAGATGGCCTGTGTTCTAAGTTGCTCAGTCGTGTCTGACTCTTTGTAGCCCGCCAGGCTCCTCTGTCCATGGGATTCTCCAGGCAAGAACACTGGAGTGAGTTGCCATGCCCTCCTCCAGGGGATCTTCCCCACCCAGGGATTGAACCCGAATCTCTTACATCCTGCTCTTTACCACTAGCGCCCCCTGGGAAGCCCTCCTTCTAGATGGAGTCCTGTCTAGTCCTTTCCTCTCCTCTTGAGGCTCACTCTTCTACCTCTCATCCTCAGCAAACTAACCCCTGGAGAGGGCTTTCCAGCTGCGGGCGGCCCCTGGAGCACCTTGGGAAGCAGGGATGAGGGAGTGGGGACAGGGAGAGGGCATACGTGTCTACCTCTGCAGGATCACTGCCTCCCGCCTGGTCCCTGCGGGTGGAGGATTTGCCTGGCCCTGCCAAAGAACACTCTGTTCTCGTTGTTGTTACATTTGGGATAATAGAAAATAAGAAAAAAAAAAACTATAATAATCTTATTGAAGAGCTGACCCAGCCTACCCTTTGGTTTCTGTGTGTACGATGAGGCGGAAGACAGGCTGGAGGTTGAGGGGTGGTGGGGCGGATCTTAGCCTTCTGTGAGATTGAACAGCTCCATCTGACTGTCCTGGGCTTGGTCTCCCCGCTCTTGGCTGGCACACGGTGTAATTCACCTCCCACACCGAAGGCTCCTTGGCCAAGTTCTGCAGTAATGCTCATGCACGGGCTGGGATGTGTGGGATGGGAGAAAGCGTGGTCCTGTTTGGGGCCCTTGCAAAGGCTTTTCTACAAGAAGGATGACGTTTTAAACACACAGCATCCACCTGGAATGGGAGAGGGGGCGGGGGCAGCGGGGTGACCCCGGCCTTTCCTTCTCATTTGAAATGAATTGTGCTCAACTCAGTGGCTGTGCCCACCCGCCACCTCGAATTTACAGACTGGAATGGATGAGGAGAACGTCGCCAAGAAAGAGCCTTCTGCGGGCCTGCCTGCTCTGGGGATGTAGGGAGGTGGGATATAAATGAGGGGAAAGCCCCAGATCCTGTGCCACCGAGCTTTCCGGGAGAGCTGTACCCACAGACTCAAAAGGGGCCAGGGAGGCAGCAGAGAGCCTGGGACAGCCACGCGGCCCCTCCTGATGGGGTCCCCACTGTAACTGCACGGCTTGCAACCTCTAATTACACCGCTGCTGGCAAGAATGAGGTCATGGTGTCTGCAAGTGACTTTCTGCGTAACTAGCCCCTCTCACCGCAGCGAGCTCCCTGCTCAGCCTCCTCCTGGGCCAGGGAAACTCTCAGAAGCAAAATCAGTTCCCTTCCTGTCTGTGTGCACACAGGCCGAGGCGGGAGACAGCCTCAGATGGACGGACACAAAGGTTTGCTGCAAGGGTACCGTCCTCTTCGCTCTCTAACAAGCAGGCACGCCTGGAGGCTTCCGACACAGAAGGACGCCTCCTCCACCACCAGCCGCCACCGGTTCAGGCCCGGCCCTGGCCTGTGGGGATTAAAATCCCAGAAGAAGGTGCGTGGGGCTACACACAGTTGTGCAACCATGTCTCTTTTGACACAGAAATAAACGCTGTTCAGAGCTCCTAGGAGCATCTGGTTCAGACTCCTGGCAGCTGAAGTCTGGGACTGGACACGAGGAAGGTGGCCGTTCGGGTGGATGGGAGCACCCACTCTCAGAACGGAGAACAGCCTTTCTGCTGGTGCTTCGCTGGCTGAGCAGCAGAGGTTTCTGCAAATCCGGCTCTCAGGCCCCCTCTGTGAGCAGAAAGTGTAACAGCATCATGTGGACAGCTGTTCTCCGAGGTCTGGGAAGGGCCTGAGCCCCAGGACGGGGCGGTGAGCGCAGGCAGGCGTGTGCGAGGCCCCAGCTGGTCATCCCCAAGCAGCCAGCAATGACGCGGCCAGTAAGACGAAGGCGGGCTGGCCACACCTAGGCCACCTACCCTTCGAAGCTTCCCCCCCTTTACTTGTCAGCCAGTCAGAAGGACTTCAGACTGGGATGAAGCACAGGCTTCCATGGGGGGCGGAAAGTCATGAAATAGTGTTTGATTAGGCAATGGAAGCACGTGGGTAAAGCAGGCTGGCTTCTCAGCCGCTGTCAGAGGAGGCCCAGGGTTCTTTTTCCGAGGCAGGTGAGACGGGAATATAAAAGTGATGAAAGCTTGGCAGGGCTGTGTCTGCTCCACAGCAATCAGAAAGGATGCCCTCTGGGGTGGAAAGGGCCGCCAGGGAGACAGAGGACAAAAGTGCAGTGCCCGCAGGTGGCATCTCCGAGGCTCTTTGCTCTCAGCGGAAACACCAAGGGGACAGGGAGACGCCACGCGGCTCCGCCGCTGCAGCACCAGCAACACGACAGGGAAATGTTTTCCTTTCTTTTAAAATCAGGAGAAACCGATGAACTTTCAGGTTGAAGAAAATGGTTTCAATATGTAATATTAATATATTCGTCTCTGTGCCAAAACAGTCATAAATATTATTTTCAACATACACAGATGGGTATTTTCATGGAGGAAGGGGTCTCTGAAAGCAAGGCTGTCTAGTACCCAGGACTGTGTAACTGAGTCCTGGAATCCCGTGCTGGGCGTCTGCCTCAGGAATGCTGGGCTCAGTTCCTGAGTTCAGCTGACTTCTCTGGTCCATCACGAAGGAAACCTCCGAGCTTCCTTTTTATAGCTTCTTCTCTAATTTACCGTTCTTCTACTCTTTGCAAGAAAGCTCAAAAGGAAAAAAAAAAAAATTTTTTTTTTTTTTACGAAGAAACAAAGGATGCAAGCGCCTTGGCACCAACTTCACTTTCTGGGCCATCTGTAAGTCCCCTGCCTCTCGTCTTGCTCTCCGCCCTGAGCGGTTTCAGACTTTTGAAAGCCTGACCTGGGAAGGGGAAACTGAAATCAACCAGTTGACCGAACCCCCGTTCCCGGCTCTCCGTCCACCCGTGTTACTCAACGTCTGGGAAGGGTGTCAGGGTTCCCAGCTGGGAAAAGAGGTCGAATGAGACCTCTGAGATGGGGGTACCGGTTCGAGGCTGGAAGAGACCCCAGGGGCTCTGAGCGCATCCCGCCTGGCTAAGGTTCCAGGTTTCCACTGCTGCCCTCCGGCGGGTCCCGGAGACGCTGGGCGCCCGCGGCCGCGCAAACGGCTCGCGTTTCCGCGGGGCTCGCTCCCGGGCCTGGCTCGGGGCCGCCGCCGCCGCCGCCCCCCCTCCCCGCGCGCAGGCTGCTCTCCAGTCGCGGCCACGGGGTAGCGCTCGGCCCCCCTCGCCGCGTCTCCGCCTCCGCCTCCGCCGCGCTCGTCCCCGGCTCGCGCTGCCCCCGCAGCTCCCGCTCGGCGCAGGCAGGAGCGGCTCTCCGGACGCCGAGCCCGGGAAGCCGAGGGCGGCGGGTTCAGCCAGCGAGCGGCCGAGGCGGGCGGCGGCGGCGGCGGCGCGGCCGAGGCGCTGAGGCGGGCGCGGCGGCGGCCGCTGCTTCTCCGGCCCCGGCGGTCGGCGCGCGCCGGACGTCCGAGGAGGCGCCGCGCCCCCGGAGCCGGGGCCGCCCGCCGGGCTCTCCGCGCGTCTCGCCGAGAGCTCCGGCCGGGGCGCGGCGGAGGGCAGAGCCGCTGAGCTCCAGCCTCCGGCCGGCAGGAGCCTCCGCGCCCGGGCGCCGGCCACCAGCCGGGATCGCCGAGCCCAGCAGCCGTCCCCGCAGCCGGCGCGGACATGGGCGCGCGGGGCGGCGCGCCGGGCCGCGGGACCCGCAAAGTTTGCTAGCCCGCTGGGCGCGGAGCCGAGGGCGCGCCCGGGCCGGGCGGCCCCGGAAGGGACCGAGAGTCCCCGGACTGGACGCCGGGGCGGTAGAGCCAAGAGGGGTGGCTCGGCCCCGCCAGATGCCGGCTGCAAAGTTAGAGAGAAGAAAACTTCAGCCCCAGGGAGGTTCGGACCGCTACGCTCGCTGTGCCCCCGGAACCCCGCGCCCCTGAAAGAAGCCCCGCAGCCGCGTCCACCGCCGCGCTCGCCTCCCGCCCGGCCCCGGCGGCCCGGCGCCCGGATCAGCGGTGACTGCGTCCGCGCCGAGCACCCAACCAGGGGGCGGGGAGGGGGCGGGGGGCGGGCAACGTGGCCACCGGAGGAAGTTTCCCGAAGTTGTCGGTTTATTCAGGAGACCAGCCCGCGACCCGGCCGGATCGCCGAGGCGGCCCTGCGCGGGAGAAGTCGGAGTTGGGGTGCTCAGTGGGGAGGCGCCCCGAGACCGAGAGCGGCCTCTCCTCCGTTTCATTGCTCGCCCCTCGCCTTCCCGGCGCGCCACCAGGGATCGGACTTGGACTGAAGAAGAGAAGGAACGGTCGGGGTCGCCAGCAACGCCCCTCCCGGGTGAATACCGCTCCGGGTCGGAGCCGCGGGGGACCGAACCCCATCAGGATTATAAAACAGTACGGAAGAGACCCCCTCCGAAAACAAGGCTGGTCACCATGTGGGAACTGCTCATCTGGACGCTGGTGGCCCTGCACCGGATCTGCGCGACCGGAGCCCAAGGTATGGGGGGTCACCCCCACGTGGGGTGGGGGAGAGGGGGCGGGGGGCGGGAGCCGGTTGGCCTCACGACGGCCTCCGGGATTCCGGTCTTGCCCGGGGCAGAGCCCTCTCCCGGGAGTTTCAGGATCCGTTCCCCGAGTTTGGGAGCTCTTTTTCGGGGCATGGGGCGGTCTTGTTGAGACTTGTGGCTTCCGAATGAGGGAAGATGGGGGTCCGTGCAAGGAGGCGTCGCCCGTGGAGACTGAGAAGAGCCTTAGAGGAGTGGGTGGGGGTCGCTACCCACCCCCGCCCGCTGCGAGCGCCCTCGGGCTAGCGTGGGAGGGGCGGCCCTTCCTTGGGGGGCTCAGCGCCCGGCGGCACCCAGCGGCTGAGGCGGCTCCTGGGCCCCGGCTCGGAGTCCGCGGGGACCGGCAAGGCCCCGCCGGGCACGCGCTGGCCACCCCAGGGCAAGAGAGGGAGGCTGCAGGGCGGCTGAAAAGAGCCAGAGCAGAGTGCGGGGTGCCGGCTTGGGCGCCGCGGGAGGGCAGTTGCGGGGCCTGCACGTCCCGGAGCCGGCGCCCGGCTGCCTGGCCGGCCGCCGGGGCCAGGGGTGCTTCGGGGTGCGCGCCGGAGCCGAGGTCGCGAGCTCAGCCCGGGACCCACCGGGGGGCGGTGCCCTGGGCGGTCTGAGGCCGTCTCCCCTCCCGCCCTCCCCAGACACACACTCAGCAGCCTGCCTGTGCCGCCCAGTCGTGTCTGCAGCCGCCGCTCTGACCTGTAGCTGCCGGGAGCGGCCTCCCGGTGGAGAGGGGGCCGGCGGCTTTGGGGGTGGGGTTGTCGGGCCGAGGAGGAGGCGTGATCCGCCCTGCCCCCCTCCGGAGGGCGGGTACCCAGACACCCCCGAACCCCCCGCAGGTCCCCGCGGGGGAGGGCGGCTGCGCCAGTGCTTCTTGCCTTTGGTGTTGGCGGATCCAGACCGCGGTGCCCGCGGTGTCCGAGCGGCGCCTGCTGGGGGCGGAGAGAGACGAAGCCTGGACTGAGCTCAGGACTCCCTCCCCGGGCTTGGCCTCGCCTCCTTCAGGCTCGGGAGGGGATCTGGACCCGCCGCTGGGGGTACAGGGCGGGGAGGGGGAGGGCTCCGGTCTGCGAAGGCTCCAACCTCGAAAGGGCCCCACCCCATCTCTGGGGTCCCAGAACGGCAGGGAAGAAGGGACCCCCATTCTCCCAGTGTCAGGAGCTCCAGAGAGCTGAGATCAAAGAGATTAAAAATAATCAGCCCTCACTCAAGGGTTGAGGGGAGGATTTTACAGCGTAATTTATGTTAAAGCACTTAGAAATTTTGTAATGGGGCCCTGCAAATGTAAAGTAATAAAAGTTATTATTATTTTTACGATCATCGTAAAATCTTCCAGCAGGCAGGGACTTCAGAGGTCGTATTGTTCTAGTAGCCATTTAACAGATGGGAAGACTGAGGTCTGGGACCTTAGGTGACTCGCCCCAAGCCACTGGGGGCAGGAGTCAGAACCCAGACCAGGTGAGTTCTAAGCCCCTCTCCCCCTTCAACGAGGACCATCTGCAGCTGAGGTGGACCCTAGGACAGGGTCCCTCTTCTGAGGGCCGGGGGAGGATGGTGAGGCTGACAGGACAGGAACAGGTCCGTATGCCTTAGGACACATCCCAGCTCTGCTCTGAGACGCCCGTGGGGTTACTAGCTGAAAGCCAGGACACAGGGAGGACTCTGGATGCTTCCAACTTAATTACTGCACAGACTCCAGTAACCCCAGGGTGTCCCTGGGCAGCTGGCTTGCTAGCTCTTGTCCCACCCAGGACCCGGCTTGTCAAGAGTCCCCAGGGCACCTGAAGCCTCTCCTTGCACGTCACTGAGTCGTTTCCACGTCCCACCTCCACATGTGGCCCAGCCCCACCTAAGGCCAAGTGCCCTCGCATCCGCCCTGCTGAAGGCCAGGCCGCCTTGTGTCCCGTGCTTCCGATGGGAGGGGCTCGCTGTCAGAAGCAGTTAAGGTCTCTCTGATGGATTCACTCCCTCTCCCGCTTCTCTTGTTTGCTGCCCGCCTGAGTGTGGCTGCCCAGGCCCCCGCAGCGCCGTTCCTACTCTCTGGCCCCCAGAGAGTGTTTCCAGCCTCCACCGGGTCCTCTGCTTCCATTGTCGCCTGGGCGGCAGGCTGTGCAGGGCATTGTGGGGAAACCTGGCCTCGGCCCAGGTCTGGGGGCTCTGTTGCCTCGTGTGTCGGGTTAGGAGGGTCAGGCATGGAGCTCCGGGGTCGCTTCTTATCTGCTCTGGGGTTCGGAGTTTCTCCTTTGCCTCTCTTCTCCGTGCCGTTAACCCTTTGGGGGTAGCTGCCTGGAGAATTCCCATGGAAAGAGGAGCCTGGCGGGCTGCAGTCCGTGGAGTTGCAGAGACTCGGACACGACTGAGCAACTAAGTACATTAAAAGCCTCTGGCCCTGTCTGTCACTTTTGAGCCCATGAACCCCGTTCTTCGGTCGGGATATAGAGGGGAACCAAGCAGTATTCCTCGCTGGGGACAAACCTCACACTGGCCAGTGCCAGACTTTATCTCCACTGAGCCTAGTTGTTTTTTTCAGGTCCTGGCAACGTTACCTGTTTATACTGAAAGCTACCATTTGACCATTTCCCCTGAAACTCAGTGTCACAAGGGTCCCGTGTATTTCCCAAACTAAGTGCAGTGATGTGTAAAAAGACCTGAGTCCATAAGAGGGAGCCAGGCATCCTGGGGGCGCCCAGCAAGAGCCTGGTGCAGGTCCTTGTGGTTGTTGCTGTTCAGACCCTCAGTTGAGTCCAACTCTTTTGCGACCCCAAGGACTGCGGCCGGCCAGGTTCCTCTGTTCACGGGATTCTCCAGGCAAGAACACTAGAGTGGGTTGCTGTTTCTTCCTCCAGGAGATCTTCCTAACCCAGGGATTGAACCCACATCTCCTGCATTAGAGATGGGTTCTTTACCACTGAGTCACCTGGAAAGCCCTAGAAGGTGCTTAGTAAAGGGTGATTGTTATTGTTATCATGATTGTTTTTACTCTAAGCCAAGGAACCACGCGGAGAAGGCAATGGCAACCCACTCCAGTGTTCTTGCCTGGAGAATCCCAGGGACGGGGGAGCCTGGTGGGCTGCCGTCTGTGGAGTTGCACAGAGTCAGACATGACTGAAGCGACTTAGCAGCAGCAGCAGCAAGCGACCATGAGGAGTAGGTTCCTGGCCATCCACCGAAAAGGCCTTGAATACCTTTCCGTCACCCAAGACCCTTCCTTGACTCCACTCTGTGGCCACATCACCGTGACTCAAAGTGGCCTTCTGGCAGTGCTGGTCCGGACTCCCAGGCTCTCGCATTGGAGGGTGGGTGCATCTTAAGCACCCGGCAAGATGTCTCATGTGCCTCGAAGACTTGACCACTGCTACTGGAACATCCCGGGGAGGCCCGGAGGCTGGAAGCTGCAGCCCGGCCAGCTGGCCCAGAAGGTGCACGGAGGGGAGTCTGAGCTGAGGGAACCAGGCAGTGGAGGATCGGGAGGTCCAGCAGCCCTGGAGGCTCCTGGAGGCTCTGGAGGGAGAAAGTTTAGTGCTGGGAGGTAATCACAATGAAAGCCCAACAGCACTCAAGGGAACGGGATGAAAGTTTAATTACATGGTGTGGCTAAGCTGTAATTATTAATTACTGACAGCAAAAAATAACTTATTGATCAGGGCGCCTTACTAATTACCACGAGGCCGAGTGGCGTGCTTGCCTGGGGCTCAGCTGACGTGTGTCAGGAGGCCCACATGATGGTGGGCCTGGTCGGGGGGTGGCAGTGTTCCCCTCCTTCCCTTCTCCCAGGGCCAGAAAGGTGGCTCTCCGCCCCGCACAGCCCTCGCCGTCGCCCTCTGCGCCCCCGGGCTTCGGCTGGGCAGTCTGGAGCATTTCTGGCTGTGGTTGACACAGTTTGGTGCTTTGGCTTGGCCAGAGAAGCCTCGCCCCCACCTGGGACGGACAGACTCAGGACCCCCACCCAGAGAACCGAGTCGTGCTGGCAGCCTGATACCTGCCTCCGAAAAGCTCCCTTTCATGCATTTGTATAGCAAATATTTATCGACCGCCTCTCCTTTATGTCCTCTGCTGGAAGGCCAAAATAGGGGCCAGCAACCTTGTTCCATCAAGAAAGGGAGGCTGGGAAAGAGGCCAAGTCCTTTACAGCAGTTCTCTGTTTAAACAGTGCCTGAAGGGTTGACTTTAAAATAATGTGTTAAACTGCATATTGGTATGCATTCGATCTTGTACCACGGAACGCAGTTGGGCTGTAAGCTCAACAGTAATAGTGAACTTGTTCTTCGTCCTTGGGACTTACATGGATCGGTTCGTCTGACTTGAAACACGAAAATCCTTCCAGTGCTGACCCCACCCTGTCCACAAGCCTGGGGCAAGTGGCCATGTGATCTCTACTTGCATACCCCTGGCAACAGGGGCCTCACTACATTACAAAACAAGCCGGTTGTTAGACAGCTGTGCTTTGTGTTGGTGAGCCTTCCCGGGGCTGGTTTTCCTAGCCCTTGCAGGAATCCTCTGATTGACTGGAACCACCCCCTTTCCTTCCCCTCCTCCCCACTCCCTCTGACTCCAGGCCCCTTAGGGAGTTGGAAAACTGAGCTGGAATTGACACTGGGTGTTAGGGTGCTGCCTGTGGGATTTCCACCCTGGCCCCGCCTGGAGCGTGTTGCCGCAGACAGCCCTGAGGCTGGGGGAATGAGTCATCATAAATTTGGGGCCTTGGGATGCCAATAGCAACAAGTGGGCCAGCGGCGGCCCCGAAGCCTGTAATGGAAAGGAAAACGAGCCTGGTTGCTGAGACATCCCAGCCTTTCCTCAGCCTCCCACCCACTTCTGTCCACTGGGGGCGGAAAGAGGGGCCAGTGAGCCAGGCTGGTGAGTGAGGCTGAGCAAGAGACCTCCAGGGCTGCTCAGGGTCCCGGGGCAAAGCGAGGCAGGGGCTGCCCAGCTTGTCTCATCCGGTTCCCTGAGCCAGGGGTACGGAGTTTCAAGTGCGCAGCAAAGTGGTTCAGTTACACATCTACGTGTATCTGTTCTTTTTCAAATTCTTTTCCCATTTCGGTTGTTACCTGAGGTTGAGCAGAGTTCCCTGTGCTACACAATAGGTCCTTGTTGGTTATCCTTTTTTGTTGTTGTTTTAAAGTCTTTCTTGAATTTGTTACAATATTGCTTCTGGGTTTTTCTGGTTTTGGTTTTTTTTTTTTAATGTTCTGGTTTTTTGGCCTTGAGGCATGTGGGATCTTACTTCCCTGACCAGGAATCAAACCTGCATCCCTTGCCTAAGAAGGCGAATTCTTAACCACTGGACCAGTAAGGAGGTCCCGGTTATCCGTTTTAAATACAGCAGTGTGTACATGTCCATCGAGAATATTGTTTCTCTTGAGCCAGGAGCTCGTGCTCAGACTTCCTCGCCCCTCTTCCCAGCTCTTCCCACCTCTGGCCCTGCAGGTACAGCTGCCTGTAGCATCCTGCCCTCTGGGTTGGGTCCTTGCTGAATCCCTGTCATCCAAACTCCATCTTTCTATAGGGAGGCTATTGGCAGGACTGGTAGGAGGCTTGGGTAATGCCCATCCAGGCATGGAGGCACCTTTTGAAATACAGGAGAGGGGAAGACTTGCATCTGCAATTAAATGCTCTAGTCGGGCTCACTTCCCCTTGCAGCCCATCGGCCAGAGCTGATCACGTGGTCCCCACCCAGTGGTCCTTTCCAGGCAAGGAGCTGGGGGGTGCAGGCTTCCCTGTGCTGGAAAAAGAGCATCTCAGCCTGCTCTGGTGATGCCGACCCTTCCTCACAACCGCAGGGCCGACACTGGTCTCCAGAAGGGCATTTCATGCAGAGCAGTCACTTAACCCAAGACATGGCCATCCCTCAGGCACCCCCCTGAGCCGCCCCTAGCCAGTGCTGTTTCTTCCCTGCCTTTTGAGCTGTTTTTTTTCCTTATGCTGTTGAGAGGTGGCGTGTAGAGTGGCCAGTGGCTTGGAACTGGGCCAGCCTGGGTTCCAGCTCTGCCACTTCAGGTTAGTCTCTGCCACTTTTCGTTCCATCACTTGGACGCTCAAGCCCCGTTGGCTTGTTTGTAATACAAGGAGAAGTAAATGAGAGAACACGAGCGGAGCACTCAGCATGGAGCCTGACACATCTCAGGCACTTAATAAGCTAATTTAACTGTGTTTGCACTTCTGCGTTTGCTCTGCTGAAGGGTCTTCAGATTGGACCTCAGGTTGATTTCGTTTCCAGGCTCCCCCCCGCCCCTGTGGTACCTTTTCTCTGTATTTCTCCCATGTGTTCCTCTTGCTTCACTTTTGCTTGCTTCTTGCCCAGAGTAGAGCGATTTGGCTGCTCCTTCCCGTCCTAGGTGGGGCGTGGCCCAGTGGTAAAAAATCCGCCTGCCAATGCAGGAGACGTGCATTCAATCCCTGGGTGGGGAAGAGCCCCTGGCGTAGGAAGTGGCGCCACTCCAGTATTCTTGCCTGGGAAATCCCATGGATGGAGGAGCCTGGCGGGTTACAGTCCATGGGGTCGCAAAGAGACAGACACGACTGAGACCCTGAGCACACCCCGTCCTGGGGATGTCCAGAGGCGAAGCCAGCTCACACATGGTGCCCGTTTCTCCACGTCAGGTGTACGCCAATCCTGGCCTGCCTCCACCCTCCTTCACTTCCAGTGTGTGGGTAAACTGAGTCTCACAGCGATTACCTGCCCAAGGCTCCACAGCTGGGAAGTCAGGATTTGAACCTGGGGCTCTGCGGGGCGTCTTTCCACTGCCCGGGCTGGCCTGTGCCTCCATAGCCTCCTTCACTGACGTCTTCCCAATGAGAGGTGCCAGACCCGTGCTGCTGTTGGCAGGCAGGGTCTGGTCCCAGGGCGGGCGTGGCGTTTGGAAATAGCCCTGGGAGCTCCTCCTCCTGCTCCTGACCCTCCTGGCTCTCACCTCTGCCCTGGTTCCATCAGCTGGCAGAACGTGAGCCTTCAGGAGGGCAGCCCCTTCTGCCCTCGCCTCCTCTCCTGCTTTGGCCTGGCCTCCCTCCTGGGGGGTGGGAGGACCTGGACATGTTAGGGGAGTCTCCTGAGGGGCCCTTGGGTGGTGTTCATGACTGGCTGCCCCGTGGCTGAGCTTCACAGAGTTTTCTAAGCTGAATGGGGGTGGACAAGAGAAGCAATTAAAGTTTGATCCATTTAGGAAGCTATTAGTGACCCAGAGGGGTGATGAAATTTTGATGATGTGATAATCCGAAGAGGAGGAAATATTACTGGCCGCAGTGCAACCCATTCGGGGAGTTCAGCTTCTGGGGTGGACATGGAGACTCTCAGGGGCCTGCTGGAGCCACGACCCCGGATCCCCCACACCTAGACTCCTCTGTGGGAGGGGGCTGTGTTGCCCAGAGTCTGAGCCGTGGCACCTGCCTGCCTGGGCTTGTCCCCGGGTAAGGTAAGCCAGTTCTGAGTCTGGTCTAGGTGTCCTATTTCCTGCTTCGAACCACAAGGGGCGGTTCAGAATGTGCCTCCAGAGGGTCCAGATGGGATAATGTGGGCCCATAAGGGGCCTGAGACACAGAAGTCTCCCTGAATTCATTTTCCCGTCATTTACTGCTTGGGTAACCCTGGATAAGGTACACAGCCTCCCTGGGCCTCGGTTTTTCCATCTGTCAAGTGGAGATACAGCTGTCCTGAGCTCACTGGGTTGTAACAGGATTTAATGAGACACGCTAAGCTCTTAGGACAGAGCTCCGTGCGTGGTAAACACTGAGCCAGTTGTACAGCGGTGTCATTATTGGCATCTTGGTGTCAAGAAACAAAGTCACCTTTGGGGCTGCAGTTTATCTTGTGACCTGTCACCAAATACCTCCTCTCCCTTTATTTTTCACAGACCTGCCAGTTAGCATCTCAGCTTCCACTATTAGGGATCTATTTCTTTGGCTGAGACATTCCCCGCCTCCAGCATAAAATGCAGATACACCACATGTACACCCAGATATGGAGCTACCGGCTCTTCGGGCCTTGAGGTGGATGTCTTTACGGGATCCTTTCCTAGAAACTCAGTTGTCTGCGGGCGACGCTCACGGCATCTCAGTTTCCTCTTTATCCCAACCTATGAAGGGTGTGGGCCAGAAAGTATTCAGTTACTCACCTTGTTAGCAAGTTCAGAGACGTGAAGCCACTTGCCAAGGTCCCTTGACTTGTCCGAAAAAGACAGCGAGGGCGGGTCAACTAACTGCCTCTTAGGTCACAGCTTTTGATCCTGTTGAGACATCCACGTTCGGGACTCGCTCGCCTTGCCGCTCTGCTTGGGGATTAGGGAGCCGTCTCGTGTGACCCCAGGCTCTGCCCCGGCTCGGGTAGGTGCTCTGCCAGGGCACGGGCTGCAGGCTGGCATGGCCTCGCCTGTCTCAGAGAAACTCAGACCTCTTTCTAGAGGCCCCATCTGCTCTCCCATTGGGTTTTGGGGTTTGTTTCTGAGATTTTTCTATGTGGACCATTTTTAAAGTCTTCACTGAACGTGTTACAATATCGCTTCTGTTTTTTATGTTTTGCTTTGGTTTGTTTGACCACAAGGCATGTGGGATCTCAGCTCCCGGACTGGGGATCGAACCCACACCCCCTACACTAGAAGGCAAAGTCTTAACCACTGGACCGCTAGGGAAGCCCTATTCCATGGGGGTCTTAACAGTAGGATCAAAAGGCTGGGACCTCTTGCGTCTCTCCCCACCCCCCACACCCTACTGATGGACCTTTGCCCTCGTGGCTTCCTCCACTGGGTACCACCAAGCCCACCCCAGTCTGCCCTCTGCACAGCTGCAGTCTCCCCTCTCCCCGACCCTGCCCAACCCCAGGCCATCAGCGCCCTTCCCTCCTCCCCCCCCCCCACCCCCACCCCCGGCTGGAATACGTCTTCCCAAATGGCCCTGAGCCACTCAGATGCCGATGGCCTGGATGTCTCATATGACACTTGGTCTTGTTGATTCTGAATTATCTCTTCATGTGTGTGTGACTGATTTCTTTAATTATAAACTCCTTGAGTTTAGATAATAACCCTTCATCAACAAGGAGCGAGGTGTTAGACATAAATTATTGTTCTCCATTAATGAACTTAACCCCTGGAAGCAGGGGTAACCGTGACGATAGAGACGGAAGAAGGCTTGTGACACCACGCGGCCTCGGAGGCCAGGGTTCATTCTCGCTCGGTCCCTCCTGGCTCCCCGGGTCCTCCGTGGGAAAGCGCGGGGGCATAGGAACAGCATTTCCAAGCTCTCCCATGAAGGGCTCTAGGGGTGGAGGAGAGTGGACGTGTGCCTTGGGACCGGCTACACCACCTTTTGCTTTTTTAATGCCGGAGAGTTTGCATTCCATTCCTCAGTCTCTGTGAATTCTATTTTAACACACAAAGGGTATTTTAAAGGCCATTGATGTTGCTGGAAGATGTGGTTCGTCTGCCCCCTGGCTTCCTGGAACCCCCGGGGATAGAAGTCAAACTTGGCTTTGAAAATTGTGAATGAGATGATCCCTCTGGTCACGTCGTCTGTTAAGAGTCCAGGATGCCTTACACATATATATTTCAGCCATTTGTGTGAAAGTGTTTCCCTAACGTTGTATCTTATCAATACATACCCACCTCCTAAGATAGTTGTATCCCAGACATAATCAACCCTGGGCCACCATAACCACCCACCGTGACTCGTCTGGTGCCTCCTGGGTCCCTAGAGGACTCAGCTGTCTTGGGTGCTTGGTGTTTGCTGGGCCCTCCCTTCGCTTCCATACCATCAGGGACCTGTTTCCCGGCCTCTCCCTGGGCCCTCTGGCACCGCCCCCCACCAAAGGCATCAGACATCAGCTCCACCACAAAGCTGTGACTGAAGAAGAGCTGGGAGCAGGGTGTTCAGTGAAGGCCCGAAGACTCTCCCAGTGAGAGGCACTGGGCTGCAGTACCCGTGCCCCCTGCCCAGGACTCTTCCTTACTCACACGCATACGCCTTCCAGGAGAGCCGAGGTCACCAGAAACGGTGCTCTGGCAAAGCAGGGCCTTGGTGGAGTTCCCTGATGACCCAGTGGTTAAGACTCTGCCTATCAACGCAGGGGGCACGGTTTCAATCCCCAGTCCGGGACGATCTCACATGCCAGGGGCAACTCAGCCCATGTGCCACGGCGACTGAACCTGAGCTCTGGAGCCCGCAAGCTGCCGCTGCTGAGCCCATGTGCACAGGACGGAACCCTGCAAACCCAGAGGCCGTGCTCCCCAACAGGAGAGGTCCCCGTGGCGAGAAGCTTGAGCACCGCAGTGAAGACCCTGCTCATAACAACTAGAGAAGGCCCGAGCCAAGAGCAATGAAGACCCAGCGGGCACAAATAAATAAAGGAAATTATGTTTTAAATGCAGGGCCTTAGGGCGATCTGCATCTTGACAGCATCACCGATGCAGTGGACATGAACTTGGGCAAACTTCAGGAGATGGTGAGGGACAGGGAGGCCTGGCGTGCTGCAGTCCATGGAGTCACAAAGAGTCCGACACGACTGAGCGACTGAACAGCAACAGTATAACCTACATCCCAGCAGCACTCCACGCCCGGCCCCTGCAGCCCCAGATGTTCTAGATCTGTTTCAGTCACTTCCCTCCTTGGTTCCTGGTGAGGCCCTCGGGCTTCTGGGTGCAGAACCCAGAGTATCCATGCACTCCCAGGCTCCCCTGGGGGCAGCCAGCCTTCCCCATCACGGCTGTTTGGCCCTCCCTGCCCTGGACTGAAGGAAGGACTCCTGTCCTGAGACCCTGCCGGGCACTCACACCTTCCTGCTCCATTGACCTTGAAGTCTCCCCTCCTGGCGGATGCTCGCTGACTTGGCCCAGCTCCCGTCGGGCTCAGCCTAGTGGGCTGGGCCTCTCCGTTTGGAAGCCCATCTCCCTGCCCTGGTGGAGCGGCTGTAGGCAGGGGGGCTGAGCCGGCGGGTAGGCCGGCGCGGGGCCAGAGCTGCCCAGGAGGGTCAGGGGGGAGTGCCTCTCATTAGCTCTGCCCCAAGCTCATTACCAGGCTGAGCATCACCAGGTGACAAATGGCTGTCGTCGGGGCAGCAGTAAATACGCTGCTGTCACTGCTGATGTGATTGCACTAATGAAGAGAGATCTGCCCGGGCAAGCCGAGGCGCTTCTGGCTGTGGCTCCGGCGGCCTGGGTAGCTCCGGCTGCGGCCCGTGCTCCCCACCCCAGGAAGACAGAGGCTGGACGTCGGGGAGAAGGAGAGAGGTGTTGGCACTGAATCTCTTTCTCCTGAGGCCTCGGCAGATGAAGAGCTTAGAAGAGGCCGGAAGCCTTCAGGAAAAAGGAGCATTGTTCGGCCCTGGGGAGGGTGTGATAAGGGGGCCCCCCGACCTCAGCCTGGGCGCTGGGCAGCAGCACTGGGGACCCGTCGGGTGCACTGCTGTGCTTTTGATGGTTCAGCCTCCCTCGCAGCGCCCGGGCTGAGAGCGGCTGCAGGAAGGCGTGGGGAGAAACACAGGCCCATTGTCCATGCCCCCGTGCCGGCCACCTCGCCTGTGATGTGAGGACCCATTGTGTGTCCAGGAACTCTGAATGTCCAGCCGCGGGGTGCCGGGAGCAGGCCCCTTGCTCCACATCGCCTGTGCCTCCGCTGTGGGAGGGCTCCGGGCCCAGTCTGGGGGTCCCAGCTGAAGCAAAGATGCGCCCCTGAGATGCTGACCCGCAGATGGGGCCACGGGAGTGGGGATGGAAGAGAGGCTGACCAGAGCCTTGGGGAAGGGGGCACCTTGCACCTGCACCCTCAGGAGGGCATCCTGGCCCCAGGGGTTGCCTGCGTCATTGTTGGAAGTGAGAGAGTGGCCTGGAGCGCTGGGCTCTCCCCTGAGCCTGATGGTGTCCCCCTATATAAAGGGCACAACTTGGTCGTTCTCGACACATGTAGAAAGCCTAAAAGCATCACCAAGTCTCCATTGAGTTTCCTCATGGCCCTGGTCACCCTCTCTGCCTGCTGCATAGACCTGTGTCTTTTCCTTTTTTTTCCGATGGATATCCAATTGTTCTAGCCTTGTTTTTTCGAAAACTTTCCTTTTGCCGCTGAATTATCTCTGTGCCTTTGAAAATCCATTTGTCCCTGTCCATGTGGGTCTGTTTCTGGGCACCGTTCTGCTTCATTTCTCTATTTGTCTGTCTTTATCCCAGCAGCACATGGTCTTGGTTACCACTGCCTTGTACTAAGTCCTGAAACCAGGTAGTGTCAGCTCTCTAACTCTGTTCTTTTTCAGAGTTGTTTTGGCTCTTCTAGGTCCTTTTCCATCGCCGTGTGCATTTTATACTTTGCTTAATGTTACCTATGAATTTTGGAATCAGATTTTCTTAAAAGTCTTGCTGGAACTTCCAGTTGGAATTGCATCGATAATAGAGACCAAGTTCAAGGGTGTCAATATCTGACCGCGCTGAGTCTTCCAGCCCACGAGCCTGGGCTGCCCCTCCATCGTTTGGTGCTTTGATTTCTTCTCAGCAACATGCTGTGGGTTTCACAGTCCAGGTTTTAAACATCGTCTGTCAGGTGTATCCCTAAGAGTTTCATGTTTTCTATGCATCGTCAGTGCTTTTTAAATTTTGACTCCCGGTGGTTTGTCTGGAGGATACAGGCACACAGTGGATTTTGACTCAGATCTGAGACGTGGCCAGACCCGGTGATCGATTTTAGTCGCTTTTCTGTGGATTCCGTCAGACCATCAGGTTGTCTTCAAACCCACAGCCTCACTGTTTGTCCAGCCTGGATCCTCTCTCTTGACCTGTTGCACGGGTGAGACCCTCCACGGGGCTTTGTTTTCACCCCTCTCGTTGCCAAGCGGCCGTTAACAGGGAGCAAATGCACACCTTCGAGGTGGCTTAACCACTGAGGTCAGGCTGTGCTCGGCCACATTCTGGAGGGGCTTCCTGCCACGGCCCAGCCCTCCGGGTGCTCGCCCTCGGCTGTCTCTCTGGCAGCCTTGGAAGCTCTGCAAGCTTCAGGAGGGGAGCAGGAAACACAGGCCGTGCCTGTCTTGTCTGTCCAGCCCTGTGATGAGCACATGCGTTTGGGAGAGTGTGTCTTCCTCCCCTGATCCCTCCTCTGGCCCTAAATCCTGGAGCCTCCCTAAGGGGCAGCAGATGAGCAACAACTCTAGGGCAGCTCAGGGAGCCTCTCAGGTCAGATTACCAAGGGCTAACCAATTCCACAGAGGAGGACGTGAGGCCAGGGGACTCAGTGAGGTGTGTTCAACCACGGCGCTCGGGCAGTTGGGATTTCAGGTGCCTTTTGCAGGCTTCACTCCGCGGCCGGTGTTAGCACTTTGGCCACCCTAACTGAGAAGCCAGCCTCTGGCAGGACCGTGATTCCTCTGGATCCTCTTTCTCAGCTCCACCTGAGCTGCGGGGATGCTCACGTTGACCGGATTGGGGCTTGGGAGGGAGGGAGGGCGGGCTGCAGAACCTGCCGGGTTCGGAGGGTCTGGGGGCAGACAGCACCGCTGTGGCCAGGGCCTCTGCCGGGGAAAGGGGAGGTCAAGAGTCAGCCCCTGAGGTGCGCATTTGGAAAGGGCATAACCCTAACCCTTTCACGTTGGCTCCCCTAAACCCAAGTTCTCCTGGAGTTTGGTGGGTCTGAACAGCCCTTTACAGGGTTGAGCATCAACTCTTAGAGCCCCTTTCCCTGGACATTCAGCCCAGGCGCTCCTCCGCCACCCCAGCTCTCAGCCTCAGACACGCAGCCGGCTTATCTCCCAGACAGTTCGCTTTTGGAGTCAGTGCGTGATAACAAGAAGTCCCACGGACTGACCCTTTGCCGTGACCCAGATATGGATGGACCGGTCCTCTCAACAAGCCCATGAGAAAGCATCCTTTCCCCACTGAATGGATTAGGGAACCGGGGGCCCACCCTTGCCCACCCACCCTGCCCTTGACCTGCCTGCCATGGACTCTGCCAGCCTGTCGCAGCCTCTGCCCCTGACTTTTGTGTTCACCCCAAGACCAGCCTCCTCTGGGGATCCCGAGCTCCTGTCTTCTCCAGCCACCTAGGATCTCCCTGCCCGTTCCCACAAGGAAAAGGGCACTCGAGCACCCCAGACCTCAGCTCACGTGCAAGGAGGTGGGGCTGAAAAAACACAGTCGGGATGTCGGTCACCACGGTCATCACCGTCACCATCTCATATTTGGTCGAACCTGGAGCGTCACTAGTGAGACACATCACTCTTTTACGCGCCAGTAAGACAGAGAAGATGCGGCCGTTCCGTCTGCAGGAAGATGCATCCTGACTGCAGAGATGTGAACGTGCACTTGCAATCCCTGGAACTGGGTGATAGCCATGATGGATAGAAAGCCACACCCACCAGGTTCCGTACTGAGGGTCCCGGGTGTATTAATGCGTTTAACCCTCACAGCGCCCCCTCAGCCATCCTCTTGACCACAAAACAGGCCAGTGGAATCAATTCCGAAAATTTAAGAAGCTCATCCTGGCAGTGTTCATGGACTGGCCCGCCTTGTGGAGATTCCCCTGGGACCCTGGTTCCCGGCCAGCACTTGACCCTGTCAGTTGGGCCCCAGGAGGCCCAAACGGAGCAGAGCTGCAGGGCCAAGAGGCCACCCCAGTGGACTGAGCGCTGACTTTCCAGACTCATTGGAAACCCTGGGGACCCATGCACTGGGGCTCAGGCCCCTGTGTTTGCCTCCAGGGCTCTAGAACACTCTCCCCTCCCGCCCCCACCATCTTCCTGACGTGCTGGACCCGATGAAGCCTCTCCCGGCCCAGCCTGCCCCGGGCTTTACATTCCTCCCAAAGCTCCACCCGATGCCAGCACCTGTCTCCTCGGGGACAGTGGCCCCAGAGGAATGAATGTCTGGCTTCATCCCTCCCCAGGCCTGCCCTCTGAGCTGGGGCTTCCGGGCCAGGCTTCTGAATCAGCTCCGCCTGGCTCTCTCCTCTCCCGTGGCTGTTCCCAAAAAAAGCCAAGTGAAGAGCTTGGCTCTCATTGCACGGGACCCCGGGACCGGCTGGCACAGCTGAGCGCCCTGCATCCGCCCAGCCCTCAGATGTTAGGTGGTGTTGCTGATGGTTTCCTTGGAGAGACCGAGGCCCGGAAGACAGCTGGCCTCTCTCCCTGCCTCCCCAGCCTTGGCCAAGCCGTTAGGCCCCCCTGAGGCACCATTCTGGGGTGTCACCTCTCCAACCCTCAAAAGGTCCCTCCTCACGCCCTGACTCTCCAAAGACCTCCGTTGATGGAGATGCAGGGACTGGCCTGCCCGTCGCGTGCAGCTCTGTCTCACTCAGTCCTGCTCAGAGACCACGCCGAGGGGACAAGCTCTGAAAGAGGGTCTGGCTCCAGCAAGACCTCTCTCCCACCCACAGGACCAGTGACACAATCCACAGGGCCCAGAGTGAGATGAAAGTGCAGGTCCCTTAGTGATCAATTGTTAAGAATTCCAAGATGGTGATAGCAAAGCATTGACCTAGGAGCAGGGCCCCTAAGCTCGGGTCACTGGCGCATGAGGCCCGCCCTGCCCTCTGGTCAGACCTGTAAGTGATTCCCCTTCCCTCTCTTGGCCTCCGTTTCCTGGTCTATAAACTCAGCTCAGCCGTCCGGGATCCTGTTTTCCTCTTGCCGGCTTCTCTGGGCGCCCACTACCTCTCCTTGGGCTGAGAAGGCAAGGCGTTCTCTTGTCTCAAGTTCTGGGGGTAAGACAAGAGGAGGCAGGATGGTGAGCAAGCCTGGAAACCTGTCCATGAAGTTCACCGGTTTTGTCTGGTGAATCGTCTGGATCACTGTGGGCAGGAGAATGAAGGGGAAAGGTCTGGGATTCAGCCCTGCCTCTCGGGGACTGGCTTGTCTGGTCCTGTCTGGAATGCATTGCCTGTCTGCTTCTCCTATGAGAAGCCGTGTACAAAGTGCCTTTGTCTTCAAGGTCAGAGCACACCTCGGCTGGAATCCTGGCCTTGCTGCTTGCTAGGACCTCGGTGAGATACTCTCCCAGCCTCGGTTATCCCATCTGTAAAATGGGGCAGCAACATATATTGCTTAGAGAATGTTGATCCTCCAGGATCCAGTTTCCTTCTCTCCTGTGACTGGCAGACTTTTTGAGGGACATCAGGAAGATCCTTCTGCAACTATGGATAGATTCCTCTTCTATAGTCGGGGGTGACATGGCGCATCCAGCATATAGTACATGCTCAGGAAATACTGTGACTATTCACAGCTGTACCACCACCACCGTTGCCATGGTTATGCCTTCCCCAGGTTCAGCCAGGTTAATCCAGGGTCTTGGGAGGCACCTGAGACGGATGCTCAGAACATCAGCACCACTCGGAGTTTGCTAGAAGTGCAGACTCTCAGGCCTGGCTCCACAGGTGATGAATCAGAATCTGCATTTTAAGGTCCTTGTTAAGATTCTCCCGGCCCAGCCCCAGCCCCATCTGTGGAGGCGCAGGAGACCTGAGCTGTGTCCCCACCCCACAATCCTCCTCCTGAAAAAACAGCCCAGAGGGTCTGCTTTGTTAATGGTCTGTCTGCGGTGGCATCTTTGATTCAGGAACATGAAAGGGAATCACCCTTTAAATAAACAAAATGGAAAATTCTCCAGGGGACAAGCACAGGAGCAGGCTGTGAGAACTCATCACTTATTTAAGTGCGATTCCCCCAACACTGTGGATCCGTTAAATACCAGGGAAGAGCGCAGAGCAGCCCAGCCAGAACCGCCGGCAGGAGGGAGCCACGTGTGTCGGGGCCTGAGAAGGCGTGGGGTGCAGGGGAGTCGACCTGATGGCATCCGGTCCCCTCCGTGGCCCTGGGCCAGATCTTTGACTCCCTCCCTGTCTAACCCACTCTCGCAGAGCAGAGAGGGAACTGAACTGGGTCGGGATGCCATCACACTTCCCCAGTGTCTCGTCCCACTCAAGTTCTGGGGGCCTGGAGAGGGGTGGGAGGACCTCGTCCCTCTTTCCTGCCCTCCCTGTCAGGACAAAGGTCAAAATGCAGGAATTCCTTTTTCCGCGACTCAGCCAGCTAAGGTGGTGGATAGGCGCTAGCACCCTGGGGCCAGGCTGCCTCTGTGGCTGCGGACAGGCACCCTGGGCTCTCTGAGTCTCAGTTTCCCCATCTGTAAATTGGGAAGGGTCGTACTTCCTTCTCGAGGTTGTTGTCAGGATTAAACATTATTATGCTTTAGAAGGGCTTCTGCCATATTGTTGCCCCTATGTGAGTATTTGTTAAGTTGAAATAGGAAGCAATAATCTGGTGGGGAGGGCTTCCCAGGTGGCTCAGGGGTAAAGAAGCCACCTGCCAATGTCGGAGATGGGGCTTTGATCCCTGGGTTGCAAAGACCCCCTGGAGTATGGAGGAAATGTCTACCCACTCCAGTATTCTTGCCTGAAAAATTCCATGGGCAGAGGACCCTGGCAAGCTACAGTCCAGGGAGGTCACAAAGACTCAGAGCCGTTTGCGAGTGTGTGCACGTGTGCACCCCCGCACACACACACACACACACACACACACACACAGACACAGTCCAATGGGGAAAAGGTGACGTCTTCCCCTGAGGAATCAGGAAGGACTTGGTCTTTCACCAGAAATTTGGGGAAATGTCAGCCATTATTTCTTCAAATATTTTGCTGCCCCGGTCTCTCCTCTCCTCCTGGAATGTCAGTAACACCTGGATTAGATGCGTTGCTGTTGCCCCACATGTCCCTCAGGCTTTGCTAACATTTTGAAAGCTTTTTTCTTTCTGTTCTTCAGATCAAATAGTTTCTATAAGTGTATTTTAAAGTTCACTGTTTCCTCTATTTTTTCCATTCTGCTGTTAAGCCCATTTACTGAATTTTAAAGTTTAATGTACTTTAGTTTTCAGTTCTAAAATTTCCACATGGCTTGATAGATTATATGTACTTTTTTCTAGCTCGCTGAAGAGATACTGTCTTTTCTTTCATTAAGGACATTGTGTCATTTATCTCATTGAGTCTATTTCTAAGAACTACTTCACAGTCAGTGTCGGCTAATTGCAACATCTTCATTTCAGGGTCGTTCTCCACTGGTTGTCTTTAATCTTGAGAGTAGTTCATATTTTCCTGGTTCTTTGCATGTGGAGTAATTTTGAAATGTATCCTGGGCTCTGTGTTGGTGTGTTAGGGAAACATATGTGTATGTACACACAATGGAATATTACTGAGCCATTAAAAAGGATGATGTAATGCCATTTCCAGCAACATGAGATTACCATACTACGTCAGAAAGAGAAAGACAAATATCAAATGATATCACTTATCTGTGGAATCAGACATGATGCAGATGAACATACCTATGAAACAGTAACTAACTTACAGACATAGAAAACAAACTTGGGGTGGAGGAGCGGGGGGAGAGAAGGTGTGTGAGATTAACTGACGCAGGTTATTATATATAGAGAGAGAATGGATAAGTAGCAGGGTCCTACTGCATAGCACAGGCTTCCCTGGTAGCTCAGTTGGTAAAGAATCCACCCGCAGTGCAGGAGACCCCGGTTCAATTCCAGGGTCTGGAAGATCCGCTGGAGAAGGGATAGGCTACCCACTCCAGTATTCTTGGGCTTCCCTTGTGGCTCAGCTGGTAAAGAATCCGCCTGCAATGCGGGAGACCTGAATTTGATCCCTGGGTTGGGAAGATCCCCTGGAGAAGGGAAAGGCTACCCACTCCAGTATTCTGGCCTGAAGAACTCGATCAACTGTATGGTCCATGGGGTCGCAAAGAGCCGGACACGCCCGAGCAACTTTCACTTTCACCTCACTTTGGCTGTGTAGCACGGGGAACTATATTCAGTATCCTGCGATAAACGGTAACAGAAAGAAATACGAAAAAGAATGTATGCATATGTGTATAGCTGAATCCCTGTGCTATACAGCAGAAATTAAACACACCACTGTAAATCAGTTAAACTTCAATAAAATTTAAAAATAACGGTAAAGTAGCAGCAACAACAAAGTTGCAAAAAAGAGGGGAAATGCCATATAAAACAGGAAACTCACGAGGCGCCGTGAGCTTCAAGTCTTCTCCAGACTCTGCCTGCCTTGGTTCACTCTCCAGTACCTTGAGGTGGTTGCTTTCTATCTGCATCAGCTGTGGGGTAGCTGCTCTGGAAGGAGTTCCCCTGTTGTTGTTCAACTGCTCAGTCGTGTCCTACTCTTTGCGACCCCAAGGACCGCAGCCCACCAAGCTTCCCCATCGTTCACTATCTCCTGGGGTTTGCTCAAGCTGACGTCCATCGAGTCGGTGATGCCATCCAACCAACTCATTCTCTGCCATTCCCTTCTCCTCCCGCCTTCAATCTTTTCCAGCATCGGGGTCTTTTCCAATGAGTTGACTCTTCGAATCAGGTGGCCAAAGTATTGGAGCTTCAGCATCAGTCCTTCCAATGAATATTCAGAGTTGATTTCCTTTAGGGTGGAGTGGTTGGATCTCCTTGCTGTTCAGGAGTTCCCTGCGCTGAGCCAGAAGCAGAATCTCCTCCTGACTGTCCCCTTCCTCGTGCTACGGCTTTCCTGGGCTTTCGCTGAGAAGGTCTTTAGTGAAGATGGCAGAAGTTGGGGGATGGGAGTGACCTGCCCAGGCACTTTCCTTGCAGAAGACTTCTTGCTTGGCCCATCTTCCCGTGAACCCTGAGTGCGAAGGTGGGGTGCTTTCCCTCCTATGCCATTCCTGGGCTCTAAGTGGATGTGTTGGGTTTTTAGCCAACCCAGTAGATCCCAGAGACAAAAGCGCTGTGTGTTCATAGGACAGTGATAAAGAACCTTAACTCCTCGTTTCCCGTTTCTCAGCCCTGTGCTGGGCCCACAGAGTGTGTTCAGTCACCAAGTCGTGTCTGACTCTTTGTGACCCTGTGGACTGTGGCCCGCCAGGCTCCTCCGTCCATGGGATTTCCCAGGCAAGGATACAGGAGTGGGTTGCCATTTCCTCCTCCAGGGGATCTTCCCGACCTAGGGATCGAACATGCGTCTCCTGCATTGGCAGGCAGGTTCTTTACTACTGAGGCATCTGGGAAGCCCAGGGCACACAGTAGGCTTTCAGTAACTCCTCATTGAAAACTTAAGTGGTTGTGAATGGCAGAGACGAAGAAGTGATGTTTCCTTCTGCTTCTGCTGCCCTCCAGGCTTGACCTACTGCACCCTACCCCCACCCCACCCCACCCGACCCCACCCCCAGCCAAGAGCATCCTCTTTGGGCAAATTATACAAGAATCAACACGTATATGAACCTCCCTTTCCAGAGGGAGAGGCAAGTGAGCAGGAATGGCCATTCATACTCCAAGCCAGAAGCAACATTTGAAATGTGGCTGGGCAAGGTAGGGGGGCTCATTAAGAGGGGCATTCCTAAGTATCAGAACCGTGTCATTTGCAGACTAATGAATGGGTCTGGCTTAGAAAATTACCATTTTCCCTACTTGCAGGTGAGGAAACCTGCTTATTGGATCAAGGTCTCTCTGGTTTTGCCTTGGATTAAATTAATCACCACCCTGTTCCTCAACGGACTCTCCTCGCTGACCCGCTGCATTCCACAGGGCCTCCGGGCAGGCCCGCTCCGTCTGGTGGTGGATTCATGCACGAGCAGCCCGCCCTGGTCACGACTTGTCTGGTGGTGGATTCATGCACGAGCAGCCCGCCCTGGTCACGACTTGTTTTGCTCCGTCCTGTTTTGCCCTGGGTAGTTCCATCTTGCTGTCTTCTTCAAAGGAGGGTTCTGTGTGTGTTCTGCCTCTTCCTTGGTATGATCTTGCCCAGAGGCGGGGGAGCTGGAGGAGACGACTTCCTGCGGCTGACTTTGCAACCTCCTCCTCTTGATTTGCCCTTTTCTCCTGGAGATGGCCTCGAGAATTCTTTAGTTAATGGGCTGTAAAGTGCTTTGAAAACACAGACTGTTAAGTGGCATTGGTCCGGACTCACTAATTATTTATGATTTCAGAACAGCCAGTTAATTCACCGGGAGAGGAGGTTATATTGGCTAGGACGGTAAATCGTTCAGGAGAACCACGCAAATAGCGGGACCCCCCCCCCAACCCCGGCTTCCCCCTGAAGCTGTGTGTCTCCTGGAGATGCTGCTGGGAAAACTGGGCTGGGAGAGCCCTCTCCAGCCAGGTGGACGAGGCCTCTGGGCGGCACCATCGGTCACCACCGCCGGCTACCTCCCGCCCCACGTGGCCCGGAGTTCAAAACCAGAGCCGGGGACCAGAAAGGGGAGATGGGTCTCTGGGTTCATTGGCTTGCCTTAGAGCAAGACTGCTTTCAAACCTAAAGAGATAGGGTGACTTTTCCCTGGTAAGTTCTCCGGAGAGGAAGTATGGCCAGAGGAGTCTCTAAGGAAGGCCCCAGCAAGGTCTAGAATCAGAAGGGCAATGTGGGTTCTTCCTGCTGCTGCTGAGAGGCACCCCCAGGCCCCTCCCCTCCCCGGTGCAGCCCTCTGCCTCCGTCATGGGTGGAGGTCGGCTCTCTTGCCCACTGCTGCCCACCCACAAGCGGGTTCACCTCCACGGCCACTCCCTCCTTCCGTCCCTCCTGCAGCACCTGCGTCCAGCCTCCTGGGTGCGCGTGAGCCTGCGAGACCCTCAGCCTCCGCCCAGCACTCTTCCTGTCTCTTCGCATCCTGGCCCGTCTGCCCCGGCTGTCCCACCCAGGCTCTGCTGTCCCCGCTTGAGAAGGCCCCCCACCCTGCTGCCCAGAGGCCTGGAATCCAACCCCTTCCCCAGCCGTCCCACCCAGCAGAGACCTGGAAGGAAACCTCACCTGGCCGGCCCGCAGCCCCACTAAGCAGACCACGGACCCGCCCCGGCACCACCCCCCCACCGCGCCCCCATCTCTCAGGCACCTTTTCAGGTACTGGACTGAGGTCTTCCTTGCAACACCTAATTTTCTGCCCAGAGTAGCTGCGCTCCCAGACCAGCCCATTGCTCATCTTCCTTCTTTTATAACCATCCTGGAACGCATGCTTTGCCTAGCCCCAAACACCCCAGACTAAGTCTCCATCACTTCAGAAGAATCTGCTGCCACGTGGCGATTCAGCCCCGAGAACAAAACAAAACAGAGACGGACACACACGCAGGGCTAAACATCTCGGGCAGTGGCCCTAAAGGCCGTTGATCAGCCTGCCTAAGTGAAGTGAAATCATGGTGGCCGGCCTGGTGTCTGCAGCGATGCTCAGAGCTGGGACCACAGCGGGTTGTGGGGTGGGGGCTCGAGGAATCTGCCCAGCTCAGGAGGGGCTGCCTGGGAGGGGAGGGGGCCCGGGAGCGCTGGGGCAGCCCAGTGCTGCCTTCGCTGTATCCTGAGGCCAGAGCCTTTCTGGTCCCCAGGGCTTCCTGGGGAGGAGGTGGTGGTTTCCACACACTGGACCGGGTCCCTGCTCTGCGCAGCCTGCCACGCTGGGATGCACGGGAGGGGACAGTGTGTGTGTGCATGTGTGCATTGTCTGCGTGTGTATCTGTGTGCGCATGTGTTTGTAGGGATACGGGTACATGCATTTGTGGGCATGTGCATATATGAGTATCTGTGTGTGTATTTTTGCTGCTTCTGGGGCCTCAGATTCACATGCCTGTGGCCCAGAAACAGCCTCTGAAGGGCTCCTGACCACCCTGCCCTCTACCCTGTCTGCCCACACCCCTATGCTGGGCATCGCCCCCTTGGGAGCCTTACTCTAGACCAATCTCCACAGTGACCCTTCAGGCCCTGGGGTCACGTGTAGTGGAAAGAATGAGCCTGTGTATGGAAACAGGAGTGGAGCCGGGAAGACCTGTGTCTTCTCTTCTTTTGGGGAGGAGCACCCACACTGGGTCTGTCCCAGGCCCTGAGCCAACATCTTTTTAAGCGTTATCCTGAGAACTGAGTTCTGAAGAAACACAGTGAGTCTGGAGACTCACTGCCTGCAGGAGCATAGAGCCCGGCCTGAGCTCTGACCTGCAGCGGGGAGGGCCCTGGGCAGCGGGCACACCTCAGCGGGATGCTGGAGGAGCTGGTTCCAGGCTCAGCTCAGCCAGGGACCAACTGGGGGGGCCTCAAACAAGTCACTTTACTTCTGGGGCCTCAGAGCATCAGTCGCAGCTGCCAGTGTTCAGCGATTCTTCAGGTTGTCTGCTCTCTGTACCTTCTGTAACTCTAAACAGAGTCTCATCCGATCGAGATTCTGTTTTCACGTTTATCAAGCACGCACTCGCTGTGTGCCAGGCACCGAACTGGGAGCTGGGAAATAAAAATGACAATGGCAAGAATAACGACAGCCATAGAGGCAGCTGAGGCTTGCAGGGCACCTGCTCCGTGCAGGGCAGATTTGTACAGCGATCAGGACCTGAACTCTCTCTGCACGATGCCCACTCTCCTGTGTTTTGGGGTTCCTGACCTCAAGTTGTAGCCTCAACTCACAGCCTAGTCTGGGGGGAGACAAGATACACCCAGACAACCCCATAGAACATTTAAATCAAGTGCTAAGAAAGAGGGCTTCCCAGGTGGCAGTAGTGGCAAAAGAATCCACCTGCCAGCACAGGAGACGTGGGTTCCATCCCTGGATCTGGAAGATTCCCCTGGAGGACGGCGTGGCAACCCCCTCCAGTATTGCTAAGGAAGATGCACCGTAAGTTCCTTCGGGGGAACAGAGGCAGACCCGGGGTCCATCCTGGGGTTGAGGAGAGCTTTTCGGGGGGGCCGTCTCTACCTGTGCTGAGTTGTCAAGTGGGGTGGGAACCAGGCTGGCAGGGGAGGGTGGGAGGGCATTCCAGGCTGAGGAAGGCCTCTGAGGCTGGAAACGCCATGAGAGCTTGGGAGGCTAAAGCAGTAGAGTTTAAAGTACAGGGGGGAGGGGAGGTAGGGGAGGGTGGGGGAGGGCAGAGGCCAGCTTGGGGCCTACCAGGGGAGCTGGACTTTTTCCCCGTGTCTTGCGTGCCTCAAGGCAGGAGCCCTGGGTGTTTCTTTGGTTTTTTCGGTTGCTGGTCTCTCTACTGCGCTAGGAGAAGAAATTCGGTTAAGAAGTTCAGGTCCCTTCACTTCTCAGAGATCCTTGTCTAAGCTCACTTGCAGAAAATCCTCAAACATGGCTGATTCCTTCCCTGTGGAATCCAGGAGGCTCCCAGCTCCATGTGGTACCTCCCCCTCTCTTTGCAGGGGACTTGACCCACCCCTGTCCTAATGTGAGACCAAAATAGCAGGGAAGGTGGGCAGCTGGCAGGGGGCTGAGGCCCGAGATGCCATTGGATGGGGGTTGGCCGGCCAACAAAGAGGTCAGGACGGAGTGATGGATGGGCGAGCGCAGGCCAGCGGAGGCGGGGCCCGGCCGTGGGGGTGGGGCCGCGCAGAGGCTCTGATTTCACAGACCTGCCTCCCAAATGCCTCCGAACAGCTGACGGCCACGGAAAGCGGATGAAACGGGATTAGAGCATCTTTTTCCAAAGCGAGCACGGACCGCAGAGCGTGACAATACGGTCCCTGTCCCGCTGGCTTCGCGGCTTATTCCCCCGGCCTGGAACCATCTCTCCCCAGGGGCCTGGGGCCAGGGGAAGGGGGAGGGAGGCCTGCGACTCACTGGCGTCTCCAGGGAGACAGGCTCGGAGCCAGAGAGGGCCTGGGCTGGCGGGGAGTGGGTTCCTCCAAAGGTCAGCTTGTCCATCTTCCGGCCCCCTGCCCAGCCGCAGGATTATGGGGATCTTTTTCAGGGAAAACTAGCCTTGCTGTTTTTTAACCCAGCCCTCACTTAACTCCGCAGGAGAACGTCTCCTGAGTAAACTGTCCCAGGCCACCAGGAAGCCACATTGGGGACAGAGTGGGCCTGGGGGGGTGGTTCACAGACACGGGGCCTGAGAGCCAGGATGGCTGGCTTGCACGACCTTGAGCAGAGGAAAAGGCGCCCTGTGCCTCAGTTTTTATCTATAAAATGGGGTCATATTTCCTCCCCTGTTAGTAGAAGAACGCACAGCACAGCGCCTGGTATGTAAGAAGCACTGCTGCTGTTACTGCTCCAATGATTATTATTATTATTATTACTATTTGGCTGGCTGGTCCTCTGGACTCCCAGCACTCCAGGAGTCCAGCTGGAGTGAGGGTGCTGACCTGGGACAGCCTTCAGACCCCACCCCCGACTCCAGTCTTGTCATCACCAATTGAACCCCTCCCCTCAGCTTCTCCTCTGTCCCCACCCCAATACGGGTCACAGGGTCCCGGAGAGGGACGGTGGGACCCCGCCTGGGCCCACTTGGAGCCACACTTACTGCTGGGTCACGGCCGTCGCAGCCTTGTGTGTGTCTTCCCCGCTGGAAGAGGCTGCGGCAGGGTAAGAGGAATTGATGTTTATTTTGATAACGAGTTCTCAATGCGTTTGCAAACTAATAAAATCAACTCATTAGGCTGCATGTTTAATTCACAACTGTACTGTGGGGAGACTCCCCTGGTGGCTGACGGGTAATACGAGCTCCCTCCTGAGATGGGGGGGTGGTGGTCTGCGGTATTTAAAGTCTCCGTGACCAGCATGTGGTGAAGTCCTGCCTCTCCCCTACCCCACACAGGGTCTGGAATCCTAAGGGCGGCAGTGGGCACCTTGTCCCGCAGGTCCTGGCCCCAGAGACACCTCTGTCTGCCCTGGGGAGCATGGGGCATCTTCCTCCAAGTGGGCTTTGGGAAGTGGAAGCTGGGGAGAGGCAGGCCTGTCCCCCTGCAGAGTTGGCCAGGACTTGGTCCCTTGGGGTGAGTGGTGAATGGTGGACCCCAAGGCTGAAGTGGACACAGGAGCCCCTGTCTGATCCCTGACCTTGCTGGGGTCTTTCTGGCCCTACCCTCCGGAGAAGAGTAGGCCAGCCCAGGGAGCGATGGCGTCAGGATCACCAATTTACAGACAGGGGGTTCTGAGGCCCGGAGAGACTCAACAGTTGACACAAGCTGCCACCCATCTGTGACACACACGACTCGAGCCTCCATCCACTGACCATGTGTGCTGTGGCCACGGGGGGCCTGGCGCTGGGTCTCCAGGGTGCCGGGGGTCCAGCAGGGAGGGGCGCTGTCCCAGCCCTTTCTGGCAGCAGGGAGCCCCAGTGGCCCTGGGGAGGCACAGGCAGGTCAGGGCAGGCCTGACCAGGCCAAGGAGAGAATGCTGGGCCCAGCGCGGCCCCCAGGAGAGTGCTGGGCGCCAGGGGGTTGGCCGGGGGCCGGTCAGTCCAGAGAAAGGTTTCCAGAGAAGCTGGGGTCACAGCCTGGCCTCTGTCACAGCCCCAGATCCAGGGAAAGGGAGGGACAGAGCCCAGAAGCCTGAACCTGAGTGAGGGGTCTTTGCTTTTCCATGGTGTCGGGGGGCAGAGATGATCCAGAGCCCCCTCCTTGGGCCCCGACTCTGAGGGGAAGGGGCTGGAGGAGAACCGGGAGCTCACCCCCATGCCGCACAGAGGCCTTGACCTTGACCTTGACCGCATCGGAGCTGCTCTGAGCGGACTCGTGCGTAATCACGGCGGGACCATGGCGTTGGCTGGGCATGATTTCTAGTAAAATGCAGTTTCCGTCTGAACAGACGATAGAGAATTCACACCTGCAGCAGATCTCGTGTTCTTTGGAGAGTTTTACCACGTTTCTGACAGATCCTCGTGTTTATCCTGAGGAGGTGGGGCCCACATCCCCACTGCAGGCTGTGTCCCCCTCCCGTCCCCCCGTCTGACACACACACACACGTGTACACACGTGTACACATGCCTCCCAGACCTTCCTGGACACACAGGACACACACGATGTACCCATACGCCCTAACACAGGCGTGTCACGTAGACATGCGCGTGCACACCAGCTCACGCTTCACACACATTTGTGCGTGAACACACACCTGTGCACACGCCACCCGCTCCACTCCAGCCCCTCTGGGGAAACTAGGGACGCCGTCGCTCCCCTGGCCATCGGCGTCCCAACAGCAGCTCAGCCGTCCTGTGAGTTAGAGACCCGGAGGGTGACCCAGTTACGGAGAATCACGCCGCCCCTGGGATTTGCAGCCACTTAGGATGTGCGATGGGACAAAACTCAGGCCGGTAGCAGAATAGCTAATTGATTATCTTCTGCCTTTCGGCATTGTCTAGGATGGGGCAAGCAACTTCGGGGCTTGGAGCAGGGGGGGACAAGGTGCATTTCGGGGCATCTTGAGTTTCTGTCCAGAGAACATGGACCCTTTTTGAAGAGCTGATGAAACGTACAGCTTCCTTTCCACACCCAGAAAAACCCTTGTGTATGCCCAAGCAGGCAGCACTTGTAGGTATAATTTCAGGGGGCTTTAGCACCGTGTCTGGGGATCCCTGTAGGGCAATGACTCCAGAGCATTCTAAGAGTTCCAGTCGGGGAGGGGGGTGGCTTTTTGGTCCTTACACTCCGTGGTCAGGACTCGCCCTCCGGGCGGCACATCCCTCGCTGGCTTCTCCTCTGGCCCAGCCTCTGACGTCCGCGCGTCCTGGGACTCGTCTCGGGCCCGTGTGTCCTCGTCACCTTGCTGATCTCATCCCGTCTCTGCACCCGCGATGCGCTCCTGTATCCCTCCAGCCCAGACCTGTCTCTCCAGCTCTGGACTCCTCCCTCTGCCTCTGCCTCTTCCTCAGCCCCCGGCTAGCACACCCAAGACCACATTCCCGTCTCTCCACAACCCAGTGTCCTCCAGCAGCTCCGTGGAGGGCAGTGCCCAGGGGCGGTTGTCTACGGCCAAAACCCCAGAGCCATCCTTGACCTCACTCTGCCTTACGCCATGCCTCATCCAGTAGGATAATCTGATTAAATTAATAGCTTTCACTGACATGTGAGGAATCCGGCTGCTTCTCACCACCTTCTCTGCTGATCCATGGGTCCCGGCCACAGTCATCTTGCCCCGGAGCGGCTGAAGTAACCTCTTCAGACCAGACAGTGGCTCTTTCCAGACAGAATTGACCCGTTTCTTCTGGGCTGTGGTAAGTGCCATTGCTTCTGAGGAGTAGAATCTGGAAAGAGGAATAGAAAAAAGTGACTTTATGGTGGGGGCTTCCCAGGTGGTTCAGTGGTAAAAGGATCTGCCTACAATACAGGAGACATCAGAGACGTGGGTTCGATCTCTGGATCGGGAAGATCCCCTGGAGAAGGGAATGGCAGCCCACTCCAGTATTTTTGCCTGGAAAATCCCATAGGCAGAGGAACCCGGCGGGCTACAGTCCATGGGGTTGCAAAGAGTTGGACATGACTGAGCACGCACGCACTGACCCGCCACAGCCCACCTCAGCCAGCTGACGCAGGTCCACGTGCTCGGCGACAGCGTCCATCGAGGGAATGTGTGTGCCCCTGATGCCATGTGACCTGGTGAGCATGGCTCTCCACTTCTGGGGGCCTCCCTCCCCCAAACCCATAACCACAGCCTGACGCGGAGAAAAGACATCAGACAAAACCATGGGGACGGACTTTTCCACAAAATACCTGACCAGGATTCCTCCAGACCGTCCAGACCCTCAGAAACAAAGGACATCGGAAACTGTCACAGCCCAGAGGAGCCCCAGGAGGCATGGTGACCGAATCCTGAGTGGAATCCTGGAACCAATGGGGACAGGAGGGAAAGCTGTCGAAATCTGCACACGCGGCTGGCTCCCTGGTGGTGACAAGTGTCCCGTAGGGTGTAACGCAGTGACAGTAGCAGAGGCCGGGGACTGGGGTAGAGCAGAGCTCTCTGTCCTGCGTTTGCAACTTTCTGTCATCTGAAAACGAGAGAGCTCCAGAAAAACATCTGCTTTGTTGACTATGCCAAAGCCTTTGACTGTGCAGATCACCACAAACTGTGGAAAATCCTGAACGAGATGGGAGTACCAGACCACCTGACCTGCCTCCTGAGAAACCTATATACGGGTCAGGAAGCAACAGTTAGAACTGGACATGGAACAAGAGACTGGTTCCAAATAGGGAAGGAGTACGTCAAGGCTGTATGTTGTCACCCTGCTTATTTAACTTCAATGCAGAGTACATCATGAGAAATGCTGGGCTGGATGAAGCACAAGCTGGAATCAAGATGGCTGGGAGAAATATCAATAACCTCAGATGTGCAGATGACACCACCCTTATGGCAGAAAGTGAAGAAGAACCAAAGAGCCTCTTGATGAAAGTGAAAGAGGAGAGTGAAAAAGTTGGCTTCAAGCTCAATATTTAGAAAACTAAGATCATGGCATCTGGTCACATCACTTCATGGCAAAGAGATGGGGAAACAATGGAAACAGTGACAGACTGTTTGGGGGGCTCCAAAAACAAAGCACATGGTGACTGCAGCCTTGAAATTAAAAGACGCTTACTTGGAAGAAAAATTATGAGCAACCTTGACAGCATATTAAAAAGCAGAGACATTACTTTGCCAACAAAGGTCCATCTAGTCAAAGCTATGGTTTTTCCAGTGGTCATGTATGGATGTGAGAGTTGGACTGTGAAGAAAGCTGAGCTTCGAAGAATTGATGCTTTTGAACTGTGGTGTTGGAGAAGACTCTTGAGAGTCCCTTGGACTGCAAGGAGATCCAACCAGTCCATCCTAAAGGAGATCAGTTCTGAATATTCATTGGAAGGACTGATGAAGCTGAAACTCCAACACTTTGGCCACCTGGTGGAACGAACTGACTCATTGGAAAAGACCCTGATGCTGGGAAAGATTGAAGGTGGAGGAGAAGGAGACGACAAAGGATGAGATGGCTGGATGGCATCACCGACTCGATGGACATGGGTTTGGGTGGACTCCGGGAGTTGGTGATGGACAGGGAGGCCTGGCATGCTGCAATTCATGGGGTTGCAAAGAGTCGGACACGACTGAGCAACTGAACTGAACTGAAACTGTTCCAGGGACTTCCCTCCCTGGTGGTCCAGTAACTAAGACTCCACCCTCCCAATGGTGGGGGTGGGAGGGGCAGATTCAATCCCTGGTCAGAGAGCTAGATCCCATAGGCTGCAACTAAAGATCCTGCGTGCCACAGCTTAAAAACAAAAACGCACACACGAAAAAAACCCTGAACAACAACAACAAAAACTGTCCTATTATAAAATATTAAAGAAAAAAGGCGTCAGAGCCTCTATCCTCTGCTCGGAAGCCAGCAATGACCTGATGTGGCTTATGAGACCCTGCAGTAGACTGTCTGCTTCTTTTTTGAACCCCTGCCCCCCAGGTTCTCTTCCCCCGTTGCAGCCAGACGGCTGCGGTTCTCCTAACACGCGCTGTGCAGCCCCCTGGAGGACCTCTGAGCCGGCGGGTCTGGCTACCCTGAACATTCCGCCCCCAGTAAAGCTGTTTGGCCCTTATCCTTAGTGTCTTCTGAGGCCTCACCTCCTCAGTGGGGTCTAGCCAACGGTGACCTACCCCCGGCATCTGCTGTCCACACCTGAGACCTCCTCTCCCTGCTTGACACCCTTCTCTCTTCACACCGTGTATCGCCTTCTAACACATCGAATCACTTAGCTATTTATTGTGGTTATTGTTCATTGTCATCCCTGTCATCAGATGACGTCATCAGATGACGTCATCTGACAGTGATGTCATCACTCCCCAAGGGCCAGGACCTGGGTCTCAACACATGTGGGTGAATCGAATGCCTGGAACAGTGCCTAGTGTGCGGTAGACGCAGGATACATACGTGTCTTTGAATGAATGGACAAATGAGGACCTGGGCAGGTAACAGTTAAGATCGCTAACAGTGGACCAGCCGCTCAGAGCCGGAGCCTCCGGTGCCCTCCCGCCCAGCATTGCCTCCTGCTTTGGGCTTGTTCACGGCCAGACCGTCCTGGCAGGAAGAACTCCTCTCCTCCCTCTTCGAGATCTAGAGCATTCCACAAAGCGCTCGAGACCGTTCCTTGTCCACACCTCTCATTTGGCACTTGAGTCAGTAATTGCCTCTCAGGGACACATCTCATCTCCCAGAGAATGTGGGATGAGAGGCCACTCCTGGGAAGGGTGTTGAATGAATCAGGCAGGAAGGGACGGTCCCCCGTCACTGTCTAGCCCCAGGCTCTGGTTGGAGCCTTGAACATTGGAGACCCTCACGGACGTCGGCGTTTGGGCTGTTTCAGTGCTTCCGGTCACGGCAGCGTGGAACATTGTTTTTTTACCGTCCATCTGGGACCCCTCGGGGGCTTCCCTGGTGGCACAGTGGTAAAGAACCCACCTGCCACACAGGAGATATGGGTTCGGTCCCTGGATTGGGAAGATGCCTTGGAGCAGGAAATGGCAACCCATTCCCGTATCCTTGCCTGAAGAATCCCATGGACAGAGGAGCCTAGCGGACTATAATCCACGGAGTCGCAAAAGAGTCGAACGCAACTGAGTGACTAACCAGCTGTGACCCCCTCTGTTGGACTGGCCTTGGGAAGCTTCTCCTCAGCCTGGTCTTCGCCCCAGCTCCTTGCTAAGCCCTCAGCCTGAGTGCTTCCAGAATGAAAAGTACCATTTTCCACAAGTAAGAGAATTGATTGCCCGGTCTTTGATTTTCCCTTTCCCCTCCCCGCCCTCCAGACTGAGAATCTGGATTCGCCCTGGATTTAGAGGGTGGCGTTCTGAAAGGAAATGAACTCTGGCGTGAGCCAAACCGGGGCTGGGAACCTAATGTGACCGTTTACCCGCCACAGCACGTCACTCAATTTACAAAACCTCATTGAGCCTCGTCTGCAAAATGGAAACGGCCCGCCCCGCCTGCAGAGTCTGGTGTAAGGGGTGAGGGATGATGAATGGAAAATAGCAGAGGACCTGGAGCGCGGCAGGCCCCGAAGAGCTGGAAGCCGAAGCGGTCTTCACCCCACTGGCGGCCCCTCCCGGCTGTCTGCTCCCCTGCCCCACCTCCAAAGGGGCTCCAGGGACCACCCTCACCCCCTGCCGTGCCCCCACGTCCCCACGGGGCTGCTGTCTCCGTTGGCTTCCCAGACCCCTGCCGCTGCCTCTGAGTGCACAGTCCTTCGTCCCGAGTCCGTCCGTGTGGAGTTGAGGCATGAAGCGAGGCAGGAATAAGAAACAAGCATGACGCCCCCCACCCCGAGGGCCCCACAAGTAAAGAGGATGTTTGCAAAGGAACGCCACACAGCCCCATCGTGCTAGTTAGGTCTCATTGGCACCCCACCAAGGCCCCCTCGTTTTGTTTGGTGCGAGTGGATGGTTTTTTTTTTCTCTTCTTTATCCTTAAACATCAGGAAGGAACACAGCAGACTCCGCACTTTTGTGTGGCCTCCCTGGGATGGGGGGAAAGCAGGGGTGGGTGTCAGCTTTCTCAGACATGGCTGATCCCCGGAGGCTGAGTGTGCAGGTGCGGAGAAGATTGGTAAGTCGCGCAGCAAACAGGCAGCGTGTCTGTCCTGTGCCCGGCCTGCCCGGAGGAACTGGTGATGTGCCTGTGGATGCCACCTGTCAGCACGGGCTCAGAGTTAGTGAGGAACCCAGACACCCCACCCAGAGCCGGCTTCCGGCGCGTCGGCTGCAGCACGGAGGTATGCCGGGTAAAGCGCTGGAATTTAGAGGGGTGGAGGGAAAGCCATCCAGGGCTAGGTAGCAAGGACACCCTCCTGGTGGAGGTGATGCTGGCCGATTCAGGAAAGGAGCGTGGGGAACTCCGGGACAGGAGCCGTGGGTCATCACCTCTGCCAACTCCTCCACCGCTTCACCGGCAGCCCCACCTGCCTTCTCGAAGAGAAGGGGACCCTCTTGACTGCTAGCCCACCTCCTTCCCCTCCTGTGTTTCCTGGGGTCAAGGCCAGGCCCTCCACCTGCTCCTGTAGCCCGCCCTGCTCGCCTGCTCAGGTGCCCCCAGCATCTGCACCTGCGTCCTTTCTCCTCTCTGCCGGGTCCCTCCCATGAGCAGGGCACACCTGCTGAGTCTCTTGCATCTTAGTTTCTCTTGGCTGCTCCTGCCCCTTCTCGCCAAGCCTTCTTGCCAATACCACCTGCGTTTGCCCACGTTCCTCGCCACCCCTCACCCCTGCCCCTCCTTGAACCTTCCCAGTCAAGGTTGCCTCTGACTTCATGTCGCCAAACCCAGCGGACCCTTCAGTGTCCTTGGGCTCTAGCCCATCGTTGTGATGGGGACCTCTCCCTTCTTTTTGACTTCCTGGAGTCCAGCTGCCTCTCTGACGTTCCTTCCCAGACCCATGTTGGGCCTCCTCCTGCCGTGGTCCCTTAAATGTCCCCTGAATGGGGGTGTTGGCCAGTGTTCCGTGCCCCCACCCCCCACTCCCGTGGTTCATGCCAGCACTGTGCCAACTGCACCACTACCCACAGATCCTCCCAAGATGTCTGTGATGAGCCCCAGACGGCCTGGACATATCTGTTTGAGTGTCTCCTGCCCTTAGCAAAGACCCCCCCATAAATGGACCCCCCAAGGTTCTACCCCCACATGCCTGCCATCCCCAAGAGAGACCCACCTGTCACCCAGCAGCTTAGACCTGGCCCTGGCCCTGCTCTCTCGTTTCCCCTGGCCACTGCCTTTGCTCAGCGAGGCCTGCCTGGCCTGGAATTTTGCAAAGACCTCCTGGCTGTCCCCTGCCCTCAGCCCCGGGTCTCCGTGGGAATCCCACCACAACCTCTGGGTCCTTCCAGCCCACTGCCCACTGGGCCCTCGGGATGCTGGGTGCTGGGTGCTGTGGGGATGCTGTGTGTCGAGGGTCAGTGACTCCCCCGGGCAGTCCCCTTTCCCGGGCCCCGTATGAGCTCTGTCCCCCTGGGAGAGGCGCTGAAGGATGTGGCGAAGGTGGAGCAGGCCCGGCTCCGACAGGGCGTTCGTCTCTGAGTTGACTTTTCCGCCCTCCCGGGAACGTGGGCTGCCCGCCATGCCGGCGGGCCCCCTGCATGGGCTGAATGGGGCTCTGTTCCCGAGCAGCGGTCAAGGGCAGCCCAAGACGGAGCGTGTGTGAGCGCGTTCTTTCCGTGGACCCCCACCTGGAAACCACTCCCGGCCCCGCCCTGGAAATAAACACTGCCGTGGCCAGGAGCTGGCCGGACCTGGCGCTCCCTCTGTGTGGCATCGCGGGGGACCCGCTGCCCACCGGGCCCTGGGCTCTGAGACAGCCCCTGTCCTCCTGCCAAGTGACGCCGCCTGTGTGTTGCTGCGCCTCCCTTCAGGTCTCCACCCTCCTCTTTGACGCCTCTCTCCTGGGGCGCCTGCGGAAAAGAGTCACGGTGTGATTGCTGGCTGTGTTCTCCCAGGAAGTGTCCCAAGTTGGGGGTTGTGATCAGAGGGTCCAGATATGCCAGGGCCTGTGTTAGTAGGAACCAGACAGACCTGGGTTGGAATCCCCACCACTTACAAGCTGCGTGACCTCTGGCAACTTCCTTAACCTCCCTGGGCCTTGGTTTCCTCCTCTTTAAAGTGGGACTAATAATAATACTTCTCTAATAGGGAAGGTTCAACGAGCAGAGATAGTGACCTCATGTCTGAAGAGTCCCTAGCTCAGAACTATGAAACACCAGTGGCTGCTGATCTGATTACGGATTCTGGGTAAGCCCTGAGGGCCCAACCTCCCAGGCACTCTGGGAAGGCAGTCCAGCCTGGGGTGGCATCGCTGGAACCCAGGGCATTGGCTATCTTTGGCCCAGAGGTGGCTGCATTTCAGAGAAGTCATTTTTCCATCTCATCAGTGTAGTAGGAGCTCAGAGTATTTTAGAATCTTCTAGGGGACGATTCGGAGAAGGCAATGGCACCCCACTCCAGTACTCTTGCCTGGAAAATCCCATGGATGGAGGAGCCTGGTAGGCTGCAGTCCATGGGGTCGCTAAGAGTCGGACACGACTGAGCAACTTCACTTTCACTTTTCACTTTCACGCTTTGGAGAAGGAAATGGCAACCCACTCCAGTGTTCTTGCTTGGAGAATGCCAGGGACGGGAGCCTGGTGGGCTGCTGTCTATGGGGTCTCACAGACTCGGACACAACTGAAGCAACTTAGCAGCAGCAGCAAGGGAAGATTGGCTTCCCAGGTGGCTCAGATGGTAAAGAATCCACCCGCCAGTGCAGGAGACACGGGTTCGATCCCTGGGTCGGGAAGATCCCCTGGAAGACAACCCACTCCAGTATTCTTGCCTGGGGAATCCCATGGACAGAGGAGCCTGGCGGGCTATAGTCCACGGGGTCACAAGAGTCAGATACGACTTAGCGGCTAAACAACAAGGGCAGAGTGGATCCACACTCCAGGACAGAGCTCTCCAGCACAAGGGGCCCAGGCTCTGCCTGGACACTCCCTCCAACAGGAAGCTTCTCCTTTGCCAGGCAAGGCCCCTAGATGCCGGGCAGAATGGTCTCCCTTCTCCTGGGACGCAGAACCCTTGTTCCATCTACTGCTACTCTCTCAAAAGGGGAGCCCCTACGGGCAGGGCCTAGGCTCTCTCTATCTCTGCACCCACCCTGGCCAGCACACGGTGGTCTCAGGGAGGGTGACTTACCCCAAGGACAGGTGGCAATTCTGGGTGTCCTGACTTGGGAGGGTGTGGAGCATCCTGGCCTCTAGTGGGTAGAGGTCAAGGATGCAGAGGACAGACCCCTGTGAAGAAAGATCTGGCCCAAGCCGTCAGTCTTGCCGAGGGCGAGAAACTCTGCCTTTAACCAACATTCGCCTTTGAGAGCCATGCCCAGACCTGAACACAGACTGACTTGTGTGGGTTTCCTGGGATTTAAAAGACTGAAAATGGGAGAAAAGTCATCCAGCTTCATTTCCAGCTGGCATCCAAAAGAATTTTGCAAAGGAACTCCATAAAAAGTGCTTAGAGTTTTTTTTCCTTCTTCCTGTGTATTCAGTTATTAGCCTCTACCGCACATGAGCTGGAAAGTCATAGATACCGGGTGAGAGCCCAGGGTCTCCTGCGGAGGCTGTTTCAGGGCTGTTCTTGGAGCTAGGAAGCTGGCCCCTGTCCTTCTGATGCTCAGGCCGTGCAGCCCCGGCTGCCTCTTCACGGTGTGGCTTCAGTATGGGGCGGTGCTCCTTCCCTGGGGTTCACAGAGGGATTCTTGGGGGCGGAGGCCTGGACACTGCAGGGCCATGGCTACCACTGCTCCGCACCTGTGACCTTGGCGTGGAGCACTCCAACGCGAGGTCCTCGGTTTCCCAAACCTGCCTGTGTCAGTCTGGGGTCTCCAGAGAAATGAAAGCAGGAGACCATAGGAAGATATTCATGATCAAACCAGTCCATCCTAAAGGAAATCAACCCTGAATACTCATTGGAAGGACTGATGCTGAAGCACCAATACTCTGGCCACCTGGTGTGAAGAGCTGATTCGTTGGAAAAGACCCAGATGGTAAGAAAGAATGAAGGCCAAAGGAGAAGGGGGCAGCAGAGGACGAGACGGTTGGATGGCATCCCTGACTCAATGCACGTGAATTTGAGCAAAATCTGGGAGTTAGCAGAGGCCAGAGGAGCCTGGCGGGCTATGTCCATGGGTTTGCAAAGAGTTGGACTCGACTTAGCAACTGAACAAATATAGAGATATTTAGAAAGAGGTTTATGTGAGGATTTGTCTCATGGTATTATGGAAGCTGAGAAATCCTCAAGCTTCAGACCTGGGAACGCCGGTGGCGGTGGTCTCGTCCAGGGGAACCTGGGGGCACAGTCGTGTACGTCAGGGTCAAGTCCAGAGGCCTGAGAACCGGGAGTCTGAGAAAAGAACTGGAGACAATGGATGATCCAGCTCAACCAAGCGCATCTACGCTTCCCCCGTCTTTTTGGCTCTTGGGGTCTTCCCTAGAGCAGTCAGTGCCCACCCATATGGGCAAGGGCCCTATGCTTCACCAATCCCAATACTAATCTCTTCCAGGAGCAGCCTCACAGGCACACCAGCAGTGACCTTCCACTAGCCATCTGGGCACCTCTTAGCCCAGCCAAGTGGCCACAGTACTGACCATCACACTGCCCAGCCCACTGCCCATCGAGTGAGGTCCCTGTGGCCGCTGTGTTGTAGTCGTTCAGTCGCTAAGCTGAATCCGCCGCTTTGTGATCCCGTGGACTACAGCCCTCCAAGCCCTTCTGTCCTCCACCATCTCCCGGAGCTCGCTCAAACTCGTGTCCATTGAGCGCGTGATGCCATCCAACCATCTCATCCTCTGTCATCCCCATCTCCTCTTGCCTTCAGTCTTCCCCAGCATCAGGGTCTTTTCCAACGAGTCGGCTCTTCACATCAGGTGGCTGAAGGACTCGGTTTCAGCTTCAGCATCAGTCCTTCCAGTGAACGTTCAGGGTTAATTTCCTTTAGGATTGAGAGCACCAGAGACTGGGCAACTGAAAGCAGCTCAGGAGGCCAGACTCAAGCTGTTGGCAAGGCTGACTCCTGGAGTCCCTGGGAGAAGCCTTTCCGTGCCTCCCCAGCAGTCCTGGCTTGTGGACGCCTTGCTCCAGCCTCTGCCTCCGTGACCACACGGCCGTGTCCCCTGAGTCTCTGAGTCTCTCACCACCTTCCCTCTGGGTGTGTCTCCGTGTCCAGGTTTCCTTCTTTTTAGAAGGGCACCATGACTGGATTGGGTGCGCCTTGATCCAGGGTGAAAGTGGGAGTCGTTCCGTCGTGTCCGACTCTTTGCGACCCCATGGACTGTAGTCCATGGAATTCTCCAGGCCAGAAGACTTGAGTGGGTAGCCTTTCCCTTCGCCAGGGGATCTTCCCAACCCAGGGATCGAACTGAGGTCTCCTGCATTGCAGGCGGCTTCTTTACCAGCTGAGCCACAATGGTCCGGGGTGTCTTCATCCCAACTTGTTTATAGAGGCAGCGACGCTGTTTCCAAAGAAGGTCGCATTCTGAGTTTCTGGACGAGCAAGGCTTTGGGGCACCCTGTCTAGCACCGTACCCCACCTCAAGAGGTCGATGTGGTTAAACCCAGCTCATTGCTAAGGGTACAGGGACTCGATGGGTCACCTGTGGGTACCCGCCCCCAGGCTCTGGCCCCTGTTCGGTCGTGGACCAGCCCTGCTCGGGCAGAGATTGGAGTACACAGTAGCGAGCACCCCTGGATTAGTGGATTTGAGCTGCTCCAAGGACGAGCGAAGGATACGCAGGCAGGGTTGGGGTGGGACTGGTGGCCATGGGCAGAGAGGGCCTGTGTATTTTCACGACAATAAATGCCTCCTGATGGGCCGCGGTTGCACGGGGACTTGATGCCAGATGCAGTTGGGTGCATCAATTGGACAGCCACAAAGCCCTGTCACAGAGCGGAGGGGGGTTGGCCGGGGCCGCCTGATGACCGGTCCCCAAGCTGTCCCAGGCATGCCCGGAGTCACTCAGGGAGTCAGTGGCTGAGTGACCAGAGCCAGGCCGGAGGGGGAGAGGGGTGGCTCTGACCCTGGGCCTCCCCAGGCCCTCCCTCCCCCTGACCGGCAGCACCGGGAGGCCTGTGGGGAAGGCAGCCCATTTTTAATGAACAAATTACTGTCCTTGTTAACAGCACGAACAGGCCTTTGAGGGATCAAGGGAACCGGGGCTTGGGAAACAGCCACTAATTTCATGAAGCGGATGTGTTCCAGATGCGGCCTCTGGCCCAGCAGGCAGCCGCCTTGGCCTCCTGGAAGGGAACCCAGAGCTCCCGGCCCAGAGGGAAGGCGAGGTGGGGGCTCCGACGGTGGGGGGTCAGGCTGCCTGAGGCTCAGGCCGACCGGGACCAGTGTCCTTCCCCTCTGCCAGCACAGGGACCCTCTCCCAGAGAAGCTCAGGGGTCTCCACGTGCTGCTGGGCGTTCGTGTAGCAACCACTGTTTGTGAAAACGCGTGACGGAGGGCGGCTGTGAATGCCGTGTCCCTTTTCAGTGGGTGTTTATCGTATTCATCACAGCAGCGGCTTCTCGCTCTTGACAGACAGCCACAGGTGTGTGAGACGCATCGATGGTATCGGCGGGCAGGGTGTGGGGCGCACGTGTGCTGTCTGGACCCCCGTGCTGGGGACCCCTGGCTTGGCCCTTTGGGTCCCGGGAGCAGGCTGGGCTTGCTAAGGCACGCTGGAGGGGCCTCTGATTTTGTCCTGAGTCCTGGGAAGGCGAGGATGGTTCGGGATGGAAGAGCTCACCTGAGTTCTGTGAGAGGGAAAAAAAGTGGATCCTGCGTTTGCCTCCCTCTCCTGCCTCTTTCCTTTCTCCCTCTATCCCTCGTCTCTGCCCCTCCTTCCACACACGCGTGTTAAATGTTACTGGGGATTCATAGAGGGACAGGCCCCTTCTCGGCCTTCCAGGAGCTCCTGAGTTCAATTGGAGAAGCCAGAAGCAAGGGCGGTGGGACTTCCGGTGGTCCAGTGGTTAAGATTCCTCTCCTTCCGATGCAGGGGACGTGGGTTCGGTCCCTGTTCGGGGAACTGAGATCCCATGTGCTGCAGGGCAACTAAGCCGGTGCGCCCCGGCAAAGACCCGGCACAGCCAAAATTTAAAAGAGGGGAAGTTGGTGCCTTCAGGGTGGGGTTCCGTTTCTCACTTGCCCCTGAACCTGCAAAGTCTATTTTCAGTTGTCTTATCTACTGGGGATCTATTTGAAATTTCACTTAAAGAGGTTGACACCTCTGATGCTGAATCCACTTACTTGCTGTATAAGCGTTAAGGGGAGGTCAGAGAGGTGCCTATGGGCTTCCCAGGCGGCTCCGTGGTAGAGACTCTGCCTGCTAATGCAGGAGACGCAGATTTGCAGTTTCGATCCCTGGGTCGGGAAGATCCCCTGGAGGAGGAAATGGCTACCCACCCCAGTTTTCTTGCCTGGAGAATCCCGTGGACAGAGGAGCCTGCTGGGCTTCAGTCCATGCTCAGGACTGAGCATGTGTGCGTGCACACACACTCACACACACACACACACACACACTTACCCAGGAGCTCAGAGTTGGTGACAGGCCCAGACCGGCACCCACGTCTGCTCCTCTCCTCGCGACGTGTCCAGGCCCCTCCCCTCTTCCCGGGTGGGTGGCTCAGGCCGGAGGCTTGGGGGCTGGCCTGGGAGGGGGTCTCTGCTCCCGGGAGGAGGGTCGAGTCCCTGGGAAGGCAGAGGCCATCGATCCATGTTCAGCTGAGAGCTTCACACTTAACTTGCAGCTTCTTTTCTGGGAGGGTCATTTACTGACAATTACGGGTTTAAAGTGGGTCCAGTTTAGTAAGTGGTTTCTATAAAGAGCAGAGCCGGGTCCCCAGGGAGCGAGAGCCGGGCGGAGGCAGGGAGCCGAGGAGGACAGGCACTCTCTGTGTTATAGATTTTATCGAGTCATAAACAAGGCTGGAGAAGAAACAATTAAAACCCGCTTGCTCACGGGGCTGCCTCGGCCAGCTGGCTGTCAGGGGGGCCTCGCCGACCGAGCCACACAGCACGAGGTCACTGGCCGAGTGGCCTGACCCAGGAGGGCAGGGGGTGGGTGCTGGGACTGAGCCCTGACCCCACCCCCCAGCCTCAGCAGCTGCCCCTGAGCCCTGTCGACCCTTACACCCCACACTTGCTCAGTCGGTTCCCAAAGAGTGATGGTGGCAGACGGCGTGCAAGTTGGTGGTGACTGGCGTTGGGGAAGGGGGACCCCTGGCACCTCCCCCTGGAGAGACATGCTGAGAAAGTCCTGGACTCAGGGCACCTGTGAGCACCTCTTCACTTCAGCCACCAGCTGACCCCGTGACCTCAGCGCAGTGACCCAAGCCCACTGAGCCTCTGTTTGCTCATGTGTTGAAACTGAAAAGGAGATTTACCCCACGGGGCAGCCCAGGAACGAAACGAAGAGCACAGAGTGCAAGGGGGACACTCCAGTGAATGTGTAGAGGTTCCCAGCGTGATCGGCAGAGACACAGCGAGAAGGTAGACCTACACACGGGCTTCCCAGGTGGTACTAGTGGTAAAGGGTCCACCTGCCAGTGCAGGAGACGCGAGAGACGTGGGTTCGACCCTGGGTTGGGAAGATGCCCTGGAGAAAGAAATGGCCGCCTACTCAAGTATTCTTGCCTGGTAAAGCCCATGGACAGAGGAGCCTGGTAGGCTATAGCCCACGGGGTTGCAAAGAGTCAGACATGACTGAGCGACGAGGCGCACACACTCAGACCTTTATATAATGTACATTTACTGTCGCCAGTACATGGCTGTCGCTGGGTGGGACCTGAGAGCCAGGATGAATGGTGTGGCCTGCGATGTCCGTGGTCCCAGGGATCCTGTGCCTTCTCTATGCCAGCCAGTTCCCATACATCATCCCCAAAAGTCCCGTAAGCAAATATTATGCGCCCCTGTTTTACAAAACTGAGATCTCAGAAGTGAAATCCCTTGCCCACAAAAGTTGTAAATGGCTAGGCTGAGACTTGACAGCGGGCCTCCTGAATCTCAACCCAGAAATCTCGCAGCATCTGGCTCTCCTCTTCCAGCTGGTCCTCTCCTCCTGAGTCAGCAGTGGGTGTGGCCAGAGGCCCATGCCAGGCAGGGAGGTCCAGGGTGGCCAGAGTCAGGGAGAGTCTTCCCCCAGCAGCCCTGGGGCAGGCAGGCAAGAGCAGAAGGTATTCAAAAGTCAGGAGCGTTCAAGGTAAAGGAAATTCAGGCGAGCGGAGGAGCAGCCTGGCTATGGGCACAGGTGAGCTGAGTCCAGGAGTGCTGGGCCAGGTGTGGACCAAGCACCTAATAGAGGTAGGAGACGGTCCCTGGGCTTCCAGCGGCCCACCAGGGCCCCATAGGAAGTGGTCAGGGCCCTCCCTCTGTGCGTTCCTGGGCTGGGGATGGAGGGAGGCAGACGGCGGCCTCTGATGCCAGGTCACCCCTCTTGCTCCACCCCTCTCGTCTCCCTGCTCTGCTGAACCACTGCCAGGGCAGGGCTCAGGGACCTACCTCCCCAGGGACCTGCCACAGGGAGGCTGTGGAGGCCGAGGGCCAATCAGAGTAGCGGCAGGAGGGTCGATGGAGGCTGGCACCTGCCCCTGTCCTTGTCCCCCGTCCCTGTCCTTGCTCATCTCCTGTGGGGACAGGGCCATCAGAGTTGGGGTGGCCTCACTGAGTGTTGAGAGATGCTGGGAGGGGAGGTGGCCACGGGCTCTGGACCCTGCACTGCATGAACCAGACCCACCATCCACCAGCCAGCACCCACAGAGAGATGGAATAGACAAATGTGCACAGATACAGGCAGGTCACTTGGATAGTGATGTGATCTCACTTCCTATTCCTGCCAACCCATTTTACAGATAGGGAAACTGAGGCTTACGAGGTTGAGGGAAGTGACCTGCCCCAGGTCTCTAGGCCAGGTGTGGAACGCCATTGGACTTGGATACCACACCCTGCAACCTCTCCAGGTCACCCAGCTAGTAGTCAGAGTAAAGACGGGACCCAGACACCCCCAAACCCCGTGCTGATCCCAGATCACACTGTCAGGCTGCCAAGGCCTCCATGCCCTCCCACCCCAACCATGGGCCCTGGCTCCGGCCCCCGTGGCGCTCCAGATTGCCCTGTGGGTCCATTTCAGAGCCGCCCAGGACCCCTGTGTCTCAGACCCCTCACTGCCTCCGGCCAGGCTGCCCGACATTGCATATGTGGCCGCCCGACATTGCATATGTGCCCAGAACAGGCCAAGCATGTCAGGACAGGCAGTGGGTGGTGGGGGGAGGCCTGCCTGGAACGTGAAGCTGGGAGGCCCTCTGGGTCATGGGCTCCTCCCTGCTAACCCCAAAGGTCAGAGTCCCTGACTTCTGCAATATTGTGTCTCAAGGGTTTCCTGGTCAGCACGCCTGGACCCTGTTCGTGACACCCTCAGGCTGCTTGGCAGCAGGACCGGGACAGGATGGGGCCTGCCCCTCCCCCGACACCCCGCTCGGTTCCCTGGCCCCTCCCTGCCCTCTTGGCCGCCTCCCTGCATTCCGGGAGGACGGGCCCTGGCCGGGGCCTGGGAAGGGGCAGGGAGGGTGGTGGGCGAGGTCAGGCCTGCACGGACAGCGCCCCCAGCCAGCCCCTCCCCGGGATGCCTCTGTTCCCCCCTCAGTGGCAGCTCCAGCTTCCAGCCGTCCCTGGGGCTGTGGGGAGCAGCTGGGGCCATCTGGGGCTGGCCCGGGCCCCAGGCCGCGTTCCCAGGACCCCGCACCTCATCAGGAAGCAGCTTGCGGTGCCGGCCACTCCACTGAGCCTCTCGAGGCTGCCCCGGCCGTGTCCTCGTGTGGCCTGTCACACACAGGGCTGAGGGCCACATGTGCAGCCGCTGATGCAGGGCGGGCGTTCCTGGACCCTGTCCCCTGCTCCCGGGAGCCTCGGGGTGGGGCTCTGATGCCGCGCCCAGGGGTCCTCTGGGTTCACCCTCCATCAGAAGCCAGGGGGCAGGAGAATCACAGGGCACAGGGCAGGTACACACTGCTGCCCACCTGGGCCCACGGCCCCTGCCGCCTGCCTCACACACACACCTGCTTTGTGTGTCTGACAGTCACATGGCCGAGGCATCTCATTCAGGCTGCAGCCACGACCACCCCCCAGCCCCCCGACACTCGCAAGCCCTTCCTGTGCCCAAGGCCTGCTTCCCACACACTCAGCGCACCACCTTCTCGCCCCTTGGCAGAAGCGCAAGGGTGTCCTCCCCGCTTTCTTGCATCGCCGCTCTGTCTCAGGCCCCTTCCCCGTCCCGCAGCTTCATTCACTCAACAAACGCTCACTGAACTCCCTCCAGCTCCCAGGCTCTATTCCGGGAGCTGAGGATCCCGTCGGTCGTAGCAAAAAAAGAAACAGGCAAACCTCTCTGCTCTCGTGGCATTTACCTTCTGATCGGGAGATAACCAACAGTATAGATAATTAATTTTTTTTTTTTTTTAGTTAAAACAGAATTTTATTATCTTCCAATTCTGGTGGTTAGAAAGGGGACACAGCTCTCACTGAGTAAAATCGAGGTGTTGGGGGACTGTGTTCCTTCCTGGAGCCTGGGGGGAGAATCTGTTTTCTTGCCCTTTTTCAGCTTCTAGAGGCTTCTTGCATCTCTGTTGTACACCTGAAACTGATACGGTATAAATCAACTCTAATAAAATGGGGAAAAGCGCATTAAGACGACATTTTCAGTGTAACGGCGAAGAAATTAGAATTCTGTATTTTAAGTAATAAGAAGTTCTTCTATTTTGAGACAATCTTATAGGTACAGTGGCAGGGTGCTGAAATATATTGACGTGGCCCACCTATACCCCAGACACCCCTCCTCCTGGGACCTCAGACCAGAGACAAAGTAACAAAAGTTGAGAGGTAGGAGGATAAGTAAAGTTTACACGTATTAGATGCTGATAAGTTGCTGTGGTTGGGGAGGAAGTGCAATAAAGCAGAGGGGAAGAGTGGACCTTTTAGGTATGTGGACGGGGAGCCTCACGGCATCCGATCTAGGGCAGCCTGATGACATGTGACTCAGGCCCTCTGGTGCCGGTCAGCAAGGCCACACTCCAGCCAGAGAGGGTTGGGCATCGGGCAGTGGTCCAGTGTCTGACCGCTCTCTGGAGCCCAGAGATCCATACCAGTTCTGCCTGCTCCCTGTCCAGCATTCAGCCTCAGAGGCTGGAGAGGGTGGACAGTCCACGGCTGGTACCCAGAAGTTGGGTTAGGGTCAGGGGGAAGGACTGGCTGTGACTAGGTTTAAGGAGATGGTTTTTGAGATGGAAATAAAAGCAGGGAGGCCTGGATTGGGATCTGAAACTATCACTGATTAACCTTGAGTTACAGGGTCATTTCCTTAACCTCTGAGCCTCTATTTTTCCTTCTGTTTAATGGGTGTGCTGAGGCCTACCTTGTAAATTCCCCATGGAAGTTAAAGGAGATTAAAGCAAAGTGTCTACGTGGTCTGAGCTCCAAGAAGGGCGTTGAGACAGGACCCGGGTGGGTAAGGGAGGTGATGGAGACACATTAAGAAGAGGGCTGGAACTTCTCTGATGGCCCAGTGGTAAAGAATCCGCCTGCCGATGCAGGGGACACGGTTTCGGTCCTTGGTCTGGGAACTAAGATCCCACATGCTGTGGGGTGACTGAGCCTGTGCACCCCAACAAGAAAAGCCACCACAATGAGAAGCCCGCACCCCAAAATTAGAGAGTAGCCCCCACTCACCGCAACCAGAAAAAGTCCATGTCCAGCATTGAAGTCCCAGCACAGCCAACAATAAATAAATATATTAATTAAAAGAAAAAGGCTGAGGAGCCAGGGCCAGCTCCAAGCCCCCTTTGCATGCCCCTTCACCCTGCCCAGCCCAGGAAGAGGGGCAAGAGAGGGGAGGTCAGGGTTGGAAACCAGCTCTCATCACGTGCCCAGGCCCCTGAGTCGTGTAATAGCCACTTCCTGCCCATGTCTCTTGGAAGCCTTCTGCCTAATCCAGTTAACACCTCCTGTGATCCGATTACTGTGTGTAAGAAACCCCAGATCTGATCAGAGGCATCACGTGGGTGGCACAGGTTGGCGGGGGGGGGAGTGCTGCAGAGAAGAGGTTCAACTGTGGCTGCCATCTGCCCCCTCCCCAGGCCTCTGGTCCTTCCGAGCTGGGTGTCCCGCCTCTGGCAGGCCTGGGAGGTGTCGGGGAGCAGGGGACCTGAGCCACCACCGTCCTCCCCAGGTGCCTGAAAAGCAGATGCTGTCCAGCCCCCTGTAGCCCCCTGGCCTTGGAGGGGAAGCCTTCTATTCCTGCTCACCCACCATCCTCGTTCCCTTGGGTGGAGCTTGCCTGCTTTGCGAGGAGGAAAGTTGCGATTGTGGCCACAAGTGTGGCCAGGGGCTGGGGCACCTTGGAGAGCGGAGGCGTTTGGGTCCCGGCCCTCATGGATGCTCCTGCAGGCTGTGGAGGGACCCACAGAGCCCCGCCTTCGCCCCAGGTGACACGCACCTGGCGGAGGACGGATGGAGCCACCCACCTGCTGAGGGACGACCTGGAGGAGGCGCCCATTCTGTGCCTGGGGGAGGGGGAGGGCAGGAGAGGGGCTGGTCGTGCAGGACGCCAGGATCCTGAGAGCTCAGGGGAGCCCGCCTGGGCCTCTCACTGTCCACCCTAGAATGAGCATGTTGCCCAGTGGGGTTCCAAGCCCCTTTCCCACATCACCCTTGCAGGACCCAGCGAATCACCGTTCAGTGGACACCACTGCCCCCCACCCTGCCCCATGTGCTGCAAACACTTCCTGAGAGCAGAGGTTTCTAACACCTGGAAATACGGGGAAAAGGCCTTGCAGATGGGTCACGAGTCCATGACCCTTCATTCCGTTCCTTCCCCCAGGCGCGTGGTGTCATGCGGGGCACATGCGGGCCCTCGTTCTGGAGGGGGACAGGCCGGAAGCCAGCAGGGCGTGCCTGCCCATCCAGACAGCCTTTCTTCCTTACCTGTGCATCCCCGGTGAGCTGCCTGCCCCACCCTGCCCTCTCCGCCCTTCTTCCCTCCAGAGCTCGGCTCCAGGCACGCCCTGGTTAGACTCCAGACAGCCGCAGTTCTGCAGGCGGGCTAACCAGGCAGGATGCTGGCAGAGACAGATGGCTGGAGGTGCTAATAGGGGTCTGGAGATGGCAGGAAGGCACCGTCACATGCTCCACGAGCTGGCCTGCCTGAAAAATAGAAAAGCCACCGTCTCTTTCCTCCGCTGCCCCCTCTTCAGATGGGCTCTGACCCCATTTTGATCATCTTTATTTTTATTATCCCGATAAAACCTGCTCTTACACATTCTAACTGTGCGGGTATAATCCTGCCTGCAGGGCCTCAGTGGTAAAGAAGCCGCCTGCCAGCGCAGGAGACTTGGGTTCAATCCCTGGGTCGGGAAGATCCCCTGGAGAAGGAAATGGCAACCCACTCCAGTATTCTTGCCCAGGAAGTCCCATTGTTAGAGGAGCCTGGTGGGCTACAGTCCAGGGGGTCACCAAGAGTCGGACGTGACTTGGCGACTGAACCGCGCCAGCAGCAATCTAGCCAGCAGGTACAGGTGAACATCGTGTGGCCCCAGCCTTTGATTCCGCCACGAGGGGGACAGCACGGCCCTGATGGTTCCGAGCGGTACATGGTGCTAAGGTCATGGAGGCGTGTCTGTGGGCTCCAGGACACGGTCCTTTTTTCTGGCTGTGGATTACTTTTCCCTTTTGTGGTAAAGAGCTCTTGGTGGGACAAGCCACGGTTCCCCGAATGCATCCTTACTGACAGATCAGGCCCCTAGAATCGTTAGGTTTTTAAGTAGAAAGTGGCCACGGGAATCAACTCCTCCTTTCCCAGGCAAGAAACTGAGGCTGGCCTGTGAATGACGTTCGCCCTGTGTCCGCAGAGGGCGAGGGTGCCGCTGGAGGCCTCCGCTCTCCAGCTGAACAGCAGCTGCATTGCTCCCAGCCCCACTGCACTTCCTAGCACTCGGCGCTTGTCACCCGCAAGCGTTCCTGACGGCCGTGTGGTCGCAGTCCTCCGCTCTGCCCCCGTGCCACAGGTGAGCGGCCTCAGCCGTGTGGAGGGCGGGTGGGGCCCCAGGCGGTCAGTGCTGCCTTCCCCGTCTAGGTCCTGCACACCCGGTATCTCCAGGTGCAGAGCCTACCGGCTGTGATACAGGATGCCCAGGTAAATGTACGTCTCAGACAAACAAGGACCCATCTCTTAGTGTAAGTCTGTCCCAAGCGTCAGTCCGAGTGAATATGCTACATTTGCTGCGAGTTTCTTTCACTTTTTCTTTTGGACGCACCATGCTGCACGTGGGATCTTAGTTCCCCGACCAGGGATCGAACTTGCGCTCCCTGCAGTGGAAGCCCAGAGTCCTAACCCCTGGATCACCAGGGAAGTCCCTCCTGCAGGTGTAGACTGTTGGAAACCCCAGCTCTACCAGTCCAGGGCCTAGCATTTCACTGGGTGTCCTGTTAACCCAGAGACACAGCTGCGTGCCAAGAAGGCCCGGCTCTGTCTCCCCTGCGGACTCTCCTGACCTTAGAGGACCCCTGCCTGCCCTCTGGTTGTGACCCCCAGATCAGGAGCAGTCAGAACCAGCTGCTAGCAGGCAAGGAATCACCTAGCAAGGTGAGCAGGCGGGGGAAGGGCAGATTTGGCCAGGCCTCTGGCCCCTGAGATTTTTAGATCCTTATTTTCTGAAGCTTTGGACTGTTGAGAATTCCAGGTCTAACAGTCCAGAGCCTGAAAGGGCAGAGTGAGCCGTTCTCTACCACAGACGGGGATGTTGAATCCCTGGCATGTGTCTTGTGGGACCCGCCGGCCTTGGGGCATCTTCTCCAACCCGGGAAGCGGATGCTGGGATGGGGGTATCACTTGCCAGGCTGTCCATTCTCACACATCCCTGGCAGCCTCCCACAGCCGCTCATGCCTGGATTCCACTAAGAGCCTCCAAGCCGACCCCTCTGATCTGGCCTTTCCTCTCCATCCATCCCGAGGACAGCTGTCTCAGCGGTCTTGCTAAATGTCCGCTTTCGTCAAATGCCCTCCCTTTCTCAAAGGACCCATTGCTTCCCTGTTGCCTGTGGAGCCAAGATGCTGGGTGGCCCCCACTTTCGAGAGTCTGTAATTGGCAGCATCCTGTCTATGCACTTGGCTCCCCCCAGGGCCCCTGGATGTTTGGAAGAGGCCACATTCCAGAGAGGAGCGAACATGTTTGCAGACATTTGCGGCCAGTAGCTGGCTGCTTCCTCTTTAAGGCTGCCCCCTTTCCAGCCCCTATTGAGTTCACCTGATTACAAGAGCAAGGACACAGACATAATTAGGTGCTAATGGCACTTAGCACCTCTGTGACACCTGCAGCCGCACTGGCTCTGCAGGGCTGCTCAGAGCGAACCAGCTGCTCTGCCCTGCCGGCTGGGGACGGCTCCATTACGGCCCAGACACCCCAGGCCAGTGAGGTTCCAGTCTCCGGTGACCAGACAGAAATTAACTCTGTGTCAGGGCTGACGGTGGGCTGCAGTGCACAGGGTCACACAGGGTTGGACGTGACTGAGCGACTCACACTTTCAGGGCTGATGTAGGAGCAGCACCACGAACAGAGCTATTCCATGACTCCCTGTTTCATCCCCACCCTTTGCTGTGTGGCAGGTGGCAATGCCCCCACTTCCTAGATTAGGAAACTGAGGCTTGAGGAAGAAAGGACTTGCCCACACCACCAGTGAGTGGTAGGCATGACCTCTGTCTGTTTCAAGGCCCCGTTCATCGCCCTGTGCTCCTCCTGTTTCGCTGGCCTCTCTTCCCCAGTTCCACAAATCTGAGCCTCACCTCCAGGCTCAGCTCTCCCTCGGGGCCTCCCTCATTTCTGTTCTGTCTTTAAATGCACCGAGCACCTACAACTCTGCACCTCAAAAGAGATGCTGCCTTATCCTCTAGGAGTGTGTGCATGTGTGCATTCGAGTGTGCTAATCCTAATCTCTCCCGGCTGGAGTGTCCATTTCTGGTGGCCTAGAAATACAGAGTCCCACCATAAAGCCGCCAGCCGCTAGACAAGCGTGTCGTCGGCACTAAATAACTGCTCCTGGACAGATTGAGTGAGTGGTTGCGGTGCCTGCAGTTCTCTCTTGCTTAAATAGATCGTTGAGTAACAAGTGAACATCTCCACTTAGGGAGCCGTGGGTGCCTTGGTGGCAAGGAAGCCGACTCTGGCTTTGGCTGCTCTGAATTTCCCTCCCCACGGGGCACTAGCTGTGAGACCTTGGGCCTCGGTGTGCCGCGGGTTCCCCGTCTGTAAAATGGGTCACTGGGAGAGGTCCCCTCTCCCAGGGCTGCTGTGGGAGTGAAGGGGCTTCGCGTGCACCTGCAGTGCAGAAGAGGGGTCCCGTGTTTTAGGAGTCCGCCCTGGGGTTGTGCCATCCTGGACCTTGGGAAGTCCGAGGGGCACTGTGGTGCCTTCTCCCTCTTCTCAGGTGTGAATCTCAGGGTCATCCTGGCCCGAATGGGTCAGGAGCAAGCTTTCTCAGCCTCAACACCTCGGCACGTTGGACCGGCTCGTTCAGTGTCGTGAGGGAGCGGAGCTGTCTTGTACGGTATAGGAGGTTTAGGAGCATCCTTGGACTGCACGCGCTAGATTCCCGCTGTAACAAGCAAAAATGTCTCCAGACCTCTGCCCTGCCATCACGGTGCGGGGGGTTGCATCCCCCCTGGGTGAGAACTGCTGCCCTAGAACATTCTCTAACTTAAGAATGCATCGGACTCTCCTGGACGGCTGGCTCAGAGACAGACTGCGTGGTGTCACCCCCAGAGGTGCTGATTCCTGGGGTTTGGGGGGTCCCCACAAGCTGCCCTTCTAACAGGTTCCCAGGTGCTGCTGCTTTGGCTGTGCCAGGGAGCCCCACTTTGGGAACTACCGCGTAAGCGTACTCTAAGACGGTCAGGCTTTAGAGATGCTGGGGTCAGTGAGCATGGGACTGAGAAGAGAGGGGACAGGAGCGGAATTTCCTGCAGAGGTGCCGCCCTGTGGATGTCAAGAATCTGGAACAAATGTGTAGATTCTAGCAAAACTCAAACAATTATAACAAGCTCAAAGGCAGTGAGAAAACTTTGAAAGAAGGGCTGCACGCTTTAGGCCAGGAGCAACTAATTCAGGGAAATTCCGAGAGCCAGCTCCAGGGAAGCCTGGAGCGGGCTGTTTGCCCAGGAGCCGAGGGTGGGGCCACTTGGACCCAGACAGAAAGACTCATTTCCTGAAGGGCCAGAGAAGCCTGGAGAGACGGCGACATTTGGCTCTGAATGAGTGAGCAGCTCAGCAGTGGCCGTGGAGCCCCGTCTGGGTCGGTGAATGAACCCGAGCCAGGATGACGTGAGAGCCTGGAGGGTGACAGAGACAATGCACTGAGATGGCCACCAGGCTTCCCACGGCCCAAGGGCCATCGCCGGACGCGCAGCGGCTCAGCAGAGTGGTGATGCCAGAGTGACCCGTGGAGGGGCCGGTGCCAAGGGGCCGCCCTGGGTGGGGGCCGCTCAGAGCCTCTCGGCAGCAGCCGCGGGGCTGGCAGGGGCGTCTTCCGTCCAGGCTCTGTCTTGGCCCGTCCATGGTCACGTCCGGGCAGCTCCTGACTCTGTCTCTGGCCTGTGGCTGCTGGACTCACATGGTGTGGGGGGAGCATCCGGCTGGCCGGGAGGAGGAAGCGGGCTGAGTGGAATCTGCTCAGGGACCCAGGCCGGTGACCCCGGACTCCAGAGTTGCAAGATGGGATTCCAAGGGTGTAGAATTCGAGTCAGGGTCTGCGCTTCCGTTTGTGGCTGGATGTTTGATCTTGGGAGGGGTCAGTTAGTAGAAGATGCTTCTGGGACTTCCCTGGTGGTCCAGTGGTCAAGACTCCATGCTTCCGCTGCAGGAAATGGGGGTTTGATCCCTGGTCAGGGATCCTGTATTCTGTGCAGTGCTGCCCCGCCCCCCAAAAAAGATCTTTGCCCTGTGTGGCCCCTACCAGGAGCTGTACCAGACTATTTAATGTGACATCTTATCCCATTTTCACATTAAAGCCACGGGACAGATCCCCCTGAAGCGATGAAGAGCCGGAGGGTCAGAGTGGCAGCCAAACCGCGGCAGAGCAAATGTTCCATCCAGATCCGACTCTGAAAAACGTGTTCGACTTCATTTTTTGTCTCTGAAATGAGGTTCACACTCCCAGCCCATTCCCTCCTAGAGCTGTCATGGGAATCAGATGGGATGAAAATGTATGAAAATATAAGCTATATGAATGCCAGGGATTATAATCACAACGATTAAACTTCTGCACCATCAGGTTTTAGGAAGCAGGCGCGCTCCGCCTCTGAACATCCGTGGAGGTGGTTCAGTATACCCAGTTGGTTGGCCTGGGGCCTGCTGCCAGGACTCAAGGTGGGGCTGCCCCCCCCACCCCAGATAGGTACCCACCCACCCCACGACGTCTACTGAAGCATCAGAAATTAAATTTCACAGCTGGGTGCCCAGAGATACCAACTCTAGCTCCGTGTGTTTATGGCTCGAGGAGGAGATAAGATTTGATTAAGAAGGCCGCTATTAATTTACGGCAAGTACACTCACTCCAAGGAAGACGCTGCTTTTAATTAATAGCCAGAAGGAATTTATGCTGCTGGTCTCAGCGAGGGGGAGAAGGGTGGACAGAGGGGGCCAACGGAGCAGAGTGAGTGATGTGGATGGATTGGTCCAAACATGCCCGCCTGCCTTTTGAAGGGAATATAAATATATAAAAGGGGCAGCAGGAGGAAGAGAAGCACTCTGGTTCAGGAGACCAGCAGGGGGGCCCCGGGAGAGCCAGGCGGCCGGAAAGGGAGAAGGCGGAGGAAGGGCGTGGAGGACGCGAGGCAGCGAGCCGAGCACTCAGCATACAGCGGGCATCACGCTCAAGCCCGCCTGTGATCACCGAACCGTAGTCCGGTGAGCTCGGGAGACGGTCGTTTTCGGAAGAATACTACGAGCATGCAAGAAGAAACGCAAACACTCCAAAAAGGTGTTTGGGGACCATTGTCTTCTCTCTCTGCCGTTGACCTAACTTCCTGCTGAAGATGCAGCTGCCCGTTTCTTGTACCTTTCCAGGAGTATCTGGTATACATACAGCTACACCTGTGAGGCTGTGTGGGTCCAACGTGCGTGTGAGCCTTGACTGTGGACGGTGTTATCCTATACGTTGTTCCAGGCTTATTCTTGTTTTAGAGACAGGGAAACCGGGACTGGAGAGGTCTAGTAACTTTCCCAGGGTCACACAGCTCCCAAGGGTTGGAGCCACGTTTCCACACTCCAGTGCACAGATGGCTCTGGAGCCCCTTCTCATCGCTGCTGCCCGCTGTCGGCCGGCACTGAGCCCTGTGTTCAGGGTGTAGCAGATGGAGTGGGGGGGCTCCCCGTGGGGTGGGGGCGCTCCCCGTGGACAGGAGGTGGGTGGGTTCTGAGTAGAGCGAGAGGCCAGGCCTGGTGGAGGGTGGGAGCTGTTAGGAGAAGAACTCCACAGGATGTAGCCAACACACTCTCTGCAGGGTTGGTGGGAATTAGGAGGTGTGGTCCGGAGCAAGCCCTGATCACGACTTCCCTGTGGCTCAAACGGTAAAGAATCTGCCTGCGAGGCAGGAGACCAGGGTCCGATCCCTGGGTTGGGAAGTTCCTCTGGAGAAGGGAAAGGCAACCCACTCCAGTATTCTTGCCTGGAGAGTTCCATGGACAGAGAAGCCAGGCGGGCTACAGTCCGTAGGGTCGCAAAGAGTCGGACACGACTGAGCGAGTAACAGTCCACAGTCCAGTCCACAGAAGCCCTGATCGCTGGGATTCCGCTTTGCCCTCTGCTCATCCCCAGGCTTCTAACAGTCATGCATTTTGAGATCTGAAAGGAACCCACGAGCAAATACCTGCTCCGAGCATGGTCCACAGACCACCAGCATCAGCAGCATCCAGTCCTGACCAAGAATCAGAATATTTGGAGGTGCAGCCAGGAATCTGTATTTTAATCACCACCCCCCCTACCCACCAGTGATCCCTAGTCACGTTTGTTGAGAAGCTCTGTACCATCCACTTTACAGAGAGTAAAACTGAGGCCCCAGAAGAGACCACAAGTTCTCCAAGGTCACACAGCTTATTGATGGCGGTTGTTGGGGTGGAAGGCTGGCTTGAACGAGCTCCTGATTCCTGTGCCCTTTACACGGAATCACCCTGGACCCTGGAAACCACGGCAGGAAGTGCACCGCCTGGGAGACAGATTCATTCTAAATCTACATCCCAGTCCTGGCTCTGTCTATAGCTGTGTGGTCTTGGGCAAGTTACATGACCTCTCTGAGCTTCCCATTCTTCACGTCTCCGACAGGAACAGCACCACCCTCCTTGCCCGGTGGCTTTGCAGACTCGGTGGACTGGTGCCAGGCAGTGTGATGGAGAGAAGCCAGCGTTGGGTCACAGCTCCCTGCCTCCCCCATGATGGAGAGCAGGACCACCTGAGCGGAGGGTGGACTTCCTGGCCGTGCGGCGAGCTCTCTGGCTGTGCCGGATCCTCCTCTGCTCCCTTTGATCCTGCCCCCCTTTAATCCTCCACCAGAGACGCTTTCTAATCAGCCACAAGGACAGAGGAGCAGCAGCCAGCATCCGTCACCTGTAACAGATCAACAGGCTCTGAGACCTTTGGCCCTTCTCTTATAAATCACCTTCTCCTCTTCTGTGCTGGAGACCGCTGGGCTGAGCTGGGATGGCAGGAGGGCCAGGGAAGCCCCTCGGATGGAGGGAGTCAGAGGGGACGAAGGACGCCTGAAAAGTCAGAGCTGGGAGACCCCGTCGGTAGAGGAGTATGCCCCTCCAGAGGAGCATGTTAATACAAAATATATATATTTTTTAACTTTTTATTTTGTATTGGGTTATAGCTGATTAGGGCTTCCCTGCTGGCTCAGATGGTAAAGACTCTGCCTTCAATGCAGGGGACCTGGGTTCAATCCCTGAGATGGAAAGATTCCCTGGAGAAGGGAATGGCTACCCACTGTAGTATTCTTGCCTGGAGAATCCCATGGACAGAGGAGCCTGGTGGCCTATAGTCCATGGGGTCACAAAGAGTCAGACACGACTGAAGAGACTTAGCCAGCACGCGGGCAGAGCTGACTTACCATGTTGTGACAGTTTCAGGTGGACAGCAAAGGGACTCAGCCGTATATATACGCGTCTCCATTCTCCCCCAGACTCCCCTGCCATCCAGACTGTCACAGAACACTGAGCAGAGTTCCCAGAGCTGTGCGGTAGTTCCGCATTCGTTATCCATTTTAAATATAGCAGTGTGTCCAGGCAGCCGTAAGTCTTTCGTGAAGTCCGTGAGCCTCCGTTTTGCGAGTTCACTTGTACCGTTTCGTTTCAGGTTCCACATTTAAGGATGTCGTGTGACATTTCTCCTTCTTTGACGGCACTCAGTGTGACAGTCTCTAGGTCCAGCGCCCCTCTTATTTTAGACGGAGGAGCTCAAGGCTCAGAAGGACTCATGTTGTGCCCCAGCTCGCTCTGCAGGTCAGCAACAGGAGGAGGGAGGCAGGGCAGGACAGGTGGCGTGGTGCCTCCTGGACATTGGCCATCATCCTTTTTTGGGGGGGAAGGTGGGCAGGTCCACAGCTGGATATTCAGGTCTGCAGAGGTCTTCCCTTTTCTCCTGAGAACACAGGACTCTTTGGAAAAGATGATACTGAATAAAGCTACTGGTCACGCCCTGCTGCCCCCTGCCGCCATCCACACCCTCACCAGGGTCCCCGGCTACCCCTTCCCCTGTCCTGGAGCTGGGAGAACCTGGGTGAGGCTGCGTCCCAGTGCCCAGCTCTGCAGGCTGGCCGGTGTGCAGGACATAGGCAGTAGGGGTTGGTGTGCTTGGGGAGCCACTGGGCTTCCCTCCAGCTCAAGCCGCCTCTGCCCATCTGGCCATCCAGGGAGACTGTGTCCCCGGCATCTTGTTGTTCGAAGTCAGAATCTGCGTTTAGGAGACAGACCCCCGGTGGCTGGCAGGCTGGCACAGTGGCTGTGGGGGAGCCTGGCACTCACCCTCCCCCGCCGCCCTACCCCCGCATGCCTATTCATCCTCCCGGACTCCGAGCTGAGGGCAGAGTCCTGGATGGAGCTGTGGATGGGCAGGGACGCTCTCACCCTCTACCCCCAGGAACTCGTTTGTGGGCAGGTGTGAGGGCTGGGGACTGTTAGCACAACCAGGACATCCCGCCCAGGGGGTCGCTTCTGACTTTCCCCCAGGCCTTTGAGGTCCAGGGAACAGTGACTTGCTGGGATGGGGGAGGGTGTCTATTATCCAGAGCCCTCCCTGCTCAGCTTCGGGGAGCTGTGTCTTATGATGGGGATGGGGTGCCTCACAGAGGTGCAGGTACGTTCCAAAAGAAGGTGTACCTAACCCCCATATCAGACCCCCAGCACTCACTGGCAGCCCAAAGTGTTCCCTCGAGCTGGAGGGAAGCCTGCAGCACCAGTGATTCTGCCTGTTACAAAGGCTGCAAGAATCAGGGCTGGTCCTTGGGCGATCATTCATTCATTAAGTGACTACTTTATGCTGAGAACACAGCCAGGGGCAAAAACCAGTTTGCTCTCAGGGAGCATACAGTCTAGAGGATAAGACAATGTTAGATGAAATTATTTAGTTTCATAGTGATTGATCAAGTTACAAGAATCTGTAAAAAATACTCAAAGGGGGGATCTGTGATCTGGGTGTCCAGGAGGGCTTCCTGGAGGAGGGGACATTTAAGCTGATCCCCAAAAGATGTGTAGGAGTTACTAGGCAAAGAGGTGAGGGATGGATTTGCTGGGGGAGGAGGTGGCCTGGGTAGAGCTCCTGGGGCAAATGGGCAGGAGCTTGCCATGCCTGAGGGACCGGCGGAAGAGAAGGTCTCAGCCTTAAGGTGCTCACAGAGCTGGTGGGGAAGGGGGCAGGATGGTGAGACACGAGCCTCCCTCACACTCACTTCTATACACGGAGGCGAGAGTGCAATGCTGTGGAGGGTGGGGGGTGGAATCTTCTGGAAGACTTCCTGGGTGAGTAGCTCTAAAGCCTGCATCCAAAGGGCCAGGGGGATACCCAGGTGGGGAGAGAGCCCTGTTCTGGTTGGGAGAGGCCGGCTGAGCAGGAGAAGTGGGGGGTGCCCAGGCAGGGTCAGGGGTGAGCGGGCAGGGCAGCGGGACTCTTGCCAGGAGCCTGGCCCCACTCTCGCGTCGCTCTCTTTCTCTGAAAGGGAGGCTGGCGGAGCTTCTGCATTATTAATAGTGACACATAGTAAACATTTTGGTAATTGTCACAGCCAGAGGCTCTGAGAGGCAGCGCCAGCTGTTGCCAGCGTGAAAAAAGAAGGCAACACGCTCCTGCCAGCCCAGCACACACCCCCAAACGCTCGTGCCTTGAGCCCCACTTTCTGCTTTGTTTCTCCCCTCTCCCAAGCGATCAGCTGGAAGTGAGATGCTGGGTCGTATAGAGGAGGGGCTGTCCCCACCCTACCCATTGGAGCCCCGGGTCAGGGTTCAGAGTGTGAGCCGTGCAATCCCCAAAATATCCCCAATAACACAACCCTCTCACCCCAGCTTCCAGCCTCAGCCCAGTCCCAGAGGTCCTGAGTCAGGCTGGAGCCAGGCTGGGAAGGCGGTTTTCCTGTGAGAGACGAGGAGGGGCATCTGACCAGGCCAGCACTCTGGGGGTGCCCCTCTTCAGGAGGGCAGGTGGCCAAAACAGACTCACAGACTAAGAAAATGGACTTACGGCGGCCAAGGGGAAGGATGGGAGGAAGGGAGAGTTAGGGAGTTTGGCATGGACGTGTGCACACGGCTATGTTTAAAATGGAGAACCGACAAGGACCTGCTGGACAGCACAGGAAAGCGGATTCTCAGAGCTGAGCTTGGCAGGCGGCGTTTGAATCACAGACCAGGATCAGCTCAGGTGGTCGCAGGTATAGGAATGCATGCAGGTCCCCTCGGGGAGGCGAGAAATCCTTAAGAGCACAGTCTCCCCTTACTAGCACTTCAAGGATCAGCTCAGGTGGTCGCAGGTGTAGGAATGCATGCAGGTCCCCTCGGGGAGGCGAGAAATCCTTAAGAGCACAGTCTCGCCTTACTAGCACTTCAAGGATCAGCTCAGGTGGTCGCAGGTGTAGGAATGCATGCAGGTCCCCTCGGGGAGGCGAGAAATCCTTAAGAGCACAGTCTCGCCTTACTAGCACTTCAAGGGAGATGCCCTGGGGGCTGAGGAGTTTTTCCTAAATCTGCGGTAGGACTAGCTGTATAGTTTGCAAGACGCTGGCCAGAATGAAAAAGTGGCCCTTGTTTCAAAACTAGGTTAAAAAGTGCTGATATAGCTACTGAAGCTCCAACTCTTTCCTGTCTTCTGCATGTCTCTCTTCTGCTCACCTGCGCAGGCTATTTTCCCAACGCAGAGGGTCTCGGACTTACGATGGCTCAGCTTAGCGTTTCGACTTTGGTTGATGGCACGAAAATGATACACGGTCATCAGAACCTGTACGGCAGGGTTTGAACGTTGATCTTTTCCCAGCTGGCGCTATATGGTCCCATCCTCTCTCGTGATGTTGGGCAGCGGCCGTGATCACAGCTCCCAGGCAGCCCCGCTATCACGCGAGTCAAAAATGAATACACGTACAACCATTCTGTACCCAGATAGCTTCACTGTTCTGTGCCTCAGTTTCAACAGTCAGTCGATGACCTGAGATATTCGACACATTATTATAAAACAGGCTTGAGTTAAGTGATCTTGTGCAACTGTAGGCTAATGTTAAGTGTTCAGAGCACAGTCAAGGTTGGTGAGGCTCAGCTGTGATGTTCATTAGGTGTCGTAAATGCATTTTCAACTCATGGTGACCTCCAATGTAAATCAAGAACGATCCATACTTACAAAACACAAGTTCAAAGACACAATTATTGAGAATTTTAAGACGGCGACCACAGAGCATGAATCCCGGCATGGCCTCTTCGGAGCACAGGACTCAAAGGCCGCCTGGGCCTCACGCGTGCAAAGCTGGCCCTGGTTTGGTGCGACCCACTGTGTCACAGAGAAGCAGGTGCAGTTGGGGGCAGGAAGACTGACCCCGCCGGGGAGGGGACAGCACGTGGTTCCCTGCTCCGGGTACGGGACAGGGTGCTGGGCCACACCCAAGAAGGGCGCTGGCACCCGGGAGTGGGTGCAACAGATTTCAGCACAGAGGGCAGACCGTGTCCTAGGCCGAGCGATGGGAGAAACGGACTCTGTGGTCCAGCGGAGAGGAATGTCTGATGGTGGTAAGTCTGTGTGCGCCAAGAAGGAGAACCATGGGATGAGATGGAGGGTTAGAGAAAGGAGGACCCACCCTGACGGTCAGGGACGGCTGCTCGGGCAGCAGTAACAAAGAGCCATCCACTGGGCAGCTTAACAACAGACAGTTACTGTCTCGGGCTCTGGAGGCTGGATGTCCAAGATCAAGGTGTCGGCAGGGCTGATTTCTTCCAAGGCCTTTGTCCAAGGTTTGCAGTCCACCGTCTTCTCCCCAAGTCTTCACGTGGTCTTCCCTCTGTGCGGGTCTGTGGCCTAACCTTCTCTTCTTGTAAGGCACCAGTTGTACTGGACTAGAGCCCACTCATATGATTTCATTTTGCCTTCATTACCTCTGTAAGCGTGCATGCGTGCGTGCTCAGTCGTGTCCGACTCTTTGTGACTCCATGGACTGCAGTCCGCCAGGCTCCTCTGTCCATGGGATTTCCCAGGCAAGAAATACTGGAGTGGGTTGCCATTTCCTACTCCAGGAGATCTTCGCGACTCAGGGATCAAACCCGAGTCTCCTGCATCTCCTGCAGGGGTGCTCTTTACCTCTGAGCCACCAGAGAAGCCCCCAGGCTGGGTCAAAGGTTATTAAATCATGTCCCGAGGACCCCAGAATTCAGAGGTGCTTCAGCCATCGTGGCAGGTGGCAGATAGATCAGGGTGGGGAGTGGGGGGAGAGAAACACAGACAGGCTTGGACCCCCACCCTCACCCGTGTTTGGATGAGGGCATCTGCGCATTGCTCTATCTGTTGGGACCCTTACGTGATTTTATTAGGATCGAGGCTGAGATGGTTTGAAAGCTCTGATTTGAGGGTATCTGGTCCAAGCACCTGGGGTCTCACTTGCCTGAAGTTTAGGTCCCAGAAGTGCCCATCCTTTCTAATGACAGGTGGGATGTCCCCACCATAGACAGGAGGGCATGTGTGTGGGGACCGCCCCAGTCAGCACTGCCAGGGCACCAGGCAGATCCCGGGGGATCTGGCAGGCTGGCTGGCCTTCAGGTTGAATGTCAGGCCAGCCCCGGGGCATGGAAAGCCTGATTCCTGCTGCGCCGGGGATGACAGGGCCGCTGACGTGGGGGACCCTGGTCGCAGAGGGCAGGGCCGCTGGCCAGGACCCAGCTGGGTTCACCTTTCCTGGAAGCCGGGCTGGGCGGGAAGCAGCGTTTCCAGTAAGAAGGAGGCTCAGCCCCTGCTAGCTTGGCACACACCCCCTCATGCTGCAGGGGGAGGGCTCTCGCTGCATCTCAGTGGCCCTAATGAGTGCCGTGGAGAGCTGTTTACAGCTAAGTGGGCTGTAATGGCTTTCTGCGGTCATTAGACACAGGCCATTGGGAGTGCCCGTCAGGCCGCAGGGCTGGGCTCCTGCCTGCTCCCCCTCAGGCCCAGATCAATAAGCCAGGAGCGGACCTGGGTGGGCCGCCAGCTGCCTGAGTATGGACGGCCCCTGGGGACCACAGTAGCCACCTTGACCCCAGGCTGTGAGCTAGCTCGGAGCAGCGAGCTCCCCAGAGTGGGAACCCCGAAGTGGACACAGGGCATTGCGGTTGGCTACACTGTTGGAGGCCTAGACCTGGTCAGGGGGGCCTTTGGGGACTCAACTTGATTCCGTTCATCGAGGGTTGAGGGGACACTGGAGTGGGAGAGCAGGGCCGCCCCTCAGGGCTCCCGCATCAGAGACGGGCCTGGCTCTGGTCTCAGTTGTGCCACGGCAAGCGGTGTTCAGTCTCTGAGCCTCAGTCTTCCCGTCTGTAAGGTGGGGTTAAAGCAGCCCCCTTGGCAGGGTGGCTCGAGGAAGCAGTGGGGCAGTGGTGGGTGGAGCTGGCAGTCAGTGGAGCGCGGCGCCTGCATCGCCACCAGCGTCGCCACCAGCATCAGCATCTCATCAGCATCACCACCATTATAAAAGGGATGCTCAGGGCGTCTTCCGGTCTTGTTTCCATTTTGCTTTGGTGGTGGCGGTTGGCCTGTTTTGGCTAACCTCGTGTCAGGTGGCAGACCGAGCCAGTCGGCAGCGGGGGCCAGCCTCACTCGCCCTCACAAGCTCTCAGAAACGATCTGTGGGGCCTCTGCTCTGTGCTGGGCTTTGGGGAAACAGCCAGTGATGGGTCCCGTGGACGCTGGGCTGAGTGCGGAGTGGGTTCGAGCAGGGTCCTGAGGCCGGGCTGGGTTTAGGAGGCAGCGGCGTGAGAGGCCACAGGGACCGGAAGGGGACGTGGCAGAGCAAACCCGGGGGCGTTTGTCCTGCGTCCGCCTTGCTCAGCGCAGGCTCGCTGTCTCCCCAGGACCACCAGGCAGCTCCCAGGGCTCCGGGAGAGTAATGCAGGCTGTCCGACTCTCTGCCTTCCCCCGGCAGAGCCTGGGAGAGTTAGGGCTCTGAGGTCTCACTGCTCGTTCCTCACCCAGAGTAAGTGTCCTGCGTCCGTTGCTGCAGCCTCCGGTAACTCAAGCCCTGCTGCGGAGAAGCTCCTCCGACAGTTTTATCACCCCCGTATCTTGTGGATCCGAGAGCGGGGGACAGCTCTGCACTTCCTAGAAGTCCAGGAGAAAGATGAGAGGTGGAGGGTTATAAACTCACAGTGCTGGGGCTTGGACCTTTGTCCCGAGGGCCTTGACGAGGGTTCTCACTGCCCGCCTGTGTGAGCCAGCTTGACCCAGTCCTCTTCCTCTGCCTGGAATTTTCCAGACTGCAGCAAACAGCCACAGTGTTTCTCAACCCAGGCCACACCTGAAAATCACCTGGAGGGATGATTTCAAAATTTCCAACGTCTGGACCCAGTGCCTGCTGTTTCTGATCGATTCATCTGCTGCGGAGATTGTTTCTAAAAGCTCCCTACATGTGAGAATCCAGTGTGCAGCCAGGGTTAACACATGTGAATATAAAGCTACCCACTCCAGTATTCTTGCCCGGGAAATCCCATGGACAGAGGAGCCTGGCGGGCTATAGTCCATGGGGTCGCAAAGAGTCGGACACGACTGAGCAACTAACACTTTCATCATTGATGTTGTTCCGTCGCTCAGACGTGTCTGACTTTTTGCAACCCATGGACTGCAGCACGCCAGGCTTCCCTGTCCTTCACCAGCTCCCGGAGTTTGCTCAGACTCATGTCCAGTGAGTCAATGATGCCATCCCACCATCTCACTTTTCACAGAGGAAAGAAAATGGGCTTTGGAGCTGGGCGTCCAGCCCTGGCCCTGCCCCTTACCGTGTGATCGTAGGTGAGTCGTTCAGCATCTCTGAACCTTAGTGCCAATTTCCAGTTTTTTAATGAATAAAAAAATCAAAATGGAGACGAGAGTTCCTGGCTCTTCAGGAGACAATTGTTGAATGTCAATTAGGAAAACGTGTGCAAAAGCACGGAGCTTTTGCAGCCTCAGCCCCTTTGTTGCGCTGTCTAGAGAGGACAGGATATTACCATGTTGTCTATCACAGTGTACACGAAGCCCGCAGACAGACGGACCCTACTGCCCATTGGTTTTAAGGTAAATCAGGGGTGATGGTCACTTCTTCTTTGGGTCATTGGGTTAATGGCTACTGCCCTTTGTATCTGTCCTCCTTGATTGACCGCCTTGAATCTGCAATTTCTCTTTCCCCAAATTGGGAGGTACTCAGCCTCTATTTGGAGAAGGCAATGGCACCCCACTCCAGTACTCTTGCCTGGAAAATCCCATGGACGGAGGAGCCTGGTAGGCTGTACTCCATGAGGTCGCTAGGAGTCAGACACGACTGAGTGACTTCACTTTCACTTTTCACTTTCATGCATTAGAGCAGGAAATGGAACCCACTCCAGTGTTCTTGCCTGGAGAATCCCAGGGACCGGGGAGCCTAGTGGGCTGCCATCTCTGGGGTCGCACAGAGTCGGACACGACTGAATCGACTTAGCAGCAGCAGCAGCAGCAGCCGCCTCTATTTCGTCAAAGACTTTTTCTGCCCGTATTTTCTCTCCTCTCTTTCTAGGGCTCCATTTATATAGATGTCAGGTGCTTAGATACAGTCCCTGAGGCCCTAGGTTTGGAGTTTTGTTCTTTTGGTTTTAGGTTTTTTTTTTCAGTCTGTTCTTCAGGTTGGGTATTTTCTACTGATCCATCTTCACATTCACCGACTCTTTCTTCTGTTCTTGTTAATGAAGTGTTAAGCCTATTCAATCAACTTTTAATTTCAGATCTTGTATTTTTCAATTCAAGAATTTTTATTTGATTCTCTTTAATAGTTTTTATTTCTCCACTGAGATTCCCCATTTGGACATTCATTACAGGTATATTTTCCTTTATGTCCTTAAGGACAGTTAGAATAGCTGTTTTAAAACACTCTGTATTGATTTCTATTATGTAAGGATCACATTTTTCTGGGTTTGTGTGTGTGTGTGTGTGCCTGGAAGTTTGGGCCATATCCTGGACATTGTGAATGACGTGTTGTAAAGACTTTGGATTTTGTTATGTTACCCTCAAGCGCATTGATTAACAGCAAATGAAAATGTCTAATTTGGCTGGACTCAAACTCCAAACTTTTTCTCCCATGTGGTGGCCAGTAGCAGAAATCTCTTTTCAGTTCTTCTAACCTTTGTTGCAGAGAAGGCGATGGCACCCCACTCCAGTATTCTTGCCTGGAAAATCCCAGGGATGGAGGAGCCTGGTAGGCTGCAATCCATGGGGTCGCAAAGAGTTGGACACAACTGAGAGACTTCACTTTCCCTTTTCACTTTCATGCATTGGAGAAGGAAATGGCAACCCACTCCAGTGTTCTTGCCTGGAGAATCCCAGGGATGGGGGAGCCTGGTGGGCTGCCGTCTATGGGGTCGCACAGAGTCGGACACGACTGAAGCGACTTAGCAGCAGCAGTAGCAGCCACCTTTGTTGAGCTGCTTAGAGTGGCCCATGCTTGGATATTTCACAGGTTGGCCAATGCTTTGGGAAGAGTTTATACACAGGATTTGAGTCTGCTTCCACTGACTCTCCCTTCTGGGATTCCCACCCTCACATTCCAACTATTCGCAGTCCCTCCAAACTCTGTTCTCTGGCTCTTTAAGTCAGTAAGATTTCAGGTTTTCTGTCTGGCTTCCCTGGTGGCTCTGACAGTAAAGAATCCTCCTGCCAATGCAGGAGACCCAGGTTCGGAGGAGACCTGGGTTGGGAAGATCTCCTGGAGAAGGGAATGGCTCCCCACTCCAGTATTCTTGCCTGGAGAGTCCCATGGACAGGGGAGTCTGGTGGGCTACAGTCCATGGGGTCGCAGAGAGTCGGACACAACTGACCAACTGACACTTCCACTTCATCTGGATTTTCGTTGTCCCCCTTGGCAGAGGCTGGAGTCCACCATCGACAGAGCCCCATGGAAAAGTCACTCAAATGCCACTCCTGTCTTCCAAGTATTGACTCCCCTCCTTGTCGCCGGCTTTTGGCTGCTCTCCAGGGCCTTCAGACACTTGTTTACGCTTGTCGTCTGCTGGAGGGAGGTTGGTCTGCGGTCTTCACCAGCAGCCCCAGAGCCAGCCGTTTGGTCTCACAAGGCCGCACGGGAGGGCAGCAGGCGTTGATCCTGGTCACGCCTGCACCCACTCAGCGACATTAGTCACACCAGCCGTTCATCACGTATAGCTGAACATCCCAGAGGCTCAGCTCAAGGACAGGATGCAGAAGAGCCTCGCTTTAAGAGAAGGGGGACTTTGGACTTTCCTGGGTAGTCCGGAGCAGGAGGACCACCGGTTACAGTGCAGGAGGCACAGGTTCAATCCCTGGTCCAGGTACTGGGATCCCACATGCTGCGTGGAGTGGCCAGAAACAGAGGGAGGGAAGACAGACTCCGTGCTGCAAGCCAGCCCTGTCCAGTCAAGCTTCCTATGGTGATAGGAATGTGCTATATTCTGCACAGCCCAACGTGGCAGCTGCCAGCCACATGTGGCCAGTGTGACTGAGAGACTAAATTTTAAATTTTATTTCATTTTAATAAACAACCTGCTCCTACTGTGTAGCACAGGGAACTGTATATTCTATATATAGAATATATATATGTTCTGTATATTCTATAATACACAGAATAACTATATATACAGTCATTATATATATACTGTATATATATAAAATATGTGACATATATATATACTGTACGCTGCTACTGCTAAGTCACTGCTGCTGCTAAGTCACTTCAGTCGTGTCCGACTCTGTGCGACCCCATAGACGGCAGCCCACCAGGCCCTGCTGTCCCTGGGATTCTCCAGGCAAGAACACTGGAGTGGGTTGCCGTTTCCTCCTCCAATGTATGACAGTGAAAAGTGAAAGTGAAGTCGCTTAGTCGTGTCTGACTCTTATCGACCCCATGGAGTGCAGCCCACCAGGCTCCTCCGTCCATGGGATTTTCCAGGCAAGAGTACTGGAGTGGGGTGCCATTGCTTTCTCCCATATGTACTGTATAATATACAGAATAACTGTATATTCTATAATAAACCATAGCAGAAAAAATTTTAAAAAAAGAATGCATCTGTATGTATAACTGAATCACTTTGCTGTACACAAGAAATTAACACATTATAAAACAACTGTACGTCAATTAAAAAATGTTATGTCATTTCAGTGACAAGTTAATATTTCCACAGCTTCAGGAGGCTACTGGCTGCTATGTTGGTGCAAGTCTAAGCAAATTCCAGAAATTGGTCTGGAATTGACAGGAAAATAGAAAACAGGGTAGCTGTAAAAAAGAGTTACCAAAAGATTTACTGTAAGAAAGCAGAAGGAAATAAACTCAGCTAGGGCATGTAAAGTAGGATTTTATTTATTCCCTTCCCCCCAAGACGGTACGTACACCTGAAGAGCCCCTTTTGGAGTCCTGTTGCCCTGCAGAGTTGCTCATGGCATTTCAAACTGAGAGTTCTATTAGGCAGCAATTATAAAGGAACACAGACAGGTTTTTTAAAGTTATGGATTCCCCTAAGGTATTCGAGATAGGACATGATTTATAAAAATTAGATTTGCCTGTGACTTCTGGGAGAGCGCATCTCAGATTTGAAGCGAAGTTATCCATCGCTGGTTCTGTCTCAGTCCAGCCTTCCCCGCAAGGCACGCATCTCCTGGGTGTGGTGGGTGCCTGCCCAAGGTTCCCTGCCAGCAGTGGTCTGAGGACATGGGCGGGGCCGTCGACCCGCCACCCCGGGAAATAGTGAGAGCACTGAGGTTCCAGCTAGACTGCCTGAGGTGGTACTCCAGCTTCAGCGGGGTGCTATGGGCTCCAGAGCGTCTGTGTGCCTCAACTTGCACATCTGTAAAATGGGGACAGTAAGTCAGCCCACCTCCTCAGGATGTTTAGGGTGGAGGCATGAGCGTGTGGTAAAGAGTATAGAACATGGACACATCAGTCCTTTGCACGTGATAAAATGCTCAGTACGTCTTGGTGACATTTCTCTTTCTTCCTTACCGCCTCCTCCATGCCCAGGTTCTGTCTCCCTCTCCCTGCTCTTTCTGACTGTCCCCAAACCCCATGACTCACCCCTTGTCTCCCCAGCCCTCATGCATCATTCTGGACAGACACCAGAACAGCCTCCACCCCCTCCTCTCCCACCTGCCTGGCTCCCACCCCCGCCCCCCAGCTCTTCTTTCTCCTTTGAGAAGCGTCTGACCTCATGCTCCATTCAGAACGCGTATGGCTGTCATTCTCCCGTATTTCCACCTGCCCTAATTCTTATAGGGGAAGCGGGGGGTGGGGGGGGGAGAGGCAGGCTAATTGGATACGAAAAGCGAACAGAGGAAGACCGGAACAAGGATCAAATGAGTGAGGCTCTGGCCTCAAGTACAAAATTGAATGGGTGCCCAAGACATTCAGTCATCGAGATAAATAACGTTTTAATGCAGTATTTTTTAAAAATCCAAATTAATGCGAAAGTCACATGATGAATAAAATATCAGAATGTTCCCAGAAGACCAAATCTGCCCCTGCCCTTTCACCGCACCGCCTCCCCCAGCGCCAGTGCCCTCAGAGCCTGACTTTATTTAACATCTTGCTGTTTTGTTCATCGTAGAATGTCTTACATTAATTTGTATTTTTTAAAACGTTACATTAAAATATTTATTTTGATGACTCAGATTTTTGCCACCCTTCCTTTAAATTTTGCCCCAACGCCTCGCTCTTCTCACCTTGATCCTGGCCCTGAAACAGAGTCCTTGCGAGCAGAGGCTCATTCTAGGGGAAGCCAGCTGTTGGGGGAGGGGGGGCAGGAGGGTCTCAACAGTCCCCAGGGAGCCCTCTGGGGCCACTTGCTCCTTGTCCAGCCTTTTAGCCACTGGAGGCTGGGGCAGGGGCCACCCCTGAGCCACATACAGGAAGACAGTCCCCCTGACACAGTGATCATGCACACCCCCAAATGAGCCCTGTAACATGTACCTCTGGGGTCCGTGGTGACAACCACACAGTGCAGCCTGAAGAAGGACGCCGCTGCTTCTGCTCTGAAGCAGCCCAGGAAACGTGTCTTCTTGGGTGCTTTTCTGCGGCCACCTCACCATTTGGGGACCTCCCAGACCCTGGGCTGATGTCTCCTCTTCCTCCTCCCCCTCCCTGATCTGGGAGAGGCAGTCCCATGGGCTGACTACACGCAGGGGTGGGTGGGGTGAGTGGACAGAGGCCAGAGGAGGGGGCCTGGCACTGCCAACCCTGTCATTGCCTCTTCGCACGCCCACCACAGCTCTCTTTCCAGACCCAAAATAGCTGCCCCAGCCCCACCCCTGGCACAGCTAGAAATGCCCAAGTTGTGAGTGTCTGGGGCGGGGCACTCGCCAGATCCCCCAAAGCCTGGGCAGGGTGAGTAGGAACAGGGCGGGGTGTCTCCCCCCTTCCTGTACCTGCGGGGGAGCGGGGGCCCTGGTGTCCAGCAGGCCGCCAGCCAGGCCTGTTGGCATCATCCCACGCTCCCTGCTTCCTGACCCCCAAGGGTGTCCCAGCTCCTTTCTCGCTGGCAGGAGAGAGCTGGCCCGTCTCCTGGGAGGGGAGCCTGATGCTCCTGAGTCAGACCCAAGGGAAGGGCAGGAAGCTGGCATTTCTGGAGCAGCTGATCTGCACCAGGCAGGGTATGAACATCCGAAATTTCAGCCAGCTTTCCCGTCACCCTGTAGGCGGGGCCCAGATCCTCCATCATCGTGCGAGATTTTAAATATTGAAGAAATAGCGCTCAACATCTCTGGAACATTCTGTGTTCTAGCCGCTGGAAGGTGGACGCCAGGCACAGTCTCAGCGGCTAGTACACCCAGCCCTGCTTCATTCCCACAGCCCAGATGTCGTCCCAGCCAAGCGGAACCTTGTATTCCTGGTTATTAAAATTTTAATGACTCCTGACTGCAGTTTCTTCTCCTGGTTTAAGGCAGTGGTACTAGAAGGGACGGGCTTCCCAGGTGGCGCAGTGGTAAAGAATCCACCTGCCAACGCCAAGAGTCATGGGTTCCATCCCTGGGTCAGGAAGATCCCCTGGAGAAGGGAATGGCAACCCACTCAGTATTGTTGCCTGGAGAATCCCGTGGACAGAGGAGCCTGGCGGGCCACAGTCCATGGGGTCACAGAGAGTCAGACACACCTGAGAGATTAAACAGCAATGGCAAGAAGGGCCTGCATCTCACAGACTAGGATGCCAAAGCTCTCAGGGCCGAGCCGTTCGATCACGCCTGGGTTTGAACTTGGCTCCCTGTGGGTCTGGAGCCCGAGCACTCTTTTCCAGGTTGCATTCGTTCCGGGCAAGGCTGGGGCCGGACTTTGGGGCAGAGACCCACCTCCCCGCTGCGCGACAGCTTAGAGGACCCCCAACCCTGCGTGCTGACCCAAGGTCAAGACCAGATGCTGTAAAGTGGCCACAGCGACCAGTGATGTCCGCACTCTGGGGACTAAAGGCTTTGGGCTGTCTCGCCCTCTCTTGTGTCCTGTCTGGACGAGGTCTCTGTGGTTCCATGACCCTGGACTGCAGACATTTAGGGCCCTGCACCTGTTAGGACGGGAAGGTGTGAACAGAAAGATGGGGGAGGGGCTCACCTTACCTGCTCATCCTGCTGGGTCCACCCACCTGGCCGTGGGGAGGCCCTCCGCAGGCTGGAGGGCAGACACCCTGAGGTGTAGTTTATCTAGAGCAGGGGAAGGGGGAGGGGAGGGGGCGAGGGAGGTGGGGAGGGGTGCTGTCGGCCCCCACACGGTCCAGAGTGCCGGCTGGGAGCTGAGTGCCCTCACCCATGTATCCTTCCCAACCCCTTCTCCTCCTGTGTCAGAGGAAAGTGCTCAACCTCAAGAACTCTCAAAAAGAATACCCTTTCTAACGTAACGTATATTGTTATGTTATATGATAATATTATTACTATACTTTATTGCATTCCATTTATCCACTCCATGCTCTGTGCCAGACGCCCTGCCAACTCTTTGACCGGCTTTATAACCCACTCGGCGGTATCTGTATTCATGTCAGCTCTACGTTACTAGTGAGAAGCCCCGAGGCTCAGGGAGGTTGAGTGCTTTTTCCCCGAGTTGCACTGTCAGCATGTGAACCCGTGTGGCGTGCTGTCTGTCAGGGTCCCTCTGTCCGGCGTCTGTCTGGTGGGACAGGTCCTCCTCTCTCAGCCGCTGTGCCCCCCAAGTCCCCGCTGGACTCAGACACAATTTCGGGTCCTGGCCCCTGCGCACAGGGGCCCTGGTGAAGGCGGGCAGTTCCAACTGAGCAGCGAACAGAAGTACTATTTAGCTTTCTCTTTCTTCTGCTAGAAAAGGCGGTCCCTTTCCTTCTCTTGTGTATTCTCCTCTCTTACTTGTTTCTTGGCTGATTTTTCATCCTTTGAAATGAGACCCCATCCTGGGATCCAGGCCACTGGCTGGAAGAAGCTGGAAGCAGGCAGGCCTGGGGCTGCAAGGGCTGGGAGGTGGGCATCCCTCCCATGTGGGGTGACTCACAACCCCAGGATTCAGGGCTGGGAACCCCCACGGGGGAGGGTCAGGACCCCAGCCGGCAGCCTTCCCTCGGGGCTCCTGGTGGAAGCCCTGTTAGCTTGACCCCGATTCAGCACATGCCTATGGAAGGCCTTGTGGACTTTAGTATCCGCATCTGTCTAATGGGCTAAAGCCCGAGCTGTGACGTCACCGGCTGGATGATAAAAGGAGACGCAGTCCGTGTAAAAGTGCCTGGTCCAGTGGTTAAGACTGTGCTTCCACTGCAGGGGGCGCTGGTTCGGTTCCTGGTCGGGGTTCCTTGCCGCACAGAGTGGCCAAAATAATTTTAAATAATTTTAAAATGCCACACAGATATTAGACATAGCTTGATTATCATTCCATTCTTTCCTTCCTTTTTTTTTTTTCTTTTCCCTCTTCCCTTTCTTTCTTCCAAGTGAAGTTAGCTTCAGAACAAAGCATCCGTGGCTGCCTGGGTAGGGTCACTGTCATTAACGGAGGAATTCTGGGAGATTGCAGAGGAAACCCGGTGGGACCATTTACAGAGCCAACCACAGGCGCACGTCCTCGGATTCTCCGGCTCCTCCGACGTCTGCCCGCGGACCTGTGGGCTGAGAGCCTGTGTTCTGTGCCAGGTCACAGGCAGAACGTGAGGCCTTCCTCTCCTTTCTCTGCCCAGCATCCTCCCTGTTTCATCAGAAGGCAGCAGACGGCAGAGCTCAGATGTGAACCCAGGCGGCCGGGTCTCCATGCTGTACTTCTTCTCAGACGAGCTAGGTTATTCCTCTGACTGTATTTCTGTTAAAACCAGAACAGGTTTACAAAGGGAACAGAGATGGAATAACCAGAGAACAGCTGCACGAGAATTAAGAAATCGTTTTCACAAAAGGTGTGCTAAAAAAAAGTCCCATGTTGGTCAAATGTGAATGCCCCAACCGAAGGTGACTCAGGGTTTATAAACAGCCACAAACGGCTGTCCAGCCAGCACCCAAGCAAATGCCACCTGTTAATAACGGGCTGTGCCCAAAAGACCCTGATGCTGGGAAAGATCGAAGGCAAAAGGAGAAGAAGGTGGCAGAGGATGACACGGTTGGATGGCACCACCAACTCAACAGACACGAGTTCAAGCAAAATCCAGGAGACAGTGAAGGACAGAAGAGCCTGGCGTGCTGCAGTGCATGGGGTCGACTGGACAACAACAGGCTGTGCCCAGTAACTCCGGGTCTCACGTGAGGCTGAGGGAGAAAGCTCTTCTTCTCTGTCCTGGTTGGACATGGTGAGCTCCGTTTAATGTAAGGAAGTCATCTTCCTTTATTTTAAAAAGAAAAAAGCTCATAAGATAAAAGCTCACCGGGCTCTCGGAATTATTCATATTTAACAAAAGCTGTTTGCTGCTTTGCTCTGTTGATCTGCTTGTTTGGAGCCAACCTGCTGCTTCCCACGTCCCTGGCTGTGTCTCTGCCCCCAGTCCGTGGTGTCAGGAGAAAGAAGAGGAATGGTCCCCGAGTATCTCCCTTCCTGACAGCGACTTTCAACAAGTGGCATGGCTTTTCCCAATGGTCCGTCCTTGGCCCGAGCCACCCCCGCCCCCCAGGCAATGCCCTCCAAAGTCCTGGGTATTTCCTAGGAGCCTCAGAAACCCAGGGCCGAGGCACCCCCGAAGCTCCCCTTCCAGGGGGACTGGCACTCTTTGGCCAGCAGGGAGGCCCACGCCCCATCCCTCCCATCCTTGCATCTCCTTCCCTGGACCCCTTCCCCCAGATTCACGGCTTCCAGCCTCCAGCCCTCCCCAGGTGTTTGGAGTCTGCGGCATTTCAATTCCATGTTTGCTTTTTATGAAAGGGAAGAGATCCGTCTGCAGAATATTAAGTGGCTCCAGCAGCTTTGGAGGCAGAGCCGCTAATCCGCCGACATCTGCTGCTTATGTGATCTTGGTGCCTGGCAGCCCCATTCCTGGTCCCCTCCCCACCTCGGCCCTTGCTCAACCCCCGACTCCATCTGAGCTCCAGGCTTTGAGGTGCAAAGGGAGAGAATGAGAGATTCAGGCCAGCCCCAGTGCTCGCCCAATGGCAGGGGTGGGGCTTGGACTTGACCTCTGAGTTCCCCCCACGGCCCAGGGCAGGGACCTGGCCAAGACAAGCGTCCATGGGAGGGCTCCTCTCCTGCCCTTGGCTCAGTGGACAGAGGAGGCGAGAGGCCACATGAGTCCAGAGTCTGATGGCGAGCTCCCAACACGCACCCGCACCAGGCCGTGTGCTCCATCCACCTGCCACACCTTCACAACAGCTGTTGTCCCCACCTGGGACGTGCTTCTCCCTGCCTTCGACCGTTGCAAGCCCCCCAGCCTTCGAGGCGTGCTCTGGTTGCGGTGCGTGGGGGCTTCTCTCTAGTTGGGCCTTGCTGGCTTCTCTAGTTGCAGCACGTAGGCTCAGTTCCCCGGTGGCGTGTGGGACCTCAGTTCCCCGAACAGTGATCGAAACTGTGTCCCCTGTAGTGAAAGGCAAATTCTCAACCACTGGACCACCAGGGAAGTCTGTGAATGGCATGGTCATGGACAAAACTTGTTTGACCTCTTGGGGCCTCAGTTTCCCTGTCATTAACTCAGGGATAATAACCAGTTTCCAAGGTAGCCCCGGGGACTAATAGGTAATGTGTGTTTAAAGGCCTCGACACAGACATTGGTTCGTCAATGTCAATTTCGGTATGGAGGCAGCCGAGGGTTCCCACCACTGGTTCCTTGTGTCCGGTCTCCCCACTCTTGGCTCTGATGGGGTTCAGAATGAACAGACAACCAAGCGTGTTTCCATGCTCAGCATCACCTCCATGCCCAGAGTGGGGTACCCCAGAGCTCCCCCGATCCTTCTCTTCCAGCCCCCACAGTGGCCTCCACACTGACCTGCATCCATCCCTCCCTCCCCGGGAGCAGCGTGAGGCTGGGACCGTCTGCCCTGGCCTGGGAGCTGGAGCTATCTCTGAGTGCCCGCCAGAGGATCGGGGTGAGGGCTCTCGAGCTGAGAGCTTGCCCGGGAGAGAGCTTAGAGTGCAGTGTAAATGAAGCCAGAGAGAGAAGTGCAGACGAGTTGATTCAAAGATGAAGTCGCCGAGGGCACTCTGAGAAGCAACCTACCTCGAGGCCAGCTGGCCAGCTGCCGTCGTACGTAGCGTCCTCCGTAAGCTCTGTGGTCAGCCTGGCCGGGTTCAGATCCTGTCCCCACATCCTCCCAGGGAGATCTGGGACAGGTGGCTTCCTCTCTTTGAGCCTCGGTTTCTCGTGTCTAAAGTGGGTGGAACAACAGCTCCTGCTTTGTTGTCTGCTGGGAAGTTAATCTGGGTAGGATGGGCTCAGCACCCAGTAAGTGATGGTCATTGCAGTCATCTGATCAGATGCTGGGAGGGCAGGAACAGAGGCTCGGGGGCTCTCAATTTCCCAGCAACAGGCTGTCTTTTTTAACTTACTATCTTTGCTCACTTCCCTCCTCTCTTCCAAGTGGCCCTGGGCTCTGGCTGTCTCACAGTTTAGCAGTGTGATTTTTTGGATCCTTCTCGCATGGAAGGAGCTGAATTTCTAGTTTCTCCTTCCCAGTGGCCACAGGAAGCTCAGTAAATTGCGAGTGGTGGGTGTGGCCGGAGAGGGCAGAGGGGTCTGGTGACATGAACTTCATTGTGTTCTGGAAGGTTTTCCGGGGGTAGGCGGTGGGCGGCGCAGGGGGCAGAGGTTGGTGTCCTAGCAGAGCGCACTCAGCCATCATCTAGACTGTGTGGATGCCCACCTCTCGGAGGCGGGGTCCCCCTGCCCCCCCCGACTTTCACTCATGACACAGATGTCACGGGTCCCCTCCAAGCTGCCTTCACACGAGGGAATCCTATCTCAAATATGTTGCACAAATGAATAATAAAAACAAAGGAAAATGACCCTCTTTATTGAAACTCATTTTATGAATAAAACAATTATTCTGGTAATTGAAAAAATGTGTCGTTAAATTAAATGCAGTGGTTCCTATTAAAATTTTAGTGCGTCTTTTGCTGCTGCCGGCTAGAGGCTGGTAATTATAGTCGAGAGTTTCGCTTTCTCTTTATTGTTTTTTAATCTCTCCGTGCTGCGGCTCTCCGACAATATTTTATGTCAAAGAGATTTAGGGCTGCGATCCAGACGGGAGGGCGAAGCCGGCGACGGCTGGGGGCGGGCAGCCGGGCCCCGTGTCATCCGCCGCCCATGCTGGGTTGACTGTCACTCTGGCCACCCGCCCATCTGGATTGGTCTCTTCCGCTGTCTGTCAGCCTAGTGGCAGCCAATCACAGCCCTCAGGTCCAGTGCCTCCCCGCCCACCCCCTTCTCCGACCTCCTCCTTCCAGGAGAGGGGTTCAGGGGAAAAGAAGGCCTGTACCGGGTCTGTGGGTGGCCTGGGTCTCAGCTCCTCTGGAAGCAGCAGGGTAGGGTGGGTGGGGCAGACCTGAGGTTCTTCCTGCCCTTGTGGGGGCAGTTGAGGAAGGTTCTGGAAACCCTATGTGCAAGCACCGTGAGGGCAGGGACCACCTTGCCTGTCTAGCTCACTGTGGAATTCACGGCTCCCCCCCAGAACCAGTGATGCCTCAGAGGCTTTCGATTCTTGTCGAGGAAGGAAGGGCGGGAGGGAGAAAGAGAAGGCTTGGGCCAGGCTAGGTTAAGCAGAGAGGAGCAATACAGGAGAGCGGGGAAAGGCCTGAAAAAAAGCTCTGGGTTCCTTTCCAGGCCTCCCTCCATCCCCTCCAGAGACGTCGGAGGAGGGAAGACCAAAGACAGTCTCCCTCTCCGCTCCTGGCAGGAGCTGCAGGGCTCTGACTCAGACAGTTGGTAACTGCCCTTGATGTGTTATGTCTCCATGGCTCGGACTGCATTTCTGCTCTTTGTCTGAGAGATTAAGCTCCTGATGGGCAAGGTCTCTGGCCCTGCAACCTGCCACTGGGAGCTTGATGGATCAGGCTGGGCGTGGGAGCTCCCTGGCATTTATCAGCAAGGCACAGGGAGCTGGTAGGGGCCAAATGCTGCTCTCTAGCCCTGTGGGCTGAGCTCTCAGCACGGGGCCAGAAGCAAGGCCGGGCGAGGGGCTCTGGACCCCCCACCCGCCTGCTCTGTGGCTTCAGGCTACCGTCAGGACCCCCTGTACCATTCCTGGGCTGTTCCCTCTCAGATCCTTTCCTTGGCCTTCCCCTGCTCTGTCCTGGATCGCAGGTGGCTATCTTCTGGTTTCTCAGGCTCCGAGGCAGCTGGACTCCGGTTGAGCGTGGCTGATGGGAGGCACTGGCGAGTGGGAAGGAGAGGGAAGCTGGGGTGTGCCCCCATCTCTGAGTCTCCCCTGGCATTCCTTACAGCCACTGTTTTGTTCGGGACTCCAGCTCCTGGCAGACAGGAGGCCCTGTCCGTGCTGTCCCCGGCAGCCCACCCGAGGTTCTAATAACCTGCTTCCTCCGGGACCCTTCCCTCCTAGGGCTGGTGGGAATTCCTGTCTTGCTAACCTCTGCGTCGTTCCCTGTCCCCGTTTGCCTTCTCAGCTCCCCTGGAACCAGTGTCCTATAGTGGATTCCTGTGTGTTAATACATCAAGTCATTTCTGTTTCCTGGTTGGACTCCAGCCTGCCCTGTGAACATCGCTGGGAGAGAAATGGGGGCAGAGGGGCTGCCCTGGCAGGGGTAAGAGTGGGAGAGGCCCCGCAGCCCCTCCCAGCCCTCCCCCTGCCCAAGGGAGGCTGCTGTGTCCAGACAGGTGGCTGTTCCTGTCCAGCCCTCTCTACTGATCATTTTATGCTGATCTATTCACATGGGATAGCGTCTCATTTGCAGTAATTGAGCTATTTTCCCAGTTGGGCAAAGGGTTAGGAGGTTAGGGCCCTTTCCTGGGATGGTAGTATTCTGAAGAATAAATTACAGAGCCATTAACCCTCTGTTAATGGAGCAGAGTGGCTGGGAGGCCAGGGGGAGTCATGCTCTCTGCCCCTTCCACCCGCCTCTTCCCCTTGCCCCCTACAGCGCCAAGTTCAGCTTGAGTCCTCTTAGTCAGAGCTCCATCAGGCATATTTCTGAACCGGGCCAGTTCACCTTGATCTAGAAATAACCAGGGCACTATATCAGAAAAGAGCACAGGGAGAGCCATGGAAGGAGGGAGGGAGCAGGCAAGGAGACAGGCTGGGTGACGCAGCTAAATGCCAGGTGACCTGGAGCCTGGAAAACACGGGGCTTAGTGTCCAGCAGAGTGGCAGGAGGTGCGTGTTGGTTGGGCACCTACTGTGTACCAGGTACTCTCACCTTTATCAACTTCCTCATCTCATTGAATTCTCTATTCTGTGAAGTAGGAGTCATTGTTCTTATTTTATAGACAGAGGGATCTGAGGTTCAAAGATATTTAGTGGCTGGTCCAAGGTCACACAGACAGGACCACTTCCTGTCCACTCCCGTCCTTCCCTAGTGGCTCAGATGGTGAAGAATCTGCCCACGATACCGGAAACCCGGGTTCAATCCCTGGGTCGGGAAGATCCCCTGGAGGAGGGAATGGCAACCGACTCCAGTGTTCTTGCCCGGAGAATCCTGTGGGCAGAGAAACCTGGCAGCTACCGTCCATGGGATCACAGAGGGTTGGACACAACTGAGCGACTAACACTCGCCCTGCCTCTCTTTGCTAACTCTCTGCCTTATCACCTCCTACAAGACTTACTAAGTACCTAAGCTGAACCCTGGGATGCTGGCAGCGTATAATCTAAAACAGACAGCCCACCAAGAGGGGCACAGGTGCACACATGGATGTGCCATTCATTTCTCCGTTCATTCGTTCGTTCGTAAGTCCATTCATTCGTACATTCACCAGATAGCCTCTCTTTGCCCAGCACTGTCCAGGCTCCAGGGCTAGAGTTGTGAATTCGTCAGATTTTTTTCTTTTTTTTTAATCCTCACTGAACTTACAGTCGAGCAGGGAAAATTCCCTCTAGGAAGACCGGTGCCCAGGAAGTATTGATGGTAAATCATGGTGAGTGTCACGAGGAATGACGCGCAGAGCGGACCATTTCCAGCAGTCTGCTGGTTGGCTCCTTGCGTAGGCTGGGGTCCTCAGAGCTCAACCCTCAGACTCTGCTCTGCCCTTTGCTCTCCACCCTGCCCCTGGTGGCTCGGCACTTGCTGTCATCTCTAAACCCAGGTCTACCCCCGGTTACTCTCCTGAGCACAGAGCCTCTTCTGACATCCTGCTAATAACTTCCTCTGCTTGAATGTACCTGAGAGTGGAGGGGAGCAGCGCTGTGCTGGGGAGCGTTAACAGCCGGCCCTGGGCTTGTAGCAGCTGCCAGTTTCCATGGTGTAAGCGCTCCCACCATGACTGATTTCAAGCCACACTGACTCATTTGAAAAGACTGGGAAAGATTGAAGGCGGGAGGAGAAGGGGACGACAGAGGATGAGATGGTTGGATGGCATCACCGACTCAATGGACCTGATTTTGAGTAAACTCCAGGAGTTGGTGATGGACAGGGAGGCCTGGCGTGCTGCAGGCCATGGGGTCGCAAAGAGTCAGACACGACTGAGCGACTGAACTCGAGTGAACCGAACCTGAAATGACTGAACAGAGATTTGGGGAGAGACATGCACACGTGCTCGCATGAGGCGACGCAAGCTGACTCTAGCACCCACACCCCCAAGACCACGGGAACTTGCCATCTCCCGCCTCAAGCCGGCACTTTTTCCAGGGTTCCCAGCCTCAGTCCAGGGCACCAACAGCCATCGTGCCAGAAGCCTTCAGCCACTGCCAGCCAGTCAAATGCAGTCACGTGGGACCTGCCGTGTTACATCTTGCCTCTGGGTCTTGCACATGTGTCCCCTCCCTCTAGAGCATGCCCCCACCTCTGGTTGGCTGACCCCCATCTGTCCTTCAAGTCTTCACTTAGATACCCCCTCCTCCAAGAAGCCTTCCCCGATGCTTCCAGCCTGGATTGCCCACTTCTCGCCGCCCACAGCACTTTACCGTGCCTTATCCGAACCCTCGGCCTGCAAACAGTCTGAGGGCAGGGGTTGAACCTTGACAGTGCCCCGGACTTGCCGGGTTTTCAGAGAATGGTTTCTGGGCAAATGACTGAAGGATCAAATTACTTAATAAAAATTAATTGTCAAGTACAAGCAAAAAGGTAAAAGATTACCTCCAGAACCCTGAGCGAAGAAGTAGTGGGAAGCTTTCTTCAATAGTGAGCAACCCCAGCTGGCCGGCCACCTGCTCCACAGTGATCCAGGAAGGCTGCCTGGAAGAGAAAGCCACCTCCTCTCTTGCCACCCCTCTCTCCTCTGCCCCCTCCCTGCTCCCCACTCTAGCTTCTCTGGTCAGCCTAAGAGCTTCCTCACAAGAAAAGACTTGCTGGGGTTTTTTTGCCTTTGGCAGAGAAAGCAATTTTTTTTTTTTTTTATCAGCCAGCAACAGGGCCAGGGCAGGGGCTGCTGGCGCCCGGTGTCTCAGCAAACAGTGAGAAGGCCAGTGGCGTCATGGTGACAGGAGTCCTTGATGTGTCTCTTTAGAAGGCAATTGGGGTCGTCATTGAAACTCAGCACTGAGAAGGAGAAAGCTGGCAGCAGCAGCTGCAGGCGTGGATGACACGTCTCGGGGGGTCTGAGCCGGTGGCTGGGGCCAGGGGCCACCCCAGCCCTGGGGCAGCAGCAGGACTGGGTGTACCTGATGAGAGGCAGACCTGATCTGCCCCCACACTGGCTGCCCTGGACGGGGCAATGACCACGCCACGTCTTCAGGAGGAGACAGCTGTCTCTGGAGCAGGTCATGCTGCCCAGTGGGCACCAAGAGCTGTGGAGGGAGGGAGGAAGGTCATTCAACAGAGAACACAGCACATCTAGATTCTGTGCCACATGGTCTGTGAACATCAGTTTCAGCATCTCCTAAACAAGATCGGGATTGTCTGCCCACCCCAGGAGGAGGCCTTGCCTTGTGCCCTGGGAGCTGTCGGGAGGGACTGGAAGAGGAATGAGGATGCTGGGTTGTGGCTGCCCTGGCAGGACGTTCTGCTGGGCAGGGGGTGATGGGATGGGGGTCACCAGCAGGGTCGTCTCCCCTCCTGGCAGGGGTACGCCTGGAATCCTCCAAGCTTTGGGGGAACAGAAAGGACCCTCGCTGGAATTCCACCCCTGTCACCCCCTAACTCTGAGACATTGGGCGTATGACTTAACCACTCTCAACCTCAGTTTGCTCAGTCTGTAAAATGGGCCAATAAAACTCAGCGGATCTAAGCGAGACGAAAAATGTGATCAGCAGACAGCACCACCCCAGCATCTTGAAACACGTTTCTTCTTCGCTCTCTGCCTTCTGACCAGGAGCCTGATGGAGGCCAGTGAGAGCGTTTAGGGACATCTTCATGGGTGGGACAGTCCATCTGGGGTGGGACTGGCGGGCCCTGCCAGGAGGGAAGGGGTGCAGTGACAGGCTCCACCCGCTGCTGCAGACCTGCCCTCAGTTCCTAAGGTGGGCAGAAGGCCCAGCACGGGACACTCCGGGAAATGCATGCAGGGGACTAGGGTGTGACTACCTGGAGCCTGGGTCCAGCCTCCTCGCTCCCGGGGAGACGGCACAGGGAAGCCACTAAAGGCGCTGGATCTCATCCACCTCTGCTGCTGCTGAGCTCTGCGGCCAGAGCGCGCCTGCACCTCTCAGAGCAGCCCTGTTCTCTGGTCTCTGACACCAGAGTGGCTGGGTGTTTAGAAACCATCCACAGACTCTGAGATGTAAGCTCCCCTCCAGATCACAAGTCTTGGAAGGTCAGAACTGAAAGGGGTTTAAGGGCACTTGGCCTGGCCCCTCCGTGGACCCACAGGGACCCTGAGGCCCGTCTCCCCACCAACCATGTCCTGCTCCCCTCTGGTCGCCCAGGGCTGGAGGAGGGGCTGTCTGAGCAGCAATCTCTCCCAGCCCAAGGACATCCCCCTCGTCCTCCGCTTCAGGGCACCAGCCTGCCAGCGGCCCCCCGCGTCTCGAGGCGAGTCTCCTGCCCTGGAAAGAGCAGCTGGCCCAGGTGTCATCTCAGAGTGAAAGTGCCCATTAAACCACCATTGGCTGCCAGGCCCGTCGAGTCCCGGGAGCGATGTTCGCAGACATGTCAGCCTAATGAATTAATTGAATTAATTGATCCTTCCCTCCTCCGCCTGCCAGCTGAGGTTGAATTCAGGCACCTCATCCTGCCCCAACCCCGGGCTGGGGAGGGAGTGTGTGGCAGGGGCAGCACAGCTGACCCCCATCTCCTCCCTCTCCCCCCTCCCTGGGATCTTCCCCAGCCTCACCCAAAACACCCTTGGGGCTCCTTTTCTCCACCTCTCTCCAATTGGCATCTTTTAAAAATCAAGGCTTTATGGGACTTTCCTGGTGGTCCAGTGGTTAGGATTCCATGCTTCCAACGCAGGGGGTGTGGTTCCATCCCTGGTCAGGGAACTAAGTTCCCACCTGCCGCATGGCTCAGCAAAAAAAAATATATATATATATTTTTTTTAATTAAAACTTGAAACATAAAATTAATACTTTACTCTTAGGTTCATTTTTACATTGTGCAGAAAGTATGGAGAATTCCCAGAGACCCCTGCCTCCCCACATGCACAGCACCCCCGCCCCCCAACTATCCACGTTCCCCACCAGCTCGGTACATTTATTTCAGTCGATGGCCCAACGTCCTCACGGCATTACCATCCAGAGTGCAGAGTTCCCGTGGCAGTGCACTCCTGGTGGTGTCCAGTCTGTGGGTTGGGACAGATGCATAGTGACATGTATCCACAATTACAGCATCGCACGCAGTCGTTTCTCTGCCCCCAGAATCCTCTGTGCTCTGCCTCGTCATCCCCCCTGCCCTCCTCCCCACTGGCAGACGCTGATCTTTTTACTGCCTACATAGTTTTGCCTCTTCCAGAATGTCGTGCAGTTGGAATCATACAGTATGTCGTTTTTCAAATTGGCTTCTTTTATTAAGTCAATGCATAGTAATTCGCTCTGCATTTAAGGTTCCTCCGTGTCTTTTCATAGCTTGGTAGCTCATTTCTCTCTAGTGTTGAATGATATCCCATTGTCTGGAGGGACCACAGTTTATGTATCCGTTGGCTGCAGATCCCACAGTCAGAGGAGCCTGGTGGGCTACAGCCCATGCAGGTCGCAAAGAGTTGGACACAACTGAGTGACTTGAGCATGTACATATACACTGAAGGAATCTTAATTGCTTCCGAGTTTTGGCAATTATTCATAAAACTGCTGTAGATATTCCGTGCAAGTTTGTATGTAATCTCGTTTTTCAGCTCCTTTGAGGAAAATAACACGATTGCTGGATCACATGGTAAGAGTATGTTTAGTTTTGTAGGTAACTGCTCAGCTGTCTTCCAAAGTGGCTGTGCCGCCTTGCAGCACCGCTTTGCAGCCCCGTTTTTGCTGCACCATTTGCAGGAATGAGAGTTCCTGTTGCTTCACAGCCTCGCCAGCATTTGATGTTGTCAGCGTTTTAGATGTTGGCCTTTCTCGTAGGTGTGAGGGGTAGCTTGTTGTGTTAATTTGCGTTTCTCTGATGACACAGGCTGCGGAGCATCCTTTCATATGCTTATTTGCCGTCTGTCTTTCTTCTTTGGTGAGGTGCCTGTTAAGTCTTTGGCCCATTTTTTAACTGTGCTGTTTGTTTTCTCATTTGTATAATTTTGAATAGCCGTCCTTTATCAGACGTGTTTTTGCAAACCCTTCCCCCAGCCTGTGGTTTGTCAGTGCATTCCCTTGACGGTCATCTTCTGAGGTGAGGTCGGAGTGTACGGCAGGGCTTGGGCTCATCTAAGTTCTGGGTTACATAAGCCTTCCCCCATCACAGCCTGCCTCTTCCAGAACCACGGTCTCTGAACCATGGTCTCCCAGCTTGTCTGACCAACTCAATCCCGAGAGGCAGAGGACTGTGATCCCCCAGGCTTCCTCAGAGACCCTCTCCCAGCCCCAGGGCTATTCCCTGCACCTTTTCTTCCCACCACCTGGGAATCCCTTCTGTCCTCTCCAGGCTGTGGTTTTAGGAAGGCCCCAGCTCTATGGGGGGATAGGGGAAGACTGTGGGCTGTGGGCCTGGGCTCCGACTGCAGGGGCCATAGGCAGGGGCTCGAACCATGTGGGCCTGACCTGGGCTCGAACCGTGGCTGTGCCCCTGCTGTCCTTGGTGGTGTTATCTGAGTCATTTCCCCTTTGTAAGTCTCTGTTTCCTACCTAGGAAGTGAAGGGGTTGGGTGTGATGGTATCTGAGGTAGTTCTTAGCATGATTCTTGGTGTGATATGGCAGGATTCTGGGACTGCGAGGCTTTTGTGGCCATTCATCCTTCCATCCGCCCGTCCACCCACCCACCCATCCACCCATCCACCCATCTATCCACCCATCCACCCATCCATCTATCCACCCATCCACCCATCCATCTATCCATCCATCCACCCCTCCATCCATCCATCCACCCATCCACTCTCCCACCCACCCACCCACCCATCCATCCACCCTTCCATCCATCCATCAACGCCTCCATCCATCTATCCACCCCTCCATCCAACATCCATCCATCCACCCAGACCTCCATCCATCCATCCATCCACCTCTCCATCCATCCATCTACCCATCCACCCATCCATCCACCCATCCACCCATCCATCCACCCACCCATCCACCCATCCATCCATCATCCATCCATCCATCCATCCATCCTTCCACCCATCCATCCATCCACCCCTCCCTCCATCCACCCACCCATCCATCCTTCCACCCATCCATCATCCACCCATCCATCCATCATCCATCCATCCACCCCTCCCTCCATCCATCCACCCATCCATCATCCATCCATCCATCCGTCCGTCCAATAGATGAAGCCCCTGCTACATGCCAGATCCTGCTGCAGACTCTGCTGGGCCCAGGGATCTGTGAAGAGGGGGAGACACGCAGGACAGGGCCCAGCCCTCACACCAGGACGTGCCAAAGAAGGCTTCTCAAAGCGAGTCCCCAGAGCTGCCACCTGCAGGCCGAGGGTGCCAGGCCAGCTCCGAGTTCACCAATGGCAAAGGTAACCATCCTCAAGGAGTAACTTCAGCATCTGCTCATCTCCTGGTACCCTGACCTCCGGCCCCTTAAAAGCCACTCCCTGTTGCCCAAGCGCACCACACACCTTCCCGTCCTTTGCCGGCCTTCCCCTTCTCCTTTAAGATCACGCTGGGTAACTTCCTCCATGGGGTGCTCCTTGCATCCCCCCGACACTCTTCCCACCTGCAGTTTGAGGTGCTCGTGTGTGATCAGGGCCCTTGCCTCCACGCCCCACCTTCACCGTGGCGGGCGTTGGTCACAAGGTTTCAAGGTGGCCTCACCCAGCAGGTGCCTGGTCCATAATGGCTGAGGGCACCGCCCAGGGCATAGAGGCTGCCTGGTCTCCCCTCCTCCAGGGGCTTCTGGAGGACACACCTGGCCCTTGTCCCTTCCCCCCTGAAACCCGCCATCCCCCCTGGAGCTGATCCAGCCAGACTCTGAGGGGCGGGAGGCTGGCGGACCCCACCCCAAGCCCTGCCCTGTGCTCCGACCTGCATCAGCAGCTCTGCGAGAAGATGGACCTCCCCAGCCTGCTGCATCTTCTGTAATGACAGCTCCTGCATCCCGTCGTGGGGAAGGTTTGGGGAACCTGACATTTACCTCTGCACAGTGATTCTCTGCGCGCTGGGAGAAGGGAACCTGCCTGATGCTGCTTGAATAGATTCTAGGTCTCCTCTGTTGGGGGCTGGACCAGGGGGACGTCTGTCCTCAGAATGTGAATCCTTTCCCAGGCAAGGTGGGGGTCTGGTGATCCCCGGAGGACCACACACCACACCTGAGCGGGAAAGTGAGCGTTGCTCACGCCAGTCCTGTCCACCCCCTCCCCCCATCTGGCTCCACCTCCGTCTCCTCCCTCATCAGCCCTTCTGGAGACCTGGGCAGGAGGGTCGGGAAGAACTGGGGTTGCCCCTCCCTGGGTGTCCCAGGGTCCACTGAGTCTGCGGGCCATGCGCCCTGGGGTTATGCTTAGGGGGTGTGTTTCCCAATGAGGGTCATGAGTTCTCAGCATCTGTGGGACTCTGGTCACCTCTGGGCACCTTTTGGGGTCAAAGGCAATTTCTCACGAAGCTAATGAACTTAAGCCTCGGGACCCCTCTGAGACTACTCGTAATTTCATATTTGATAGCTTATGTTCTCTGTTTTAGGTTTTACTTACCTATTTTTGGCTGTGCAGGGTCTTGGTTGCTTCTCGGGCTCCTCTCTAGTTGCAGGGCGGGCGCCTCTCACCACAGCGTCTTCTCGTTCCAGAGCACAGCCTCCAGGAGTGCAGGCTTCAGGAGTTGCCATGCGGGGGCTTGGTTGCTCCGAGGCATGTGCAGTCTTCCCAGACCGGGGATGGAGCCCGTGTCTCCTGCATTGGCACGTGGACTCTTAACCACGGGGCCACCAGGGAAGTGCAATAGTTTGTGGTCTTAAAGAAAACCACCAAGTTGCCTAAGCTTCAGGCCCCTTGTGGGTGGGGGGTGGTGGCCAAGCGCCTGGCCCAGTACCGCCAGAGAAGCCCAGGGCCCCCGCTGCGGCCCCTCCACTGGGAGCTCAGTCTCCCCTCGCTGCCTTGTCAGCCCACCGTGCCCCAACCTGTTCCTGGGGAGATGGAGGCCCTTCCCGACCCGCGTGACCCTGGCTGGGTGATCTCTCCTGCCCTAACGACGTGCTTCACCAGCAGCTGCTCTGCCAGGGCTGCTGCAGGGGCACCCGGGTGGGAGCACCCCAGCCTGTCTTGTCCCTCCCTTTTCCCCTCCCACGGAGGGGGCAGGTGCCAACGTCAGCCTTGTTTCCCCAGCTGAGCCCCATCCCCAGAACTGCCAGGGCTGGGTAGGCTGGAGGATGGGCCTGCCAGATACAGAGAGGCCGCCGGGGTCTGGGAACCTGTCCCCTTCCTCCGCCAGGATGCGGACGGTGAGTCCCGGGCACTTCGGAGGCCCTAGGAGCTGAGACTCCAGAAATACAACCTCCAGTCGATGGCCCTTGGCAGTTTACAACAGGGGCTCCCCAGACTCAGAGGGACCCCGCCAAACAGGTGCAGCGATCCCTGTTTATCAACAGAAGCAACCGAGGCTCAGAGAGGTTTAGGAACTTGTCCTCGGGACACACAGTCAAGAACAGGCCAGGGCTGGCACCCAAGCCTCAGACCTCAGACCCCACGCGATCTTCACCAAACTGAGACCCCGGGACGAGGCTCTCACACTGGCGTCTGAACCCATCCTGGATTCTCTGGGGGTGGACCCCATTCCCGCTCCGTGGGTGACAGGCTGCTTTGAATTCTGCTCCTTCCTGCCACTCAGTCAGGTCCGCCCCGAGCCCCCTTCCTTTCTGCTGCTGTGCATTCTGGGCAAACTCATTTTCATATCAAACCAAACAAAAGCTGGCTAAATCGGGAAGGTAAACACACCAGGAGAAATGCAGAGGCAGCAGAGAGAAGCCGGGAGGGCAGGGTGAGCTCCGACCTTGGAGCTGGCTCTGGAGCTCTCCACAGGCAGGCGTCCCGGCCTCTCCGCTGGCCTCAGGCTCCTCACCTGTGAAATGGGGATACCCAGGGTGAGGCTGCTGAAGGACGACCTACGTGAAGCATTCAGCGGGGAGCCACAGCTGCTAAGCTTGCTCACCTTGGTCCTTCCGGTGTAACCTGTGCTTTGGGGATCATCCGCGCCTCCGCATCTGCTCAGCCAGCAGGGAGAGCCGAGGCCTGGCACTGATCCCTCTTTCAGGAGGCCACGGAGCCCTTAGCCGTCAGCCCTCTGCACATGCAGCAGCCCACCCCCTCCACACCCTGGGGGCTCCCTCCTTCATGGGTACCCCAGCCCCCTTGAGTGCAGTGGCCAATCCCCAGCCGTGAGGGCGCCCCTCCCACACTGGCGGGGGGCAGGGGGAGGGGGGCATCCCACAGCAGCTGGCAGAGGTGGGTGCACTGGGCACCTGGCCCCTGGCGGTTCGCTCGACCACAACTACACAGCACAGCCCTGTATTGGGGCTGTGGGTGCGGCACCTGGGGCATAAGCTGAAACCACAGCTTGGCACCTCCTTCTCTGGCTGGGGTGGGGGTTCTGGGGCGTGGCTCTTGCCCCGGCTCTAGTGATGATGCTGGGCCACTGATCCGTCTCCGGGTGCCGTTGCCTGCCTCCCAGACGGGGCTTGACTCGGAGAGTAGGTAGGCTGAAGCCCCGTGGGGCAGAGAGGCAGAGGAGGGGCTCTGGCCTGGGGACCCAAGTCGGGGATGCTGTGACCGATTTTTAGGTGCCCTCATGCTTAAGCTTCTCAGGTAGCCTCCATGTCCTCATTCATAAAATAGGTGTTTTAATAAATGGCGTACCTGATACCATATTCTGCTAGGAACATCAGAAATGTGATAAAAGATAAACCCCATTGAAGCTCTAATAGTATCGTTGTCACAGCAGGAAGAATTGACGTTAGATGCAAAGTGCGTTTATTTAACGTGTGTGTGTGTGTGTGTGTGTGTGTGTGTGTGTGTGTAGCATCCTTTCCCCCTAGTCTTTAAGCATTAAAACAAACCAAGCAACCCTAATGGGGAGACCTTCTATAAAATACTCGAGACCATCAAAACTATAAGATCATCAAAAACAAGGAAGTCTGAGAAACTGTCACTGTTTCCAGGAGCCTAGGGACTTCTAGGAGCCACCACCTGGTAAAGATTCAGCCTGCAATGCAGGAGACCTGGGTTTGGTCCCTGGGTCTGGAAGATCCCCTGGAGAAGGAAATGGCAACCCACTCCAGTATTCTTGCCTGGGAAAATCCCATGGACAGAGGAGCCTGGCAGCCTACAGTCCATGGGGTCTCAAAAGAGTCTGACATGACTGAGCAACTAACACTAGGGAGATGGCTAAACCTCGAATGAGATTCAGGAGGGGATCCTTGAACAGAAAAGGGCCATAAGGGGAAACTAACAAGACTCTGAGGAGATGATGCGGTTTTACTTAGAAGGTATCAGCCTGGGTTCCTTACTTGTGACAATCGCACGTGATGATGTGCAATGTGGGGAATGCTGTTGGGTGTGTGTGAACTTCTCTGAACTGTCTTCGTAACTCTTCTGTACATTTTGATCTGTCCTAAAACAAGAAGTTCATTAACAATGACCACCACCTAATACTCCCTTCCATCAAGACCAACGGAGAGGTTCCTCTTTCTATTTCCTGTCTCCGTCTTGTATCTAACCTCAGCCTTGACCTGCAGACACAATACCATCTCTCCACGCCTTGTGTCTCGTCCTGCACTCTAGTTGGGTCCCTGACGGCATGGCGACTTGTCCAGAGGAGAAGAGGCAGGGCTGCCTCGAGGTCAGGAGCAGGGGACCCTGGTGACACAGAACAAGGCTGAATCTCATTCTGCTGCTGATTATGGAGTCTTGCTGAGCCAGTAGCCTGACCTCTCTGAGCCTCAGTTTTGTGTGGGGACAAAACGGGGAAATAGTGTAAAACCTCCATCAGGGGTCCAGCCTATTGTAGACTTGCAGTACCTGGAGGAGCTCCCTTCCTGTGTGTTCACTTGTGTGGCCAGGGCCATGTCTGTGCAATCCCCGAGGCCTGCCTGCAAGAGGGGGTTCCAAAAAGCTTAGTCAGTGTCTCCCATGGCTACAGGCAGCCTAGCCTCAATTCCAGAGAAACAGCCTAGAAACTACTTAAGGCTCTTCCCTGGCTGCACTGACACAGTCTGGGGTGTGACTGGGTGCCTCCCTGCTACCCTGGGCCACCTGCCTTTGATGGAATGGTTCACCCATCCAGCCACTCACAGTTCACCCCTTTGCTCTCTGGGCACCTCCTCTGTCTAGACTCTGAGAAGCAGCTGTGAGCACACAGCTGAGCCCCGGTCCTCATGTCCAGGCCAGAAGAGACGTAAGCCAGAAAAGCTTGTGCACAAGTTCAGGTCGTCATGGCTGCTAAGAGCCACGTGAAGGAGCGTGCCCAGGGCACAGAGAGGCCACCTCAGGCCGGTGGTCCAGGGAGGTGCCCGGGGCGAGCTGACAGTGGCGCTGAGCCCCAGGGCAGCCCGAGCGGAGGACTGACCACACGGGGAGGGGAGGTCATTTCGGCTTTTCGGGAGGCTGAGCGAGGCCTCGTGCAGCAGAGGAGTCCCAGGCCCCCAGACCCGGGGGGCCGCACAGACCATGGACAGAGGCTCTGGTTTTACTTCAGGGTCACTGGGAAGCTGTGGAAATGTGGGTTTTTTAATTAAACTGCTTTATTATGGTAAAAAAAAAAAACACATAAACTGTGGCATTTTTAAGTCACAGTTCCGTGGTGGCCAGCTCGTTCCCTTTGTTGTATAACCATCACTACCGTCCATCTCCAGAACTTTTTCATCGTCCCCATGGAAACTCTGTCCCCAGTAAACCCCAACTCCCATGCCCCGTCCCCAGCCCCCGGCACCCAGCCTTGTACCTTCTGTGTTTATGAATCTGACGCGTTGAGCTACCTCATCGAAGGGAACCATACCCTATCTTGTTGTGTCTGACTTATTTCACAGAGAGTTGGACGCGACTGCGTGACTAACGCTTTCCCTTTCACTTTATTTCACCTGGCGTGATCTTTTGCCTCAAGATTTATTCATGCTGTAGCCTGTGTTGGAATGGCCTTGCTTTTTAAGGCTGGGTCCTGTTCCCTTATGTGGATAGACCACACTTTGTTTAGCCATCTGTCCATCAGTGGACGCTGGGGGCGCTTCCACCTCCTGGCTCTTGTGAAGAATGTGGCAATGAACGTGGGTGTACGGATGTGTCTTTTTAAAAATTTTTTTAGAAATGATTTTCTCTTGTTTTGGTTGCTCTGGATCTTCATTGCAGCACTCAGACTTTTCTGGTGACAGGGCGTGGGTTTAGTTGCCCCCAGGCGTGTGGGGTCTCAATTCCCCGACCAAGGATCAAATTCACGTACCCTGCTTTGGAGGGCGGATTCTTAACCACTGGATCACCAGTGTCTGTTAGTTGCTCAGTTGTGTCTGACTCTTTGCAACCCCATGGACTGTAGCCTGCCAGGCTCCTTTGTCCATGGGATTCTCCAGGCAAGAATACTGGAGTGGATTGCCATGACCTCCTCCAGGGGATCTTCCTGACCCAGGGATGGAACCCGAGTCTCCTGCATTGCAGGCGGATTCTTTACCATCTGAGCCACCAGCTGCTAAGTCGCTTTAGTCGTGTCCGACTCTGTGCGACCCCATAGACAGCAGCCCACCAGGCTTCCCCATCCCTGGGATTCTCCAGGCAAGAACACTGGAGTGGGTTGCCATTTCCTTCTCCAATGCATGAAAGTGAAAAGTGAAAGTGAAGTCACTCAGTCGTGCCCAACTCTTAGCGACCCCATGGACTGCAGCCCACCAGGCTCCTCTGTCCATGGGATTTTCCAGGCAAGAGGACCGGAGTGGGTGCCATTCCTGAAAGGCTCTCCTTCTGGTTCTTTTGGATACATACACAGGCGTGGAATCGTGGGGTCCCCTGGCAGCTGGGACAGTCAAACATGGGGGCAGACTGGACTGGACTTACTTCAGAAAATGCCCCCGGAGGCTGTGGGTAGTGGGTGCTGAGTGTGGGGGCGGGGGTTGCAAATGGGAGGCCACGGTGGCACCACCAGGGGTGTCGTGATTAACAGTGGGGCCGGAGAGGTGGCTGGATTCTGGAATCTGTCTTAGAGGCAGTGACCACTTAGTCACTTAGAACTTAGTAACTAGTTGGATGTGGGGCTGAAGGAGACAGAGGATCAAGGCTGACTCCTAGGTTGTGGCCCCAGCAGCCAGGTCAATGGTGGCACCTCCTGCTTTCAGCAGAAGGTGATGGAAGGTGTCGGTTGGGAATTTATTGGAGAAGTCAAGTCAGGGACACAGAACACTCTTGGGGCCTGTGTGAGTTTCTTAGGACAGCTGTAACCCAGTATCACAAGCTGGTTTGTTGTCTCCCAGAGACAACAGAGGTTTATGGTCTCCCAGTTCTGAAGGTCAGAAGTCTAAATTCAAAGTGTCTGCAGGGCCAGGCTCCCTCAGATTGGGGTAGCATCTTTTCTCCTCTCTCTGAGCTTCTGGTCAACCTTGTTTGCAGCAGCATCCCTCCAGTCTCTGCCTCTGCTGTCACGTGGTCCCCTCCCTGGGGGTCTGTGTCCAGATTCCCCCTTTTTAGAAGGACACCAGTCCTGTTGGAGTCGGGCCTGCCTTAAGGATCTCATTCTAATTCGGATACATCTGCAAAGACCCTGTTTCCACAGCAGGTCACATTCGCAGGTACCAGGGATGAGGCCTTCGACGTATCTTTCAGGTGGGACGAAATTCAACCCATCAAGGACTCTTGTTCCCCCTCAAGCGAGTGGCTTTGTAACTGTGATGCTGAGTCATCTTTTTTCACCAGAGCACCCCTGCAGGACCTGAGACCCCCATGGTTTTTCCCCACACCCCCCAGTTCCCAACCTCTGCTTTCTCCTCCCGGCCCCTTCCTGTGCCCAGCTGTGTGCAGTGGAGCAGGGTTGATGTACCACTGAGTGCTTAATCCTCTCCCTTCCAGTTAACCCTGCCCATGCCCCACTGGGCTGCCTCCCTCCCAGACTTCACCTCCCCTTGATGACAAATGAATGATTTCTCACTCTTCCCATTTATGGTTGTTTTTCCTCTTTAAGGGACCCACTCAGCCTGTCCGATGAGTGATGGCCAAACAAATTTCAAGCGACAAGGAAATGTCCCCAGTGCTTCTCCTTAGTTCTTTGAGAGATTAGGGGTTTGTGGGCAGGGGCGGGGGTGGGGTGGGGTGCGGTGCACACGTGGCTTTCTCGCCTCTTTGGGGCTGGAGGCTGCAGAGAAGTGAGGCAGAGAAGCAGAGCCTGGGCACTGCTGAGGATGGGGGCCACCCCACCTGTTCTCTGTCTGCCCTTCTCTTGAGTTCCCTGGCCCCCTTCTTCTTGGAGGGGGGTCACTTTACCCTAGGTAACACTCCTGGGTGTGCGGAGGGGACCAGAATGGAACTGAGGGGTGGGGAACTAAGTCCCTTGAAGGTTAGGGCAGTGGGTGGGGGAGTCTGAGTCCTGGGGATACTAGGGCTGAAGTCTCCTCAATCCTCTGTTTGAGAAGAGACGGCTGTGGCAGGCATACAGTGGGCGTCCAATAGATGTCACTCCCTGCCCTCCTCCTCCTCCTCTCCTACACACTCACACGGCAGAGTTTGGTGCTTTCAAAGGACTCGTTGTATTTCTCAGGAGCAGCCCCTACTGAGCACGCAGTGTGGGCCGGCATGGCCCTGCGTGACTGTGAACGTGACCTTGACCTTGTTGGATTCTCTTCCTTAGGAGGCTGAAGGGTGGTTCACTCAGCGAGTCCTCTTTGCTAATGTCACCCACGCGTGTTTACTTAATCATGTCTTTATTGAAAAGTGGTCCTCGCATATTTAAAAGACTGGGATCCTGGTGTAAGGCCCCAGCTTCTCAGAGTGGCTTCCTGGCAGAAGTCCCTTAGTGACCTCTTTAAAAGGGGGCAGAGAGACCCAGTGGGGAGGCCCAGCAGAGGACAGGTGCAGGCAGCCTGGTATAGGGGTTACCAGCTCAGGAGGCAGACACTCAGGTATAAGGGTCATCAGCTCTGTGCCTTTAGGAAGGTTTTCAACCTCTCTGTGCCTCAGTCCCCGCTTCACAAATGGGCACAATCATGGCAACTACTTGAGACCAGTCTGTCTGGCTTCTGAGTCTGTGTTCTAACCCACTGCCCTCCCTGCCAAGGGGTGAGAACCACCATCCCTGGGGGGGGGGGGTGGATCTTCATCTCCCAGGTACCAGCTGTCCGCCCCCAGGGCACGTTACCTGTCCACTCTCTCGTCATGTGCAGAATGGGAAGAGGGCCGCCCATCCTGCGGGGTTAAACGGGCCCAGCTTCTTCAGGCAGCGTGTGCCATGCACCGGGCTGGGGTCAGCCTCCCAGAAGGACCAAGGCCATCCTCCCCTTCTTCATCCTCTTCCTTCAGCCACTGGAGGGATGGGGGCGTGGAGGGGCGCTGTGAATGGAGATGCTGTCCCAAGGCTGGGCACATGCCCACTGGCCTAGGCCTCAGTCTGCTGCAGGAAAGCGCCCCCCAACACCCCCCGACCCCGACAAAACCCCGCCTTTTCTCCCCAGCCCCCTCCCTCCATCCAGGCTGCAAGGCCAACCTCTCTGCCCCTTCCCACCCTCTCCGCTGGCCTCTCCATTATCAGATCTGGGGCCCATAAAAGGAGCCCTTATGAGCCGGGTCAATAGATCTCACTTTGGGAGATGAAAGCGTGGGGGCTGGGGAGCTGAGTGCGGAGCGGAAGGCGGAGGCGGCAGGCGTTGGGGCCAGGGGGTGGGCGGCGTGGAGTTCTGAAGGCCCCCACGCGGAATCGGCAGATTGAAAAGCTGCTTTGATGGCCTCTCGGTTTATCTCCGTCGTGAGCGGACGCATCCATGTGGCAGGGGCGAGGGGAGCGGGGCGGGAGGCTGGCCGCGTTTCAGGTTTGATTTCCGGGGGCTTGTGATCCATCGTCTCTGCATAAAAAGGGATTAATATCTGCGGCTGAGTATTAAGCGAGCACCCAGACACACACATGCGCGCGCACGCACGCACACACGCACACACACGCATGCACACGTGTGTCCACACATCGTTGCCCCGAGCCGCTGAGTCAGGGGCCATCCCCAGGGTCCCCAGAGCCTCAGGGTGGGCCGTGCTCCGGCACCCCAGGGGCTGCTCCTGCCCACAGCCCGCGGCCCCCAAGCTTGTGAGAGGACGGAGTCCCCGAGCCCATTATATAAATAAAGCGAAGGGACGGAGACCTGATCCCATTTGGGGGGATTAGTTACTCAGGAGGCTGGGGGATTAGGGTGTCAGCAGGATGGGAGAGAGGGTGACCGTGGAGAGAAGGGGGCTGGCGTTTGCACCCTGATCACAGCCCCCCAACTTGGAAGACGCCCCAGCAGCCTCCGGTCACTTGCCCCCATCACGGGCAGGGCTGGGAGGTGTGCTGTTAATGGCGGCTCCACCCATCTGCCCAGGGAAGGGACCCCACCCCCACCCCCCACCCCCCGGAGGCCTTGGTGGACAGAAGGAGGGGAAGTGATGACGGTTTTGTGACCCTCCTTTGCTGGGGGATGGGGGCTCCTGCTGTCTTTCTGTGACCTATTTGGCCCGTTCTCCCTTTGCTTAAAAACGCATCACGCATCTCACCCTGCTACAGAGGGGCAGTAGGAGGTGCCCAGGTGGCCTAGCCTGGAGCCTGGAGAGTGGGGAGAGGTGGGAGGGGGAGCCTTACTCCTCCGGAGGCCGATGATTGTCTCTTAATTAGACTGGGGAGGGTTTGGGGCTGGGAGGCAAAGGAGGAATCAAGTCAAGCCTTTCCTGGGATGGAAAAGAACCTCTGAACCCCATCACCCCGAGCCCTCCCCAACCCAGCACGGCTTACCTCCCCAGGAGGACAATCACCTGCTTCCAGGGATTCTCCAAGTGTGGCCCCAGCACCCAGGGCAGCAGCAGCACCTGGAACTTGTCAGAAATGCAGATTCTACCCGCTGCATTAGACACGCTCTGGGGGGCGGGGCCCATGCATCTTAGGTCCTCCCAGGGATTCAGATGCTGGCTCAAAGGTGAGACCCACTGGTGTGGTCCGTGATGTCTGTGCGGCAGGAACTGGGCCTGTTTGCAGGGTAGACAGAGCGCCTGAAACACACCAAGTATTTAAAGAATGTACTCAGTTGTGTCCAACTCTGCAACTCCATGGACTATAGCCCACCAGGCTCCTCTGTTCATGGAATTCTCCAGGCAAGAGTACTGGAGTGGGCTGCCATTTCCTCCTCCAGGGGATCTTCCCGACCCAGGGATTGAACCCACGTCTCTTGTGTCTCCTACATTGGCAGGCAGATTCTTTACCACTGAGCCACCTGTGAAGTGTCTAAAAGATGGGAGCAAAGGAAGGTGTCAGGATAGGGGAGAAGAGAGGAGGAGGAGTTAGGAAGAAAGTTGTGTCTGTGGATGGGCGTGGTCCTCACCCAGGGCGTACATTACCCGCAGCTGCCCGTGCCCCTCCTCCCATGCCAACGCAAGGCCAAGTCCACTCGTAGACTCAGCACCACCTGCGCTCTGAGCAGCTTTTGCTTCAGGAGCCCAGTTGGCCTGATCCAGTTCCCCTACAGCTCCCGCCAGTCACAGCCACCAACAGAGATTTCTGCTCCGTGGTCCTGCTTTGGTGACACGTGGGTGGTGGCTGTGCCTCTCTTCCCAGCCCGTGCCCAGCGATGCCCACTGAGAACTTGAAATGGGTCAGGCTGGGAGTGTTTACACCACGGACATTGACAAGCACTGCGAATCGAGGCTTCTTTATCTTTCCTGTGGCGGCTTAGTTGCTAAGTCATGGCAGACTCTTGTGACCTCATGGACTGTAGCCCGCCAGGCTCCTCTGTCCATGGGATTCTCCAGACAAGAATACTGGAATGGGCTGCCATTTCCTCCTCCAGGGGATCTTCCCGACCCAGGGATGGAACCTGGGTCTCCTGCTTTGCAGGCAGATTTTTTACTGACTGAGCTACGAGGGGAGCCCTGGAAGAGCTTGTTCAATGCTCAGCAGCTCACTGCTGCGGGCAAGGACTGAAGGGAAGAAGGGAGTGGTCCGTGTTCTCAGTAGGGCAGCCAGCCTGCAGTCTGCCAGGCCCGCCACCGCTCACCGCTACTTAGAGATTCCAGACGCTGGGCTAAAAAGGGGAAACGGGTCTTGTTTGCTCTACCAGCCTCCCTATGGGGGAGATGTCAACATCCCCATTTTACAGATGGGTAAACCAGCTCAGAAGGGTCAGGCAGTGCACCCTAAGCCACACAGCAAGAATGTGGCCAGGAGGCAGTTAGACCCAGGCTGGCTGCCGTGTCTGCAGGCTGGCTGCCGTGTCTCTGGTAACCCAGCCCTCAGGGAAGGTCCAGGTGAGACACCCATACAACCTACACACTCGAACCTGTTTCCCACACACAGACGAGGGTTTGGAGTTGAGGTGACCTTGGTTCCCTGGCCAGGCCTACAGGGGCCAATGCTGTCTTTGGGGATGTCCCCATGAGAATCCCCCTAGATTCCAGCTATTGGGCTTCCTTGTTGCAGCCCCAGCTCACGCTCGAAGCAAGGCTTGCCTCTCAAGGCCCAGGCCAGTGCCCACCCCAGGCTCCTGAGACCCTGGCCAACAGCCTGCTGAGCTCCTGGCGTGCCCCGGGGAGGCCTGGACATTCAGAGGAGTTAGGGCTGCCCCTCTCTGCCCCCCTGCCCACGCCACATTGCAGAGAGGGAGCTTGGGGAACAGCAGCCTCACGCTCTGAGATGAGAGAGGGAGAGAGGTCAGCGCTCGGGCCCTCTCTGCTCCCAGCAGTCATGCAAATGGATGGTTTCAATCAAGGCCGCCCCGGGGGCCGCGGAGATGCAATCAGGCATCCTCACCCCAAGCCGGGGTCTCCACTCCTCCCTGCAGCAGCCTCCCCTCGGACCCCGCCGCCCCCGGCTCCGTTCCTTCTCTCTGGGCTTCTGTCTGTCCGCTGTCCTGCTTTTGCAACTGAATCTTATTTCCATCTTTCCATCTGTCCATCTTTCCTCCCTCTGCCGCCCTCTACCCCTGTGCCCACACGCAGGACCCCCAGAGGCCTTCCAGAGTCTGGGTCCCCAGCCCGGAGCATCCCTCCCACACTGGCCGCCCCTCAGGGATGCTCTTCCCCAGGCCCATGCCCCATCTAGCATTACTGTCCACGGAGTCACAGCAGCTTCTTGCTGGCTGCTCGCGGGGGAGGGGGTTCTGCTCCCCTGTTCTCTGGCCGCAGCTCCTCTTCGGCACCCATTCATTCATTCATTCATTCATGCCCGCTTTCACTCCGTCAGAGAGGAGTCCTGGGGTCTTTGTCAGGAGCCCTGCACGGCACTGTGCTATGCCGGGGGAACTGAATACAGGGGCAGGTATCCCCAGCCCCTCAGGGGGCTTGTTGGAAGGATGGGGGGGAGGGGGAGAAAGAGGAAGGTGAGGAAGAGGAGGGGATGGGAGGACCATGAGGAAGAAGGAGGCGGACGGGGGAGGAGGGGCCGGGAAAGAGCAGAGCGGGAAACAGGACCACCTTGGCTCCAAGCAGAGGTGCAGATGTTGCCCGCATCGCTGTGCTCTTCCTGACGCTGTGTTGTGTTTGGAAAGTGATGAATTTCAGCACCAGCTAATTAGTCTCTAATTAGCAAGTGGAGTGTAAACAGTCACAACAGATGGGGGAGAAAAGGCATTAGCAGTAATGACCCTTCTTCTGGGGCAGAGTCTCAAAAAGAGACACTTCCTTGGAGAAGCTGAGTGGAGGGCAGGCTGGAGGAGGCGAAGGGGCCGGGCGGTGCCTGCTGGTGCCAGGTGCCCCGGCGGGGTCTGCAGAGAGGGTGCCTGTTGGTGCCTGGGGGGCCAGTCTGTGTCCCCGACACTCTCCACCAGCGTAGCCGGGAGAGTCCACGTGGCAGCACAGAGCACCTTGGGAAGGGAGTTTTGTAAGCAAAGGGGAGCCGCCACGGATATGACTGTAGGGACCATGGTGGATCCCAAGCTAGGACATGTCCTAAGGGCCCTGGGGCCTGTGTCCAGGGCCTTGCGGTTTCCCAGACTGTTTCCACTCTCGCTGGGGGCACACACACCTGTGTCGCCGGCCACTGACCGATGACCAGACAGGCTGCCGGCATCTGTGCTTCCAGGGCTGTAGGACCGGAGATGCTGAGGAAGTGGGTTGGGATGCAGTGGCTGGCACGACCCCGTCAGCACCCCCAACTCAAGGGGACACAGAAAGGAGGACTTCTGTGTGTCTGGGGCGGCTAAGCGCTCCTCTGCCAGCATCCGGCTGCGGGGATGGCTGGAGGGAGCGGCCCCAAGAGAGACAGGAGCCACAGACGGAGCATCCAGGAAAAGGGCGAGAGAGGACCAGGGCAGACCCTGAAAGGGGAGAGGAGGCCCGCTCACGTTCACGCCCTTCTTTACTGCACGCGAGTACTCTTAGTCACTCAGTCATGTTCTACACTTTGAGACCCATGGACTGCAGCCCGCCAGGCTCCTGTGTCCATGGGATTCTCCACCAGGCAAATAGTACTGGAGTGGGGTGCCGTTTCCTCCTCCAGATCTTCCTAACCCAGGGATCGAACTGGGTCTCCTGAATAGGCAGGTGGATTCTTTACTGTCTGAGCCACCAGGGAAGCCCCAGCCCCTCTTTATTAAATGTCTTAAGTGCTCATCTGGGCCAACTGGTGGGCTTGAGGCCACAGAGAACTCCCTGGGCTGGGGCGGGGAGCAGGCCTCTGACACCCCACGCTGCCGCTCCAGTGCCAGGCAGACGTCTTCCTTCTCTGGAAAACAACAAAGCTGAGCATCGGGCTCCACCTGCAACACTGCAAGAGGGAGCCCCGGCCTCGTCTTCCCTCAGAGAAACCGTCCCCCGGGGCTGCCATTGTAGCCTAATTAACAGACCTATCGTCTTGCCAGCCTGGCACCCATGCGGGTAAGAAGGGCGGTTCCACGTCTGGCAATGTTACCCCAGCCCTGGCAGCTTGTTAGGCTGGTGGATTCCGCTCGGGCTCCTGGAGGTGCTGCTTCTCCCGGAAGGCAGGGCTCCCGGGGGCTCCCTCCCTCCCCAGCACCTGACTCTGGGGCTGGGAGATGGCCAGCAGCCTTCCTCCGGGGCCCAGGCCTCCTGTCGGGGGAAGCAGTTGGCTCCCGCTCTGGGGCTAGGGCAGAGCGCCGGGATGTTCACTGCACCAGCGTGCGGCACCCAGGTGGGCCCCCGAGCACAGGAACACGTGGACGTGGACCCAGCCCAAGTCTGGAACAGGACCCCTAGCCATTGGCGTTTGGAGCCGGATCGTTTCTCGTCGTGGGGCAGTCCTGAGTATTATATGGGGCATCACAGAGTCTTTGGGTCTCCCCACTAGATCCTAATACTGCTGCACACCCACTGCACTCGTGACAACCAGAAACATCTCCAGACAGCATCACGTGTCCCCTGGGGAGGTGTTCCCCCCACCTACCCGCCGGTTGAGAACCCTGGTCCAGACAGAGAGAAAAATGCGTAAGAGATCACTCGAAGGTGACTCGATGGAGGTGACAACGTAGAGATGGAGGCGTGTATCCCCCCGGCCCTGGGGCTCAGGCCGCAGTGCCCAGGGGAGGTGGGTGGGGAAGCCATGTGGTGCGTCAACAGGAGCAGACCCTGGGGATCAGGCTATGTGGGGGGGGGGGGGGCAGGTAGGAAGCCACAGCTGCTGGCTTCTTCCATCTCACCAGTATTTCCAGAACATTCATCACGTTTCTGGTTCAGTGACAAAAGGGTTCTGTATTCCTCATTAAGGGCTTCTCTGGTGGCTCAGCGGTAAAGAGTCAGCCTGCAGTGCAGGAGACATGGGTTCAAGCCCTGGATCGGGAATATCCCCTGGAGGAGGAAATGACAACCCACTCCACTATTCTTGTCTGGGGAATCTGATGGACAGAGGAGCCTGGCGGGCTACAGTTGGTGGGGTCGCGAAAGAACCAGGCACGACGTAGCGACTAAACAACAGCAATCCTCATTAGGGAGTATTTTATCTGTTGGCGACAGGGTGCCACGGAAGGAATTATAGCAGGAAGCGCGTAATTGGAAATCCCTTTAATTAAGGAGCTCGAGCTAATGACTGGAGGCCAGGAGGCCAGCCAGGGATGGGCAGACAAAGCCTGGAGCAGAGATGAAGGGAGAAGCGGCAGAGGGGTCTTGTGGATTTGAGGGATAGTTAGATGGGTGATGGGATGCGGGAGCCACGGATGGGCATCGCTGTCTGTGGTTCAGATGGGGGACAAACGCTACTAATTGTGCTGGAGAATTAGGAGAATTCTACAAACTTGCAGAGACCTGAGTTCAGCTTTGGGTCTTTTGACTTTTACAAGCCTGTGGGTAAGTGCTAAGTCGCTTTGCTGCTGCTGCTGCTAAGGCACTTCAGTCGTGTCCGACTCTGTGCGACCCCATAGACAGAAGCCCACCAGGCTCCCTCATCCCTGGGATTCTCCAGGCAAGAATCCTGGAGTGGGTTGCCGTTTGCTTCTCCAGGGGATCTTCCTGACCCAGAGATCAAACCCATGTCTCTCATGTCGTTTGCATTGGCAGGCGGGTTCTTTACCACTAGCGCCACCTGGGAACACCTTACAGCCTGGCAGCTGTCAAAATCAGGTCAGTTCATTCAGGCAAGAGATGAGGGTGAAAGATCTGGGAGGCATCAGCTATCTAAGCAATAGCTGACGGCAGGAAAAAAAAAAAAGGTGGATCTTCTTACCAAAGGAAAAGGGTGGCTGTGAGAAGGCTGAGAACAGGAACCAGGAAACACCTGCATTTCAGAGCCTGGGGACTAAGAAGAGCAGACCCGGGAGGCAGAGAGGTGAGAGAAGAGCCTGGAGCAGGCGACGGGCAACCCAGTTTAGAGGGTTTCAGGGGTGGTCGGCTGGCCAGACACCCCATAAGCCTTCTTCAGTTCAGTTCAGTCACTCAGTCGTGTCCAACTCTTTGTGACCCCATGAATTGCAGCACACCAGGCCTCCCTGTCCATCACCAACTCCCAGAGTTCACCCAAACCCGTGTCAATTGAATTGGTGATGCCATCCAGCCATCTCATCCTCTGTCGTCCCCTTCTCCTCCCGCCCCCAATCCCTCCCAGCCTCAGAGTCTTTTCCAGTGAGTCAACTCTTGGCATGAGGTGGCCAAAGTACTGGAGTTTCAGCTTTAGCATCATTCCTTCCAAAGAACACCCAGGACTGATCTCCTTTAGAATGGACTGGTTGGATCTCCTTGCAGTCCAAGGGACTCTCAAGAGTCTTCTCCAACACCACAGTTCAAAAACATCAATTCTTCAGCACTCAGCTTTCTTCACAGTCCAATTCTCACATCCATACATGACCACTGGAAAAACCATAGCCTTGACTAGATGGACATTTGTTGGCAAAGTAATGTCTCTTGGAACTGATGATTAGGAGAAATTGGAGCCTCTTGTAAGGGAAGACAGAAGGGGCTATGTTTCCCCGTGGGCTTTTAGCTGGAAGCTTTGTAGGCATCACAAGGGGTTGGCATTCCCACCAGCCTTCACCCAAATCGGTTTCCTACTAAAAGGTTATATGGTGCTGTGACGTTTGTTAAGACTCCCAGCGGACACAAGGTTAGAGGCAGGGAGGTGAAAGTAAGACCAAGACAGAATTTAAGATGAGCCAATGGGGATGTAGTTCTTACATGATTGCTTCCATCCAACTAGCCGTCTAGGCCCCACCAGGGACCAGATCCATCCCCAGCTTATCCCTAAACTTATCCCTACACCTGTTTATGGGGTCATTTGTGTTCCATGGATCCTGTAGAGAAAAAAGAGGACACTGGAAGTGAAATAAGAAGTTGGAGCAAAGTGTGAAGAAACGTGCTTCCTTCCCCCTGCCTTTAAGTATTGGTCCAACCTAGACCATGCAGGGGTAGACGGAAGGGTCTGCCCCTCGCCCTCCACACTGAGCTTCACCAGCCCCACAGGCAGATGGGAACGGTCCAGCATTACGGAGGCTTCTATCCTATCTTGCC